>NC_143397.1:7457238-8057863 GCF_052110815.1 Crocodylus siamensis
ATAGGTCTGAGATATTGGTTAAGATGGCTGCATTGTAAAATTTATGTTCCCATAAAAGTTCATTTTGTGATCCCTTAAGAAATTTGGGTAAATTCATAGATGTTTGGGTCAGAAGGGACCTCAAAAGATCATCGAGTCCAGCCCCCTGCCCTGGGCAAGAAAGAGCACTGGGGTCAGATGATCCCAGCCAGACGCCTATCTGACCTTCTTCTAAAGACCCCCACGGTAGGGGAGAGCACCACCTCCCTTGGAAACCCATTCCAAATTTTGGTCACCCTTACTGAGAAGAAGTTTTTCCTGATGTCTAGCCTAAATCTGCTCTCTGTCAGCTTGTGACCATTGTTCCTTGTTACGCCAAGAGGTGCCCTAGTGAACAGAGCATCTCTGATCCCTTGCTGTGTTCCCCTGATGAATTTATAGGCAGCCACAAGATCCCCTCTCAGCCTTCTCTCGCAGAGGCTGAAGAAGTCCATGCCCCTGACTCTCTCCTCATAGGGCTTGGCTTGTAAGTGCCTAACCATGTGAGTGGTTTCCCATATCCCCCATATTTGGAAAACGAGATAGGAAAATGCCCGCTAAAAAAAAAACAAAAACAAGAAAGTAGAACCAGAATTTAAAAATGTATTAATTTCAGACTGATTCCCTGTATCTATATGTAGATACCTCTGAAGTCAATGGGAGCTTTGGAAAAGCAAGGTACACATGCTCACAGATCAGTGCATATGTAAAGGATTACAGTTTGAATACAAGGATAATACAAAAGCCTTACTCAGGTAGATGAAAACAAACAAAAAGCCCCTCCAAAAACAAATAGGGAGACACAGAAATGTACAACTGTGGCATAACTAGAAGTACTAGGATGAAATTAGGAAAAGCTGAATTAAAGGGGGAAATATCCTAATGGCAGAGATGCTGGGTTGTAGAACAATCTCCCTGGTGGAAATTGTAGAAGTCACGCTGCTTCCATCATTTTAAATTGACCTGGACAAAGAAGTAGACAGTAGGGAATAACCATGCATTGAGAGTGGGATGGACTAGCTGACTTAATAGGTCTTTTCCACCATTTTTTATATGAGCTCTATATATAAGGCTCCTGATTAGAAATTTCTCTCTGACACAGGGCAATTTACAGTAACTGTCCTTGAAAAGCAATGTCCTGGGATTGTGAGATAATGATAGAGAGTGTAAGGGAGGGGAATGATAACTAGCAAGGGTTATCCTCTACACCAGGGGACTGAGTTTCCATTGACCTGCCCTCTTGTCTAGCCATTAATCCCCATGCAAAGTGGATGCAAGATGTTACCAAATCAGCTTCATTTGCATGGAATGAAATGATAATTTCTCCTTCCATTTCTTATAGTCCAGAAACCCCAAATGATTCTTTGTGACACATATTTCTTCATTTCTTTACATCTAGAAGGTGGAGTTAGCTCAAGTTCAAAGATGCTAATGGACAATCATGGAGCATGCCAACTTCTGGCCAAGGGCAATACCTAGAGGGACTGGTGAAATCAGATGAAACCTGGACAGGTGTAAGTAGTGTAATTCATTCTAGTTTAAAGTTAATGTAGCAAAAGGCCAATCTGACACTGCATGTTTGAAACATATTGCCAAAGAGCCAGTGCAGAAGGGTTTGGATCTTTAACTTAAGATATTATAGACACATAATGGGGGGGAAAAAAAAAGAAAAAGGTGATACCTTTGTCATCATTCTAGTTAAAAAATCTATTGGTCAATGCAGATTAAAAGTAATAGCAAGAGGTTATCTTAGTACAAGATCTTGGCTGAAAGTAGAGAAGTTGTTCTTCTTTTAGAACTTGTTAGTAAAGATGCATGATTTTGCTCTGCTCCATACCAGAAACCTCTTGTCCACTTTTAGAAGAAAGTTTTTTTCTGAAGTTTCTGAAATATGTTGTTAGTTCTCATTTTAATGATCAAAACAGGAAGTAGCAGTGCCAGCATAATTGACACAATTCTCCTTGCAAGAGAGTTTAAAGGAGCAGTAGCAGGAAATGGTGGAAATCTAGTTCTTAAAAGATTTCCAGCTAAACTTTGCAGGTGACGAAGTGTCATAAAAAACGTTGAATGATCACTTCGGACACTTGGATAATTTTTTGTTTGGATTTTGATTCTTACATACAGCAAGTATTTCTTTGGGTGATAACTTATATTGGACAGCGACATAATTCAGCTAGAGCTGTACTGCATTATCCTGGGCTTATAAAGAATGCAGGAAAAATAGCACACGTATCCTGAAATAATCACATCAGCCTTCATCGGCGTGAAGGTTAGTAGCCATGATCTGCTTGCCTTGAGCTTCTGAGTAATGATTAGCCATAGTCCAAAGAGTGGTCCAAAGAGGGGGTGGAAGGAACCTGAAAGAAGCAGAAGCTAAAGGCGGTGACAAATTTCTGTGCTGCATGAAGTCTGCTAAACCACTAGCTAACTCAGTTTCCCAGAGCTGTAAAATCTTGGAGCAAATAGCCTGCTAACATACTTTTCCAGGAGTTACTTCAGCAGATAATTTGCTCATTAGATTTTTTTTTTTATAGGTTTCCTTAGTTGTGTATGTATTCTTTACATCCTCTCCTGTTCACATTGAACATTGTGCTGTTCTGGTATGAAGTCAACCGGGGACTTGTCAGCACCTTTATCCCACTTCTAACTGACTGGGGGCTGCATGCCCTCCTGGCCATACTAGCAGAGGCTGCACCAGCATAGGCCATGGGCCCCCGGGGGCTGCATTTTCCCCCTTTGGGTTTTTAAAATATATCTTAAATCTAGAACAGGCTGCAAGATTAGGAAGCTATTTACTTTCCTAAGTATCTATCTAAGGCCCCTGCCAAGATCTTATTAGGAGTTCTGAGTATGATTAAAACTCAAACACTATAGAGAAAGCAGAAAAGGCTAACAAAAAGATCACACAGGCTAGCAGTGTGCAAACCTAGAGATGCTGAAGACTTTGAAAGTTGCTATTTTAAATAGTCAGACCAGAAACCCCCTACCCAGATATCCCCTATACTAACTCACTTCTTGGGGAAAGCATCACAGGGTGACAGGTATGAAAAAATGCTAAGGTCAATAATGTGAATCAAGGTCAATAATGTGAAATGCAGATGGTGGTCATGGTGGCAGCAGTGAGAGATTTAAATGTATATATTTACTTAATTAACAGGAAATTAGGACACAACTCTGGTGGTTGGGGAACTGTTCGATTAAATTGCCTCTACACTGTATAAATTGAATTTCTTTTCTAGCTTTGTGGAAGGGTATCCTATAGGGACAAGATCCCAAGAAACGCCTTAAGAAAGAATTGTCCTTCTGTCAGAACAGTGGTCCTCTAGTCTCCCTGGGCGCATCTACATGTGCAATTAAAGTAATCAGTCTATTGTGCAATAAAGCACATGTGTAGACGTGCCCCTTGTGTTCCTGAAGGACAGTACTGTCTACCAATAGCAGATCATTTTCCTTTGTGTCTTCTGTAGGCTGAGCTATTGAGCAGGTTGTGTTGTGGGGTCAGGCCAGAGATATGCCCATTTTCTCTGGCTGTGTGCTGGGTACGCACTTCTTGCTTCCCCATCTCATCTGCAAACCAGGAAGACCCTCCGGATACATAATGGGGCAGCAGTTCTCAATCTTGTGCACTTTGCACCCCACCAACCATTCTGTCAAAAAACCCTGGTTCCACCATGATAAAAACAAAACCTCACTTTTCCCAAGAAGTGTACTTTTAAATTTACATGCATTTAAGTATTATATTAATCATTAATGGCAATTTTTAAGGGTATTAAAAGTCCAACCTACACAACCTTCACGTCCCACCAGTGGGACACATCCCTCTGGTTGAGAAACACTGCAATAGGGGATGAGGGAATCGCTTTTCCCATTATATCCCCGCTGTATGGTGCACTAACCAGAAATATATATATTTTATCCATTCATCTTTGAAAGCACTTAAGGGCTTTGCCAGCTCTGCCTTGGGGAGTGAATGCTCCTTTCAGTGCATGACAAAGATGTAGGCTGGTATGTTTGAAGCCCATTAGCAGATATTAAAATCCTGCTTTTTGAGAGGACCAGAAAAAGACGGATGATCTTGTGGGTGGCTGTTCTAAATCCCCAGGTGAGGGTTTTTTTTTTTTATTTCCTCCCCCTCCGTTCCATGCAAGAAATATGATTTTTGATGCTAAGGGATTCGATTAGCAATGGGAGCCTCATGCCAAGCTCCCTGAGAAGCTTTTCATTACAGAATGTAAACCCCTGATTAGAGTGTGTACAGACAAACTCGAGTGTAAGCAAAGGTTTGCCGGCAGATGTGCCAGGTCGCACAGAAAATAGTTTGAATATTAGGTATCAGTGCTCTGGAACAGATAGGCAATGTTAATGCACAATTACAAGGCTATTTCCATCGAATTACATGTGACAGACACGTGAAACACCAGCAGGACTCAGCAGGATTCACAAATGTCAGGAGGGATTTTCGAAAGACCTCTGAGATGGATTTTCAAGGGCTCAGCACCCACAATGAAAACAGTCTATTTTTCAAAAGAGCTCACAACCCTATAGGGAATTAATAAGGGCCATGCACTTAAAAATAAGGGACTCAGCACTAAATGCCTCTCCTGAAAACTAGCCAGGTCTGAATTTCCACTTCTCTAACATGCCCACGCTGTGATGAAGAAGATGCAACACATTTAGTACCAACCATTAAACAACAACGATTTTTTTTCCCCATATTGCTCTCATAGTGATAAAATAATTAGCAGAGTTAAAATTGGATATTGGCTCACACACATCATATTAATGCATTTGTTGTATTAACATTCCTAAGGAACCCTTAACTGTTTTTGCCCCTCTGCTGAGGGGTATCAGATGTCTTGGGCTTGCAGTCAGCTTATCCAGTAGAGCAGAAAACAGTGATGCTGAGTGAAGGCGTGTTCCAAATATACTGTATTTTACTTGCAAATAGAATCTGGTCCTAGAACAGAGGTGGCCAAACAGTGTGGAAGCCATGCACAAGTCCCAGGGAGGAAATCTGCTTTAAGAATTGACTCCAGCAAAGAACAAAGCAATATAAACTTCCAGCACCAACAGCTGGTAACAACTTACAGTTTGTCTTCCCAAGACTGAGCATTTCCTTGCATTTTAGGAACAAACTTTTGGAAGAAAGTTATGTAACAGCAGCACCAAGTGACATCTTTCTTAACACTATAAGTATGGGACTGCATAACTGGAATAACACTATAGACTCCCTCTTTATCATTTATTTTTACATATCAGTGCCATCTTCTGCTACTTCATATTCGACATGTATAATGTGGTAGCATAAAAAAAAATCAGATTGAAACCCCATTATGCTAGATACCATACAAACACACAGAACAAAAAAAACCCCCAAAACAACCCATTTCTTTCCAAAAGAGCTTACAGTGTAAAAAATTAAATAAAATAAATGCATGCTGCTTCTTTTCACATCAATCCTTCTGTTCTAAAACATAGATCTGTGTCTTTTTTCACATAATCAAAGGGTGGATGTTCAGCTATCCCGTGGGTATGGGACATAAATACATACACACACACCCATAGATAGAAAGATATAGATAGATATTTAGATAGATGTAAATCATTTCTACATTTATCTATAGACAGATATAGATATACAGATACATAGGTATATAGATATATAGATATAGATTGACAGTATCAGTAGTCCAGGTCCCAAGCATTTCCGGTTAGTCTTATTTTTTACTACAGTTGAACTACTCATGAGAGTAGAGGCTACAGTTCCAGTGGTTTTTAATCTCTCCTCCTCTGGGAACCTCAGCCATTTTCATTGCTCTCGACCAGAATTCCCTCTTCCTGCTGCTTTGACTTGACCAAAATGGAACAGAGTATTCAAGGTGAAAATGCACTATATCACTGATTTATCATTCCTTCCTTTATAGTCTCTAGCACAAATCAAAAAGTTACAATCATGAAGTAAAGTTGCAGTGTTCAGATCCTATGGTATGATCACTGCAAATATGGGCTGTGAGAATCCAAATAAGAAAAGAAAAAAAAAAGGGGGGGGGGAGAAAACCGTCATGTAATGGATATTTAGTGGATTGGGGAGGGGGATATTTTGAATTATCTTTGGGTAGTTTCTTTCAGCAGATAAATCAATATTCAGCCTCTACTTTTGTCAGGTTGTGATGGTGGCATGAAAAAATAAGCTTTTGTTTACATCAGAAGATTAAAAGAGGCACGGTGTTAGAATATTCAATGGAAGCACGGTGATAGATAAGATGTCAAGGAGAGCTCCAGGAACTACAACAATGCTTTAAAAAGATAAATAAATATAAAGTGTTATCTTCTAAGCTGAAGCCTCATACAACTTTACTTTTAAATATGTATGACCAGAACTTTTCTGTTCTTTCCGCATCTTCACACATTTGTAAATGTTCCCTTACAAGGCAAAGCAATAAGGCTATGGAATAGATTACCAAGGCAGATGGCCGCAGCACCAATGCTACAGAAAGATCCAAAAGCAAGGTAGATGAGACAATTCGGGGAGGGCTGGGTAGAGGATAACCTTGCTGTACTTGGGGCTTTGAAATGAAGAGGGAAACTAGAGGCGGGGGGGGGGGGGGGGTTTCCCTGTCCCTATCATCTAGAGCTCTGTGGTTAAGACAAACACATAATCCAACCTTCCATTTGGCCACCTTTTATGTGCTAATAGTATGGGGCTACCAAGATTATGCAAGGTTTCAGAGGAACCTAAAGAAATTAGGTATCCCCATCCATTGAAAGTCAAAGAGAGCTGAGCGACTAACTCGTGTGGACCTTTGAAAAATCTCACCCTGACAATAATAAAATCACATTGATTTTATTGAGACAATGTGCTTACGCCTTAATGAGGTGATAGGACAAGGCTTACCTAGAATTCATGGACCTGTCTTTCAAATACTGAAGTTGCTTCACTAAAGAGCCTTTTTTCCCCCTTTCCCTTCCCCTCCTCTTGTGTTTATATTTCTTGTCTTGATTTTTCTTTTCCTGGTGCAAACCAAGAGAGATGGCTTGTAGTATGGTAATGCCTTACATTATCAACCATAGGTGTCCCACTGTACAAAAAAAATGAACAAAATGGATTGTACAGTCCAAGATGAGGTCAAAATGCGACCACAACAGAGAAGGGGAGAGCACAGGACCAACGAGGAGCCTGGGTAGCATGAAAGGCAGTGAGTACTCCAGATGCCTAACAATTCAGTATGTCCAGACACTCATGTTCCAAAAGTAGCAAAGTTCTCTGTGAAGAGAGAGCTCTGGAATAAATACATAATAATGCAAAAATGTAGACCATCTTGACAAAGGAGGGAAAAATGTTGTGCTTGTCAGTGGAATGATAAAATTTTTCCCTGAATTCATTTGCAACACTAACAAAAATAGTATTTGAGACCTTCTGATGATTTAATTCAAGTCCTTTTCTACAATTTTGATTAAAATAAAGGGCTGATCTTATTATCTGCATGTCCTGCAAGGCGTACATCACAGCTTGCCCACTACTAAGTTTTTGGTACCAAGAATGAATGACTAATTCAATATATTCTAGCCACTTAGCCTAAGGACAGAAATTACACATAAATCAATTTAAATGACTGGAAACTGGTTCCAGTCTGTAACACAACAGAAGTTCTGTACACTTAAACT
The DNA here is from genome assembly GCF_052110815.1 of Crocodylus siamensis. NCBI lineage: Eukaryota > Metazoa > Chordata > Crocodylia > Crocodylidae > Crocodylus > Crocodylus siamensis. The sequence goes on from NC_143397.1 coordinate 7,464,922, forward strand.
GTTTTCAGAATGGCTGAAATCGGTTTTAAGATAAATCTGGATGGATATAGTATCAGATTAATTGATTTAAGGTAAATCAGGCTGTTCACCTTCTGTCCGAGATCCCCTCCTTGGCCCAAGCTGTCACTCCAGTGGAGTACCCCTTCCTGGACACCTCCCCCCGCCCCCCGCCCCCCGCCTAGGCCACTGCAGGCACATGGCTAAATTTCAGGAATCAAAAGTGAATGTCTGTTCACTTGCATTTTGGTTCAGTCTGTGCAGCTGAGACTAACCTGCAAAGATTTAATCAAATCAGCCTCAGGCTTGCTTTTTGTCTGTCAGTACTTAGCCTATATTTTTATCCACCCTTAAGTCTTATTTTGACTTCTCTTTTTTCTGTATGATTCACCATTTGGAGCTTGTTTTCTTGCTTACTTATGTAGACCCAGAGAAGAATGTATTTCATGCTAGAATATATGAAACTACCGAAAAAGCATCAAAATGAGGATGGAGCCTACCCTGCTATTTTAATACAAGAGGTTTGGTTCCAGGACACTGCAATGAAGAATCAAATTACTCATTAAGGAAAAAAGATCTCTTGTTACTATGTACTATATAGACTTTTCTTGAAAATGTGCTCAGGTATACAATGGCAAACTGTGATAAGTCCTGCAGTAGTATGAAAAAAACCCCCTTTCACCATACCATGTATATAGTTTAAGTTCTGTGCCCTAGCCCTCTAGTCAAAAAAAGCACAGAAGCCCATAATTAACTATCAGTAATTACCCCTGTGCTCAAGTTGTTTGTAGAAACAAGGGCCTACAAGAATAAGAATTTTAGAATACAAAATCCTCCCCTCCTAGAAGTCTTCCCGCAGAGTTTTGCCTCAAAGGTGGTTTGTGATCTAGTTAAATTTCTGAACCTTGAATCATTTTTATTTGTGCATCATTTTTGATTTCTTCCCCATGGCTCATCTGAGTTTGGCACGACTAGAATCAAAAGGGCCGAGCTGCTTTGTTCATGGACGTCCACCCCATTAGACACTAGAGCTTGGAAATCTCAGACTTGTAAACTGAACAGCTCTGAATAATTTAAAGAATGAACTGTTGGTGGCTTACCCAAACTTCAGTTGAGGTTCTGATCCTGGCTGAGAAAGTTGAGTCTCGGTACTAATAATTCATAATTGGTGTTTAGTAAGAAAGTACCTAAGAGAATCTTAAAAGTTTCTGTTTCAAGAAACAAGAGTACTAAATGATACTTAGTTAAAAATGAGCCTTTAAACGTGTCCAGGTTTCCCCCATTACCTAAACGGCACATTATCATCATACAAAGACGGAGAAAGAGAATTCACATTACACAGACATTGTCTCAGGGTAACTTAAATAACTAAAAGATCCAAGAGGAAGTCCCAGCAAATATTGCACCTTTTTATTTGTCTCTATTTGGTCAGATGGATCGGATCTTTCCTGTGGAGCAAGCTGGTGAGAGAGAGATATATGGACATCTTCACAATGGTGCTGTCCCTTATATAGTGCACACTCAGATAAAATATCTTTTCTGTTTTCTTTCTCCTCTAAGTTAAAACACAAGAGAGATAAAAAAGAGATATAACCCACACACCAGTGTCTTTGATAGAAACCACAAGGAAGGCAGAAAAAGACAAATATCCTCCTAATGACAGACTCCCCGATAGCACAAATCCAGCTAATTTATTTTCCAATATACCCAGAAAAGAAGAGTGAGTTTGGTTTGGAAAGAGATGGGTGTGAAAACTCATAGGGGAAAAGAATACTAGATTATAAACTTCCTTCTACATGATTATGTATATTGTCCTCATAATAAACCATCCAAGCACCCATAATGGGATATATTGTTCTGGGGACTATAAAAAAAAAAGAAACAAAGAATCAAAACTATTTTTTTTTTTTTCTGTTGGAACAATTTTTTAATTGAAACTGTCATTTCCATAAAATCTAATTTTCCCCATAGGAAAATCTCAGTCACGTGACCAAATGCTACACATGCTGTTTCATACAACTGGATGTCCACCACATTTTCAGTGGTCCAAAATGCTTGCTCAGGTCATTCCTTTAGCTCTCCCAGTTATAATCCCAGTGGAGGAATACCTCAAGAAGCTGGGAAAACAGGAAAGAGCTCTGTTAGATGGCAAAGAATAAGAACTGGTTGATGAACCAACATTTTAGATGACTGAAGAGATGTTACAGACAGAATGTTCTTTGCCGGCTAGAAATGATGCGTACATGCAGTCCAGGTTTACCAAATAATAATTGTTGATACTGAGCGTTTGAGTATTTGTAAATAATTCAAATTAGAATTTGTCTACCATATACCCTTTAGGTACTTACATGGCTGCCATTCCTACTATTTCCGATCACCTCACAATCGTTAATGCGCTTATCCAAGTAAGCCTGTGAGCTACAGATGCATTAGGGTAGGGGAGGGATTGTGGTCTAGCATTACTCCCCGTTGGACTGGGTTTATTCCTGGGTGATCCACTGGCCAAATCAGTGACTTTGGCTACCTTAGTGATTCCGTATCTTAGCTTTCATCTGTAAACTTGGGCTATGTCCTAACGTATAAAGTTCTTTGCAATCTACTAATGAAAAGTGCTAATAAGAACTTAAATATTACAGTTGTCCTACTTAACAAAGGAGATTCTGTAAGACGCTAAGGACTCAATCTAGAAAGACGCTTAGGCACCATAGTGGTGATCCTGGTGACACAGGACTTTATGACCCACTCTCAGTATAGCGGAGGTTTGAACCCATAGTTATGGTCCCTATGCAATGTACCAGGAGAAATAGGCACATCAGCAGGGGATTCCCAGCAGCCAGCACAGCACATGGGAACTTCCAATCCTAGTCAATAAGAAATGCTGAACACAGGAGGACTGTGTTCCCCTTGACAGGCACCTTACTATAAGGTCACAAAAATCCCTCCACTTGGGATTCAGAACTTGAAAATCTGTTATTGGAGGAGCTTCCTAAAGTCTTTCAAACACCAAGGGCAGGGGGAAGTGTCAGTCCTTCAGTCATTTCTTTCAGAATATGCCAAGAGGGGGTGATGGTGCCCCCATTTTATCCAGTAGCCCAGTATCAAGAGTCCAACCCCTCTCCAAACTCAGTGCAGTTCCCTGCTCTGCCCCTTCTCACCCATCTGCTACAACAGGCTATAGGGTATAATAGTTTGGGGGTATAGGGTATACTCATGCTATGCCCCAGCAGGCTCTAGGGTATGTTCCTGCTGAAACTGTTGCATTTGCATGAAATAATTTAATTTTAATTAGGCCACAGGAAGGTAGTACGAGTGAATGGAAATAATATTCTAGCCTATTAGTTAGGGTATTTACCTAAGATAAGGGAGTCTTAATTTCCACTTCTTGCCTTCCCTTAATATTTGCTAGACCAAGGACTGAAGTCCAGGACCCCTCTCCCAAGACAAGTGCCATTATTTATCATGTTATATAGTTCTAATTTTCTTGTCCAGTGCCACTCTTCCATGGAAAATAAAACAATTTCAACAGGAGACAGCAACCAGGTCACAACCAAGAATAGCCCAGTAACTTATTTCTTAGGCTATTCTTCTGCAGAAAAAAGATGTTACCCAAACCCCCCAAAACAAAACAGGGAACTGAACCCAGGTTTCCAAGATCCTCAGTAAAATGATCTGACCTCTAGTCATTGGATATAAAAGGTGGCAGCACCCGCGGGAGGGCTGCGGGGATGTGCTGGGCTATTCCCAGGAGTGTGGGCCCCTGGATCTCTGCACTGGATAGCAGGAGGCTGCCGTTCTTGCCTGGGGCCAACAGCAGCAGCAGTCCTCCCTGGCACTGGTCCAGCACCAATCCCAGGCTGCAGTGGCAGCCTGCTATCATCCAGTGTGCAGATCTGGGGGCCTGCACCCCTGGAAGGGCTGTATGACTGTGCTTTACTCCTCCTGGGGATGTGGGCCCCCAAATCTGTGCACTGGATGACAGCAGGCTGCCACTGCTGCCTGGGATCAGCGCTGGGCATAGCCTGCACCCAGCGCCAGGCAAGATTGCTGCTGTCGCTGGCCCCAGGCAGCAGTGGCAGCCTCCTGTCATCTGGTGCACAGATCCTGGGGCCCAGGAGGAGTCCAGCACAGCCCTGCAGCCCTCCCGGGTGTGCGGGCCCTGAGATCTGCGCATGGGATGAGAGGAGGCTGCCGCTGCCGGCAAGTGTCACGCGTTTTGCTTTGGAAAGTTTGAGGTGCAGTTTCCTAGACACCTCTACATCTATCTTCTTGAAACTTGGCAGGCCTTGTGGCCTCAGAAGGGGCTATCATCCCTGCAATCTCCATTTGAATCAGGCAAGAAAGGACAAAATTTTAGGCCCTTTCATGATTCCCCATTATAGCTTATGGAAGAAGCGTTGAAACGTGTCGAAAGAGCGAAACGGTTTTGATTAAATGCAATGGAGCGGTGCTTTGAAATGAAATGAAACAATGCAACAAAACACACTGTCCCTTCGAAATGGCAAAATGGAAGTTGAAACGAAATGATGCTATTTCGCACAGCCCTCCTGATAATGATATTTAGTTCCTCATTAGCAACACTTTTCTATCTTAGGCTAAAAATAATGACCACTTGCTTAGGAAACATGGTCTTGTGAAAATGTTCTTGGTTCAGGTATTCTGTGATTTATTTTCAGTTCTGCACTTGCTTTGTACAAATGACTTCCTGTCCTTGTGTTTCAGTCTCTTATCTGTTAAGCTGGGATGAAGATGTTCCCTCTGTTTAGGGTATACTTTCTTTGGGCCAATGACTGGAAAGTATCTCTTCTTGTGGTGCTACTTTTGGATTTGAAAAAAAAAAAAAAAAACTAGACTCAAATCTATGCTCCATTATTGACTTTGCAAGTCACCCAGGGAAAGTTGCTTAGCCTTTTGGCCCCTCAGTTTAATACCTGTCAAATGGGAGTAATAAAACCTTCCTACTTCACCGTAGTGTCATGACAATAAATGCAATGTGTTTTACTGGCATTTTCATATGATTGTAGTGGTGGGGCCTACACAGGTACCTAGATTAATGTTCAGGGAAGGAAAAAAAGTATTGCAGGGAAGTATTAAAGAATCTTCAAGTTCATAAGAACTGTCCTTGTCAAGCTAAAAAGATGCTAGATAACTGGCATTACAGTTTTATTGTTCTAGCTTCTTCTTGCGAATGTATGAGATGACAGGATGTTGGTTTAATAATCCTTCACATGATTTTCATGATAAGTGGTTGACTTTTCTAATTAACTTGAGTCTGCCTCTAGTGAGAGATGTGTATCACAGAGAGTTCAATATTCGTTTTTGCTTTATGCATCCTGCCAGCAAAATATTGGTGTCTGAATGTGTTTCACATTTCTTGCTTGATTTGAAGGTCCTATCTGGAACCTGACCTGCCATTGTTTTGTTTTGTTTTGTTTTGTTTTTCATTTTATTTCTTCTTTTAATGATGTTCATGGTTTTTGTTTAATTTTTTTGTCGGCTCTTTCTGTCTCTCTCTTTTACTGCTTTTATTACAGTTGTAAAAATGAAAAATTATTATATTGCATGTATAAACTTTCTGCTGGAACTCTCTCACTCATGGCTGACTAATCGCTACTTTGGGATATGGCAACTCTGCAATGTGGCTTAGAAAAGATGTAAAACTGGAGTGGAACAAGGAAAGGGAAGTATTTATTAGGGAAGGAAGTACTAAGGACTCTTTAATGTTTTGGCATCCAGTGATCTTTTATTTGCTGGCAGGGACGTGACCTACAGTCAGCAAATACGCTTAACAAAAAAATAAGATTTTAGAAAAAGACTGAGGCTGAAATATACATTTTGCCTGATATGTTCAACATCTAAAATGAGTTTCATTACAGCTCACACTAAGCATTTATCTCAGTAAGTAATGCTTGTAATCCAAAGTGAAAAAAAGAGAGAAATTATAGGACATTTCACTTTTTCATAACTCAGGAACCTGGGAATAGCTTATTTTTTCTGGAAAAAGGAAATGTCTTCCTGAAACCATATGTTCCATGTCTACCAGGCAGCTCTTGGTCTTCCCCTCCTTCTTCTACAGGGGTCATTAAGAAAAGTTGGTAGGCTTACTGTAGCATCTTTTTCTTAGTGGTGGGTAAAGTAAATCTGCTTTCTCCCTCCTAACCCAAAGGGTTCGCCTTCAGGGATAGGCTGCCTCTGGTTCCTTTCCTCCCCCTTTCATAAGCTGCAGAATTACACCTTTGCCGTGGGTTCGATTATGGGGTCCCAGAATGCTCCTGATGACTACAGAATACCCCTTCTAGTTACTGAAATGGAAATCAAGTGGCACGAATGGAAGAAGGACATAGCCCTGCCAACCTCAGGTATTCAAAAAATACAAATTAGGCACCCAAAAAAATATTAGACTGGAGACAAATAATATGATTTTAAACAGCAACAACAATTTGGGGCTCATTTTCTGTTTGATACACTTGGTTTGCATTTCTAGGTTTTCCTTTGCAGCCCTGAGGTCTAGCAGTATATTTGTTATTTAAAAGGAAGCATGGATTCCTATGTATTCCCTCACTTCAAGGAGGTCGGGCTCTAGGGGGAAAAGATTGCATGGCTTTTTATAAGAAACTTATAGGAGTTTGCAACCCTGCCTCTATTTCTATTCGTATTCAGTGATCTGTGGAGGTATTTACATGTCCCTGCTACCGGAGTGCCTCACACTTGCTAATAATCTCATCCTTGTGACCCGTCGGTGAGGTAGGGAGGTGCTGTTCTGCTTACCTGAGACATGAGACAAAATGGGCCCAAAAACAACGTCCCCAGTAGTCACAAAGGAAGACAATGACAGAGCCAAATACAGAAGCCAAGTCTTCTGAATTCCAGCCCAGCATCTTAACAACAGGACTCCCACCACGCACGAGTGCCAGCTATCATCCACTGTAGGGACAATGGATTTAGTGACATAAAATCATCTCTGCCAGAAACCACCAGTTAATTTCTTATGAGCCCCCAAACACCAGTCAGTCTCTAATAAGCTGGGACGTAGATGACCTGAGATACTGGCAGAAGGCTCTACATCATCTTGCATCTTAAGGATGGACATTTCTCTGATGCCTAACACACACTCATCTAGGGATCAATTAAGCTAGGTTCACACCCCAGCTCATCCACAGATTTCCTGTTTCGCTTGGTCACCTCCTTTGTCTGCTTTTTGCCTTTTTCCCCCCCTCTATTAAAATGGAGCAGGGATTGCATTCTGCTAGCTGCATGTTCAAAACCTTGCCTGAAGAAGACCAGTCTCCTGTAGAGACTGTTGGCACAAGGGTGATGCAAATAAGCACTCCAGTCCCCTGTCCACTCTCTCTCCATAGCTCAAAGCAGAAGTCCACTAAATCCCTGAATCTTGGCACCAGGCCCCCTATTATGAGCACGGCAACAAAGAGAAATCAAACCACATAACAAGCACATCTTTCTGATTTTGTTGGAAGGAGCTAGACGCAGGTGCCCAAATGATGGAGGCTTGTATCAAATCCAAAGTCTGGCTTCTGTAACACTCGCCACAGGAGGTATTTTCAACCTGTAGCTATGGAAAAGCTCAGCCCATTCGGCGGAGGCTTGGTCTGTATCTATTTCTCTGTTGTTTTGTTTCTGTTTACGGTTGCCTGTTTCTCGGCAGGTAGTTCAGCGATCAGTAAAGCAACCGAGCCGTGCCTTTTTCAGTGCAGCTCAGGGTTCCAGGCAAAACAAGCCTATTTGAAGCTGAGCCCAGCTCTCACAGTAATTCCCCATATGTTGATTTTCGCATCAGCCTTGGGTGGCCGCCCCTTGTTATTTGATTCTCTGTGCATCCTTGTTTGGTTTGAAGTGACTCTGACCTAAATAGAGGGAAGTGTGGGTGGCACTTTAGTTGTGGGTGCCACTTCAAAGCTCTGAAGTAGTGCAATCTGCAAATAAATACTTAAAAGGATCCAGGGAGGGAGGGGGGGAGACATCAGTATGTGTTCAGGGATGTCGCTACTGACAGAGCTAACAACAGATGAACCCCAGGGGCTCTGAGTTGTACTTGTAGTACACCCCCTCCCGCCTCTCTGGGGTTTGGGGAGGTGGATTTTTAAAGGACTCATTTGCATATCTTTGCATCTAATGCAATCAAGTTTATGATTTTACTGAATTAAATCAATAAAAACAAAACAAGAAAGGGGAAACTGTACAATGACCTTAGTGAAACAAAAACTTTCTATTGAACTTTGCATCACGTGGGAATGAGAAACTCGAGCAAACTTCTGTTTAAAGCGGTCCCAAAACGTGGATCATTCTGTGGTTTCATGGCTACCTTTGGAGCAACTTAAGGGCAATGAAGATCCTATCTCAGTTCGCAAACTAGTTCTCAGTAGATGCCTGGATCAAATAGTGTATACGAAGCAGATGTGTGTGATTCAGCGGAGAGCTGCTTACCTTGACTCTGAATTATTATTATCTTTGCTTCTAAGCCTTATATGACTCATCCAAAAGCAGAACCCATTGTTCTGGGTACTATATGAACCCATTGTCTAAGACTGCACTTGTTGCCAAAAGCTTAATTCCCAGTCTAGTGTCATATTCACAGCACTATACTGTCTTATGGTGTTCACTTTTATACAACTTGGACTACAAATATTAGTTATTGCAAAACCTAATTGGCTTCTAAATAACCTCCACTTAAGGGTAGCAACACTTAAAAATTTAGATTCCTCACTACAGAAACCTTATATAGATTCACATGGTTAGGCACCTAGGGCACCTATGCATGTGCTCCCGGGTGGAGGAGGAGGGCACTCTAATTAAAGTGCCTGAAGCGTCACGTGTATTCAGTATCCCATGCCTCAACATGGTGGTTGAGATGCTTTAACTAAAACTCATTCAATGAGCTTTAGTTAAAGCACCCCAATGCCATTTTGAAATGTGGGGATGCTGAACACACATGATGTGGAGGCTGCTGGAGCATGCTAAGTAGTGTGCTCTAGCAGACTCACAACAGAGTCAATTAATTGTGTCTTCTCCAAAGTGTGCTAATTAGCATGTGTCAGGGAAGAGTTCCATCATGTGTATAGGCTCCTTATATAGTGAAGAGGAGACATAGGTGCCTCTCAAGGGTGACAAATATCATCCAACCATTCATCAGGGAGGTGCCCGTGGCTAGCCAGTAAGAAGTGGAGCTGTGTCTGAACAGTTGGTCTTCACCAAAATTTAGGTGTTCAACTAAGAGTTGCAGGAGAGGAGTTTCTATCACGTCAGGATCCAAATCACACAGAAGGCAAGTGCCTGCCTAAAATTGAATGCCTATCTGACAGCAACATTGATTTAATTATAAAGTACCTTCCCCCACTTATTTCTTAACATGGTTGTTAGTGATGATACCTACCTTTCATCAAATGGCCTAGAGGTAATGGGAATGTCCAGGAAGTTAAAGACATTGGGCTCCTATACATATGCAGGGAGGCTGCTCCAGCATGTAATTCCAACATGTCAGAGTAAAATCAGTTAATCAAGTCTGCTGAAGCGTGGAACTTAACTTATACCAGCAGCCTCCAGCATCATGTGTATCAGCATCTCCACACTGAAAAATGGTGGTGGGGCACTTTAAACTAAAGCTCATTCAACGAGCTTTAATTCAAAGCACCCTGCCACCATTTTTCAGCATGGGGACACTGATACATGTGATGGTCAGGGTGCTTTTAATTAGTGTGGTTTTTGGAGCTGTGATAATTAAAGTGCACCCCCCCATACCTCCTGGAGCATGTGTATAAATGTCCATAAATTTCTAGGTCCATCTTGTCTTGAAATGACTCAAACTCATATCTACCACTTTCCAGGAGAATACTCTAACTAACAAGCTATGGGCTAGGCTAGCCCAGAAATCTTCCTATTGAAACTGGCTTATTGGTCAGCCAGGAAGGCAAAGTTCATAGGGGTGGAAGAAAAGCAAACAAAAGGAAGCATGAGTCTGTAGCCTAGTGGTCATGAATCTCATGTGTTCTGGTCCCTGCTTCAACCAGGGTCTAGGATTCTGCCTTGCCACTTGCCAGGGGAGTACCCAAGGACGTAAACTGGAGTGACCCTCACTTTTGTTTGGTCTCCTAGTCCAATGAATCTTGCGCCTACATTCCGCCTAAGTCATTTTTGGGTGCTTACCAAGTTCATTGAGATTTGCCCTTTCAAGTCTTCTCCATTCAATCTGACCTTTAATAGTTACACTCAAGGGTATCGTTCCTGGAGAATCAATTCAGCTGCTTTCATTTTGCAATGTGAAATGTTATTTTTCTACAGCCAAATGCTCATTTAATTACGTTTGCTATCCAGAGTTTCATCCCATTGGTCTAGTTCTTCCTTGATAGTCAGATCAGATTAAGTCTAAATCTTTTGGATTGTGCAGAGGTCCTTTTCCCCAGTAACTGCTCCTAGATCACTTATGAAGCATAGGATGTTCTTACTGGATCAGACCAGAGGTCCAAGTAGGTGAATGCCTGTCTCCAACAGTATATGGTTCCAGCACGTGTATAGGCAAATGGGGAACTCTTGAGCTACAGTAACTTGTGCTGGCTTGAAACAGCTCTTGGTAAGCTCCCCTCCAGGCATGCCCCTGGCATGGCATTGACGCTGCAGATGGTCAAAAGGTTTTCATTTGGTTAATATTTCTATCAGAAAATAGTATTTAAGAGGAACCAGAATTCTTTAATGTTTTTCTATTAATGTTAAAGAAGCAGCATTTTAGAAAAAAAAAACATTGAAAAGCTTTGGGTGTATCATAACATCCTGTGTTGATATTTTTAGATAGAAAAAAAAAGACTTGTTCTCTCTCTCTCTCCTAAATATTTTTTCCTGGGAAAAATTAGTTTATTTTTTCCTTAAATTCAAAAGGGTTGAAATGGAGAAAAAGCATTAATCTCATTTAAATCTCATTTACTTAGCTACTTCAACCATACTCCTGCACCCCCCTCCCACAATGACTTTTCACAGAATTTAATTTAATTATAACAGTTTGAAATATTGACTCCTTGGCCTTCTTCAGAATTTAAAAAAAAAAAAATCAAAATCTCATTTCCCCCTCCCCCCAAAAGCAGGAAATCAGATATCTGCCTTATCTGACAGAATGGTGTATGGATGGCAGTACAGAGCCCCATGCTGGGGTAATTTTCAGCAGACTGGTTCAGTGACCTTTCTGTTCCCTTTGCATTGCCACTGGATGAATTTGCATCTGATTTCAAATACTTAGATTCTCTTGATCTGATTCAGCTTTTTACTAATCTTAGTTTTTATTTCTACAAATCTTTACTTTCTCCAATCCATGTTTTTCCTGTCCTGCACAACTAGTTATGTCATTAGATGACTGGTAAGTACTTTTTTTTTTTTTAAGTGAAGACTATGTACTTTCATAACTCGTTCACTTGTCCTCTATGAAATGCCTCCTTGAGAGTATTAACTGCCTTCGTTTTCCTGTTTAGAAGAAAGACTTTGAAAGAACTCACCACTTTTCTAACCTGTCATGTGCCCCCAATCATTTCCATGGTAGCTCTCTTCGAGCTAAGAAAGCTATGTAGGAAAGCACACAGGTGGTCTCTGGGGTTTAATTTTGTATGGAGTGGGTGCCATCCCCATCACCACAAAGCCCTTCACCCCTATTACTAATCCCGCAAGACTATCCTATCACTCCATGCAAAGAACAAGTTACTACTGAACTCCACTGCCAGTGAACTCCATTGTCCATCCCAGCCATAAAGCTGACTGCAATGGAGACTTTCTAGAAAGTAAAATAAGCAGCCAACAAGGAGAGAGATTGATGTCTCTGCACCAGGAACTTTTGGCCAGCAGAGCATTTCTGCAATATGACAAGTCCTCAGCAGCAGCTGCTCTAATGACTTGGTAGAAAGCCTCATTTCTAGCAAATGCTCTGGGTTGGATAATGGACTTCCTTTATTACCCTGATTAGGCAGCAAATTATTCCATTAGATGGAATTAAATTATTATTGTTGTTATTATTTACTGAGAGACGATCGTGTGCTTGGTAATGGACGTGTGTGTAAGCGGACTGAAGGAGCTTAAACTGATGCACAGACAGAGGCAAAGCAGTAGGAATGAATGCAATCATTAAAGAGCTGGGAAAATTTGTGAGGTCTCATCAGACCTTCCCAAGGATGAATGATAAAGTCTTGCAAGTGGATTTTGAAACAGGTTTTTGGGGGAGAAACACTTTGCTTGTGCATGAGAAGAGAATCTTCCAAGTGTTAGGTACAAAAAAAAGAGAAGATAAAGACAAAAAGGGGATTTTTGAAGAATGGAATTGGAAGAGTTTGGAAGGGACTGTGGCAGGAGAACATCTACTGCTTTATGATAGTTATTAGTTATAAACTTGAAAGGCAATGATGTACACGAGACACTGATTATGCAGTAGCTTGTTACTACTGCGCAGTAGTGTTCGATGGCAGGAAACAAGATGCGATGCTATTGCTCAGTAGTAAAAGTCATTAGCCAATGCTACTGTGCAGTAACTCCAGTTACTGTGCATTTACTTAGTATGAACAAGTACTAAACTGTACTAAACAACTACTAAACGGATTCATCGTTTCATAGTTTGTAGGGTCGGAAGGGACCTGAGTAGATCATCAAGTCCGACCCCCTGCCATGGCAGGAAAAAGTACTGGGGTCAAATGACCCCAGCAAGGTGTTCATCTAACCTCCTTTTAAAGACCCCCAGGGTAGGAGCCAGCACCACTTCTCTTGGAAGTTGGTTCCAGATCCTAGCTGCCCTGACCATGAAGTAGCACCTCCTGATATCTAGCCTAAATCTATCCTCTGCCAGCTTGTGACCGTTATTCCTGGTCACTCCTGGTAGTGCTCGGGGCAACAGGGACTCCCCCAATGCCTGCTGATCCCCCCTAACTAGTTTGTAACAGGCCACTAGATCCCCCTCAGCCTTCTCTTGTGGAGGCTGAACAGGTTTAGGTCCTGTCGCCTCTCCTCCTAGGGCCTGCCCTGCTGCCCCCTGGTCATGCGAGTGGCCTCCTCTGGACACTCTCCATGTTGTCCACATCCCTCCTGAAATGCAGAGCCCAGAACTGGACGCAGTACTCCAGCTGCAGCCTAACCAGTGCCGCATAGAGGGGGAGGATCACCTCCTTGGACCTGCTTGAGATGCATCTGTGGATGCATGACAAGGTACGGCTGGCCTTCCTGACTGCATCCCCACACTGCCGGCCCATGTTCATCTTGGCATCAGTGATGACTCCAAGATCCTTTTCTGCCTCTGCCCTGATGAGAAGGGAGTTCCCCAGCCTGTAAGTATGGTGCCAGTTGTTCCTCCCCACATGCATCACTTTGCACTTGTCAGTATTGAATCCCATCCTATTCTCATGCGCCCACCCCTGTAACCTGTTTAAGTTTGATTGCAGCCTATTCCTTCCTTCTAACGTGCCCACATCCCCCCACATCTTAGTGTCATCAGCAAATTTGAACAGGGTGCTATTTACCCCCTCGTCCAAGTCACTGATGAAGATGTTGAACAGTACGGGCCCGAGGACCAAGCTCTGGGGGACCCCATTGCCCACATCCTCCAGGTCAAAAATGAATTGTCCACCACCGCTCTCTGGGTGCGGCCCTCCAGCCAGTTGGCAACCCATTTGACTGTGTGGTGTCAACATCACAGTCCCCAAATTTCTTAATGAGAGCAGTGTGAGAGACAGTGTCGAAGGCCTTCTGAAATTCCAGGAAGACTATGTCCACTGCTACCCCTGCATCTAAGGATTTGGTGACCTGGTCATAGAAAACCACCAGGTTGGCCTGAAGGACCTGCCACTAATGAGCCCGTGTCAATTGCCCCTAAGCATAATCTCCCCTGCTGGCCTCTCATGGATATGCGCCAGAATAATTTTCTCAAAAAGCTTGCCCAGGATTGAGGTAAAACTAACTGGCCTATAGGTCCCCTGGTCCTTCTTCCTTCCCTTTTTGAAGATGGGAACCATGTTGGCCCTCTTCCAGTCCTCTGGCACCACACCAGAGCACCACGAGTGCTCGTACAGCCGTGCCAGGAGTCCCACAATGACCTCAGCTAATTCCCTCAGCACTCTTGGGAGATTGGGTGGAGCTGATTTGAATACATCTAGTCCCTCCAGAAGTTCCCTAACTAGTTCCTTACTAACCCTTGGCCTAGGTGCGCTTCCCCTGGGCAGTAACAACTGCACAAGTCAGTGTCTCATGTAGATAAGGCCAAAGTCTAGGGTAATGGAGAAGTGGTGGCACAATCAAGCACAAAACCCAAGTACTAGAAATGAGTTGATGGTTAGTCTCCTGTGTCTATCTTTGTTCACAACACGGAGGAGGAAATTATAGTCGATGATTTTATATAGGGCATAGAGCTATTAGCCTCTCTTCCATTTGGGTGTACCACAAGTGTCATCTGTGCAATGTAGTGTTTTGATGGTGGGAGTCAGAAGAAGATGAGATAAAGACGGACTATACAGGAAGGAACTGATTAATACAACTTAAAAAAAAAAAACATTTACAGACCAAAATATTGTTTTAGAAAGTCACCCATCACCATGGTATGTGACCTACCTATACCCCAGAAGTTCCTCATTGAGCCCACTATTTGAAAAGGTCACCTTTTCAAATGCCATTCTTTTAGTCTTTTCCCTTTCTTTGCCTTTGAGTGTCTTCCTTCCCCCAGCTCCCAGCATTCCAGCTCCAGTTACTCACATAGTTTTAAGGATTATGTTCTCATTTCATTTAATGGAGTGTGCACAGCTATATTTCATTATTGCCAGAAAAATCCATATGCCACATTTTTAAAAATAAATCCCCACTAGAAATGTTGGAAACCTTACAGACTTTGATTGAGTTGCCCCAGGTCAAACTGAACATCTGGGAAAGAACTTCTGCCTAGGAAATGATTGTGCATCCTTGAATACTCCTGTGGCCTAGCTCTTGGAATAGGCTTAGGTGAAACTGTACATAAAGCGCATGGATATCATTAAATATTTCCTTATGCCATGTATTACGTTTTCACATCCACAGTTCTGCCAGCCCCTAAATTTGCATATGTCATTGTGGTGCTGGTTTAATATGAATACATATACTAATAAAGCTGGTCAAATAGCATTTGCCAGATACAACATTCTGCAAATTTTGGCTCCCCCCCCCGCCTCTTGGCATTGCAAAATATTAACAAATCAGTTGCTAATATATTCAGTATTTAAAGATAAGGGGCTGATCCAAAAGCCTTTGAAGTCAATGAAAACAGTTCTGTTGACTTCAAAGAGCTTTGGATCCAACCCTTACAGAAGAAGATTACACAGAAGCCCAAGGTAGGATATGGAGTATTCATAAAACTGAGCATACCTTTGGGCATTGTAAAAACAAAACAGCAACAATAATTAAAAATGTTATATATGTTATTTCAAATTTTAAAGTGAAAATGAAAAAGACTATCATTATGCTATGGTGTTGGAGGAGTTGCTATATATATAGAAAGCTAGATAATTTAATTGATAATGTTTTAGTGAACAAATATGTGTTCTATCCTGAGCATATGTGTTCATGAGCTAATAAATAATTAATACAAAATACCTGTATTTAGCTGACTTGTTTGAATGCTTCATGAGTTGTTACCTATTAAAAGCTTGCAAATAGTGAAATCAGGTCAAAGCTCTTGTATTTTTATAATGTTCACATTCACACTAAGTTCATCAAGGCTTTGGAAAATGTATCTAATTACCTTACAATCGTCCTACTATCTCAAAATTACATATTTATTGCAGAATCCCATTGTTACCAAAATTAATTAATTATATAGGAAAATAATAATCTCCAGGATCTGGAACATATAGCCTTTCATCTTAAAGAATCTGAATGGAGAACATACAGTATTTCATCTTGAAGAACCTCATGGAGAAATGCAAGGTGCTCCACCTCAGGAGAAAAAAACCCACATCATACTTACAGCCTTGGCCAAGATGCCAAGACTGAAGTCTAACCTGACAAAGTATTGCTACATTGGATCTTTGATCTGGGATTTCAAAGGGTCATACAGAAGTTACGTACCTGGTTGCCACTGAAAGTTAAGCCACTTTCTAAGTCCTTTAGAACCCTTTTGAGAATTATAATCTAAGAAAGTGAAGACACAGCCTTGGGTTTCAGTGTCTACTCTGATGAAAGGAGCACTGAGCAGCACCCTCATAAACTATAAGTTCAAATAATTAACAATATAGCTATACCAGCAAAATGTCTGCCAAGAATGATAGGGAAGACCAGCATCTGGCCCTGCACCCTCCCACCGCTGCTCTGGGTCCTGTCCCATGCCCCGCCCCTGCTGCTGCTCTGGGTCTTGCCCTGCTCCCTCCCACCGCTGCTGCTCTTTGTCCTTCCCTGCCCCCCCCACCTCCAGCCACTGCTCTGGGTCATGTCCCTCTCCCCCTGCCAGTCTGGGTCAAGCCCTGCTCCACCCCGCTTCCCATCACTCTGTGCATGAGGGAGCATCATGCATGGCTGTGTGGGGGCGGGGTAGCGCGTGGCCACATGGCGTGGCATAGGGAGTGGCCACAGTGCGGGGAGCACTCGATGGCTGCGTGGAATGGGGAGTATCCCCAGGGTGTGGCACAGGATGCATGGGAGAGGTGTGGCACGTGACTGTAGATGGGAGATGACCACTCCTCACTGCCTGCAGCTACATAATAGGGGGGAGTGTGGGGAGTGACCCTAGGGTGTGGCATAGGGTGTGTGGGGGATGTGGTGTATAGCTGTGCTGTGGGGGTGTTGCATGGCCGCAGGGTGTGGCACAGGGAGTGGCCATGGCATATTCTCAGGCACTATGCAAATATGGAGAGTGAAGGAGGAGGCAAATGCCAAGGAACAGAGACAGTAGTATAAGAGTGATGTTGTAGCCATGATGGTCCCAAAATAATGCAAGAGGCATGGATTTCTTAGGGTGATATTTTTTATTGAACCAGTTATATAGTTGGGTTAAAGTTAAATGAGCTTCTGAATGCAAGATACCCTTTGTCAGGAAGAGAGACATGTTCACAACATGCCAAACTGTTATGACCTCAACCAAGGAAACATGGTAGACTCTCTGAAAGGTGAGTGGGAACAAGGCGTACCATAGCAGTCCAGGACAGGTCTCATAGATGAGGTGTTTAATACAGTGAAGTTCTCTGCCCAGAAACTAGACCTGAGAGACAGGAGCCCAGTTAGGTTTTTAATAGAGCACATTATTCAAACATGTTCACAGAGGATGGGTGTACCAATGCAATAAACCATGGCAGGTATATACACTGTGTTAGCTGCTCTGAGGCACTTGCCTGTGTGCTCACTTTTTCCCTGATGTGAATGAAAGCTAAGATCCCCTACTTAACTCTCAAAGAAAGGGGTCTCAGTTACTGTAGGATAAGAGCATGAACATAAGCTGTTGCCTCAAAGCAGCTAGTGTGTTGTAAACTTCATCATTACCTACTTCAAACTACCTTGGCCATGTGTCCTTTGCCTTAATTGTGAACATGCCCTCAAGTATCAGGACCCTAATGCCCAAGGTCCTGTCCTGTTCTGTCCCTTCTGTATGGACATTAAAAGTCCACTGCTGTTGTTGAATTCATTGCAATTTAATCACATGGTTAAAGTTCAGAACATGCTTAATACTCCTTCTGTACAATAGCAGAGTTTTTAGAAAACTTTCAAATTACAAAAAAAAAAAAAAAATCTTTGAAAACTTATTTCAAAATCTGGGGGTTTTTTTTACTGTCAATGCTTCCCGCCCTCCATATTTTAAAATCTTTTAAATGGAATTGGCAAACAAAAGAAGTGGCTTCTTTCAGTTGTGAGCTTTCAATTTATCATTTTGCTTTTGCCTCCTTTTTTTCTCCCTCTTTTCATTATGTGTACCCTTTTCAGGGAAAAGATAAATAAAAGTGAGTTAAAAAGAGGGCTTGGGAAGGAGAACTAGAAATAGACAAGTGAAGCAACTGAACCTTTTTTTGCAAGTTTGATAAAAAAAAAATGTATGAGTGGAAAATAAAAACTCACTGGATCAAAATAACTTTGACATTTACTGCACTTCTTGACCACCTCAAAGTGCTTTTCTGTATTAAGACCTAAATTATAAAGATTGGTGAAAGACAGCATGGAAAAATACAGAGCATAAAGAACTAGATGTGTTTCTGATTGTCATATTGTGAACTTTGGTTTAAAGAAAGCTGTTATTTAAAGTCAATTTGTCCACAGCAACCTCCTTAATTAGTATCTTGAATAGGAAAAGGAACATATTTCTCCCTGCTAAAACATACGCATTGGCTTAATCATTCTGGTTTAACTTGGGCATTCCCCCACTTTTAAAATTTCTCATCGATTTTACATCTGATCCTTTGACGTAAAAACATCAGCTACTGATTTCACATTTATTTTTAAGTTACTGCTGTTGATCTAATCCTAGCTTCTGGCACTGTGTACTGCATTAGGATTTCTCTTGTGATGGCAGTTGCTGATGGGGTTCAGAATACCAATAAAACATCTCCAAATTTCCCTTCAATACTGCAACCACAATGCAAGAGTGAACACTGACCAATTTCCAAGTATGGGTGGCCACTGTACCACACTATATCCCTGCACAAAGAACAGGAAAAAGTTACTCTATTTTGGATATGTGGCATGAGAATCCCTATTTTGAAGACTGCTGTAATCCGTGGTTACCATGAATTTGTAAGCTTTGAATCTGCAATAGGTGCTTTGCAGGCATCTGTATAATTAGAATTTATTGCCATATGAGCACTTTAAATGGTCAAGACAGACATATCATACAAGTTAGCCATGTAAAATACTTCAGGATTATCCAAAAGTAGCACTGACACCTCCATCCCGCAAAAAAACAAATAAACTCTAGTCTGACAAGTCCTTGATTAGGGTCAGTTCTAAATGAGGACATTGGTTCAGAAGATAGGAGTGATGCAGAGGGTCTAGGGAAACCGATTTATATATTGAAAAAAAAAAGATATAGGGCTGGATGTAAAGTTCATTAAAGTAAATGAAAAAACTTCCATTGATTTCAATGCTCTTTGCAGTAGACCGCCAGTATGTGCCACCGAAGTTAAGCAACTTAATGGCTGATAGGATAGTCATATACATTTTTGGGCGGTCTTCAAATCTAAATTTAAAATAAGCCATTGAGTCTGAAAGCTTTGCAGAAGTGGGAAACTACTGCTACAGAATGGGATGAAGGATGGGATGATGAAAAGTAAGAATACTTAGGCATATCAAGAGAAAGTATTTGATAATAAAAAATAGAATATGCGTGGTATATCAATTGACTTGTTTTTCAGTATTTGCAGATTTTTTAAAATTAAAAATGTCAACCAATTCTGTAGAAAACGGGCTCAAAAATTAAAATTGTATCATGTTTTTCCCCATTCTTAAATTAGAATTTTCTGTGAAAAAAATCAATTAAAAATATAAATTCAGAAACCAGAGATTATTTCCAGAAGTGAATCATGCTAGCTTCACTATGTGTGATTTACTAGCTCTGTTCTATCATTAAACCATGCAAAATAAAGCATTATCTGGTCTGTAGAACTGGAGATTTGATTTTTTTTTAAAATGGAGAAATGATGTTGCAGAAACTAATGAAATCTGAAACTGTCAAAAACAAGCAAAACCTTTCATTAAAAAAAAAATTAAGATACAGAAAATTTCACCTGCCTTTCCTGGCTCTAGCAGAGATGTGAAATGTTGGCCGTGTATTTAACACATAATAATATTTAGGCCCAGCTACAACTTTACCTTTAGACAAGTAAATAACATTTTGTGACACATGTGCAAATTCCAGGTATTGTCTCCTGGGAAGGCACATAACTCTACACAAGTCATCAAACAGAAGAGCCGGGGGCGGGGAGGGGCTCTATCTTGTTGGCCCAATAGCTCAGTGATGAGGGAATGTGATAGATCTAAGTTCCAGGCTCAGGGGTTTTAATCTGTGTTTTCCACTTTCCAGCAAAGTGCTCCATCTATCAGAACATAGGCTAAACACTGCAAAGAATACTCTCCACCTCTCCTGCTGACGTTGGCCTACTGGACAACCAACAGGTGGAGGTCCACAAGGTCAGCAGAAGTTCAACTGAAGGAAGTGTGGCTCTGTAGGATGTGAACTTTTCTGGAAGAGAGAGGGCTGTGGGTTTTGTATCCTTCTATCAGTGAATCAGAAGCTAGCTCATTGCAGCCTCTCCATGTTATTCAATGACTATTCATCCAGAAACACCTCTCTGCCAAAAGCGGAGCTGAATTTTGTCTGTACCTACTCCATATGAATATTGTGGTTCAAGAAAAACAAAACAAAACAAAACAAAAAAAGCCCAGCTAGGTGAGGATTATGATATAGAAGAAAATCAAAAGCAGCAATATAATATTCTTATTTATTAGGGAAGAGAATGGCTTGCTTTACATATACTGTTTCCTTTACTCTTCCTCTAGGGCTAGGTAGAGACAATCAAAAAGCCTGAGGCTGAATTGATTCAACCTTTTGCAAGTTAGTTTAAGCTGCGTAGATTGAATCGATAAGCAAGTGAACAGACATTTACTTTTGATTCCAGAAATACGGCCGCATGCCTGCAGTGGCCCGGGCCAGAAGCCAGGGGGCGCTAGATTGTGCCCCTCTGTCCTGCTGGAGTAGATGGCTTGGGCTAAGGCTAGTTTATCCACCCTGCAAGTCAGGGGTTGCAGGGGGGTTGCAGGGGAGGTACAAAGCATCCTGGGATGCTGAGGGACTATGAGTGAACTTGAATCTGGAGGGCATCTGGGACAGGTATTCAACAGACTAATTTAACCTACATCAGTTTAGTCTTATACTGCATCCATCCAGGTTTATCTCAAATTCATTTTAGTCATTTTGAAAGTAATTTAAGTGGACTGAACTTCTGTTGTATTACAGATTTCACCTGGTTTCCGATTACTTGCAATGTGTAATTTCTGTCCCTACCCTAGAGACCTGCCTGACCAACTGGATTGCCTTCTAAAATAAGGTGGCTGTCTCTGGGGATGTGGGGAGACCAGTGTCGTGTACCTCAGTTTTAACAAGGCTTTTGATATGGTCTCCCGCACCATTCTTGCAGACAAATTAAGGAAGTAGGGCGGCATGAATTTGGACTGCAAGGTGGATAGAAAACTGGCTGGAGCATCAGGCTCAGAGGGTAATAATCAATGTCTCAATGTCTAGTTGGCAGCCAGTGTCAAGTAGAGCACCCCAGGGGTTGGTCCTGGGGTGAGTTTTGTTCAATGTCTTCATCAACCTCCTGGACGATGGCACAGAGTACACTCTCAGCAGCTTTGCAGGTGACACCAAGCTGGTGGGAGAGTAGTAGATACAATGGAGGGTAGGGCTAAGATTCAGAGTGACCTAGGCAACTTGGAGGATTGGGCCAAAAGGAATCTCATGAGGTTCAACATGGACAAGTGCAAAGTCCTGCACTTAGGACGCAACAATCCCATGCACTGGTGCAGGCTGGGGGTTACTGGCTATGCAGCAGCTCTGCAGAAAAGGACCTGGGGGTTACAGTGGACAATAAGCTGAACATGAGCCATCAGTGTCCTCGTGTTGCCAGGAAGGCTAATGGCATCCTGGGCTACATTGGTAGGAACATTGCCATTGAGTCAAGGGATTATTCCCCTCTATTCAGCACTGGTAAGGCCACATCTGGAGTCCTGTGTTCAGTTTTGGGCCCCCCACTACAGAAAGGATGTGGACAAATTGGAGAGAGTTCAGTGGAGGGCAACAAAAATGGTTTGGGGGCTGGGGGGACGTGACTTATGAGGAGAGACTGAGGGGAAATGGACTTATTTAGTCTAGAGAAGAGAAGACTGAGGTAGGATTTAATAGCAGCCTTCAATTACCTGAAGGTGGTTGCAAAGAGGATGGAGCTGGACTGTTCTCATTGGGGGCGGATGACAGAACAAGGATCAATGGGCTCAAGTTGCAAGAAGGGAAGTTTAGATTAGATATTAGGAACATTTTTTTTCCACCAGAGAGGTGGTGGAATCTCCATCCTTAGAGGTTTTTATGACCCAGCTAGACAAAGCTCTGTCTGGGATGATCTAGTTGGGAGTGGCCCTGCTTTGAGCAGGGGGTTGGACTAGATGTGACCTCCAGAGCTCTCTTCCAATCCTAGTTGTCTATGATTCTATGATCTACTGGTTCCAAGGGTAGAGACAGATTACTGGGCAAGATGAACCTTTGATCTCTCTAGGTATGGCAGTCTTTATGCATATTGTGGTATTACTTAGACAGCCAAGTCCCATCATGCTGGACCATGTCTCAACATGACATGGAGACTGTCCTTACCCCAAAGAATTTGCATATCTCCCTTATCTTAAATCTCCAGTTGCTGCTGCTTGACACCTTTAAAGGATTTCTCCAGAAAAAGCAGAAAATAATAATAAAGGAACAAAAATCAAGGGGAAAAAAAGCAAAAAAGAAGTCTATTTTATTGAAAGAGTTGCATTTGTGAGGGGTTGGGGTAAGATCAACTGAAAGGGAGACAGAGAGAAAAAGAGAGCCATCTACAAAACATTCATTACTGAGATGGACATGTTTTGATTCTCTCAGCCATAAAAAAGAGCTGCAGAACCTAACTACCACCATGTTGCTAGGCTGAGCCTGAGTTAAAAGAGTATGATCAGTGGCATGTGCTAACTGACTGTGACACACAGACATTCAGGGCAGCTGTCAAGCAACACAACTTTCTTTTGCTCTTCTTTTCAGAATTAATTAGCAGAAGTTGAGACTTTAATACACACTCTGTTGCCAAGATGGAATTGGAAGCAATCTTAGGCTTTCCTTTACCACCTCCCGTTCCCTAGGAAACCTCTAGAGGAGACAAATAATACAGTCCCTCCCCTCGAACCATCTATCCCCCATCAGTATTTCTAATTCATGACTTACGAGAGGCAATGTATGTGACAAATGCTGGCGTAAACACAACCGGGACGAAGGCCGGTTTGGAAGTGACTTCAGAACCCTTGTAAGTAGATGTCCAGTTTGCACCAAAAAATGCATTTAATTGCACCATGACAAAATTTGGCCTAATGCATCCATGTTGATGCATATGGGCTTTGAAACCCATAAACTCTAGGTTCTGGTAAGAAGTATTAACAAAATAAAAACAAAACAGGAAGGGGTTTGTGTGTGTGTGTGGGGGGGGGGGGACACCACCGACACACCTGTAAGATCAGAATCAAGCACCAGCTGTAGAAGTTTCTGTCTTTCTTGAGATGTTTCCAGAATAGTGCTCCCCCCTCCCCAGTTTTGGCAGTGGAAAAAAAAAGCACTTCCCTTTTCTGCCTCATCCATACCCTGTGAAAGGTTCAGAGAGAAAGAGATGGAAATATGGCAGGGAAAAGTTCAACTGAACTTTTTGGAA
This sequence comes from Crocodylus siamensis, assembly GCF_052110815.1. Taxonomy (NCBI): domain Eukaryota; kingdom Metazoa; phylum Chordata; order Crocodylia; family Crocodylidae; genus Crocodylus; species Crocodylus siamensis. Next base: position 7,488,324 of record NC_143397.1, read on the forward strand.
GTTCAGCAAAAAGATCAAGGCTTGGCTTGGATAGAGGTCTGGGCAGACACACAGAATTGTTGTGTTTTATATGAACTGGTTCACTCACCCCCACTTTTACTGGAATCGTGTCACTCCTCTGTGGTTTTACTTGAAGGGGTCTGCCCACCCCTAGTTATTTCTGACCTGAGCAGAGCATCCTTTGCTCCATCTGGCCTTTGTCCACCCTGGTTTGGCTCAGAAGTGTTCATAACTTGCCTTCAGGTTCCCGAGTCCTTTATTGCTTCTATTGCAGGAGAAGCATCTCTATGTCTTAGCAGTTAAATCAGGGGAGAAAGGTTATTTTCATACTGTTTCAAAACCCAAGGGCTGTGGTGGACAAACATGATTTAAGAAAGCAGAATTCAAGACTTGTGTTCCTGCCCAGCGCAGGGGGTCGGACCTGATGATCTGTTTAGGTTCCTTCTGACCCTAAGCACTATGCTACTATGATGCTTTCATGGGCCCATATTCTCTTCAGCACATACTACTTGGTTGGCTTGCTTTTTTCTTTGTTTAGCTCTATTTTTCCCCCCTTCATTGCCTCCACCTCAGCTTCCTTTAACAAAACCATATCACTTTTGATAAACTTTATCTGGAAGGTCTTGCGGTAGCTAATGATGTACTTCTTATATGCCTGTTCCTTGGCCCCGTTCCTTTAAAATGTAGTCCTCAATGCAATCATGTCAGGAAAGGGAAAACACACAATCAACTACCCTGACCCTCAGGATTTGAAAATGTCACAAACGCTGAGTTGCAAGTTGTAACTGCCCTCCTTTCCTCTTCCCCTTCACCACACCCCTTCCCTAAACGCGTGGGTATTTGGTGTTACTTAGCTCCTGATTTTTCTCTCCTCAATTTCCATGCCTAATGAGCCTGAGCTGAGTTAATAATGGATGTAATAAGTAATGACTCATTGTTTGGGGGCCTGCGCGTCTCTGTGTGCAATGGAAGAGGAAGCCAGGGCTCCAATGCTATTTGTTCTGCCATGTCACTTGCCGCCAAGCAATGCCACTCATCAATAAAAGGCAAGATGACGGATGAGTTCATTTAATGGAATTCCTCTGAGTGAGCTGCAGCCACTGCTCTTCACCAGGCTTGCTGCTATGACTCTCTCTCTCTCTTTCTCTCCCCCCCATCCCCTTTTTTTTTTTTTTTTTTTTTTTTTTAATATTCAGGACAGTTGGAAAGAGTGGCTGGCTGAGAGGGCTGCCATTTGTGCCAGCAGCTCCTTCTGCTCTTAACAACTGCTATCCTAAATCAAATCAAGAGCTCTGAGCAGGGCGATTCAATCGGCACCACCCAACAGGAACAGGAGCATCTCATGGTGTTTGTGCCTCTTGCAGCACCTTTCTCCCTGCCCCCCCCGCCCAACTCCTCACCGGTGGCGGGTGGGTGTGGAGGGAGGGTGGTGAAGCGTTTGTGGAGAATAGGGTTTTAAGTGCTCTCAATATGTCCCTGTGCATGCTGGATAACTAAAACAAACCCTTGGACAAATATCAGGCTCTGCTTTCGTGCAGAATCTACAGCCCCGTAGGTTTCCAAGGCCGATTAACTAAACAGGTTATTAGTTCAGTTTCTGTGAGCTTGCATCTACTCTGAAGGAGGGAGTCTCCCCTTTTTCCTATTATTATTTCTATTCCAGTTCCTTCTATGCCCACCCACCTTTTCCCACTAATCTGAAAACACTGCACAGAATAAAGGGCCTGATTCTGATATGACTAATGACAGATCATAGGGTTGAAATTCAATCAAATAGGATAACCTGGACCTGCACCAATTTGCCCCAGATGAAGATGTGGTGCGATGGACTTGAAGGGATTTACTCCTGACTTAAAGCCAACTTAGAAAAAACAGGATCAGGTAATGAATGTCTGAATGTGTGCATGGTTAGGGGGAGATCAGGGGTAGACAGCACAAGGATTTCATTTTTTAAGTCTAGGACACTCTTAAATAGAGCCTGGATGGCTTGATCCTATAAAGTAATGAAAGCTTTCTGCAAAGTACTGAGCACCTTCAATTCCTGCTGAAGTCAATAGGACTAGTCTTCTGATTTTCTCTCTCATTTCCCATTTCCCTTTAAACTCACTTTTACTGCCAGGAAACTTTTATTGGAATGGGACTGGGAATTTTGGAATTTGGCCCATTTACTTTAGTGGGAGCTGCAGGGTCTCAACACTTTCATAGTTTCATAGTTATTAGGGGCTGGAAAGGACCTTACAGATCAACGGGTCCAGCCCCCCTGCACATAGGCAGGAAAGATTGCTTGGATCAAAAGTTCCCAGCAAGATGGGCATCAAGGCATTTTTTGAGGATCATGACGGTGGGTGACTGTGCCACCTTGGTCTTGGGTAAAATATTTGCACTGCACATATATGAGTGGCACCACTCAGATGAATGAATACAGTACTCGAGTTACTAAAATTCCCAGGCCAGACACATAGGTGATATAAATATCTATAGCTCTTTTGAAATTAATGGAGCAGATTTAAATTAGCTGGGGGCCACCCAGCATCTCTTCACAGTGGAAGTAATTCTCCAGTGTCTCTCAGTGCTTCGCTTTCCTGCCATGATGTTTTAGACACTTTAAAAGAAAGGTTAGTGGGCATAATGGCCAGATTTGCTAAAGAATGGAAAGAGATATGGAACCGGAAAACGTGGGGCTTAACAAAATGCTATGGGTGACGTAGGAGAGAGCGAGAGCACGTGAGGTGCTAGGAAAATATCCTGTGTGAGAACATCCTAGGAAAAGCAGGAAAGGGCAGGGAGCAGAGGTAGTTTCCTGGACCCTGGAGGATTAACTGGAAGTAACAGCACTGATCCTTACCGCTTATGTGTAAGTCAGCATAGCTCCACTGTCTGCCTGATGTTAGGAGAAACTCTAATCCATGCAACTGAGATTTCAGAATGGAAAACTAAAGATTAATTTCAGATAAAAAAACTAAGAGAGCTCAGCTGCACCATGGAATAGGAACCCACAAAAATGGTGGAAACATCAATGGTCGGTTCATGTAACGCTGCATGGGGGAATGCCCTGGAGAATACAGCGCAGAAAACCGAAGGATGCTAAAGTGGATGATGTACTAGAAAATTCCCTCAGAAGGACTATTTCCCTCTTGTCTGTAATGTAACTTGTCTGTAATGCCAGCCAATAAATGCTCTTTCAAGAAGTTGAAAGTGGAGTTAGGCCTTTTTTAATTTTATTTCCCACCCTTCAGCACCAATACAGACTGCATTTGAAAAGGCCGTGGGTTTCTGAGGAGGGCAGATACAGGCAGGTAAATTGGGAATAAAAGAGGATATTAAACAACCCGTAGAGTAAAAGTATATTAAATAACCTATACAGTAATATACAAAAGTATATTAAACAGTCTATGGAGTAAAGACAGCCAAGAAACAGATTAACAGAGCATTACATTTTATTGTTGAGCACAAATGTTCCATTCCTTTCTCTGAGCTCCTAATCAGCATTTTTCATTATTTTCCTTCCCCTGTATTTGGCTCCTATGCATCAGTGCCCATAGCAACACCTCCAGTAGCGGTAAAAACTAGATACTGCAATAGCATTTCCAGGCGCAGCACTTTGCCAAGGCCTACATTTGATCCAGCTACGAGCACATGCCCGCTCAGTGGTACAAGGTCATAATAATAATTCTCCCTTCAGGGGCAAACAGTCTTAGGAATGATCCCCCACTATTCCCCCCTACTAGTTTGGCTCATTTTGATCTCAGTTGTTATTAAGCTCATTTTATGCTGCAGTCAGAGCAGGTTGTTTACATACAGAAATGGTTATTCAGAAAGCAGATACCATAGGATTGGAGTGGCGCAGGAGCGTGTGAGTGTGCATGTGCATGCGTGGGTGAGCACATGAGTATGAGTGTGTAGGGAGGGATCAGATTGTTTTAGGGAACTCATCGTTCCTTTGTACTCCAGAAAAAAAATGGGTCTTTTCTTTGGTGGGATTTTTTTTTTCTTTTTTCCCCTCTTGTGCCATTGTACTCTGTAGCATCTAATGTGTATTTCAATGTGTGAGAATGATGCCAGAAGACGTTTATGTTCCCTTAAGGCATGATGGCAGTCTCTGGAAATGCTTTTGGAATGGAAATACACTGAAGTGAGTATGAGGATTTTTAATTTTTTTTTTAAACTGAGATTGGGAATTTCAGTGTTGTTGATTTTTCAAACATTCATGAGTTTTTGGGGGTGTTTTTTCCTAGTGTGTTTGCTTCTTCTCCTTTTCTTACCCCTCACCCCCAATACTTTTAGGTAAAATTGTGCATTCCTGACTCTCGTCGGTGGGATTAATCACATGAGCAACTTTTCAAAAGTTTGAGGAAGAAGTTCGTGATCTGGTCTTTTGGGAGGAACATTTGTTTGAGAAACTGTTGTTATCAATAGTCCCTTCATACAAGGACACAGTCTTCCAGTAAATAGGGAATTCATTGGTGAGTCCATAGATGACCAAGGAGGCTGATCGGAGATCCATGTTTGACAACAAACCTAGCAAACAGCTCCAGGAGGAAGGAGAAGATCCTGGTGATATCGTGTCCGAGCTCTTTTCCCTTTGTCTATCTCGTTTATCCACCTGCATAAGCTGGTCCCCAATCATCAATGCCTTCTCATACATCACCACACCTTTAGAGACACTTCAGTGCTTTAATCTCCCTGATGTTAACATCCAATTCTTCAGGTTGCTCTTCAAGGGGTCTTTGATCTGTTCTTTTGCCCACCTCTAGAGCAGTAACCCACTTCTTGGTGCATTAGTAACTTCTTTTGCCCACCTCTTGGTGCATTAGTATAGGACCCATTTGGGGAGCTGGTTGTATGATGTGTTCTCTCCAACTAAGCTGGTGTCATAAAAATATGGCTTTGGTGCTGATGGTGTTTGCTTGAGCCAGAGTTCTGGTGCTTGTTCTTCTATTCTTCCAACTAATATAGAGCACTTTCCAAAGACATTGCTGATGATAATGTTTCAAACCTTTCAGGTGTTTCTGAGATTTCTTCCTCATTTCACAGCCACACAGCAGGGAAGGAATGACTGGAGCCTGGTAGACTAGAATTTTGGTTTGGGTCCTGATGTCATGCTTGTGGATGACACGATTTAGGACAGCATTTCTCAACCCATGGGTTGTGACCCAAAAGTGGGTGGCAGGAATATTTCAAAGGGTTGCAAGCTGCAGTAGGCCAAGGGGTGGTGGGAAGGTTCCAGCAGGGGAAGGGGACAGCGGAGAACTGCATGGCTGGGCTGGCAGCACTGGGGCTGAGCCCTGTGCTTGTGAGTGGCTGGGAGACGCCGCTCAAGAGGTGGGAAGGACCACGAACAGACTGCCTGACACAGCACGGCAGCCCCAGTCCAGGGCAGGGGAGTGCCACAATCCTTTTCTCCTCCTCCCTCCAGCCCATGCCAGGGCCGGACTGGCTTCACCGCTGCCCTCATGAACCAGAGCCACCACAGCTACCACAGGATGGGGGCAACTGGAGGCTCCTCCAGCAGGCCTGAGGGGGAAGGATGGGCGTGAAGGACACCAGGATGGCCCATGGTGCAGGGGAATGGGTGGTCAGGCACTGGCAGGGCCAGGGACGTGTGGGTCAGGACAGGCCATGGATCTTTGCAAATGGATCCCAGGAGGAAAAAGGTTGAAAAATACTGATTTAGGAGATGACCAAAGGCAACACTGGCAGATTTTATTCAGTGTTGAATACTGTTGTCTCTTTAACTTTTTGGGAAAGGCAGACACCAGATAGGGTGAATGCTCACCAGTCATAGAATTACAGAATCATAGCAAATTACGGTAGGAAGAGACTGCACTTTATTGAATTGGAAGGGTTCGCTTCTCCAAAGATTGCCCTCTAATTGTAGTATGTGGAGGGGCAGCTGTTTGTTTTGGGGTGGGTTAATAAAGGATCCTGGTTTTCATGATGTTGACAGTCCAATCATTTCATATGCTTCACAGAGGCAACCAAGAGTAACCTGGGGCTCTTCAATTGAGTGGGCATACACAACACAGTCATCAGCATAATGAAGATCAACAATAGAGGTGTTGATTATCTTAGATTTTGAATGTAATCAGTTGATGTCAACAAGATTCCCATATATCTGACACTGGCTGCTGACTCCAGATAGAAGTCTAGCAGCAATGGGGTTTGGAGAAGCCAAAATATGGATGAAAAAGCTGTAATCACACATTCTTGCTTGACTGCACTTCTAATAATGAAGGGTCCATTTCTGAATCATTACTTAAAACAGTTGCTGTCATGTCATCATCAAGAAGTCTGACACTAGTAATATTTTTTTTCTGGCATTCAAATGTCATCAGGATCTTCCATAGGACCTCTTTTTTAATTGAATAAAAGGTTATATAACGTATTGTTCATCACATTTCTCTTGCGTCTTTCTAGCAAAAAAGATCATATCTATTGTACATCTGAGTTGTCTGAAACCACACTGAGATATGGGTAGAATCTCCTCAGTAAAGGAAAGTGAGAGGAAATTGAGTCTACTGAGGAGAATGTAGGTAATGATCTTTCCAGCAGTGGAGAAGCGTGCAATACCATGATAATTACTGAACTCCAATCCATCTCCTGTCTTGAACATGGTAACAGTTCTGGCATCCTTCAAGTCACTGGGAATCTCCATGTTTCCAGATTGTTATACTACTAATGTGTAGATGGTGAGAGGTGTTTGCCATCTTGCTGATAAGTTGTAGCTGGTATTTCATTAAGACCACGTGTTTTGTTGTTGTTCACCCACTTAATGGCTTTCAAGGTTTCTCGATAAGTTGGTGCATCTGCAAAGTAGTCTTTAACAGGGTGTTGTGGAATGGTTTTGATGGTATTGGTTTCAACATTATAATTTTGATTCAGAAGCTATTGAAAGCATTCATTCCCCCATGCATTGATGGTGGAACTGTCTTAAAGCAAGTTGTTCCACCCTTGGGCCTAAGAGGAACAGCTTCTTGTGTGTTTGGTCCATTGATAACTGTGGCTGTGCTGAAGAAGATGTCTGTCAGCAAACTTTTGAAACTCTTTAGCTTTGTCCTCTCATTTATTCTTTCACTCTTGGGTCTTCCTCTGGGTCTTGTGTTTAATGTGGCAATAAATGTTTTGCTTCTGTTTGGAGATGATGTCATTCTTCCAAGCTTTGAAAGCTCTCCTTTTTCTGTCAATGAAAGTTTGAATGTCCCTGCCATTCTCATCAAGGCAGTCCTAATGCTCCCTTGTAGACGTGTCAAGAGATTTTTGTGCACCTCATGGCTTTTTCTTGAGGCTCTTCCAGAGATCAGTGTTGTCAAGATCATTAAGGAGGTCCAAGACTTTCTCACTGTGGCACTGCTGGAGATGATCACTTTAAGCAAGTCTTTCAAACACTCAATACGTAAACTCTTCCTTCGTTCAGCGGGACAGATAACAGGACTTGGCTGAGCTGAGAATAGAGTTTGCCTGTTTCATCATCTGCATCAAGGGTCAGGGTGCATGCACCAACGAATGCTTCATGTTGTCTGTCAGTCAGTTGAAGGAGAAGGGTCACGAGATGCTTGTCGTTGCTAACTGGACATTCTGGAATCTGAGTCCCAATCTTGGTCTTGAGAGCAAAATCAGAACCATGGATATGTCTTCCTTTTCCAGTTTTTCCTGTCCAAAAATTGGTGTAGTCACCATCATGGTCTGTGAACAGCCCTTTCCTAACCAAACCACCTGGTTTTACTGAATATAGCCATGTTGGTAGCAAATGGTGCAAGTTCTCTGGCCGCAGGTGCTGTTCTTTGCTCTGTTAAGGCACGATTAGTGTCGTCCTTCAGGGTGTAGATGTTCCAGGGTGCAAAATTCGTTACTTGGTTTGGACCACAAATGGAGTGATCCCACCAGATACTTTTTCCAGTCAGGTGAAATGAGATGGACAGGGTTGAGGGCACCTTTTCTAGCCCCCTCCTCATACAGGGTAAGCAGAGTGCATCCTAAGTAGGCTGGCTCAGTCATGACTGCAGCTGCCGAATTTTGCATCTGTCTCGGTTCCAAGTACAAGAAGGTGAGTCTTGACTATTTGACTCTGAAAGGATTAGAAAGGTGTGTGACTAGGTTAATGAATTACCATGGATGTACTGTAGAAACTTTACTGACTATTTGATAATAACTGGTCAGGGAACTATTACAGGACAGAGAACTAATTATAACACTTGAGAGCGTTAGAAACAAAAGATGGGGGATGGGATTGTGAAAGACATGCATGCATTTTAGTTGGATTTTACATGCTTTTTTAATGTATTATGCAATTCCAACTATGTAGTTATGGGCATGTGAAGTCCTAGGCACTTCTGAACTGGGTTGCATGTTTTAATACTTCAACAGAAATACACTTGGCACCAGTACACTTAGGCACAAAACTTATTTCACATTTATGTGCCCAAATGCCACTTACAGGGCCACATGCATGATACTGTTGACACATATGCAGATATTAGCTCCTATTTCTACTTGCATTGATTCACTTTGCCATGAATTTCTCCTCTTAGTGTACTCATAAAGTTCCACTATGGATACACAGAGTCCAAGGCAGAAGAAAGTCATGGTCATAGAAAAGCTGTGACTACCAACTATCTGAAGCCAGAGGAAGGACCTCTCAGTTTTCATCTCAATAGCCTATTCCTTAGGGCACTTACCAACAGGGCCATTATTGGTGGAGGCTAAGGGTCCAAACCCAGTGCGCTTTGGCTTCTAAGACGTTGTCTCTCTTACTAAAGCCATACTTCTATGATCTGCTCTTCTCTTGGCTCCATACATAGCTTTCCCATTAAGTTCATTCTACCACCAACTTTTCCAAGATAAGCTATTTTTTCATCCCAAAGTTCTCCAAGCCCTACTGTGCTAGTGTGAAGGTGCCAGGAGAGCCTTCTGCCCTGGTACCAGTCATAACACTGTGCCAGACTTCCATACAGGATGGTGGGAAAGCCTTTTAATTGAGCCTCTTCTGCGATAAGTATGCACTGAGGTGGATTCTGTGCACCGACCAAGCCTGCTTACTTCCCCCTGGGATGGGATGCCCCAGCTACCTTAGATATGGTCAGTGTCCAACACGTCTAAAGAAATGGAAAGTGCAGCTTGCATTTGAACTTGAATTTTCTGCTTCACTTATCCCTGTGAAGTATGCTTCAGCTTGGAGCCTGTTCCTTAATATATGGTGCTTTATAATACTAGATTACATCACTAGATTACATCAATTATAGTATAAATGTTTAATTTCAGCATAATAGCCACATGAGGCCTTATTTATGGATCTGCAATATTTCACACACATCTGTATTTGCAGTTACACATGCAAAGTAGGCTAAAGAAATGGATTACTCCTCAGCACTTGAGATACAAAGGCAAGGTTCTGCAGAACTGGGGCAAGGAGTCAGAGGGGTGGTGAGGGGAAGGGGAGGAAGGGAAACAGGCTCTGGCAGAATTTCCTGAATATTTTCTACAGGTTTTCATTGGTCCTGATGGTGTTGAAAAGTTGAGAGCACAGAGCTGGCAGGAGATGGCCCTGCTCTCCACCCCTACCCGCTCTAGTTCTTCCAAGGCATCTCACATCATTTCTAATCTAGGCCTCCATAGACTTCCTCCCATGCAGCTCAGTTTGGCAGTGTGGCACTTCTTGGTGTTCTGCCAAGAGCCTATTGAGCTTCATCAAATCAGGAATCTTTGGGGAGAAACAGAAGTTACATATAGACTGGTTTAAGTGATCAGAAACTGGCTTAAACCTGTAACAGAACTTCAGTTCAGTGCCCATAAGCCAGTTGCACAATGGCCAAAACCAGTTTGAGATAAACTTGGTTGAATGTAGTATTGGACTTAACTGATTGAACTCTAAACGGTTTATGCAACTTCTGCCCCAGGCCCTTTCCTGGTTTAAATTAACCCAGAGTTCCCCAGCATCCCGTCATGGCCTCTGGGTTGGGCTCTGCTCTCTGCTCCAGAGGAGCAGGGGTGGCCCTGCCCCTCTGCTCCCCATATGGAGCAGGGACAGGCAGGGTGGGGGCTGGCCAGGTGCTGGCCCCAGAAGAGAACAGGGAAGAGGTTTTCCCCAAGCATTTCTCCACTGGCTGCTCTAGTGGCAGGGGCATGACCAGCCCCGGTGGTAGCCTGGAGTGAACCTGGCATGGACCTGAGTCAGGGTCTGCCCGGTGTTCTCCTTTTGCTGCTGCAGCAGCGGAGGCAGGGGCATGGAAATACATCAGCTGGCATGGCCCCTAAGGCAGAGGGGGCAGGAAAGGTATTCCCCCATCTGCCCCCAGGGGACCACAGCTGAGGTCTGCCTGCCCTGACCACCACCGCCACTGCTCTGGACTGGTGAGGGGACAGGGCCCTTGATGGAGGCAGCAACCCCCATCATGGTGTCTGGGGAGTGCAAGACTTTTCTCAGCAATGGGGCCGTGAGCGGGGGATCAGAGCTGCCATGGACTGCATGGGTGAGTGGGGGTGCCAGAGCTTGGAGCAGTGGCCATAGCCCCCAAACCCCCACCCCAGCACCACTGCTGTTCACCCCATGCAGTCTGTGACAGCCTTCCCTGCCATGCACTGCTCCTGCCACCACCCACATCCCATCCCCCCTGCCAGGAGGAGGCTTATGCCCTTGGACACCATGACAAGGGGTGCTGCCCTCACTAGGGTTGCTCCCTCCTTGCCACTCCAGCAGTGGGGGTGGGGGTGCAGCCAGAGGCCAGCCAGTATGGCCCCTTGAGGCAGAGGGGGCAGAGAGGGGGATTATTCCCCACTTTGCCCCCAGGGTACCACAGTGGGGTCTGCAAGCCCTGACTGCCACCACCAATTGCTCCCTGTATGGGAGAAACAGCAGGATAAGCCCCCTCCTGCCCCCTCCACCAGACACTGGAAGCAAGGTGGGGAAAGGTGCCACAGACTGTGCAGGGTGAGTGGCAGTGGCACTAGAGAGGTTTGGGGGGCTACGGCCACTGCTCCATGCCCTGGTCCTGCTGCTTGCCCCGTGTAGACTTCCTGCCCCCTCCACCCTGCCCTCACCCACACTGTAGCCCCTGCTGGGAAGAGGCTTGCACTCCCCAGACACCACACCAGGGACCGCTACCCCCATCAAGGGCCCTGCCCCATCACCACTTCAGCGGCTGGAGCAGGGACATGGCCAGAGGCCAGCCAGTAGGGCCCTTAGGTGAGGTGGCAGGCAGGGGAGGTTATTCCCCTCTCCCTCCAGCATATCTGGAAGAGGAGGCAGGAGGGGGCTTATCCCACCACTTGCCCAGACCAGGAAGCAGTCAGGGCTGGGAGACCCTGCTGCGGTCCCCTGGGGGTAGAGGGAGCAGAGTGGGGAATAACCCCCTTTCCTAAACCCTCTGCCTCAGGGGCCCATGCTGGCTGGCATCTGGCTGCACCCCTGCCCCAGCCACTGCAGAAGTGTGTGTATGTGGGGGGCGGTGCCAGGTGGACCCAGGCTCAGATCCATGTTGCTGGGATCAGGGGGGAGATTTAGTCAAAATTTAGAACGCTGTAGGTGCATCCAGGGCTCTGTCTCAAGCATGCTTACTGGGGCCAGACACAGACATTACAATTTTACGTGTATAAGTGATTGGAAGCTGGTCTTTACCCATAACAGAACAGAAGTTTGGCCCACAAAGGCTGATTTCAAAATGGTGGAACCTGGTCTCAGATTTTCTCCTCCCATTAACGGGAGAACGTGCACTCTGTTTGCTACCGATCTAAACTTACAGAAAACCACGTAACTTAGATCACTTCCACCGTGGGCTTTTTAATTGTCTGTACCTAGCCTTAGTGCTTCATTTCTTGGGGTCCAAACATGTGCAGCAGGAATGAACGTGTGAGTGATGCTGAATGGCAGTAGATGAGCCCACCCTCCTTGCTAGTCCACTCCGAGATACCTGGATGTTATAGCTCTGCAAACACCCTTCATTCCTAATCTTGTCTAGCGGTGGAAGGCATATTGCTCTGCAAACTCATCTCAGGCATCATCAGGCATATTGCTCTGCAAACTCATCTCTGAAATTTCCCTGTTCCCTGATGGTGGAACGCAATATGGATCTGCCAGTAAAGTTTATTTTCTTTACTAGTGCACTGTTGAAATCCAAGGACCTTCATCACTGCTGTGCTTAAACTGTTCAGTCTGACTCCTAATCTGCAAGATCTTTGCAATTAAGGTTCGAGCCCCCGCACTACATTGCATGTGCATTTCAGTCCTGATATACAGACTGCAGCACCTCTGCTACTACATTTCCAAGTCCCTTTACAACCTTGCAGATATTGTATGCACCCCTCAGTCCTGAACTACGATTTCAGACCTCTGCTTTTACTGATCGGACTGCAGTTATGGCAGAAGAAATTAGACCATAAATTGGTTTTGTGCTTTGGACAAATTAGGGCAAAGGGATTATCATGGAAGTCATTTTAAATTGTGACTTCTGGCCACCTTTTGAATCCAAGGGCCTCATCCTCAATTCATGTAAGCCAGTAATTGCTACATTGATTATAGTGATTTATGCCCACTGAAGATATGGCCCCATCTTTGAGAAAAGAACAAACAGGGTAAACGTTCTTGTTAACACCACCGTACTTTTCTTCAGCACCAAAGGAGGAATTCATAATTTTTAGGTTCATCAGGATAATAAAGATAAAGATATTGGAAGCAAACCCATTGCTTCTTTTAACAATTAGCCTGCCAAGTTTCTTCAAGAATGATGTATTTAAACAGAGTATAAGCAAGAGAACAAGGCTTTGTCAGGGATTTTTGGCAGTTTTGTCCTAATAACTACCCCCCCACCACCCAAAAAAAGAAGCACTGACAAAGACAAAACCTTTTAATCTGTTTGCAGAATATTTCCATCTTTCTTCCTTCTTTGCTCTGCTTTATGTGATCGGCTGTTCATTCCTATTACCTCTTTATAGCTGTTTTGTTAAAGTTCATACCACAAAGACCTGTAAAAGAAATTTATGGCTCTGGGGGTTTCAGGAAATTCTAAATAACCATAATATGAGCATGAAGCATTAATTAAAGACACTGGAGTCTAAGTTATAACAGAGATGCTGACATTTAAGCCCCTTGCTCCATGTAAATTAAAAGTGGTATGACAAACAGTGAGTAATTTGATGGTCAGGGGTTCATAATGGATACCTTAATATCTCTGTCATGAAAAACTATCTGTCCTTGGTTTAACCCATACAGAAAGGCCCAGGGGTCTGGTTCATAAAGCATGACACTGCCTAAACACTTTTGCAGTAATTCACCTATCAGTCTGAGGTTTGCTTTGCATATGCTTGAGACTAAACAAAAATGCAGGAAATCTGTGAACAAAATGTGTTAGTACAAAGATAAATTCACTGCATTGTTACTGCCTCCGGCTCAGGTCTCCTCTGCTGGTTTCTTAAAAATGCTTGCCCCCAAATGATCTAATATCACTAACGTACTATACAATTTAGGCATGAGCTAGTTCTTTACCACTGCTAGCGTGTGCATCTAGAGGTCCAAACAGGGATCAAAGTGCCAGGTAAGGAAATGACAATAAAAGCAAACAAGGCAGATGGGGGAGTACTTTAATTGGCATTATACAGATGGGGAACTGAAGAACAACAAGACTTAGACCCCCATTTAGGGGCACCTAATAAACATCCCATTTTGAATAGGGCAGCCAGCACAGTTAAAATTAAGTATGTGCACAAGTACGTTGCTGAGATGGGGCCAAAATGATTACCCAAGGTCATACAAGACATCTGTGACAAAACCAGCACGGAGACCCTGATCACTAAGCCTCTGTCTTGCACCTGCCTGCCTTGCCAGGTCTGGCTCGAAAGTGCACCCGCTCTTTTAACCTGTTCAGCGCTGTCAGGACATTTTAGCGGCCCATTTCTGCAAAAGGCTTTAAACACTCCAGCTAGAAAACAAAGAAACAAGCAACCCGCCCTTGGCTGGCTAACTCTTTATGAGTTCTTCATCTTTACTTTAGATTCATTGGCTCACTTTCCTTGCGTCCCTTTCCTGCTTTGTGCTGTTATTTAATATCCCGCCAGTTGTGTAATTTCAGCTCCCAAATTGAATAAGACGTTCTCTCCAGTGGAACCCTCACCTTGACAAATAGCCAAATAGTAATTATTATTCCTTTCAGAGGCTGAGCTATGGAATCATGGCTGTAATTTCCAAGGCTTGAGTGCCGAGAAATTTATGCTATACTTCCCTCCGTCGGAGTTTTCATCTGAGATCGTATTTCAAGCCCTTTCCTTTGATGATATGATTAAGATAATTCCTTTATGAAGTTAGAGCCTCCGTGAGATATTCAAGGAGGAACCTGATAGTTCTTAAGCTTCATTTTCTTCCCTCTCTGAAAATCAGCAATGGATGAAGGGGAGAAAAAAAAATAGAGGGATTTCACTGCAGTTTTTAATACCTCGAACTCTGTTAGGTTAATTGTATTTTACAAGAGCAGGCCCTGTGGGCTCCGACTAAGATGGGGGTCCTGTTATGCTTGGTGCTGCACAGAGATCTACTAAGAAGCCATCTTTCCCCAGTGAGGTTACAGTTTCAATAGACAAGACAATAAGCAAAAGCAACGTATTGACGTCCCTTTTGGGATAGGAAACTGAGGCCCAGAGGGAGCAAGCTAGAGTTTTACAGGTGTTCAGAGCAACTCTGCACCACCCTGGAGAGTACTGAGAATAAAAAGGGGTGTGCTCCATGCATGCTGCCTGCCAAGACAATGTCAAGTCGCCACTTTTCAGAGCATGCCCAAGGAATCATAGAATCATAGAAATTTAGGGCTGGAAGGGACCTCAGGAGGTCACATCTAGTCCAACCCCCTGCTCCAAGCAGCACTAGCCCCAACTGCATCAACCCAGCCAAAACTTTGTGTAGCCAGGGCTTAAAAACCTCCATGGATGGAGCTTCCACCACCTGTCTAGAAACCCTGTTTCAGTGTTTTACTGCCCTCCAACTGAGATAATCCTTCCTAATATCTAACCTAAACTTCCCTTGCTGAAACTTGAGCCCGTTGCTCCTTGTTTTGTTATCTGTCACCACGGAGAACAGTCCAGCTCCATCCCCTTTGCAACCACCTTTCAGGTACTTGAAGGCTGCTATTCAATCCCCTCTCAGTCTTCTCTTCTCCAGGCTAAATAAGCCCAGTTCCTGCAGCCTGTCCCCGCACTATTTTCATTGCCCTCCACTGGACTCTCTCCAATTTCCTCCACACTAATCTAAGGTTCCCAGTCTCTAGCATGGTTGTGAGAGCAAAGTTGTGTACTCCAAAAACTTCTCCAACAAAAGCCACATGATGTTTCCACCCTGAAGCAGGCACAGCGTGGATGGTCTTTTTGTTCATGGCAGTGCTCCTGTGCACTCTCCAACACAGCTTGCATGTGTGCTTAGATGCCTAAAGATAGAGGCAAGCAACTGGTAGCCTCTTCAGAAATGCCTAGTCATGTCTCACATTTTGTTTTCGATAGAAGGCAGATGACTCAGTGATTTTCAAAATCCCACTGACAGTGTGTCTGTATCATTAAGTACCTATTGTTTCAATTGGCTTAGAGGCCACATCTGCAAAGAAATGGAGGTGTCTATCTCCAGCTGAAATCACTAAGATGCGGGTGCCTACATCCTTTTAAAAATCTGGTCCTTAGTGAGATGCCCAAGGCCACAGAAGATGTCTTTGGAAGAGTCAGAACTTGACTTTCTTAACTCTCAAACCATTTATTTAGTTACAAGAGAAGATCTTTCCTTTGTAAATATATAAATATATAACAAAGGTGTGTGCATGCTGCTACTAGCATAAGGCAATCAACTGTGCTCGTTAGTTGTTGCTAATTCTATGCTTAGATTTCACTCTCCTCTGTGTTGGAACTGCAATATCTAGAGGCCTGTGGGGTCTAAGACTCCTACCTCTGATAATGGCCAGCATCAGGTATTTCAGAAGATATAGAAAAACTACAGTGGGCATTCATTAAACACCCTGTCCGTGTGGATAATTTCCCCCCCGGACCTGCCAGTTGCTGATTAGGTTATGCTCTGAAGCCTGAGCATTTATATTCTATATATAGAGATTTTCATCCTTCATAATATTATAATGCAATTGTGGATGTTCTTATTATAAAAAAATAATGCATTTTAAGTTGCTTTGATATCCCAAATATGTACTATGAATTCATATTACTCTAACCCAAAAGCACATCCCTGCTAGGTACTTCAATACACTGCTCTGCACAATACTTTTCTCATGAACATAAATCATGTTGTACTTTACAGGGAAAAAAAAAAAATCTCAATTAACTTCTTCAATGCTGAGCAATGTAGAAAGTATATCAGTTTATATTCCTGCCAACTACTAGACTTCCCCAAATATTCTTTCCACCTGAATGCACCGGAAAACACGCTCCATCAACACTGAAGGAGATAAAACATCTCTTTATCATCACCATGATACTTAAATAGAGAAAAAAGAGCCTTGCCATGTTACCTCCTAATCTGAATAATATGTATATTAAAGCTATCTTCTTGTTATGATCCTGCGATAGGGTTTTATAGGCTCATTGTTCATGGCATGGACTCATTGTTCATTCACATGACAGATTAACACATTTTCACCACATCTCCACCAGCTCTATAAATTGTGATTAGAGATTGAAATATCATCTATGTAGTTAGTTATTTAGCACTGCTTGAGATTCTTTTTGAAAGCATGTATATGGCTACATGTATAAAAGGTGGTGGAACAAGAAGTCTGCAAACCCAAGACCTCTCTTTGTGCACTGAACAGTTGAACCCCAGCTAGAGGCAGTGAAAGCTACAGCACAGCGGGCACATCTACGCATCGCCATATGGCAACACTGTGATGCAGTTTGTCACCATATGGCATGCTACAGTGATGTAGTGATCACATAGGTCTACACGTGATTGCCTGCTACATTGTCATAGCAGCACGCTCCCCACTTATAGCCTGCCACTACAGTGACATAGTGAGTAAATCTAAGCATGCGCCGCCCACGTGATGCACTATGTGCCCATACTGTGCTGTGCTTTAGTACTTCCAAAGGGTGCCAGGCAACCACTTGTAGATGCACCCAGTGACCCTGAATAAAGCCTTCTTCCTGCACTGTCTGGGCTCAATTTACTATTGCCCCGTTCACTTCTAGGCTCCACATCAGCAAAGCATTTCAGCACGAACTAAACTTCCAGTGTTTGCACTTCATGGCATGAAAGCAGGTATTCAAAACTAAGTGGCTGATATGTAATTGCTGAAATGCTATCGAGACCATAGTTATCTGCAGGTGTTGACTGCTCTTGTTTTGGATTACAGCATCTTGAACCACTTTCTGCTGGTCTAAATGACTATACACTTAGAACACCTCTAATAGAAACAGAGCCCTCCCTTTCGCTGGTAGTGTCACCCCACATTTGCTAAGAGAAGTAAGGCTTCTGCTACCTCTAGTTGCTTATAGTGGGTGCATGTAGACACACACATGCCTTCCCCAGGCTGGACCGGTCCCTTTAGCAGCTGGGTCCCAGGTGTGCTTCACAACCTGACTACAACCTACAGCTGCTGCACTGGAGCCATTAGAAACATGTAGATGCATTATGGAGGCTAGTTACAGTGGCCCCTTTCTGTAGCTAGAAAGTTATTGAATGTGGAGGTATTCAAGAGAAGGCTGGACAGGAATCGGTAAGGGATGATCTAGGCCTAGTTTATGCCTATTTTCTACTTCGGTATTTCCCACGCTTCTGGTTTCTGCACTGGACTGCTTTGTGTGTCAAGTTTTGGAGTGTTTTTTAAAGCCTCCCTCAGAGGCACTGAGTGTTGGTTGCAGCCAAGGCTAGGGATTTTGACTGGGGGTGAAACCTAAAGGCTCCTGGCTAAAGGGGTCAGACTGATCTCCATATTTGAGGTCAGGAAATCAGTTTGCCACATAATCAGATTGTTATGGAATGGGAAAGTTTTTTGCCTTCCTCTATAGTGGGGGGCAAGGCCCTCTTTCTGGATCTTTTGAGCATGTTTTTTAACAAGAAATTGGCCACTGTGGTCCTCCTGCTTGACCTGTGGCAGGTTACGTTGTTATGCCTTGTGTTGTGTCAGGAGGATTGACTCTGTCGTTTTGCTAAGAGGTTAGACAATTGATTTCTATGATCTGGTTTATATAGGGATGATCCTGACTCAGAAAGAGGGTCGGACAAGATTGGGGTAGGCAAAATGGTGGATTCAGCCAGTGGCCGGACTCCATTTCCCATCGCTCCAGTAGTTCTCCATGGAGACCCTAGGAGTGGTGGGGCTGTGACGGTGCAGGGCCAGGGTCTTCGTGGAGACCAGCATGAGCAGCATGCTAGCAAGGCACATGGCTGGGTGCAGAGCTGCTCTGGGGCTGGGGCCAGGATCTTGCAGTGGTGAGAGTGTGGGCAAGCGCTGGGGTCTGGTGCCTGCATGCCCCTCAGGGCAGCACATCGCAGCTCTGTCCCACCTCCAGCCTAGGTTGTGACTGCCACAAGAGCCAGCCCCGGCGCAGGAGCAGCTCCCTGCCCAGCCATGTACCCTGCCAGCATCACTTGGGTCTCCATGGAGATGCTGGTCCTATGCCCCAGTGCTCCATGGAGATTGTACAGAGCAACTCAGGGAAGAGCTCATGGGAAATGGAGTCCACCATGGACCTGATCTAGCCCATGGGCTGGACTTTGCCTGCCCATAGACTAGATGATCTCTCAAGGTCCCACCTAGCCCTACTTCTCTATGCTTCTCTATGATCTACACTTGCAGAGACAGATAAGCTTAGACAAGTCCTCAGCCTAACAGACTCAAGACCTAGCAGGTGTCATGGAGGCCAGTAAAGAGCAATGGATTTTGTTCTTCACTGACCGAGTTCCCATTTAAAGAGGAGACTGCATGATGAGAGTCCCCATATATTCATCATGAAAGCCCAGAGCACCTTACCTCTGCCACAGTGCTTTTTTTAAAAATCTCTGCCTAGAGATTTACATGGAGCCTCATCCAAAACCTGTTACAATCAATTGAAGACATTACATCGACATCAGGGAGTGCTGGATTAAGCCCAAGAACTGAAGACTCTGAATCTTGTATTTATCATCCTTCCCCTCCTCTCTCCTTTTCCACTTATACTACTAGTAAAGACAGAGAAGGATTTTAACTAATTTTCTTAAGATATGTTTGCAAGCATTTTCATTGCTCAGCACTATACTTACCATTCATACAACATCTGTTAGACAAGAAAGACAAGAAGTTATAATTTCTCCTACTTTGGGCTGTTGTCAATATTGCCAACAGGAGATAAAGCTTTCCTTCTTGCTCTCTCTCTATCTTCCCCCCCACCCTCTATTTTTTTCCCCTCCTGTCCTTCAAGAAAATTGTCCTTTTATTTATTTTTGCTCTACCCAAGAGTGGCAGCTGATTTTGAAGTGCCAGACCATTATTTGCTTTTTTGGATGTTACCATTTATTGCAAAGAGGATAAAATCAATGTGACATTTCCAGAACAATGATAGATGAAAATGATGAGTGGTCTTTAAATGCAGAAGGCTAATTTTTTAAAATGTCACCAGTGTACTATTTCAGACTTTGTCAAAGATAAAACAATAAAAGTTATAGATATGAAAACTAATAATATTTCACTGGATAAGCTATAGATAAGGAGGCTGAACTGTATACAACTTCTATATGATTTCAAATGCAATACAATAGAAATGCTGCAGAAACAGCAACATTAAATACAGGTACTTTTTAATCTGATACGGCATTAATTTGCCAGGACCTTGATTCTAAGGCCCTAACCTTGCAGTCAGTTGCACTAGCATAGGCCAATTGTGTTGGTTTGTTATACTGTGAGGAGACCCACTTGGGCTCAGGAGTTGACAATTGAACCTAAGTAGTATGGGGCCATACCATGAAGAAGTCGTAGATGTATTACCATCCCACTCAGATAGTGACCCTCCCCAGTTACCGACATTGCCACCTGATAGCAATTTGTTGGAGAATGTACACAAGACTTTTACTGCAAAGCTGCCTAATTAGCTCTGCAGTAAAACATCACCCTCTACACGCGCAGTGCTATTAGGATGGGGTAAACTAATTAACTCCCCCGTAGGCCAGTACTGCCAAACGCAAGTACTATCCTACAATGGAGTTATTTACTCTGCCACAGCTAATGTGTAGATACCGACAGGGTTGACTGGGGTACAAGGGGGGCTTCAGTGTGGGGGGTGCCTGCTAGCTAGCTCCACACTGTAGCACCCCCATGCCCCAGCCAGCCCCTGCACAGCAAGTTGAGGAGGATCAGAGCAGCTCTGGGCTGGCAACTGATTCCCTGGGGCCCCTTACCAGTTGGGGCTGCTCCGCCCTGGCTCAACATGTTGCAGTCCTGAGTGTACATGCAAACAGTACACTCAGTACACTCAGGACTGGGAGCAATTCCAGTGCCAAGTGTGCCAGGTTTATTTAGTCATCTTAATAGCATGTGTACATGTGCCCACTGTGTTCCAAACAGAATAGAGTTCACAACAGAAACACTATGAGGACTAGCTTCTCTGTAGTAGAGTCACAGTTAAGAGTACAAAAAGAAATGCTGACATGGAGCAAACTGCTATCCTACCCTGAGCCTCTCAATCAAAGCTGAATTACTTAGCTGCATGCCACGTGTATCCACCTCAGCAGCAGTGCCTGGTACAGGCTTCTGTTCTGAAATGAACAATGTGACCAACCCACCTATTATAGATCCCCAAATTAGTGCCTACGTAAAGGACTATATACCATTGCACATAATGGTTTGGTGCAAGGCCATTCAGGCCTCTGGTGCAAGGAAGGATTTTTTTCTGTGCTGTGCCATTGTCTTTAACAGTGATGAAGAAAATCACGTAAGCTTTGTGCATGGTGTGCTCTATAGCTAAGAACTGCAGTAGCCGATACAAAGGGTTATGGTTTCTAAAATAACATGTATAGCTTGTGACGGTTTGGTTTTACAGGTACGTGGTGATGCTTATTAAGGATGCTGGATTGACAGGTTTTGAGGGTAGCATCCTCTGCTCATCTAAAGAATTAATACAGTCCGGGCAGCAGTAGTGAAACCTTCCCCCCTCTCATACCCACCAGTCCACTACCATGCTTGAGCCTAATTTTGGATGAACCATCACAAGTCTCCACAACTATTTAGTCTGACTTCCCCAATGAGAGTGCCAGCACAGGCACCAATTAGCTCTATTTATGATGAAATATTATTGTGATGGGCACACAAATCCACAGGAAGGGGATTGAAGCCACCAACCTCATTTCATACTGACCATTCACCAGCTGTTGGAGAGTAACAATTGTTGGTCTCTGTTGACTTGAGCCGGAGTAGCACCATCAATTTGGAGGTAAAAAGTATTGGAGCCTATTAATAACCCCCAGCATCTTGTAAAACACTTGTTAATGGGATTTTGACCAGAGGACAAAGAAATTAAACTCATATTTTTACGACTATGCACATCTATCTGAACAGCATAGGTAGGTAGTTTTAAGTTCAACTCCTGGGGTTTCCACAAAGCTAACTACCAGATGTCAGTATTTACTATGACTAAATAAATGTTCCGTTTTGAAGCAGTGAAATATTGTGGGGGGAAAAACAGAAAGAAGAAAAATGCGCACATAGCAGTTCAAGCTTAATGTTGGCTTTACAACCTCATTTGGGGGGGAAAAAATAACTTTTGCAGTTTAACTGTAGATTATATCTGATCTGTTGCAGCTCTAATCATCTCATTAGAAGCAAATGTACATACATTGCAAAGTAACCTGGGGAGAAGTGGGTGGAAGGCTCATTATAACTCCTCCCCTCACCTCTGACATACGCAATGCACAAAACGAGATACAGGAAGGAAGCAAGGAAGCACTGGTCACCATTTAGAGCCCCTTTCTTACCATTCTGGTTCTTGGAAATGAGGCAACTCAGTTTTACAAGTTTATTTCTGAAACTTAAGGACAGACCAGATTTTGAATGAAGACATAATAAAAAGTAGTGGATGGCTGGAGAGACTAATTGCGGTACTGCATAATGATGCTTTCAACTATCAGGTTCAAATCCGGTTGTTACAATGACTGCACGTGGTGGCTGATAGCTTTTTACCTGCTTATGTGGTATGAAGTAGCATCAGCAGATGTAGGTTTCCATAACAGAAATCATGTCCATAGCTGGTATCTCTGTAAACAATCTCTGTAAAAAGGTCCGTGTATGAATAGTTACACTGAGTAATTAACAGTCGTACCACTTTAGGGTTAGAAAACTGAAATGGGAATTTCATTGTGCCAGGCACTATACACAGCTAAACTTAGAAAGAGTCCCTGAGTTGGAGACCTTACATGCAAATAGGTAAGAGATGCAGAATGGAAGAAAGAGCATATTACTACTGGCAGAAGGGATGGGGGCACAGAAAGATTAGGCAGTTGTACTAAGTCAGGTAAATAAAGCCTGGAACAATCAAAAACTGCTTGCCAGATGCCCAACATCAAATTCAATATCTTTGTGATTATACTGTGAGAACATCTACACGTCCATTAATCCACAGTGGTTACTGAGTATTTACTTTAGTACCTGTTATTACCAGTTTAGTTTAGTACCTGTAATAACAGGTACTAAACTAAATGTGCAGTAACTGGTGCTACTGCACAGTAATGCCAGTGCAAACATTTTACGTGACTCTAATGCTCAATAGACTAATTCCACTGCACATTAGCGCATTAGCACAGTTTTTGGCTGCCATGTTAATGCGCAGTAGAATTAGTCTGCTGCTCTTCTAGCGTCTCATGTAGACATGCCCTGTTTTTCTCTTACTGAAAATCTGATTCAGCAGGAAATTCACTATATTCTAAACTCATGCTGGTTTACTGTGAATTCGAATTCTGTTAAAATTCAAAATCTACCAAAATTTGCTTGGTAATGTTGCTATTTTTTATAGAGGAAAGCAACATTGTCTTATAGCAGGATAGGTTTTGTTTTGCACTTGCAAAGAGTGCAAGAGACATAAATGTCATAAATTTCACAACGAGACAAAAGTGGGGTCCCCCCAAGGCTCGGTCCTTGGACCAGCGCTGTTCAATGTCTTAATCAGAAACCTGGATGAGGGTATGGAAAGCCCTCTGCCCAAATTCACAGATGACACCAAACTATGGGGTGAAGCAAACACACTGATGGAAAGAAACCAAATCCAGGTGGACCTAGACATGTTAGAGAAGTGGGCAGAGAACAATAGGATGCAGTTCAACAAAGACAAGGACAAGGTGCTGCACCTAGGGAGAGGGAATCACTGGCACACCTATAGGCTGGGGGGTGACCTTCTCAGCAGCACCGTGGCACAAAGAGATCTCAGAGTTGTTGTCAACTCTAAGATGAATACGAGTCGTCAATGTGAGGAAGTAATTAGCAGAACTAACCCCACTTTGTCACACCTTAGTATGTGCATCATGAACAGGTCCAGGGAAGAACTACCATCCCTCTATGCAGCACTGGTCAGGCCGCTGCTAGAGTATAGCATCCAATCTGGAGCACTGCAATTCAAGAAGGATGTGGACAACCTTAAGAGGGTCCAGAGGAGGCCACTCGTATGGTTAGAAGGCCTGCAGAGAAGGTCTTCTGAGGAGAGGCTGAGGGACCTGGACCTTTTCAGCCTCCTCAAGAGAAGGCTGAGGGGGGATCTTGTGGCTTTATATAAATTAATTGCGGGGGGGGGACAGCAAGGAATAGGAGGTTCAGTTTACCAGGGCACACCTTGGAGTAACTAGGAACAATGGCCACAACCTGATGGAGAACAGATTTAGGTTAGAAATCAGGAAGAACTTCATCAAGTTTAGGGGCGCCAGAATCTGGAATGGGGTCCCAAGGGAGGTGGTGCTCTCCCCTACCTTGGGGGTCTTCAAGAGGAGACTGGACCAGCACCTGGCTGGGGTCATCTGACCCCAGGGCTCTTTCCTGCCCAGGGCTGGGGGTCAGACTTGATGACCTACTGAGGTCTCTTCTGACCCTAACAACTCTGAATAAAACAAATAATTTTCCCAGGAACTCACTCAAGATTCACTTGGACTGAGAACTGTTCACACAAATACTTTTCAAGGTATCTCAGATTTTTGCAGTGCTTTCACACACTCTGTCTCTCTGTTACTGATTTATTTATTTATGAATTATTTGATTTGTACCATGATTATATAGTTATATGAATGTGTGAAATAGCTTAGCATTATGATGATCCATTGTCATTAGATTTTGATATGGCCTAAAACCAAATAAAATATGAATACAAAAGTTTTACCCTCCCCCTATACCATTTTCATTTAACAAAATACTTCAGACTCACAGTAAGTTAGATACGATGTGCTCCACTTACCTATAGAAGAATGGTTCAGTCTTCAGGTTATCAAGTCAATTTACACTCCCAAAAAATCTTTTGCTCAAAAACCTCAAAACACAATGCAAACATTTAACAGATTTCTCTTTCTTCCTCTAACCTCAGACCTAGATTTTCAGAAGGACATCACAGAATAAAAATTTTACCTTGCACTCATGTTTCCTTTAATCAGTTCACCATAAACATAGTTACATAGTGATGTCCATAGTCTACATCATCCAAAAAAGGAATCTTAAAAGAATGCCACTGTTGTGATGCCAAATACTCAGAAGTTAGAAAATAAAAGTGTTAAATTTGCATGTACAGTATTAATTCAACTGCTTCTCATATATATGATATGGCCTGTATTAAAGATGTTATGTTTGCCTAGGAAGCCGTCTGCCTCCAGTTTGAGCATCAGGAACTATGGAAGTTCACAGCAGCACTTGCAGTGAGCCCTGCTCAGGCCTTGTATCTCTGCTATGAAAACCATTCAGGACCTCTGCAGTAGTATTGCATATTGGCACAAAGGACCTGTTCATGGATTGAGCATGTGAGCTGCAGACTTTTTTGAAATATTGTCACCAAACTCTGGCAAGTCTCAACTGGAGCTTGTATAAATAGAAATTTTCCAAAGACCTCAAAACCTGGCCAAATTCAGAAGAACATGCAAGAGAAAAGGCACATTCCCAACACAAAGGTCTCTCCCAAATTAGACATCCTTACCCAAAATACAGAATTAGAGCATCTCCTTAATCAAAGATATTTGATTATATGAAATAGAAATAGAAATACAAGTACATGCATATTGATACATATTAATTTAATATATTAATACTTATTAAATAATGATTTTTTTCTTTGACCTCATTTTAAAAAATTGCTGAATCATTTTACTAAAACTAAAATAAATTAGAACAATTATTATTATTGTTGTGACTATTACTACTGTTGTTATTTTTATACAACCTGAACCAGTCACTCATCAAGCAAAGTTTCAGCCTGGAAGGTTGAAACCTAGTAAAGTCATAAGCAACTGTAAAGTTATAAGGTACTGAAGCCGGTTCTTATCATAGAAGGCTTTGGGTAAACTTAGCTATGGGTAATACCACTTCGAAGTATTTAAAAAATGTTTGACTTTGAAAAGGACCTTCTATTTTATGTTTAAATAGTCACCAGAAGAGAGAGAGTCATATACGGTTGATACCTCAGATCAAAAATGAACACCCAACTGCCTATAACTCATCAGATTTTAGTATGTGAATTATCATTTTGATTTTGATTTTACAGTTTGTAACATCCTTCCAATAAAACAAAACCTGCCTTAGGTAACAGTTTTCATGGTCAAATACTTGCCCAGGAAAAAAAAATGCTGACATACTTTTGATCAATAAAATAGAGGGTCCAAAAGGTCAGGAAGAACCATTGTGCTCCCAAATTAATAAGACAGTCATTTCAGCAGGACTGGCCATCTTAAAAGATGGTCTCCAGTACACCTCAGAGACCCCAGTTTCTGGCTCACTTGATGTCTTAATTGAACTGACTTTGCTGTAAAATGAAACGGCACAAGCTGCACAAAGAGTGTAGGTGAAGGGAATTCAGGAAGCCCTCTCAGATACTAGCTGCATTTTTGTCACCTCAAAATGAATCATAATTCACCTACTTTTAATAATGTATTATCCAAAGACTGCATATTCAAGTAATGCAAAGCTAGCTCTCCTATACCTCCTCTTTTTTTTTTTTCAGTAGCTCTCCAAATGCTGTGAAAGGAAGTCAGAGTGCTTCACCCCCGGTCCTCAGTGGGGATGCTGAGGGTTAATACAGTGAAAGGAGTTGATCCAAACTTGTGGTGAAGTTGAGAAGAGACACCAGAGGTCCTGAGTCCAGTCCTCTATCTTCCAGACCACTCTGCCACCTCCATATATGTATCCATTTATAGGTCTAAGCTGCACATGAAAATACAAGGATTCTGGCAGGCAAGGCTCTTTGGGTAGATGTGATATTAAACCAACTGAGTAGTGGGAAAAAAGTTCTTTGCAAGCTTTTGGGTGCAATCACTCTTCTTCAGGCATAGGGAGTCTCTGCTGTTCTGAGACTGCCAAGCAATGAAAGAAGATAAAAGTGGCATCGGGGAAGGAGGTCAGTGAGGATGTAAATAAGTGGAAATTAGGAAGACAGGGGGTAGAAAAGGAGGGGAGGGCAGAAAGGGAGGGAAAGGAAAGTGTAAAAGGTCAGGTCTGGCAGGTACCTGGTGAATCAGATGTCAGCCAGGTTGTAATGCATCATAACTCAAATGTCTATTTTGAGTTCATAGTTTTTTGCATCCAGTAGATTTATGAAGTGACAATCATAGGATTTCATAGCAGGATTCTGGGCACATTTGTAGTTTTACACATGTCAGTTGATGTGCTAATGTTCTGCTCACCCGATTCTCATCTTCTCTTACTCCTTGAGTCTTGAAGTGCTCCCTCTTTCCCATTCTATGCCTCACTGGTTCCCGTTTCTCCTTTTGTTGTACATTTCTTTCTCTCCTCCTCCAGTCTCTGCAGCTTTCTGGTCTGTCTTGGAGGAAAAGAGTCATAAGAAAAGAAGAAGAGTAAGCAAGAGGGAATGTTGTTCCCGGGTGCACTGAGGAGGGTGCCGGCCTGGGTTTTGGCATGTGCTCCTAGTCTGTGCAGCCAATGATATGTCTGCATTTTGCATTGGATAAAATATATAAACACTGGGACCAGGGGCCAATAACCAGGCCTTTTATCTTCCCAAGGCAGTGTGCTTCTCAGACTTATAAATACAGTCTGAATCACTGAGTTATATTTGGGCAGAGCGTGTTCTTAGCTTTGCTTAACCCACAGGTGCTCAGCCCATGGAGCCAAGTCACCTGGCCTGCAAGGTTCCCTATGGGTGCAAAAAATTGTCAGTGGGGGAAAGGTGGCTGATTCCCCAATGCCAAATTTCTGGACACATAGGGACCCCCACTGGCTGGGTAGCATACTCTTTCATGATAGATTGGGCTCATTGGGCCTGATTCCAGCATACAGGGCCAAATACACGTACACTGGTCCAGGGGGAGACAGTTCAGAGCCTATCCAGGTGCACACAGGCTGGCCAGAGGCACTGTGGGGGACCCAACCATGGAGTCAAGAGGAAGTGGCATGGAGTCCATTCCTGGCACGTGGGGCCCAAGCTGGCCCATGGACAAGTACCATAACACTCATCCAGCCCCTTGGGCCCAAACCTTGAGCACCACGGGCCTCACCTAAGGCCTGGTGGTTAGGGCACTTTGCTGCCAAGTGGGAACTGCAAATTCCCTCTGTCTGAGAAGGGCCTGGGAACTAGTTCTCCCACTTGCTGAACAAGTGTCCCAACCAGTATGCTACTGGGCCAGAAGGCCCTCTTCTGAATGGTCACTACTCTTTGTTGTGTATGAGACTGAATATTGTGTATTTGAATGGGACTGAGACTCTTCCCAAGGCAGATTAGTCTTCACAGAATGTGAGTCAAGATAGAAACCTTGGTGGAGTGTTTTTATGTTGAAACGGGTGTGCAAACGTAGCATGGGCATCTAATTGGCCTGACAGTGTTTAGTGATGTAGGTGTCTACACACTTTGTAAATACCTCTGGTAGATTCAAATTGGGTCCCTAACTTTTTAGGTGCTTAAATCCTAGATTCACACAAGGTAGTTTGACACCTAATTTTTATCTATGTATTTCTTTATTTACTTATTCATTTATATGTATATCCCATCCTATCCTGATGACTTGCACCAACTTACTTCTCACTCTATTACAATGAGAGTTAGACGCCTAAATAAAAAGCTTGGGGAATCTTTACATTTGTTCTGGGGTGAATAGGGTTGTACTTTAATTAAAGCATCTCTGAGAGCTACTCTAATTAAATCTCCCGTAGTGTCACCTGTATCCAGCATCCCACACTTCAAAATGACAGCAGGGGAACTGTAACTAAAGCTCATTCAACGAGTTTTCGTTAAAGAGCCCCCCCCCCCCACCCGGCTTTTGATGCAGGAGGATGCTGAATACATGTGATACAAAGGTGCTAATTAGCATTCTCCAACAACTTGATTAACTGAGTCTGCTCTAATGAATGATGATAATTAGCAAGTGTCGAAGCAGACGTCTGGCATGTGTATAGGTGCCCTTGGTGCCTAAGAAGATCTGAAGCTTTTTAGTTGTTTTGCCTTTCTCTTCCTTCCCCAAAAGCTCTCCTTCCCTCTTGCCCCATATCAATGAGTCCTTTATTCTCCCCATTTGTAAAGCTGTTTGGAAAGCACAATTTTCTCCTGGAAAAAAACGACATTTTGTAATGTATTTTTTTCCTCAAATAAGAGGAAAAAAATCCCCCCAAATTATAATTCTGTGGGGAAAAAAACAGTGTAGAACAATGGTTTGGTTTTATTTATTATTATTATTATTATTTCAATAATGTTGAAATGTGATGGTGTGGCAGAGGAGTTAAACAATGTCTTATACTACTATTGTAGCATATATATTTACATGAATATTTTGTGGTTAATTGTGTCTGACATTTATAATACTATGGTATATTTGTAATTTTTATTTACTATTTCATGCATATTAAAGGTCAAACACAATCAAGCAAAACAAAGTCAAAGCAAAACATTTTTATCTTATCAAAATGAAGTGTGCTCTCTGAAAAGTTCAGACTTTTTCACGTTAAACCTTCATCAGAATTGACACACTCACAAAACGTTTCAGTTTAGATGAAACTGCACTTTTTGAACCAAAAAAAACCCTGTTGAAAAATAAACACAGGAAATAAAATTAACAGCTCTGTACACCAATCCTCAATTTATCTCTTCTTTCCAGCTACTTTCCCCCCACTTCTATACCTTGTTTCTCTTTGCTCCCCTTTCTTTAGCTAGATCTCCTTTTTCCTTGGGTCAAACCCCCAGCCCGTGGATAATATTGCTGCTGTCATGATTCTCCTATTAGGACCACGCTGAGTTTCTTCATTGTCAATAGCCATTATCACCTCTACTGTGCTCCTGTCCTGTGGTTCTTTGTGCTTCCCTGTTGTTCAGCAGGGGCAAATGCCACTTCCCTTCTGAACAATTTAAAGGCAGGCAATGGATGGCAGGAGGAGAAGGACTGCAGAGCTACTGGAATGGAAACAGAAATGGGTCAGACATCCCAGATACAAGTTCCACTGAACCAAGGCAATGCCAATAAACCAAGACACCTGAATATCTTAGGCAAAGGAAATAGGAGATTTGTAGGGGTTTAGAGACTGAATTAAGAAGAATGCTTCATAGCTCAGAATGCAGATAATCAGGCAGTTTACTCTGTAGCGGTACAGTAATTGCAGTGTAATTAGAATAATTGCATTTTACCTGCAGGACATGCACTTACGGCACATTGTATTTGCATTAAATATTCAACATACGGAGTTCAGACCAATTCATCTCTGGTGTAACTCCACATTGAAAACAGGGGAGACACTACAGGGATAAATTTGACTCTTGATTGTGAAATCAAGATTCTCTCTGAGTTCTCCGTGGATTGTCTGATGGGTTCTTGTCTTTGTCTTGCGTTGCAAGTCTGCCTCGTTTAAAAGCAGTTTGTCCAGGCAAAGTTAAAACGCCATCTTACTTGAATAACAAACATGCAGAAATCGACAGCCAGGTAATTGCTCACGGCAGTAAGTAATCAAGCAGCTCATTTTTGGGTGGTGGTTTCATACAGCCCATACTTCGGGGTTAGGCCAATTTCTCAGCTGCTTGATGCTAACAAGGCAATGCAAAGCAACTAGAAATCTGCCCTAAAGGAGCAGTTGAAAATGCTCCCCATTGCAAGACAGTTTCAGAGTGGTGAAAAGCTGGTATACTTGGTTCATCTCTCACCTGTTCTCTTCTCAGCCTGAGGGCAGGATGGAGATGTGCTGAGACCAACAGAGGTTGTGAGAGAGCAGGTGGAAGGAAGGATCGTCCTGTGGGTTGGGCAGGAAGCTGGGGCTCCAGACACCCTGGGTTCAGGCCTTACACATGATTCAATGGTAATGGTGGGGAAAGTGTCCCTCCTCATTCATCCAACAGCCAAATAATTCAACCTATTGTGCAGGAAGTGGCAGACTTTGGTTCACTTTTTACTATGCTTGAGGGTGTTGGACCTATGTCTTCTATGTTACAAAAGGACCTGCACCACCAGTCTACGGGGTATACGGTAGTCAGAATAGAATAAAGAGTATCAAAGCAGTCCAATATTCCTTGACAGCTATGGTTTGGTCTCTATTTACATTAATGCCAAACAGTTGAAGTAAATTGCCTGTATTTGAAAATAACAGGGTGCATCTACACGTGCATAATAAACTCCAGTGCACATCAAACCAGGAGTTTATTGCTCTCAGGCACCACATTTACACATGTGCCCAGGACTGCAGCATGTTGAGCCAGGTTGGAAAAGCCCTGGCTGTCACAGGCCCAGAGGGTCAGCCTGCCAGCCCAGGGCTGCTCCAGTTGGGCTCAACTCACTGCTGAAGGGCTGGCTGGGCCACGGGGGATCTCCAGTGTGGGGCTAGCCAGTGGGCAGCCCTGCAGTGAAGCACCCTTGTGCCATAGCCAGCTCTATCAGCATCTACATGTCTGTTGCTGATCACGAAGAAACTCCACAGAAGTATAGTATTTGTATTTACAAGTACTAACCTGCTGTGGAGTTTAGGAGTTTCCTGTGGCTTACTAGGGCCATATGTGTGGATGCTGAGATGTTTACTGCAGAGCTAATCAGGCAACTCTGCAGTACATGTCTCATGTAGACACACCCCCATAGCTGAATGGGGCCTTCAATTATTGTCCCTTTTAATAGGAGAGTTGTAAAGGGAAAGAACCTTCTTCCCAATGTTTTCTTTTTAATGTAAATTTAAAAAGAGATGGGGAAAAATAACATTTATTAAAAACTTCTACAATAGTTCCCCCCCCCCTTCATTTTTGACGTTAAAGTAAAATGAGTAAAGGGTTAGAATTCTCTATAAATGAGAAAAGAATTAGCTCACTTTTTGAGAATGGAGATGGTTGGTGTTCAGTATGAGTTTTACATTAAGGATCGAAGTTGGTTTTTTAAAATTGTTATTCTAACTGATTCTCCCGTGACAAAATGAGTACATAAGAGGTTCCATACTGGTCAGCCCCGTTTCCTGTGGGCAGTCTTCCCTTCATTCATCTGTACATGTGTCTGGGCAGAGTTTCACTGGGTGGTATCCACAGGCTCCTTAAATCCCTTTGAGGGACAGTGGGTGTTAGCTAGTGTTTTCTGGTCAGCGCCCCACCTTGGATTCCTAGTTTTTAACCTGTGACCTGCACTTCTGTTCCCATTTTTCCATTCTTTGCCTCAAGGATTCAGTTGTTACTGTAGGGGGGCTGATAGTTTCCTGATGGGCCTAGCCCCATCATGCCTGCATAACATATAGACCTGTATCTCACAGTGGCGCAGAGTGGATGGGAAGGAAAAAAAGTATTTATTCAGGGCCTATCCAGACTGACCTGTCAACTGCTCCTCTTCTCTTCGCACTTCTAGCATTTAGAGCCCTAGATAGTCCTACTGTGGAGGTTAGCGACCTACTATCACATTTAATACTTAATATCATATTTAATTCATTTAAAATAGATCTTGTCCTGAATACATTTCTTCTATCCTCTTTTGAACGTCCTTGAACCAATAGACCTGAAACATCTTGTGGCAATGTGTTCCACAAGTTAATGAAATGCTTTGTGATAGAGAATTTCCTTTGGTTAGTTTTATATGTCCTTTCTAATGATGTCCTTGCATGTCCCCTAAGTCTACTATTGCAAGAAATGTAAAGGGTACACCCTTATTTGTTTCTCCACATCATTCATTATTTTATAGCTTTCTATTGTATGCCCTCCCCCTCCCCCCCGTCATCTTTTCTCATAAGCTTAAAAGTCCTAGTTATTTAATCTCTCCTCATATGCAAACCTCTTCATGCCTCCATTCATCCTAGTCTTGTCCTCATCTGCACCTATTATAGCTCTATTAAATTGCTGTGGAGATGGAGGGGGGCCAAGACTTCATGCAGTATTGAAGGTATGGATATACTTTGGGCTTATACAGTGGCATAATGACATTTTCTATTTTGTTTTCATAGAATCATAGAAAATTAGGGGCTGGAAGGGACCTGAGGAGGTCACATCTAGTCTAACCCTCTGCTCAAAGCAGGACCAGCCCCAACTATATCATCCCAGCCATGGATCTGTTGAGCTGGGCCTTAAAAACCTCCGAAGATGGATAGTTCACCACCTCTCTGGGTAACCTGTTCCAATACCTCACCAGCCTCCTAGTAAGAAGGTTTTTCCTAATATCCAACCTAACCCTCCCTTGCTGAAACTTGAGACCATTGCTTCTTGCTCTGTCATCAGCCCTCTCCTTAATTAATTCCTAAAATTGTATTTTTGTTTTTGACTGCTACTGGACACTGGGTTGATGTTTTCACTGTGCTATCCACATTAACCTTAAAATCTCTTTGCTCGGTAGTCCCAGTTATGTCGAGCCATCATCATGTATATGCATCTTGCATCATTCGTTCATATATATAACCTTTTACACTTATCATCACTAAACTTCATCTGTCATTTTGTTGTCTGTTCATTCAATTTTAAGTGATCCTTCTGCATCTTCAGGTTTTTACCACCCTGAATTATTTGATGTAATCCACAAACATGGCCACTTCAGTTTTCACTTCCCACCTTCCGAGTCCTTTTTGAATATATGAAAGAACATAGGCAGCAGCACAGGTACTTGGAGAACACTACTGCTTTCACCCTTTCATATAGCCAAGTCTAAAGCAACTAGATACATTTCACACATGCAAACACATCTTATAGACCTGGCACAAGAAACCCGGCTTTTCAACTCCAAGTTTGCAACTGCAGTATTCAACTAGATCTTGCCAGGAGGCAGAAGTAATAGGCACATGAGCCTTCTTGAAGTCACCATGGGGTGACACGGCACCTAACTGTACAAACTGTATGCTTAGACACTCCTCTGTTTTGGAGAATGCTTGTCTGGGGATTGAGTCTCAATTATAGAAGTCCAGGCTTTTATTCCCTACTCTGCCACATGCTTCCTTTTTGACAAATCATTTAATTTGTCCATTCCATTTATAAAACACTGTTAATAGCAATGCCTAACTGCATGTGGGAGGAGTGAGGTTACTGTTGATTATGAAGCACTCACTGGGTAATGGAAACTATGTTTTCAAAGCACTCTGACACCATTAGGTTTGTAGAAACATGGTACTCGGAGTTATAGACTTGCTTCAGCAAGTTATTTAGTCATTTGCTTAACATCACTCCAATCAAAAGAACCGTTTTCATGCTTAACATTAGGCAAATACATGAATACGTTGCTGACCTGAAGCCTAAGGCTTTTCTCCATATTTTTCCTATTTGTTGGCATCTGGAAACTGCAGTCTATGCTTTGAAAGGGCATGTGCTATTGGACAATCCCTTCTCTACCTAGGCATGCTCTTCAGTGGAAGTTCTCCAGATGTAACTGAGAGCAGAAGGCAGAGTAGACTTCACACTTTACCTCTGAACTTCCTGCTTTGCTGTGCTCATGCCAGATTCTATCTTTATTCATAGAAAATGAGGGTCGGAAAGATTATAGAATAAGAAGGGACCCCAATGGACATGAATATTGCATGTGTCTGACCCCTGGCAGGAAAGAGGACCGAGGTCAGACAACCCTAGCCAGGTGACTACAGAATATCTTCCTTATCACTCCAGCGACTCTACCAGTCAAGACTTGAACTCATACCTCCCACATGGTAGGCAGAAACTCTACCATACAGACACCCCTCCTAAGCCTGGTTCAAAATGTCCAGTACAAGTCAGGCAGGAGTCAAACCTACAATCTTCTCCTAGGCAGTCAGATACATTATCCATTGCACCACTGGCCCACAAGTAGCATAGCCTCCTGTATCCTCCCAAAAGGATCTCAGGAGGTCACAGCTAGTCCAACCCCCTGCTCAGAGTATGACCATCTCCAGCTAGATCATTCCAGCCAAAGTGTTGTCTAGCCAGGTCTTAAAAACCTTCCAGTGCCTTTCTGGGTAACCTGTTCCAGTGCTTTACTACCCTTGTGAGAAAATTCTTCCTAATAGCTAACATGAACTATCCTTGCTGCACCTTGAGACCATTGCTCCTTGTTCCTTCACCTGCCAGTTATGTCCTTCAGCCCCCTCACCATTTTCGTTGCCCTCCTCTGGACTCTCTCCAATTTGTCTACATCCTTTCTGTAGTGGGGGGCCCAAAACTGAACACAGGAATCCAGATGTGACCTCACCAGTGCCAAATAGCGGGGAATAATCACTTCCCTGGACCTCCTGGCAACACTTCTACCAATGCAGCCCACTATGCCATTAGCCTTCTTGGCAACAAGGGCACGCTGCTGGCTCATGTTCAGCTTATTGTCCACTGCAACCCCCAGGTCCTTTTCCACAGAGCTGCTGCCCAGACAGTCAGCCGCTGACATCACAGCCCCACACATCTACAACATTACTGGTTTCCAGTGGCAGAACAGGGAGGAATTTGGCTCCAAATCATGTCATCCTCGCTGAGCCAAGTGGGATTTTTATTTGAGTATAATTTCATGCTTTAATTCACAGAGTAGCATACAAACATGTCACACTGGGAAGCCTGTGCCACACAGCCCATCTGACTCCATCTATTTCTCTATCCTCATCACTTCTTACTCTCTTGCTAAATACATCTCCCTCTTTTATACAAGGAGTTCAGTAATGCAATTTCTGGTGTCATTGCCTTTGGTACTGTCCGTTCCACATATTAATTGCCCTCTGTATATGCAGAAGGAGTTTCTCTTGGGTCCCTTGATTCCTGGTCCTTCTTAGCTAATTATCATGTACCGTACATTGGAGGTATTGGACCTCTGGGTAATCGTTTTGTTGACAATGTACAGCAATAACCATATAATCACAGCACAATTATGGAACATTTATGGAGTTATTTGTGCCATGTCATATAAGGAGTCAGCAAATGTAATTTACTTCTTTGCTACTGAAGAAGGCAGAGCCCTAAGGTCAAAGGCTGAGTTCTCATTAGATGCCGCTGTGTAGAAACTGGCTTTAAAAAAAAAAAAAATCTTTAAATAACACTAAAGCTACTAAATAAACCCAAATGATTTTATCAGCCCCTAGAACTCCAGCGTGATGCTGGTGGCAAATTAACTTTCCTAAACTGAAGGGGAAGAGAAAAATCTCACCTAAATATTCTAAATAAATAAATAAATACATAATGCATACATAAAAAATGTTCCCCATCAAGTTCTATCTGTCTCTCGACACTACTTATCTGTTCATATCAAACTCCTACCAGGTGCAGTGTGATTAAGAAGACCAAAAATAAAACTATTATCTATCAAGCTAACATTTCCCCACATCATCTGTAGCAGGACATTGGCTGCCACCGCGATGCTCAATCATGTCTAGTGTTGTAGGGTGACATTTGGAGAGGAGCCATTCGGCTACAGATTAGGAAAGGAACCAAGGTTTAGCAGGGCGGATATGATCAGCGAAGAAATCTGACAGATAAGAGACAGGGAGGGGGAGCTGACATATTGAAGGATGCTGTCCAGAATAGGTCAGTCTGGGCAGAAGAGGGCAGGCTGCGGGGAATTTATCAGGAAGACAAACTTATTTAAGCAGCATTGGGCCACCTTGCCAAGGACTGGTATATATTTTACTATAATGCACAGGATTAATATATATATTCCCCCCACCACTTTTCCTTTCCATCTAAAAGAGGATATAGGCTCTCAGGCCAACCTTCATACATGGCAGCTTTGAGAGAAATGTTTTATTCATGAATGATGCCTCCCCCCCCCCCGCCTTTTTTATAAACACATAAAACTGTGAAACAATAAAAGTGAAATATACCTAATAATGAGTGAGCCAATAAACCCCACCAGGCAACTTAGCTCTGGAAGTGGAAAAATTGACTTTGTATAACAAATTGCAGAATTATTAATCCTGTTTGAAACCATTTTTATATCAGACCATTTACTTTAATTCTTACTTCTTTCAACATTGCCATACATTATGCATTTTCTTTGTATTTTTTCCCCCTTTTGGTGACTAGATTGCGCTCCCAAACTTTAACGGGCTGGAAGCATTTATAACTGGGTAAGAGAAAAAACAAAGGATGAATTATTTATGCTGTTCTGAGGCACTGAACACCACAATATCTATGCAACTTGCAGGTCACTACTGAATAATCTTTGCAACACCCCTCCAAGATAAGGAAGCTTCATCTCTTTCTCTTTCTGTCCCCTACTTCCTCTTCCCCATCACAGAAAGCAGCTTAGATACCGAAGGCTAGCATTTTTAAATACACTTAGGCAAGGATCTAAACCATCTCAACATGTGCCCACATTTTGCCAGTGTCCTGCCTAACTTTTGATCACCTGCCCTGGGAAAATTATTCTAAATGGCATGGCTGGACAATGAAGACGCTTGTACGGTCAATAGAGAGACTTCAGAGAAGCCTCAGAGTATTTCAGTGTTGGGTGCGCAGGCAGTCTATACTGAGTAAGGATCATTAACAACTCTCTGAAGAACAATTCAGGAAATCCAGGGATGCATAAAGATATCTGGTGGGAATTGCTAAAAAAGTCCCACCCTTCTCGGGCTCCTGACAAGCCATGAAGGAGTTCCTGTGAGAATCATGAATCCTAGGCCTTTTTCTGAGGATAGCCTCAGAATGAGTTTTTAAACACAGGACATTCAAAAAGCCTTGTCTCACTTCCTCAGCGTTGGCTGCTGTGCCTAGTCGCTTGAAAAGTTTTCCACGGTGTAGGAGACTTGGGTTTTAGGTGCATCTCATTCAGAGGGATTTGGATTCAGGTCTGCCAGTTTCCAGGAGCATCACCTAACCACCAGCCTGCAGAAGACACTAGGTAAGGTTTCTCCCCACCCCTCCATGTGGGCAGTCAGTAGAGCAAGAAGGAGAGGAAGCAAGAGGCAATCTGCCTCTGTTGAATGATAGAAAAATTGAGCCAAGAGGGCTTTTCAGGATGGTATCTTGTCTAAACCCCTTCTCAAAGCAAGGCTATAGCTATTATAGTCTACTAACTATGAAAAGCTCATATGAAAGAGAAGTCCCAGCCTCTGATTCCTGCTTTCAGCACAGTTCATGCATTGCACAGTACATAAGCATTGGCTGAAAACAAGACTGGAAGGCAGTGCCACGTTAGCAAAAATTAGGCAACACTGTCAGCAAGTTTTCTCCTCCTCAAAGAAACATTACACTTTTCTAAACAAAAGGTTCTACTTTAAAACTAATGCCTAAAGCAGCCCCCCGCCCCCCCACATTGTCTTGGGACCAGAGACAATTTCTCACTGTCCCTTGCTCTCTCTCTCTCTCTGCTTTCCTTAACCTCCAACCCTTTTTTAATCCCCAAACACACCATGGGCAGCTGGAAGTAAAAATTAGTTTTGCAGTGCCAATACTGGGTAATAATCAGGGATCTTGGTTTTCCCTGATTTAAAAAAAAAATCCCCAATTTTTGGTTTAAGAAAAGAACCCCAAATCCACAT
Organism: Crocodylus siamensis; assembly: GCF_052110815.1. Classification (NCBI taxonomy): domain Eukaryota; kingdom Metazoa; phylum Chordata; order Crocodylia; family Crocodylidae; genus Crocodylus; species Crocodylus siamensis. The sequence goes on from NC_143397.1 coordinate 7,526,291, forward strand.
TTTTCCATGACTGAAACAAAACAACACTATATATTTGTGATTGTGGATGATTGTTTGTATATCTATATACTAGTATAGATATAGAGATCTATCTATCTATCTATCTATCTATCTATCAGTGATGTTTCATTTCAATCATGGGAAAATGTGGATTTGGGGTTCCTTGTTTTAAACTAAAAATTGGGGATTTTTTTTAAATCAGAGAAAACCAGGATCCCTAGTAATAGTTCACTCGATTATTTCTGCATTAGTTCATGGATTCATCATAAAGAAAAGAGGTTGTCCCCTGCAACCCCCACGATATCCCGTCCTGCTCACAATGTGAAATGCTCTACTTATTTATGCCCTGTGCAATCATATTAAAAGACAACAGCTCACATCCAACACTTGTTTAACTATATTGAAGGGCATTAACTTATGCTAGGGATAAATGTGTCCAGTGAAGATGCACCAGTGATTAAACAGGGAGACTGAGGTTTGCCAGTCTGTGAAGTGATATACAATTTACAATCATCTACAATCGCCCCTGTGAAATGGGGAGGTGAAGTGGAGTTTTTATTGTACACATGGTGAATTGTGATGTGCAGTGGTTAATTATGCCATTCAAGGTTTCATTGGAAGCTCGTGGTAGAGTAGGTACATAATCTGAAGTCTTATGAGCCTAACATTAATGCCCTTTTCACTGGACCATCCCTCCTCTCTGCTTTACAGTGCATGAAAACAGTACAGTGTACATCTCAAAGAAAGCAGATTGTGGTTCTGTGATCTTGTGTCTCCACTGGGGTGAAGGGAGAGAGAGCACCACAGAGCAGATGTGGCTGGTAACTTTACTGTTCGGAGCAGAAACCAAAACTGCAAGCAATCATGGTGTCTGAAGAGACACAAAATATAGCAACATTTAAAGAAACAGTATGATCTATAATAGCTAATGCACAATACATGACAGGACAAGAGAGGATAGGTGTGTGTGGGAGAGAGAAAAAGGTTAAAGATGAGAGTTTGAGTCATGCCATGGATGCTTTCCCAGTGCATTAAGTGTAATCACGTCATCTTTTTGGGGGCACCAACTCCCCCACAGCTTAAGGATTAAACTAAGCAGAACTTGCTCTGGAGCTGAATGCTTCAATGCCACTCTTTATAAGGTTAGCTTAAAGGACAGTCTAATATGTGAGTGTGGTGGTGCACCAGAACTGATGACCACCTCCTCACATGTCCAGCACACCTGCAACATCCAGGATGAGGACCTGGCAAGGAGCAGGGCACCAGGCACAGTGACCCAGGAGGTCCAGTTCAGAAAATGGTTTTATGGACTCTCTAAAAGAGGTCCGACTGAAACTGGTGTTTCATTTTTGGAGTGTTATATCTGTTCATCCGTACCTGTCCTTCTCATATGCATTTCTATAAGAGTCCAAAAGGGAACATAGATCTGAAATGTGGTTAAAATGCTGTTGTTGCTTTTTGTTTTGTGTTGGGGGGGTGGCATAGGGTTGTGGGGGGTTTTTTAGGAGAGAAAGGGTTTCAAACTCTAAAGTAACTGAACTCTTTTGACACAGCATGCCACCCAGACCTTCATACAAGGCATTTCATGGTTGCCAACCTGGACATTGGTGTCTGCTAAGCACAAAACAGCTGCTTAGATCTATTTGATCAAGTATGTGCTAGAGAAGGGGGGCAATAACAGAAATACAAGTGGAGTCAAACAGCAGTCTCTCTGCTACTGGACTTTACAGTGGATTTTCCATCAACACCATTCTGTTGCTTCCATACCCGTCTTTATGTGTCATATGCCGTAGGGTATGTGCACACATTCATAGGACCAGATCTGTTATCACATGGTTTATTTTAAGGGGGTGTCCCTCTGGGGGCAGGGGAGTTGCAGGCCAAAAATTATCCTGGCTGGAGGTAGGAAAAGTGCAGCCTCAAAGATGGGGCAAGTGACTGGGCTTTTTCAGCCCCAGGGCTGTTTTCTAGATGTGTACATATGGTTGATTAGGTCAGGGAGGAGTTAACCTAATCTATGCAGTGCACTCCTTAGATGAACTGAGCTGGACCAGGCCAGCCATTTTTAGCCCGAATGTATCTACTGTTCAGCTCTTAGATCAAATGAACTGAGTTAGGTCAATCTAAATGTAACGTCTGCATGTACCCATAGATGCAAGGCAGGCCACCAATAGCAGTAATGTATTTTGTTTACCCTGAGTCTATAGGGAAAGCACTGATCACAAAAAAAAGCCCATTGGAGTCGATGACAATTTTCTTCTTGACCTTCAGAGAGTCAGGTTTTAAGCCACGGATGGTATCTTAGCTCATGTGTGTACTATGCAAAATGATTAACTATGTAGCTTTAGAGTTGGAATGCAGCATTGTGCCAAGCACGTATATAACACTAATTATATTTCCTAAGTCATTAATAGAGCTTTTCAGTAAGAAGATCTGCTGGCAGCTGGTAGACAGCTGGCCCAACCAGACAATCAGAATGTGGTCATGTCTCAATAGTCAACCTTTAATTCAGAAATGCCCTAATTTGAGACAGGACAATGACAATTTTCCAGGAGCATATAATACTTACTCGTATTGGTATCTTCCCTGATGACTACATAATGCTTGTTTGAGCTCAGCAGCAGTAAAACATGCAGCTGATCTGCTTTGCCTTCTCTTTACTCGAAGAGACTAACACACACACACACGCGCAACTATTGGCTAATTTTATATAGGCATTATGCTCAAAGAAACAGTTTGGAACACTACAGGTTTCACACTTTGGCAGCCTGCTCTAATTCCTCCTGGGAACAGTTTGTAAAACTGATTTGAAACTCTCCTCGTTTTGACTGATATATAAAAACAAACAAACAAACAAACAAATAAATATATAGACATTTATTTCTTTCTTTATTTATAGCCACCCTAGTGCAAGTATGCTTAAACTGACACCTCCATATTCATCACCTACAACACTTTAGATATGACACAGCCCTTAGTAGGTGAATCTGACTACTTTCCCATTTTAAATATGATCTGATCTCTAAAGACTTGGTCTCTCTTTCTGTAATATATACCCTTTTCCACCCCTCTTCTCAGCCAAAATAGTCTCCTCTGCACCGACCGAAACCCTTCCCACTACAGAAGCCTTCTTTTTGGTACTACTTGTCATATGCAATCAAGAAACATTTCCTTGAGAGTCACAAAACCTGCTGTCCTGTCCCAGCTCTGCCAGTGACTTGCTGCACGACTGTGGACGAATCACTTCCCCTCTCTGTGCTCGCTTCCTAGCCGCTCTCAAATTAGATCAGTGTTGGACATGCATTCATTGTGGTAGGAAGTTCATGAGTAACCCATGAGAAGATGCAGGTGAGACAGTGACCTGTTATTTTTTTCTCCTTTAAAGTCTCAAGAGCTAGGCAAGGGATGTTTTAAAGTGCCTACTTTTCAGAGTATGAACTGTTTCTCATTATGTCCTGCAAAGTACCTAGTGCGAAGGGGCTTGTAGGTACCACCAGAAAACCATGTAATTAATAATAATGGAAGAGCAATCTTGTATCTCTGCCTCATTGATTCTCCATCTCTTTCCCAATCGCCTCTAAAAAACATATCTTTTATCCTCTGTCCATGTACCTCTTAATTCCCTTCACCTTCTACTATTACTTTGTTATTAATCTCTGGAATGGGGATGTTTAACTCAGGAATGTATTCTGGGAATGCTGCTTGTAAGAAAGATGCTATGGCAAATAAACCTGTATTGTGCTATAATAGAAGGGATGTGAGGAACAGATTTATAAGGAGCAGTTTAAGGCCTCCATATCCAGCCAGGGAGAGAGAGATGGTGATTGGGGGGTGGCAATCGCTTGCTTTAATGGCTGCCTTGAAAGGATTTTTATTTAAACTTTTCCACACAGACGGCCAGTTGTGAGAAAAGAGGCTCGTTTGCATGAAATGCTAACGGTGTGAGCCCCTGAGCAAGCCAGCTCTTGGATCTCGGCTCTAACGATACCGTTAATCACGGCACAGCCTTCAGTAAGAAGGTGCTGAAGCCTAAATGGAGTTGAGCAGGTTTTACTGTAGAGACCCTAGCACCGGGCAAATATAGTGCAACATCTTGTGCCAGCAGCCGGGGTGATTTACATATATTTTTCCCCCCTTCCCTCTGAACAGAGTGGACAGCTGGCGAATCCTTACTCCTATTAATCTTTCAGTGCACAATCATCTTTGGGTATGTAACAACTATTTTTCAATCTTTGGGGCATCAAGTGAGGTAATGAATAATTCCATTATATTCTTACAGGACTGATGGGCATTACTGAATGACACATTAGGTTTGGAGGGGTGAAAGGAAGATGGGTTGGCTGGCATAAGGCAGACGGCCTATTATTGCCTTTTCATTGCAGCAAAACAGAGAGAAGTCTTTCTAATTTACTCCTGAGGGGACCCTCCACAAAAATTACTCCCTATTTATGGGGTATGTGGGCACACATGTGTGTGTGCATGTGTGTGTGTGCGCGCGCACGCGCGTGCGCATGATTAAACTTTCTTGCTGTCAGGTAGGATTTTTCATATTTCAAACCTCTTGATGTCTCTTGTCTTAAACTAAAGTGGTAGAGCTATAAAAGTTTTAATCCTCCCTCTGACCTAAAATGGAAAGCACTGAGCTGGCTGTTAAGAAAGAGCTGCTGCACTGTGTAACACTAAGAATCTCAGACATTTTATGTGGTTTGACAATGAGCTCAGGTGCCCAGCTTTATACAGAAGGAAAGAAAATAAAAGACATGAATTAATCACTCTATCATTTAATTGTCTTTGAATTGAAAGGATGAGATGTAAAACGGGCACTGGGGTGGGGGAATTTATGGGTGGGGAAATTGAGGCAAGCTGATAGAGAAGTTATCAGGTTCAAAATACTGATAATGACTGTTAATAATAATAAAATCCTGCAGACTGGAAAACAACGTAACCGAATGAGACTAAGGACGGCTGAACTTAGTTGTGTAAAATGGAACACTTCGCCCTGAACCTCCATCCCGCACTTGAGGAGACTCAAAAGAGTTAAGACCATTTCTCATGCTCTGCATGCAATATCAGGTGCTGTTACAGGTTACCTTTAAGCCATTCTAATTTTGAGGGATGTTGTTAGAGCAGTTTCAGAGCAGTCGCTGGTTAAGGCTTAATGCCATCCAACGTGCATGACAGTGACTTGCCACCAGAGAGCCTGACAAGCAAGGCAGTGGCCGGGAGCCGGGACTCCATCCCTCCGGGAGTAGAGCCCCGGGCATTAATTGTACAGAGGGGATGAAAGCACACCTCCCCTGGCTCCATACTTTTGCCACGCATAGCACTAGACAGCCCTTTCCCCCTTCCTCAGAAAAGCAAGAGACTGGGGAAGACAGCCAGAGCCCTCCTTCCTCCATGCCCTCCTAACACAAAATCCTGGCTAGAGGAGAGCTGCCCAAATGTGGGACAAAGGTGTATCCTCTGAGGAGAGGGCTGCAAGACTGAATGTCAGCCCTGGGTCATGGCTTAGGTCTCCTGGGGTCCTTGGAGTCAGCCGCTTAGAGCCATGTGGGCTGTGGCCAGACCCACTGAGGGGTGTTGCCTTGAGGCCAGTACCACCCCCTGGGCAGTAGAGATTGGGAGGATGGAAAGTTTGTTGGGGTAAAAGGGCTGGAAGCCATGCATCCTGGGACCTTGGATGACTGCACATCAGTTTCTTGATCTCTGTGGAGCAGACTAATGATACCCCAACTCCAGCTAGGTAGAATGGCTCAATGATAACCTTCACCCAAACGTGCGTGACTTTAAGAAGCTTAGTACTTAGCATAGTTTAATACCCATTCATGTATGGACACCTCTGTTCTGAATGCCTTTAGCATGAATTTAAAAGTTAACCTGTAACACAACACTTGTTTATGGGTCCCAAAGGTGATCAGAATATAAAGGACAAGAATATTATGAGAAGAGTCTTTTGATCCAGGAGCATCACTAGAGCCATCATATGAAATTTCTTGCCTAAGCCTGAAAAGCTATAAAACACAGTTGGTTTAGATGAAGATAGCCTATATACCAAACTCTGGAGCATAGTGCTTAGTGCCTTTTTCTGTATGTCTGCTACATGGGCTCTTTAATTAAAGATTTCTTTTTTTTTTGCAAAAATCTAGATGGTCTAATAAAAGATTTTGCCTCTACCATGCACTCCGATTCCTTTTCCCTCTATACCAATATGGCTGCAACTGGATAGCTGTTTTGTGGTCTGTTACTTGTCTTGAAAGAGAAGAAGGAAGGGTTGTAGCACTTGAGCGGGACATGGGAGATCTCATTTTTAGTCCCTGCTTTCTTACAGACTGCTTTATGTGACCTTGGTCGAGTCATTAAGCCCAATTCTGTTTTGCACCCAATTACTATGCAATGTTAAATGCATAAACAGTCCTGGGAATAGGCACTGAAAGCCAGGTTTTCCCCTCGTCATTGGGTTACAGGGGCAAGCCCCATCTAGCATCCTACTCGCCTACACACCCCTTAAATTTGCCTACTGGCCAAGCTTTAACAGGAGAAATGTAGGAGAAATGTCCATACACATATATGATCCTATAGCCTACCAGATGAAGCACTCTAAGAGAAGAGGTGATTTTGAAGTCCCACCAGGGTGAGTACTCCAACCACTAGGCACAGTCACCACAGTTTCAAAGTGACAGCTAGGTGCTGTGATTTGCACTGAAGTCCATGTTGTCCGGTTTTATCAGACTTTAGGTGTTTCCCTAAGAGAGTGGGGATTCAGGCGCATTTAGTCCCACACCTATCTTCACCTCAATCTATTGTTAGGTAACTAGGTGCTAGATCTGGGGAGCTTCTGACCATGTGCATAAGCCTAAATCTAGGCACCAAGAAAACTACTTAGGCCAACATGGAGGCATCAAATTATTCTAAGAGTTCGGGTGTCAACTGGGGCGAAGTCAGTCTTGATTTCTTTTTCTGATGAAATCCCATTTGGGGACCTATAAGAACAACTTGAATCTGGAACATAATATCTATACAAGTTAGGACTTTGGGGTCCTATCCTGAGCTTTACCACAGTGCATTTTGAAAGCATGTGCATGAGCCCATAGACTAGTGGTATGGACAAATGACTGACTTGTTTAGTATGCCAGTTCTCCACTGGGGAAAAAAGGGGATTAAAATAATAGATCAAATAAATGTTAACAGAACCATTTTCTATCAGAATATGTGGTAGTGTTGGAACCGACATGCTATGACAACTTTTGTTTTGTTTTGTTTTTTTTAAAGAAGAAAACTAGGAAATAAAATTGTGACAAGAATGAAATATGTTTTTTTTCATTTTAAATAAAAAAAAAAACAACTTTTCATTTTGCAATGACCTTTTTATTTAATTAATTTAATTTAATTCTAATACAGAAGCCATGTTAAGATTAAATCAAAGCATTTTGACTTTTTTTTTTGGTATGGGTTTTGTTCCCCACAAATGTTGAAGTATTCCCATACGGAACAAAACCAGAGATCCTTGTCAAAAATCTAGAGATCCTTGACAAAATGCAGCTACCATCTTCTGTGCAAATCAAAAACTAGTTGAAGAGATATCTAGGTTATGTAAGAAAGATACTTTTGAAGCTTTCTCTGTTCAAGGGGTGCCCTACATAAGATATGAAAAATAAGCTTGATTTATTTTTTCATCCTCTCCCTCTCTCCTTCCCTTTCTTAGTTCATTCGTTTACAGCCTCCCTGCTACATCCAAACATAAATGCAAGCAGGTATTCCTTTTAATAAAATATTTACTCATAACTAAGCAAGAAGCAAGACATCCCCTCCACAGTTTGTGAGGTTTGCCAAAGTTATATGTGTACAGAAAGACGCAAAAAAACCCCATGTTTGAGAGAAGCTCCCTGTTTAAAGTTTGGATCAGATTCTGGTTCCCCCATAGCTCGGATAATTTTTTTGTCTGAGAAAGGCGACCAGACTGCATAAATCACTTATCTTACAGCAGAAGAAATGCAAGCCTCAAGCAGGGCAGGCTGGGTAGATTTTGCGGGACTTGTGCTCTGGAAGGTTGTTTAAATCCTCCCCTAATCCTCATGCCAAAATATCCAAGATACTAGCATCAAAAAGAACGTGTGCTGTTTCTAAGGATTATCATTCAAAGGTTCATTGCAAATGGTACCCACCCTCTTTGGAAGGCATCCAGCCTATTTCCAATTAAAGACTACCTGATCATAAATAATAAAAGCTTGTTACATACACAATAAATAACGGATCTTCAAATAATGTGCTTCCAAGGCTATATTTTATGGAAAACTTGTGCATTCCCTGTGTAATGAAATCCCCCAAACCTGCAGAGTTAGGAAAAGATTAATTTGCTGGGTTATGTTTTTTATCTACATATTAACCAGATGCTTTTTTTTTTTTTAAAAAAACTTTCTCCTCCTTTAAAACCAATACAGAACCAACCACTCCCCTAAACACCAAAATATTACCTCAACCTTGCTTCATGAATTTTCACGGGAAGATGGAAGGCAAGTCCCAGGCGTCTGAATGGAGTCTTCATCAGTGCTTCCATACGCTTGCATATATTATACCCTAAGCAGATGCATTAGGAGAAAGTTAAAGTAATTAAGCACTGCATTCTAATTAGATCTGATTCTTTTTCTTGTCAGAAAACATTGATTTTTCAGAGCCTTAACTTCCTACAAGGATGTACATACCAATTTCAACAAGGGGAAATTTTCTCAGCAAAAATAGAGAAAGAAACTCTCAATTTTTTCTAGATGTGTACCTCAGAAGTTAGATTCCATAGATTTCATAGACATTCGGGCTAAAAGGGACTTCAGAAGGTCATCAAATCCAGCTCCCTTCCCCAGAGGCAAGAAGTCATCTGGGGTCAAAGGATCCCAGCAAGGTCCCAGTTAGGGATCCCAGTTAGGGAAGCCACCAGTTACCACCAGTCATCATTTAGGGAAGTCACAACGAGTCACCAGTCATTTTGGAGGCCAAGCTTGCATCCGGGGTTCCCACCTCCCAAGTGACTGGGCAATTGTCAAGGTATTAGCTATTTTGCAATAAGGGAAAGGCCCTCCTGCATAAGAAATCTTGCAAGTTTTCTCCTCATGTGAAACAGTGGGGGTGAGGGTGGGAATCTCTTTCTAGCTGTAACCATAATGCACGTGCAAAAGAGGAGCAAATTTAAGCTTTCCAAAGAGACTGTAAGTTGCTTTGGGATCTTTCACAAGGGAAGCAGGGTATCTATGTATATGCAACACACATTAATGGAGAACAAGAGAAAGATGTAGTATAAAAAACAGGTTAAATGTCTATAAAGGCTGTGGAGTACGGGTTGCCAACTCTGTCTGAAGCTATTCTGGGAGATTCCCCCCTCCCTCTCCTCCCCAAACATAGACTTCATAGATTTCATAGACATTAGGGCTGGAAGGGACCTTGAAGATCATTGAGTCCAGCCCCCTGCCCCAGGGACAGGAAGTCAGCTGGGGTCAGAGGATCCCAGGAAGATAAACATCCAAATATTTCTCGAATGAGTCCAGAGTAGGTGATTGCACCACATCTGGAGGGAGTCTATTCCAGGTCTTGGGGGCTCAAACAGTAAAAAAGTTTTTCCTTAAATCCAGCCTAGGAGTTCATGACTGTTGGTCCTTGTCATCCCTTGGAGCACTCTGGTGAGCAGATCTTCCCCCAGATCCTGATGTACACCCCTTATATACTTATAGGTAGTCACCAGGTCACCCCTGAGCCTGCGCTTTCCTAAGCTGAAGAGTCCCATAGTTCTCACCCTTTCTTCATGAGGCCTGTTCTCATGTCCTCTGACCATGTGCGTGGCTCTCCTCTAGACTCTCACAAGCTTCTCTACGTCCTTCTTGAATTGTGGAGCCCAGAATGATGTAATATTATTAATTGCACTGTTCAACCCATTGACAATACCGATCTCCCAGATTGCTTTCAATAGCCACCGGGAGATGGATGCCGATTCCTGTAAACTCCCGGGTAATCCAGGGGGGTTGGCAACCCTACTGTGGTCTATGGTCTCAAAAACTGGATGTAACAGAATTCAGACTGCCCAAGAAACCTTAGTTTGTTCCCTTTTTGCCTATGCTGTAATCACAGCTGGGAGCAAATCCATTCCATCTGTTCCCTACCAAGTGAAACCCAAGACATTTGAAACTTAAACTCCCATGGAACAAGGATGCGATTTGAAATTACACCAGCTTCACAGAGGGAATGAGGAAGACCATAACACCCATTTTTTAGTGGCAAAGAGGTATTTTGTTAGCAGAATGGAATCATTTGCATTGGGTTTTTGCACGGCACCTGTGTTTACACTCTCAGCTTCATTACAGGTTTTGCTTATAAGCATGCTTCTAAATAAAGGTGCTAGGAAGAAACTTCTTCTTGTGACAACCTATTCCATGACTCTCTTTCATGGTTTTGTCTGATGCTTCCACAGAAGCAGGTGCAATTGCTTGCCATTGTAGGCAGGGTACTGGAGGAGCTGTTTAACACAAGCCTATACAACTGTGCTCAGGAGATCTAACCCTATTTCACTGCTGAAGTGCCCAGTTTCCCATTCTTTCAGTGGGTAATCTAGTGTGCCCCAGAGGCATGTTCTGTCCATGGAGACTAATGTAGCTCTACCATTTTCTCAGTGGGCAGGAGAACAATAGCCTTACACACCTCTGTTATGTCAAGATCTAGCTCAGTGGTTTTCAACCTGTGGTCCATGGACCCTTGGGGGTCCACAGATTATGTCTAAGGGGTCCAGGAAAGATTACTATTGTCAATTAAAAGTATGTGAATACCCACACTTACAGTTCAAAGAGGTCTGCAACTCGGTTTGAAATTTCCAGTGCGGTCAGCACCTCCATTCAAAATTTTTTAGGGGTCCGCAAATGAAAAAGGTTGAAAACCATGTATCTAGCTCAACCTGACTCACTAAGAAGGGAGGGGGAACCACCTCACTCCTAGGAGATCTTTCTGTTGGGTGTAATTGAAAGGGAACAGCACTGAGTATAGTGAAAAGTAAAAGGGCAGGATGAGTGATGGTGCTGCCCATCTTTCACCCAGTACTTTAGCAGTTAAAGTCACTCAGAAAATAGGAGATGTACATTCTAGGACCACATCCCTGGAAAAGGATTTAAACCCACATCCTCTGCTACCCAGGATGGTGCCTAACCACCAGGCCATGAGCAAGTCAGTGCTGTCTACATCCTCCAACCCTCCGGTTGAAGCTGGGACATTACTAATTGGGTAATGTCTTGCTTCCTAAACAATGACTTGCAATGAAAAACTGATTCCTGGTCCCAAATTCTTGGCCTATTTTGGCATGGGATATCCTGGCATTGGATAACTAGCATGGAGGAAAGAGAGAGAAATGAAGACTCCCCATCCCAGCTGAGGACCCAAAGCATTCAGCAACAGAGACATACTCCCACTTGCTTACTTTGGGCACTGTTCATGCATTTGACGTTCCTCATGATTTAAAAGGACCCGAGCCCAGGTTACTATCAGATCAGTCTTGGACACTTCTGGACATCTGCATAAGACAGAACTGCAGGCACCTGCTGAGTTTAGGGTTAGGCAGCCCCTGAAAAGGATTTTTTTACATCACAATTCCCAGTGGACCCACCTAAAATCCATTTAAAACCCTCTATCCATCTGGCCCCTAAGTCTGTTAGCACATTTGGCTCTAAACCCAGATTTCCTGAGGCCTAGTCCAAGACTGTGTGCCAGCCCTGCAGCCCTGGACACTGGCACAAGAAGCAAGGGGGAGCTCTTATTTTTCTATAGAAAACCATAGGGGTTAGGGTCACAAGCCAAAGAGATAAAGGGAGGATGCAGGTAAATGGCCAAGTGTCCCGGGGAGCTTACCTGCAGAACCCGATGAGGAGCACGCGATGCCACAGAGAGGACCTGCGCGGCATGTCAGCTGCCTTTTTATACAGGTGCGTCCAGCCAGTGACATCACAGAAGGATGCCAGCCGGCGAAGTTAAAAGCGGCAGCTGCAGCCGCAGAAGGGGCGGATAGCCCCAGGGCAGAGCAATTACCGGCCCCACTGGTGAGAGGGGCGGATAGCCCCAGGGAGGGGCAGCTACTGGCTCCACTGGGGAGAAAGGCGGAGGCTGTGGCGGCCGGTGGTGTGGCTCCGAAGGAGCGAAGGCAGACAGCATGGCTGGAGGCTGCTCATGACAGAGAAGGAGCAGGAAGTACAGCCACGGAGGGCACGATGGAGCACAAGCCCGAAGACAGCATGACCCACAGGTGGAGTGCTGGGGCGAAGGTGCATAGACTCTGCCACACAAGGGGGAAGAAGACCCGGGAGAGCTCTGAGAGGGTGCAGCCGGGGTGGGGATCACCGCCGAGACACAGTGCTATGAATCAGTAGAGGCACTAGGGAGACTGGGGCCAAGGACAGCCCAGAAGGACCGGGGAGGTCCAGATAAGATGCTCAGCATGTTGAGGGGCTGAGTAGTGGGTCTTTAGGTTTGTTTTGTTGTGTTGGATGCCCTGGCTGGGGAGGGATAGCTAAGGTAGCATCTCCATAGAAAGGGGGTCGATGGTGGCTTGGTGAGACCCCATCCAGGATCAAACAGGGAGAAGGCAAGAGGGACGATGGACCAAGCTGGTTGGCAAGCAGCACGACAGAGGCAGGTCAGGTGGGAGAGGGAATATTACTCTACCACCGAGGAACCGGACCCGCAGAAGAAGAACGCACAAGAGGCAGCATGAGGTCAGGGTGCAGGGGTGGTGGAGCCCCATGATGTGACCGCCAAGGTATTCTGGGCTACGGAGTGTACCACAAACTGACCTTGACACTGAAGAACATCAAGTCGTGGTGGGCGAGAACAAGGATGGGGACTTGGGTGAGAGAGAACTGCTCCGATACGGAAGCAGTCCCAAGAGGGTAGTGTCATCTACCTACAGAACTAGAACCACCCAAGAATGGGGAATCAAAACCCGGCGATCACACTAAGAAACATCAACATTGTGGTAGCATACAATCAGCACCTTCATTCCTTCCCCCCCCCCCCCCCACACACACATACACCTCTGGAGGTGTCTCCAAAGAAGCCTTTAGTCCCTAGAGTGCTCAAAAGTAGCCTACAGCTGCCACCAAATCTAAATCCAGCTCCTTCAGTCCACCGTCCCAGCTGCCCGAGATCTCCAGCCCATGGTGCACGCCTCTGTGCAGGACTGGCCAGGTTCCACGTGCACACAGCTCTCTCTCCCCTTTACTCCAGCCTCAAGCATCCTCTCCCTTTTCCCTTGCCCCCCAGCCCCTGGGGTTTTCTGTAGTCAGAACTACGGTACAGACTGCGCCCCGATTACTCCTGCTGTTACACACGTTACATTCACATAACAACTGCAATTAAAGGACCATGCTTCTTCTTTATCTTTTTGGGCTGATAAGGCTAAGAGGAATGTGCATTCCTGCTGTGATGCTGAATCACACCCAGATTGTTCAGGGCTGTGCTGATGCAAAAACAAGCTTTCTGAATTCATTAGGGCTTTATTTTATTTTATTTTTTTAAAGGGAATGGCAAAATGAAAAACTCAATGGATTGGTAACAGAATTGAGAGGCAGCTGAACGGGGCAGGAAAAGGCAGCATATAGCCTGCCTTCCCATGACCTCACTTGTCACCCAGGCACATGTGTATTCAACTTAAAGCAGTGGCAGAAAGATAAAAAGCAACACGAACCTTCCCAACCACCAAAACCAGCATCATATTTAATTGAAAAAGCCCAGCAATGAGATATCCAAACGCATACAGCTCTTACTGCCTCGTTTCATGGTTGCACTGGATTCTGCACGAAAGCAGATCCCTTAAGACTTCAAGCCATTTTGCACTCCCGAGTCATAATGCAATTTTTGATGCCTACTCTCCTTCATCCCAAAATCTCTCCATTAATCGGGATCTCTGCAGCCAATTAAAATCTACTTGTTATTAAGCCTTGAGGGAATCATTCTATTAGACATATCCAAAAAAAAGTTTCAAGTCAGAGAGCTAGTTTGTACTAATTTCCCCCTAAAACTTCCCCTTATAATTTAATAAGAATGGTTGCTACAGATTATTATTCAGGTAAGTAATGAGTATTGCCAATTGCTACTAACAATGAGAGAACTCGAGCATATTTTTCAAAGCACTATAATTTGGCCTGATTTGGTTTCTCTTTGATTATTATCACTTCAAATAGAAGAGTTATAACGTTTCTCTCTTTCCTGTCTCAGAAAGATCATTCATATTACTAAAACACAGAATATTTTACCCACCTTCTGTTTAATTTTGTGTTTTTTAATATGTGAGCCTAAGAGATTATTATGTCTCATGTTAATAATCTTGAAGAAGGAGAACCATGAGCAATTCTCAGCTGGGAGACAATGCCGGTAATCCTCTTGATGGATTTCTGACCTTTCACAATTTGGAGGTTCATTGCTACCTCGCACACTTTTCAGACTTCTTACAACTTTTTAATTTTTTTTTTTTTTACACTCTCATAATGATGGACGTATTTGAAGTAAGCTAGAGTCACGGTTTAAAATGTGAGCTGCTTAACCCATAGAATGACCAGCAGTCGTTTTATTTTTTTAAAGGAGAAGCCACACATTGCAGGTAGGAACATCTGAGTGGGTTGTCATCTGTGTCCCACACCTGAGCATACTATTAAGACACGGGACCAGGCAACACCTCCCTCACCAAAATTGCATTTGCTGCCTTTCTCTCTCTCTCTCTCTGTCTCTCTTTATCTCTCAGCACTATATGAGCTGATGTGATACTTGCCAATCATTGCAATGGAAAATGGAGCAACAGGAGTAAGTCTCTGTTTATCTGAGGTGTGCAGAGCTGCTTTCTGTTTAACTTTTTTTTTTTCCTTCCGCCAGACACTATTATACTTTCCATTGCCACCTGACAAAGAACCTTATGATTTATTGTGATACATACCAATGTGGCACATGTACAATTTAAAAGAAAAGGGTCAGGAGAGTCCACGGGTTAATATACATATATTTTTTTTTATTGGAGAAAATTGAGATGATGGGTATCCTGATTTTTCTCCTAATCAATAGACATGGCTCCAGCTGCAAATTCAGGACTATATGTCAAGCATTGTTAAGTTTTGAAAAGTGTGAGTATGAGGAATATGGTTTGGGGTTCAAATGGCAGAATGAGAAGCTGACTAGCTCAGTGGATTGTCCATAGGATTCAGGTAGAAGGAAGGGTAGATTTTCAACACAGGGCACGTTACATGTCACCATGCTTAGTACTTTAGATGTCCCTGCTACATTGCCGTAGCAGCGCGCTATACCTGGGGAGTGCACCGCTATAGTGGCGTAGCTGGTGAAAACTGTAGACGCCTGTGAACTCTACGTCATCTAAAGTGTGCTGTATGGAGATGTCGTGCATTGCTACATCACCATAGGGCTATGTGTAGATGCACTCATAGACTAACTAAATGAGAGATGCATAAGCTTTTGTATTATTTCATCAGATAGGATTCATAGCCTTGCACAGCCATAGTGCTGGAGTGAGTCTTGCTAGTTTATAGGGAGTAATGATTGTTACGATCTGATGACTAGGTAGGGACCCAAATAAAAATGGATTGATAAGCTAGAGAAGGTACCCAGATGCAACATTTAGAAGAGTGGCATGAGTAAATGGCCAGCACAACTGAAGACTGTATCGCAATATACATCACCTGTATTGGTGCCTTTGATAACAGACTTGATAAGCAAATAAATGCCAGGCCTAACAGTGTCTCTGAATCAGAAGCAGACCCATCTTGACGGGACTTGCACCAAAGTGGCCTGACTTCACTTGTTCAAGACATGGATCACAGGGTGACACATTTAGTGGATAGGAAAGAAGTCCACTAAACTCTTAAAAGTCTCTCAGTGACTCAATTTCCACTGATGTACAATGAAGCCAGAGACATATTACGTGCCATAGTTCTTTGCAATGTACATTTAAGATAGCTAAAGGGCAAAGTGCTATTTCCTACCAGTGAAGGATACTGCTCTCTAGGGCTGTAGTTTGGCATTCATGACTTTGATCAAAACACCAGTTGGCACTTTAGTTAGTTTAGTATTCATAAAATAGTTATATCACCACTGAGATGTCCTTGGAGATTTAATTAAACATTGCTTATTAAAACATCTTCTGATTCTTGGTAAGAATAGAGAGATATATGATGCAAAGCAGGATTACTGTTGGGTTCAATAGCCCCAGGTCACAAAGAAGAGACAGGAAAAAAGCAGAAGATGGGAGTTTACAACTTATTGTTGAAATGTCTTTTATAAGAACTCTTCTACCAGAGTTCATTTCATTTTCTCCCATGAACACCCACAGAAATAAGGAAAACTACAGATACAGGCTTCATTCTAGCAGAAGGCAATGCTGTCCCACATCACCCTTTAATGTGCAGCTTCTACAAAAACACTGCTCCTATTCCACATCAAATGATTGATGGGGAATCAGAGTATGGCTACACTGGCCTCATAAAAAAAAAAGGGGTGACATCAGGTTTTTTTTAGTCTAAGTACTTTGTTACTTTGCCCATAGGAACCAATCTAGGTCAAGATCAGTGTCTTCCCAGATCAACTTGGATTCATTTTCCTTATTTTCCATTGTCTGTGTCTCTAGGCCCTAACCCTTGTGGAATGGTGATTCTCAACCAGGGTGATGTGGCACCCAGGTACACTGAGGTTGTTTCAAGGTTGCCACGTTGTGCCACGCAAAGTTAACACCGTTTCTTTGCAAACATGATTCACAAGTTACACTCAGCTACTTCAAACAGGAGTCCATAACGTGAAAAACATTCTGACCTGTTGTGATCTTTCTTCATTCTTTGCAACAGAATAATTGTTTTATTGCTTTTCTGTAGTCAGAAAATGAGTGAAAACTAAAAGATGACATTTTCCAAGGTTTTAAAAAGGTTGAAAAGGGGGACAAATAGCCAAGTAGCTATAGTTTTAACATGGGAGGAAGAAAAACCAAGCTTCAAATCCCTGCTCTGTCATAGTCTTCCTATGCCATAGCATCCCATAGCCACCGGAAGTCACATATTCACTCTGTGAGTATCCTTTCATACATTTAGACTAAAAGGTACTTTCTCCAATCTTCACTCACAGGCTTGTTGGGAGAATACATGCTTTAAATGCCTGTAACGTATGCAGGTACTTAAAAGATCTTGGGGACCTTATAAGCATCTTGGGGAAATGGTCCATGTCCATAAAAGTCTTTCTACTGTCTTCAGTCGACCTTAGATCCCCTCTGCATTTGGGTATTTCCAATGTCACAGTAAGCAGCATCTATTCAGCAGTAAATATCTTCACACCCCAGAGGCATTCTGCAAATTCACTGAGCAAATTGTAACCCTCTTCTCTCCCTAGCCGTGGTGTGCTGCATCAGATCTATTCTTGCCTTCCTGGCATTGTGCACCCTTTATTCCTCCTCCGCCCTGAAGACTTGTTATGCTGTTTGATATATTTGGAGTATTAGCGTGGATCAAGCCTATCCAAGAGAGAATGTGAAACAGGATTGGCATAAAGTGAGTGATTGGCACCAGTGATGAATTCTTATTGTGTCAAGATTTTAGGCATGACATTTATTGGTAAACCCATCTGAAATAATCCCATTCAAACCTGCCAGGTTTGCTGCAAAGTGATATGTTCCTGAAGATCCATGCCAGAATAATGATTGATGCCCACTGCCAATCAGTGCTGAGACTCAGTCACTTCTTGTTGTCATTGAACTGTGGCTACCCAGCGCGCTTAGCAAAATGGAGGGGTGTATTTGATGTTTAATGAATACGGCTACCTACAGTTGTTCACTTAATGGGTATACACCTTTATTCACTGGCAGGCAACCCTGGCCAAATCATTTGACTTCCTTATGCCTCAGTCAATCAATCACTTCTGTAACTTTAAAGAATAAAAAACATGCTTGCAGAACGTCAGCCACAGCATTAGAGTTGGAATTTGCTGGGAAAATAGCATTACCATCATTTCTCATTCCTTTTTCCCCCCCGTCCCCAAATAATTTTCCTTCAGGGGCAACAGAATATCGCAGTAATGTCAGTGGAGCCTATACTGGGAAATGCAGATTTTCTCTTGCTATTTGCAAGAAGGCAAAGGATGCCATTGCCACAATAAGTGGGTGAAGAGTTGTATTTTAATGCTATTACACACACACACATTACACTTGTTGCCTCCATTCCAGCAGCTCACTCCTATTGGGAAGTGAACACTCGCTTTGAGTAGAGGGTTGGGCTAGATGATGTCCTGAGGTCCCTTCCACCCCTCATTTTCTATGATTTTATGTGCTTACCTGTAAGCCCATTGACTTCGCACTTAATTTAAACATGTGTGTTACTGAGTCTTGGTGGACCTAAACATTTTCTTACTGGATCTACTGGGGTACCTGAAGGGGATGCTGAACTCAGCTGCCAGGTGTATTTGCTAGGACAAAACTAGAGGCTGCCAGTAAAGGTCCTAGTACTTTATCTTAAGCTTGAATCTTTGAGCATTAAACAAAAGGCTCTGTAGGCACGTTTACACATTCATTAATGTGTCATAATTACGATGCTACTCTCCATTAGTGCAACAAGTGCTTTTTTTGTGATGCTTAATGCTTATTGGACTAATCTACTGCGCATTAGCATGGTTTTTGCCAGCCATACTAATACACAGTAGAATGAGTCCAATGGGTATTAAGCATTTCATGTAGACGAGCCCCCTGTGACTCAGGACACAGCAATTGTATTGATGCAATTTTTCTCTTTTATGCAAGGAGAAGCTCACCTAATAATACTAATAATGGCAGCTACCTAGCAATTTAGGTTATCAAAGGGCTGTATAAAGAACACACAAACTACATCCTGGATGGTATTCTTTCTTTCCTGCTGATACAGAGAAGGTTTTAGAGGACAAAGGGCAGAGACAAAGCCTTCCTTAATTGCAGCTCTGTTTAAGGCCTCGATCTGAAGCTGCTTCAGTCAATGGAAAGACTTGTTTAGATTTCAGCGGTCTTCAGGCCGGATCCTAAATCTCCCTACCCCGTCCATGTTCTTCAGTGTTGAGATACTCCTTTATTCAAGAAACTTACTCCCCTTGCCTGTTTCCACTGATTTCCTAGTGTTATATCTCTACTTGAATATAACACTGCTTTACTCCAGTAGCACCGCTTTCATGTTTTGACTGGAGGTATCTGTTACTTTTATTGACGACATCTTTAGCAAAAGCATTGTTTTCCCATCTTACCCTATCCTGTATTTAGACTGGGTCAATTCATTCTGGACTCTCCTTTGTGCTTATTCAGACAAGTGGCTATTTTAGCACAAAACACTAGGCCTCTTTTATCAGGAGGTTGGATGGGGAGAGGTGCTAACCATTCACAACCCTCACAGGTCAATGAAGAAGGCAAAAATATTGGTCAATGCAAAAGTTCTCTCTCATTCTCATGAGTATTTTCCCAAAGGCAAAACTAGTATTGTGGTGCCCTGGGCAGGGAAAGAGTGCTGAGCACCGAACAGTCCTTTTTCCCTCGGCATGGGTCATCTCCGGGGGCCGTCCATTGTGGTGCCACGTCCGAATTGGTGCTCAGGGCTAGTGCCCCACTCACCCAGCCCTAGTTATGCTAATGTCATTCCTACTTTGTAGACACTGGACATTTTCTTAGCTCTGCCAACCACTTCAGCCTCAGCACCGATATCTTATATTGGAACCATACCTTTCCAATTAATTTTAATTTCCTTCCTCCTCAACCGCATGTTATTTTTGCTGTCACTCTTATTATTACTAATATGACTATGGCTGCTACTGCTATGGCAGCATCTAGAGATCAACTTAACCAAGATGAGCATTCTTTGTGGTAGATACTGAGCTTATATGTATAACAAAACCGTTCCTGACCCAAAGAGGTTATAGAGCTAGACTCCCACCTAAGTCCTTCATTTAGCACAAGGGATGAAGTTGCAGTTCCTAAAACCAGTACTCAGATGATGTTTAACCTTAAAGTGCCTAAAATTCCTTGCAAAAGGCATGAATTCTGTGAGCGATATCTTTTATTGGACTAACTGCATTATTAGTACAGATATATTGTTGGTACAGGCATGGGCAAGGTTTTGGCTATCACAGTACCCTGCCTCAGGCCTAGGATACTGTTTGCCTACGTCTATAGCAACCAGGCAATCAGTCCAAAAAAAGATATCACCCACAAGAATTCTGGCCTTTTGTGTATGTATATCCTGGACCATCACAGTGACATCACTTCAGAATTCCTCCTAGGGACCAAACGGTCTTTTTCTTGGTATGCCCCAAATTATCTCAGTCTTAATACTGTTTTGCAGCTAAGCTTCGTTTCTATTCACATGTTAGGCATTACTGTCTTTCCTCTGAAGGATTTGTTCTGGTAGAAAGTCTGAGAGCGCAGCTAACAGATTGGACTCTGCGCCAAAGGAGAGACATCTACCCAATATCTCAGTGGTTACAGAAGTCAATGAGGATGTGAGACAGCAAGGCTTAATCTTCTCCTGCCCCAGGATTCAAACCCACTTCTCACATCCTTCCCGCCAGGCTGTAGTATTGTCCAATGTGAAAAGGGGCAGGGCTCTCAATGTCTCTTGTTGAAGCTATTCCATGTTGCATGGAAGAGTCCAATATCTATTGAGAAAGAGAGAGAGAGGAAGAGAGGAGACTCTGAAGATAGTCTTTGATCCAATTAAAGCTCATGCATTTTCTATTAAACAGTAACTAGATTACTGTTAATTGAACAGTAATCGAGATTAAACTAGAGACGTTTAAATAGTCCCTGCATTGGAGATAAGAAGTCAGATCTTCCCCACTCCATGTGAGCATCCTAGCCAGTAGGTTTGACAGGTTTTCCTGTCTCTTGTCCCTAAGCCTATGTTTTATGGTGCTCTGCAAATCTCTGTAAAGACCTCAATAGAAGAGATGTTCTCTCCCTTGTAATATTTGATACTTTGGTTATCACGGCTCTGTCCTGAAAAGTGTAAATTTGAATCCCTTTGCATAGGGGTGGGAGTGTTTAACCCAGGTGTCCCGTACCCTGGCAAGTGCACTGGCTACAAAGCTTCTATGGGAAGGCATCACTTTTCCCACCTCTAGCCACTTCTGTAAGAAAAGATTTACCCCCTACCTTCTGATGACCAGTCTAGACTGCATATACTGAGTAGTGGGAAACAGCTCCTTGCAGTCCAAAGTAAATGCTTTATTCTTAGAGAAGGGCAGTTGAAGATACCCTCCTCTCCTAGACTTTTCCTATTGATAAACACAGCTAGCTCTCACCCCCACCTCCCAAGGGCTTTGAAGGATCCCTACCTTCAGTGCTTGTTTCGAGGGAACCAAGAAGGTGACATCCAGATTGCCTCCTGAGATCAGTCTTGCTCTCAGGATGAGTTCTTGTGTGTACCTAATGGGTACAAGGTCACCGTTTGTACCCATGTACATACATTCCCCCCACAAGCACACATGCACATTTGTCAGTGCTGCAAACTGCACACTGCACATGCACATGTTCACTGCACAGCTAATTTGCAGTGCAGAAGCTTTTTTGACAAGTGGAAATCTTGGGTGTCAAAAAAAACCATGCCAAAAAGAAAGCAGTCCAGCACAGTGAGCCATCTGAAACCAGAGCCTGGCCAGCTGCAGCCATACTCCAGCTGCTTGCCAGGCTCTGCACCCTCAACTGGCTGCTGCTGCAACCCTGGAGGCCCCCAGAGCCCCAGGTAAGGCTGCCGGGGCCAGTCCAAGTGCTGGCTCCAGCCTTCCCTTTCCCAACCGAGGCAATTTGCTGTGTGCCAGAGGGCACATGGAGGCTCATGCCTAGGGACAGCTAGCAGCGGCACAAATATGTACTGCTGGTAGTTGTCCCAGGGAAAATGCATGTTCTCACATGTTCTTGCCCTCAAACTGTTCAGGGAGCAAGGACTAGGAGGCCAGCACTTCTTCATCCTATGGTGTGCCCTAACCATTGATTTGCAAAGCCAGGTCCTTGCTTGCTTCCTCTCCTATGACTCTTGCAATCTTGATGGCTCAGTAGCCTTGCTTAAATAGGAGGGTGGGGAAGCCATTCTTATGCTGACTGGTCTACACCCTGGTGCGTATGGTGATCTCCTGGAAAGTGGAAGATATGGGCTTGCATGCTTTGAAGATAGTCTAGAACCCAGATCTCCCACCTCCTGGGTGAGGGTTCTGGCTTATTAACCAAAAGGTAGACCATCTCCTTCTGCTGCTACAAGAGTAACAATGAGCATGACTGTTGTGCCTGATACTGAAGTCACAGCTGTTGGTGATAGTTACTCATATTCCAAGTGTGTCTATTGAATGAGGCCATGGGTAATACTAAGATACCAGTCTGCCCTTTACACATTTAGGTGGGGCTGCTTATATTGGAATAATTCTGTCTGGGCATTGAAGGCAAAGTTGAGGTGCTTAGGGTTTTTTCAGTCCAAAATATAGGTTATGTGTAAATGTAGGCACAAGGAGGTGGAATGGGGATATTTTGGTTGATTCTGTGGGAATGTAGATATTTAATTCCTGCCTATGTCCTGTTGAGGTACTTAATTTACCAATTTGGACCTGTTCTGGTTTGGCTCTAACTCAGGGCTTTGCATTTCCCTACTTTCACAAAGTACCTAAAAAGTTAAATGCTGAAAAGCAGAGCATTGCAAGGCTTAAGTTTTTTTGTGGACTTAGCTTGCTGTCTGAATACACTACAGCACGAGGTCTGATTAATAGGTAGCTACATTACACACTGGCACTTCTATGGCAGATTTCGCTTTACACCCAAGCTCTGTTGAGTTCTCAGACTTCCCAAGCTTAATTTTCATGCTTACTTCTACCAAGCAGCCCCTAGCCACTCTTTCATGTCTCCCCTTTCTTTCCTAATCCCCTTAAAAACTAAAGCGAGCCTTTCACTTACAAGGTTCAGCTGACAAAGTCTACCTTCAACAGAACAGTCGGTAAACTCTGTTTGTGTCCATCTGCGCGGTAACAGAAATATGCACATCATATTAGCCAAATGCTAATCTGTATTAACCAGAGGTTTGACTCATGCCTTCCTTTATAAAAAGCTTCTTTTTTTTTGCCGTCATTTAAAAACTGTTTGACCGAGTTCACATGAGTAACTTTTGCATTATTCCACCGGCTTTTTTTGTCAGTAGCATGCAGCTTGCCAATTAAAGCATTTGAAGTTTCTGAATTATTGTGCAGTGTGTGATAGTTGTGTAGGTGTATAGAGAATGTGCTGCATTTAATCTTCAATGTGATGAAAACTGCTGGCAGTATGAGTTTTGTCAACTCCTGCCTCCCCCCAAATGATCCGAGAAGCTAAATGCAAACACATTAAGTGGAAAGAATGAATTTGGCATTTAAATTAATGATTTCACGTCACTGACAGCCCAGGTTTTTGTTTGTTGGTTGAAGAAGCTAAAAACATGCATTAAATCTACAGAATGGCTTTAGCTGATTGACCGGCACATTTTATCCACAGAATGGGTTGCATAGACAAAATCTCATCTGTGAAATGCCTGGCTGAATCTTGAAGTTAATTTCCCCCCCTCTGTTCACTTGTTTGTTTCAAAGTGTCTTTACCCATGAACCAATAGAGTCCCTCCCAATCCAAACTATCAAGTTTCACACTACAAGTTTTCAATGGCAGCCAATCTGGAGGACTGCATATATCTACCCCTAGACAGCTGCATTATGGAGCTAAAGGAACTGCATCTAAATTCATGAGCCGATAAAAAGTAATCTGGCTAAAGTCTTTTTTATACTAGAATATACACTGATAATCACACCCCCTTGAATTACAAATGTTCCATAACCATTCAAACTGGTACCGAGTTACTGACATTATTTGAAGTAATGACATAATAAAACACACTTTAAAAGACAAACCCATAATTTACATACTTCTTGCTTTAAAAATATTTCAGAAATCTTTTGAGATCATAACTAATGGGATACTAGATTTCATAGACCATCAAAGACTTGAATCGGTTTTAATAAACTAGGAAAATTAAAGTCACTTTAGCTTACTAGCTGCCTTTGGATTCTTTTTTTTTTTTCCCTTCTTTTCCTCTAGTTTTATTTTTTTAAGCAGCCTAAACCCACAGCTAAAAATTAATTAAAAGCCATACTGACCTGCAGCTTTTTTCTCATTAACCAATTAACCAAGATTTGCTTCTTTTTTTTTTTTTTCCTCTCCCTCAGAGGCAATGGAGTAAATCAACAATTATCCATACCCTCAATTTCATATTGTTTTAGGGAGATACAGTAAGAACCCAGTTCAAACAGCACAGTAGACTTGCAGCATATGGGTGTGGACATTTTGACTACTGTACTGTTCTTGCTATGCAAACCATCATGATTAATACTGCTGCTGCATGTGAGGGCTTGGAGGAATTTACACTGCCTATGTATCAAATCAGGACCCACTGCACAGAACCTAAAAAAACCCCACACTAGTGGCTCTCTTTTCCTTTCCTATCAGCAAGAAGCCACATGCAGAGACATTCATTATTATTTCAAATGGAAAGCAAGGAAGTTCTATGTTTATTTTTATTTCCTGGACACACTTAGGTCCAAGATATCAGACATACAGGGGAAGATGCTTTGGAAGGGGTCTATTGCCAAGTCTAGTAGGAATTTGTAACAAAGTAAATGAATGGTCAAAATCAGTGGTTTTCAACCTGTGGTCTGTAGGACCCTGGGGCTCCTCAGATATGCCTAAGGGGGTCCAATAAATGTTGACTATGATCAATCAAAAGTATGTGGATATGCACACTTACAATTTCGAAGGTCAACAGCGTTTATACCTTCATTTGAAATTTCCTAAGGGGTCTGCACATCTGTCCGGCATTTTTTAAGAGTCCGCAAATAAAAAAAAGGTTGAAAAGCACTGGTCCAAGTTAGCTGGGTTATAGTCTTCCCTCCCACTAACTGCTCACCCAACTAACTTGCACCATGTTGTACCAGAGTTAGATCAGGCTCTCTTACAGCCTGTTTTTTGTCTGGTTGGGCTCATGCTTCAACCTGTTGCAACATGGGAAAAAGTGTGACTGGACCATTCAACCCAAACTTCTGATTGGACTAGCAACGATCCACAGATGTGGCACAAGGTGATTGAAGAATTCACTCCAAACTCCTAACTGGATGAGTTGCTATCTGGGGGGCAAAGCCCCCCCCCCCCGCCAAAGGAATAAAAGAAGGCACATGTTACAGTCAGGGGGAGAGAATCACATGGGCATTGAAGATCTGACCCAGCGCGGCAGTCAAACGGGCCCCAGAAGAGCCTGCAAATCAGCAGGACACGGCTGGAGTGAGAGCAGGATGGGAGAGACCAAGGCGCTACTCCAAGGGCCAGCAGGTTTTGGGAGACAAAACAAGACGATGCCTGTCAAGTCCAGATGGGGCTGTCAGCATATCCTTTGTTCATTATAGGGAAGAGAACTGTAGCCCCAGAGGAGCCCTCCCTGGGTGCTTGCAACTTGCCCATGAGGGGGGGAGGTGGGGAGAGTCACCCGTCCCACGCAGGGGAGAGAGCCCCCATTGAATTCTGAGTGCTAGAGAAAGATATTGCAGGTGGGGACTGCAGCACCGCAGGCTTTCACCAAGACATGGAATGGGACATAAACCCCTGTCAGGGATGCAGGAGCCCAGTAATAAGCTACATGGTGCTTGCCTGAGCCACTGCTCATGGGGAGAAGCCGGATTCAGGCCACGGGAGGTTGACTCCACCCACCCCACAGGAGGGGTGATTGGTACAAAACCGATCCAGGGAGGATCTGACTGCTACACTCTGTCTGGAGTATAAGACTCTGCAGGGGCTCACCCATATGGATGAGTCCAAACTTTACTGCCTCTCCTGTAGGAGGTAGACAGTGTGCGTAAAAGCCTGGGTTGTTACTTGCATCCAGGACCAGTGTGACATTCATTGCCAGGAGTTGCACAATGTCACTACAATCAACATAGGGAGAAAGTCATCTAGGAACCAACCTGAGAGTTGAATGTAAGGGGTTCTCACCGACTCCCCACCCATCCCCAGAGACTGCTCCCAAATGTCCAGAAGAAAAGGTGGTTTGGGGTGTCATACTGCTGTAGCATATGTATAATAGTTATTAGTATCTCTTTCGGTGTATATATTGATTTTTATGGTATTTCATACTTCCCCCATTTCTCCCTATATAACTAAATTGTATATCGTTAAGCACTAAGTGTAGTCTGATCAAAGGTTTTGAGGCTCCAGATGTCCTTCTGTAGGGAGATTCTTCATGCTTTAGGAACAAGGGCTCCAGAGCAGAGACTCCAGGGATCTGTAACTGGCTGCAGCTGGTGGGTAGCTCCGCCTCCCAGGTTACAATGTAATGGCAGAAAATTGTAAAAGAGGCCAAAACCTGCTTAATTGATCACCATGAAAACTGGACATGAAACATGATATAATTTTAAAACTCAAAAGAAAAAAAAAAAACAAGCTGTCCATGGGAATTCTGAAATCTCTTTATTTCCACGTGACAAAGAAAATAGAATTAAAATATATAATTTAGCTAAGAATATAAAATTATAAATATTGAGCCAACTGCATGGTTATGATATACATAGACAAGCTTTTGGGTATCACAGTACCCTTTCTGAGATTTCTAGCATATTTCTGGACCATCATGGCAACAACATCACTACAACATGATCTAATTTTAAATATAAAATGTATATGATTTTATATTCTCAAAAATATATAATTCTTTAAGAAAAAATTTCAAGCTGTAAGAAATGTAGTTGTTTATTATAAAAAGGAATACACACATGCATATGCATGCACCTAGAGCACAAAACCAATAGCAGATATGACCAGAATATTCAGTTGTCCTAGAGGAAATGCATCTTTTGGTTGAAAAAAAAACTGGATAAAAATGACAAAAACGAGTGCTTTTATGAGGGTATAGGGCCAGGTCCAAATTTTTTTCATAGGTGTTTCCACTTAATCATTTGGCGACAACCTTGCTCTAGGTGATCCAAGTCAACTTTTTTTTTTTTTTTTTTTTGCTTGATTGAGATGGTTAGAGTCAATGGAAAGATTGAGGCCTCATCTATACAACAATTTTACAAGGAGAACTAATGAGGAAGTGGGGCTACACCATTTGTTCAATCACCTGTGACTATGGCACAGAGCCTCAGACTATGCAACACCTGCTGCAATGTCCATTGCTCAAAGGCACATGTGCAATGAAAGGGCTTGCAAAGTACAATAAAGGAGCATGACCACGTATAACAAAATGGTGTAGAGACATGAAAAGAAGACCAGAAGAAGAGTTTCTATCAGTAAAATGGCCCACACTCAAATCTCCCCTGTGGTGACAGGAGCCACCAGCTTGCGGATGGAGCAATACCTGCTCTGTGCACAATGGAGGCTTCTGAAGGCTACTGGAAAGTGTAGATGTCCCTGGGTGCTGTGTTAGCATCCATAGTGCCTTCAACTGCTGGTGCCTCCTAAGGCCCACTGGGCATCCTGTTGGCATAATTGCTACTGCATTGGGGCCAAGCAAATATGGCAGCAGTTGTATGGGGCTGCTGCAAAGTGAGGATGCTATATGGTGGCTCCCTGTGCTGGCAGCTCTTTGCCAGGAGAAGGCATTAAGGATGCTCTGCAAACACCTAAACAGTGTTGTCCAAATGATGGCCCACGAGGGGTTCACATACAGCCTCCCAGGCTCCCCTTGCCTACAGTTGCACTGGGGGGAGGGGGAATGGCACAGCCTATAGGGCTGGGTAAGCCAGCAGCCTGGAGTGTCTCTGCACTGTGGTGACATAGGGGAGCCCCCTCAGGGAACTTCAGGTGAGGTGGGTGCTGTATCATGTGGTGCATCACAGGGCAAGCTGGGATGGTAAAATAATCACCACCATGTGTTTGCAGTGCAGTGGGGTGGAGGATTGCCTGAAAACTGTGCCCCCTCCGCAGTGTGCAGGCCCCTTTGGTGCAACTTCCATCCACTTAGAAGCTGGATGCATCAGGCCCAAGCAATTGGGGAATGAAACAATTTAGAAGCCTCACAGGACTGATCTGGAAGACCACAACAAAATTTAAGTCTTTGGGTCCTTGACCTGGAAATGACTGTGCACACAAACCCAGGCAGAGATGACTGGAGAACTTTTCAGGCCAAATCAAATGCCTCATAAATCCAGGTATCCAGGTTGTAGCCATATTGGTTTCGAGGAAAAAGGAATCAAAACGTATGGAAGAGTGATATCTGTTATTAGACCAACTAGATATTTGCAAACAAACTATTTTATTGATATTCAAGCTTTTGGGCACACTCACCCTTCATCGGGCATAGGAGAGAGCAGAGATTGTAAATGTTCTCCTAGGTAGAAATGAAAATTGATGCCTGATGAAGGGGGTGTTTGCCTAAAAGCCTGCACATAAATAAAATAAATTGTTTGCAAATATTTCATTGGTTTAATAAAAGTTATCACCTCTTCCACACATTTTGATTAATAAATCCAGGTAATTTTCCTACTGCTGGAATGGATGATGATCTAGATCACTTTCTCAGCCCGAGATGATTAAATTATGCCTTGATCCCATTTGGGCACCAGTAAGAGTGTTTTAAAGTCCTTGGCCACAGATTTTTAGTTACTTATGGCCTAAATTTCTTCAACATAATATCCATTTAAAAAAAAAGAGATGAATCATGGGATACTAGTCATTGTGGAAAGCCATTTTTGATATATCACATGCTGTAACAGCAGACTTCAGCTGTTTCTTAGATGGAGGACACTCTGAGGAGAGAAAGGCAATGAAACAGCAATGGGACATGTGTGTGTGCACTGGTTGGACAATTATGTTGAATGTTAATGTGTAGGAGGCTTGTAATGTTGGTTGTGGTATGAATCAGGACTGTGCATGAAAGTAGGAGTGCAGCATAAATATAAGATTAATTAATGCTGAATCTCATCTTCCCTACACTCTTCTGTTTCTTTTCATCTCCCTGGAAGCAGCCTGTAACATTATCTTCTCACACAGGAATTCCCATATTGCTTCAGACCAGTGGATCCATCAATGGCTGCCATTACCAGGTGTTTCTGCAGAAAATGCAAAACGCTCTGCAGCCAGCAATGATAGTATTGCCTTTCTCCACAAAAAGATTTCCACCTTCTTTCCAATAGGTGAGCAGTGAGATTCACCCCAAAACAAAAAAAGAATGATGCCCCTTCAGCCTTCATGTTGTTGTCCCATCATCTTCCACCAAACCAATCCCTTTGCTTCTTTCTCTTGCTTCGGTCTCCATACCCATCTTCCATCTTCTCTGTGGGGAATCTCATCTCAGTTCTTGCTCACAAACTGCCACCACGTCATACTGCAAATCTTTCCTTAAAGCACTCTTTACTCAGCCACTCAACTACGCTCCCCCAGTCGGTTAATGATCCCTTCATGTGCAAAACACTAATCACTTGACTTAGACAATAAAATTCAGAAGCATTATCCCATCTGTCAAAGTGAGATAAGTAGCAACCTCATGTTTGTGTACTGTACAGTCATTAAACACCACGAGCCAGATTCTGTAGGCCCATTGTTCTACCCCAGTGCAAATATAATCAGAATCTCCACAGTTTCAGTGCTCAATAAATACATAAGTAATAATGTATTTCCATTGGGAAAAAAAATGAGCAAACAAGCATGATTTGTGTGTAATGTGACTGCATTCTCCTTGAGCCTTGCATACTAAAGAGAAGTGGATACTTGCATACAGCACTGACTATAAAGGATATTCACTACTAAAGACCAGAGGAACGGTACTACAAGGTTTTCCAGCCCATCTCCTGATCCTATACCAACCCTTAATCAAATATCTCATTTTTTTCTCCCAGCCTGGAAGCAAAAGCCCAACTTCCTTTCTTCAAATCCATTGCCTCTGTTGACAATGTATTTAAATTGCAAGCCAGCATTTAATGATGTCATGCTGAAGCTCAGTAGAGTGGATGCTGAGAGAGCCTTAGGAGTCAATGAAATGAAAGGGTTTTTCTCTTAATTTCAATCACCAGAAGACTTTGAACAGAACACAACATCTTAGCCATCTGAGCTTTTTAAACGCGACATTGGCAGATACACAATGCTCGGCTCTGTGGTACCTAAATAATTGAGGCTTTGAAACATCAAAGCGCTGACACCTTCAAACACTCAAGTAGCTTTATTTGAAAGAGTCTTTTCACAAAAGAAGACTAACTCTGCCATTTGAGATCAATGGAGCTCTCCGAAACATAATGTCCCCACTTTAGATTGAAACACATCGGTTGTTTACTACATATTGATGAACGGTGTCCCAGGTGCTGAAGGCATTTGATTAAATGCATGTCTCTGTGATGGCATGATGCAGTGCAGAATTAAGGATGACATTTGGAGGGGGGAAAAAAAGTCATTATGGCACAACAAGAATTTCCCAGAGATCTCACGGCTTATCTTCGTATTTTATTGTGTTTGGGACCTTCAGATTGCACCAAGAATGGGAACTGAAATGAGAAACAAATCAAGACAGCATTCGTCCGCAACATACTTTCTTCAAAGGACGTGCTAGTAGTGACCATGTCTTCCTATTAGCAAGTATTGCTTTGAGCTGTGCAATGCATGTTGCAGCATTCATTCTGCAGCCTGGCAAGCCTTTTTCTGACCCTCCTGTGCTTCACAAACTAATCCTGAATCAGAAGACAAAACTAGTATCTTTCTCTTGGTGTGTCCAAACACGGATCCAGGGTGTTAATTGTATTATTGTTGCTATTATTTACTTTTTTCCTCAGAGTAAGAGCTGCTGTCTGAAGGAGCTCACCCTCTGTGGTAGATATGGGCTAGCTCTGAAGCTAGGATTTTTATATAGCCTTCACTCCGTTCAGCCTGTGTTCAGACTTGCACACTTAGACAGCAATAACTTTGGGTAACACCTGTAGAAGGGACACTATAAAGTCCAGGCAGGCTCCCTAAGTGATCAGTTTTGCCACGGGAAATATAATGGTAACTCTTTAAGATATGTGCTGCCCAGTGTAAGAAGATGGATCAATCAGGTCCAAATTAGGGCACTTTTGAAAGTCATCTTTACTAGCTCTACTGTGACTGGAGGGCTACAATGAAAAGCTTTCAGTAGTGACTTTGAAGCACATTACTGGTGTATGGGCCTGTGTGCTCCATAGTAGGAAGCTGTGAAGAAGTCATAGATACATAGATGCTAGGGTTGGAAGGGACCTCAACAGATCAAGTCTGACCTCCTGCCCTATGGGGGGATGACACAAGTCATCCTTATGTGGAATATTTATCTAGAAAAAGCTGCAACAATAATGTAATAATCCTGCATGCCTCAAAGTCAGGATTCAGGCCACCAAACAGCCCACAGATAAGTTCATCATTACTAAAAGATGATCCTCTTAAGGCCATGGACATAGACAATATTTCCAGGATTATATTACTGGATCTCTTCTGCAGGCCTTGATCCTGTGCACCATAGGACTCTTCTAGAATTCCTATATGAAATGGGAGCCATCCTGTTATTAGCAGAACTCCGAGTGGTGATGGAAGCTACTCCTCCTCCTCAAAAGATCTCATCTGAATGGTCCTGCGCTAGTCCATACTGGAGTACCATCGATTCAGTTGACATCAGTATGCTGACAGCACTCAACCATGTATTTCATTCTCAACGGATACAACCACCACTGCTATTAGTGTCAGATTGCTACAGAAAACTAGCATCTGGATAAAGAATAGCTGGTTCATCCAAACCAATGGAAGACTGAAATGAGACTGGTTGGAAAAGAGAAACCCCTTAAAGAGCCTGTCAAAACATTATCTTCATCTTCCACTGAAGGCATGGAGCCTCTGCTAAAGTGGCAAGAAATCTCTTTCCTGTCAAATCCTTCATCACATTTAGATATTGAGGTAAACGGCAGCTTCCAAGATTGACTGTTTACCTGCATGGAGAGGATGCCCAACCTCTGGTCCATGGGACAGATGTCACCTGTGGAGCCATAGGTATCTGGCCCATGGGGCTCCCTATGGATTGGGAAATTTGGCAGCAAAGGTGTGGTAGCAATAAATACAACCACCCTCCCCTGCTGCTAACCCCAAGATTCACATAGCAGGTTGAGGCCATGTCTTGTCCCCTCCCCACACCTCAGTGGCTTCATAAGGTTGGGCCATGGTCCTCCCTGCAGACTGGATGAGGCTGATCTATGCCCTGTTTACCCTGTGGGGCCAGGTTGGGGCCAACTCAAGCCCTCTCCCCCCTTCTTGAAGATCAGGTCTAGTCCCCTTTCCCCCATGGGTCCATGCCCCCTCACCCCTGTAGGGCCAGGTTGGGGCTCCTCCATGCCCCCTCCTCACATGGGATGGAGCTGGGGCTGGGTCACACCACTTTCCCCCATGGGGATGGGCCATGCCCTTTCCTCCCCCTCGCAGGGTCAGGTTGGAGCCAAGATGCCCCTTGCCCCCCTCCATGTGACCAGATAGGGCCCTGTTACATCCACCATGTCCTAGGGCAGGACCACCAGCTGGATCCAGCCTGAAGATGTCCTGGCACTGCCCATCTGGCCCACTGGCCAAAATGTTTGAGCATCCATGTCTTAGGCCCTTGTTACTCTTAGGCTATGTGCTGCACAAACATTGATCAGTTTAGTGCTAGCTTGGAGTTTGGAGCAGTCACGCTTCTAGCCTAGAAACCTTCTTTGACTACCGCCCACCTGCAATCTGTGACTTGCCACTACGGGCCTGGTGAGCAGGGGCAGGATTAGGAGCTGGACCTATGAGTTGCCACTGCAGGGCTGGTGATTCACAACAGGCTGCCATCCCTGCTCTGTGGGCAGAAGTGCTGGAGATCCTGGGATACTGGAGGACTTCAGCTTGGCAGCACATCCATGGGGAGTGACCAGAATTTTAATCCTGGAAGGAAGTACCAATAACTTTATGAAGACAACCACTGACTTCACTGTTGCTTTCATTTTTATTTTTTTTAACTCTTCTCAGATAACATAGTGATCAGTAGAAATATAAACCCCTAAGACAGACAGATATTAGAATCAGAGGAAATGTATTTGACTCAAAGCATATGATGGCATTTTTAAAAATGCAATACTAACCAAAGTGCCCCTTTAACAGAACATTAACTGGGCCTAATTGTGGTTTGTCCGTATTGCAAATTATAAATCATTATGGGCCTCTTTGATGCAAAGAGTAAGGCAAGACAAGAGTTTTTTTTAAGTTGGTTTCCCACCCCAGCTCCCCAAAGCCAGTCTCATAAACTGAACAATCTGCCTACAGATCATCACAAAACTTCAGGTCTTTTTTTTAACTTGCACCTTACTGCACGCATGTAAAGAAAACCAGAGACTCTTTCATCTTGGGAAAGAAGCATACATGACAGACGTTTGTCATATCCCTTAATGTTCAGATGAAGACTTGTCAGATACCATAACAATGGGCCCAAAAAGTATAGAGTGGAACCAAATGGTATAACAAGTTCTTATATATGTTAGTATGACAAATTCTTATCTTATCTTATCTTATAGAAACAGGGTTGGTACAAAAATGGATTCCTGAAAAACAACTGCCTACTTTCCTGCCAAAAGTAGCACAGGTTCTGTACCTCTGTCCCACCAATCTGCAGGAGCAAGAAAAATATGACCTCAATATTGCTGTTTCACCATTGACTCATCCCAGAATTGATACCCTTGTGCTGCTGTTGCCCTAAAGTGTAATAGTATACCATTAAATTCCAGCTGCAATACTATTATATTGTTATTAGGAAAGGTTGCAGAGCAACACAATTTTTCAAATAAATATAAATTGTGTATGGCTGAAATGTGAAATGCCCTCAAGTGCCCAGGCGCATGATATTCAAGTGTCCGTTTGGAATGGGCTGTTTTACTGTCCCGTTTAAGAAAGGTCTGGGTTCGCTGATTTTTTTTTTTTTCTGGGAGGCTCTTGAAGTATGTTGATAAGGGCTCAGCTGAATGCTGGACCAGAATCTCAGTGTAGCTATACAGGTGAAAATGAAGCTACGTATATTTGTACTACGTCGGATCTAGGCAGATTTGTACTTTGGCCTAGAAAAAAAGATATATAAAACATCTGGTAGTTTTTTATCCTGCTTGGTTCTTTTAAGTTTTTGCCATTTATCATCAAATCATATAATAGCAAGAATGGGAGCGACCTCCAGAGCTCATCTAGTCCGACACCCTACTTGAGGGACGACTGTCCCTATCTAAACCATCATACACAAACCACAACCTAAACTCTACATAAGACTACCATCAACCTTGACACAATGGACTGAACACCCTAACCAGCCACAAATAAAGCAGGGGAACCACAACAACTATTGTCCTGCATCTATAAAGAAGTTGCCAGTATATGCTCAAGAGACACCAGGGAAGAGGGCCGCACCCCCATTACAAGGGAAGGCAGAAACCCCCACAGTCTGTACCAGCCTGACCAGGGGTAAAATTCTTTCCTGACCTCAAATACAGTGACCACTCAGACCCTGAGTGGAAGGGATGGATACTTTAGCCAAAAACCTCCAGTGAGAACATTGGCCTACCCCAGTCAAAGTCCACAGCCTTATTTTGCCCCAACCTTGCCCCAACCAGGGCACCTCCTGGGGTAACAAGGAACTATGGTCACAAACTGACAAGGAACAGATTTAGGCTGGACATCAGGAAGAACTTTTTCATGGTAAGGGTGGCCAGAACCTGGAATGGACTTCCAAGGGAGGTGGTGCTCTCCCCTACCTTGGGGGTCTTAAAGGGAAGACTGGATAGGCATCTGGCTGGGGTCATCTGACCCCAGCACTCTTTCCTGCCCAGGGCAGTGGGTTGGACTCTGTTGAGGTGCCTTCTGACCCTAGTATCTATGTATCTGTAGCCAATAGCCAATCCCTCTGAGGAAGGCCTACGAACACCCCAATACATGTAGCATTTGGTTGAAGATGAAAAGGTTAAATGCACCCATATAATCTGCTGCATTTTTATGAAACGAGGAAAATGTACCTTTGGTGTAACTCCATTGCCGCTAAAGAAATAGTACCAGGAATCAATGTGGCCCTTTAAAAACAAAAATGAAATCTAATTTGGCTGAGTCTTGCCTTCCTGAAATTCACACCTCTCTGTCAAGAGGATGTTTTTACACCTACACAGCTGGAATACAGTATATACTGCATGTTGATAGACTTCATTTTCACACCCACTTATTCATGCATATGCTAATGGTTTTCTCATTAGCAACTGCAGTGCTTTGTACAGGACTCCTTACAGCTGTTCAAAGCTTGCACAGCCAATCAGACAGCTTCTGGGTAATTTGCACCTTCTTCCCACCCCATGATATTTCAAGAGCTGAACATACAATATATGTATGACCATCAGCAATGACCACCAAGAGACTTCATGTTCTTTCATATCAACATATAGGTGTAAAACAGATGGGATACCCAACAGAAATAGCGTGAGTGATGTTAGCTGTAATTGGAACTCTATGGTGGTGTTACATATAGCCTCTAAATGGAGCTTTCTTTAGCATTTCCAACTGTGTTTATACTAATATTCACAAATATGCATGCATACAAATGTTTTAATCCTTGAGAAATATAGGTTTAATAATTAATTTGTACTTAAGTAACTATTAAAGAAAAGCTTAGTTTAAATCATATTTAGGTTGCGATTCTTTATTTAAAATATTATCCCAATTGTTCAACTATTATGCCAGGCTGAGAATTACAGCTTCAGCAACTGCCACTGTCTTTTATTGCCAATTTTGCTGCTTCCTTTCCACTCATTTAATGGTTAGAAAATAGTGATGGGCAATTTGCCAAAAAAAAATCAGTGGTTCATATTAGGCAAACCTGCCCATGGCAAGGAAGATGATGTGGTTGAGAATGGGCTGGGACTCAGGAGAGATGGCTTCATTTTATCATGGTACCACAATTTCTGGGTCACTGTAGATGAACCCTGTCCCCTCTCTATACCCCAGGTTCCCATTTCTAGTATGGAGAGGCTTTCTTTCTTTTACCTTTTTGTCTATTTAATGTGTAAGTATTTTCAAGAAGGGATTTGCTTAAAGACAGCCTAGTCTACCAGGGCTCCAGTCCATGTAGGACCTTTTACAGCTCTCTGAGCAGTCTGAACTCTTCTCCTGATTCATGTTGCTTTGTCGCCAAGTAAGCCTGGGGTTTTATCCAGAACTAAATGTCATCCCGTTGTGCTTTGTTTAATGCTACTGCTTATAGTAGTTCTGTCCCAGTGACTTTTCTACACTCTTCTAAGCCCTGTCAGTAATAGGAGAACATCTGCTTGTTTCCCATATAATCAATTCCCTGACATTGCAAGTAAATTGAGTCCAGATTTCATAGTTTCTAATAGCTGTTCAAACCAGGTGAGACTTTTAGAGCAGCTAATCCAGTCTTTTCTATGGGCCTTGTAACACCTTATGCTGTGAGCCTCACAAATGTTGATCAGTGTTAGTGCTAGCTTGGAGCAGTCATGCACCCTTAATCTAGAAACTTTCCCTGACTGCCGCCTACCTGCACAACTGTGACTTGCCATGAGAGGCCTGGTGAGCAGGGCCAGGTCTAGGAGCTGCAGCTGTGAGTTGCCACTACAGGGCTAGGGAGCTAGGACAGGCTTCTATCCCTGTTCAATGGGCAGGGGTGTGAGACACCCTGGGATACTGGAGGACTTTGGCTTGGGCAGCACATCTGTGGAGAGTGGCCAGATTTTAATGCAACAGAAGCTGGGCAGTGAGGATCAGAGATAATCCTGCCCTGGACTGGCATAACTTTAAACGGCATGTGTTCTTAAAACCACTTTAAGGTGTTAAAGTGCGGACAGTCCAGAAGTTAAGAGCTCCAGAAGGCGTGCAAAAGTACTGGGTGACAAGACCCTATATCAGAAACCCTTACATTTCACTGAGCTGCCCCTGCATTGAGGTCAGTTTATTTAAATTAAAGCCTTCCAGTCCTCAGGCAAGGACTTAAAACCTCAAAGGAAAATAGGAGACACGAAAGGGGGAAGGGACAGGGGGTGTTGTGGACTGGGAGGGAAAGCCTCTTGACCCCTGCACACAACCAGCTGAGGCTGGGGTTTTATCATAGCCATTGCCTTAATGCAGACATGTGAGTCTTATGCCCCTGTTGAGGGCTGTTCTCCACGTGACCCATGAGGAAACATGTTGAATGGTGACATTAAAAGCAGGAATGGACCTCCATAATCATCCATCTCTGAATCCTCCCATCCATTAGTACATATCTTTTAAAAAGATATCCAATCTTACTTTCAGATCTTCATCTCCTCTGCGAAATAGTTTGGGTGTTTCTGGTAGGAAACTGTTTTGTTTCAAGGAAACTTCATCTTCCAGCCCCTGGATCTTGTTATGCTTTGGTAAGCAAAAACAACAGATTTCCCTGTGCCTCCACCTCAACCTCCCTCAGGTATTTTGTCCATGAGTCCAAGTACTAAGACATGTTGACTAATATTCAATACCTTGGTTGATAAGATGAACACATTAACCCTTGCACTGTATGGTTCATTGTTCCTCTCTTATAGACCTCCTTTGAACGCACTTGCTATTTCCAATCCTTATTATGAATGGATGGCAGGGTACATAAAATAGTTGGCCTCACAAACACAGAGAACAAACTCAATACCGCTTCCCTAGTTCCATTTGCTGTCCCTAGTTTTGTATTTTGGAGGATTGCATTCATCATTTTTGCTACAATATGATGCAAGAAGGATATGCTGAATTAATGGTGAAAGACTCGGATATCATTTTAGACAAAGTTGTTCTTGCAAAGGCAGAGTCCTCAGCCTGATGACATAACTTGTATATTGTATTACATTATACTTGACTGTGTTCAAAAAGCAGTTTAATAGATCTTGGCCATTTAATTAGGTAATTTACATCAGTCAGTAACATTAATCAGTCCTCCTTGTTATTTACTACCCTACCAATCTTGGTGCCATCTGCAAAACTGACCAGCCAATATTTTCTATCAACATGTACCTCCCTAATTAAATAGCAGCAAGTGAAGATAATTTAATGGAGTGATTATACCTGGGGACTTCTGACAGGAACAGCACTAAGGGCTGTACAGGATGAGTACATAAAGCGGGGGAGGGCAGGGAGGGCAAGTGGATTGGGTTAATATCCAGATGCCTGTTCACATTGACTGTATATTTTACCAGTGTTTGGTTTTAGTGACAGCTTGATTACATATTTATTAGTGTTTGTGGCATTCTTGATTCCATGTGGGCCTTGTGTGGTTGATTAGTGTGAAGCAAGACCAGGTGTGAACCAGGCAGGTTTTATTCCAGGTGATGGCTCAGGCCCAAGTCCTTATAAAAGAAGACAACTTGGAAACATGGTGAGCACTTATCATAGTGAGTTTTCTAGAGGAGAAAGAAAGGAGAAAGTGAGAGGTTTTTGTTTTGCTTTATTTCTTTTTCCCTAAGAGGTTTCAAGGAGGTAAGGAATCAAAGGTGAAAGGTGGTGTACCAGCCATTGTATTCTGTACGTGACATCCATGTCTGTGTTCCTCCCTGAGTATTGGGATGACTTGGTCTCCACTAAGTGCAAATTAATTGTCTCCGCTAAGTGCAAATTAACTGTCATATTGGAGTAAAAGTTCAAGGTCTGGAAGCACAACCTTGTGCAATATCTGAGGGAATAATGATAAAATAAAATGGTTTGAGGTATATCTGATGTTTTTATGTCTTTTCTCAGCTGACGGTGAAGTTCCAGGATGGGACTGTTGTATCAAAGAAGTATATGTGTGGCACAGCAGGTCTTGTCAATAAGAAACCTTTGGGTTCTTTGATAATGAATTGATGTTCTAGGAAAGAGGATTTCTGCCTATAGATGGGGTCCATCTGACAACATTTGGTAAGAACATCTTTGGTTATCATCAAGTTAGCTGGAAGAGAAAGGCTTTAACTAGGTGCTATCAGATATGCTGAAGAAAACCCATTAGTCATAGTGAATTTAATATCAAGGGACGAGGTTTGAGAAAAGATTCCTAATTCTGAAGAAGGTCTAGGGAAACACAGTATGGCTAAAAGGGGGATAAGAGGATAACCAGAAGAGCAAGGAGCAAAATAGTTTCAATGTACAAACACTTAAGTAGTTCAATGATCAGAGCATCGTGGAATTCATGACAGGGTGCTGAATGGAGTGGGTGAAAAATATTAACAAGTCACTGGCAATAATATTTGCAAAGTCAGAGATGCTAGGCCAGGTCCCAGCAAGTTGGAAAAGAGCTAACATAGAATCATGCCACCTGCCTTGGAAGTTACTGTAGCAGATTTTAAAGCAATACATTTTTAAACATGGGTGGGGGGGGATGGCCCCAATTGTTATATTAAGAACAAATCATGCCAAACCAATTGATTTCCTTCTTTGTCATATCAACTCGTCTGCAGGAGGGGGATACAATGGACATCACATACCTGGAGTCTGGTTGGCTGTCAACACAACCTAACATGACATGCTCATGAGTGAACTGAAAAAAAAGTACACTAGATAGAATTACCGTTAGATGGGAACATCATTGGTTGAATATGTGCAAAGAATGTGTATAAATAGATCAGAATCAAAATCGTGGGAGGTTTCAAATGGGGCTGAATGGGGGGTTTGCTGTGGGCCTAGTACTCTTGAATATGTTCTATTAATGATTTGGAAGTAGGAATAGAGAGCTTACTGATCAGGCAGGGTGGGGATACAAAACTGGGAAGGGTCACAAACACTTTTATAGGTTTGCAGAAATAGTTTGAAATGTTCTGGTAAATAAGAAAACTGAGCTATAGGCAAAAATGCCATTAAAACGAAAAAACTAAGATAAAGGTAAGGTGTTCAACCTTCTAGACCTCTGGGCCAGATGAGTGGCAATGGGTTGGATCTGGAATGGGAGGTTGGCACATGGGTGTAATTTTATGCACCAACCTGATCAGGAGAAGGGATTATTCCCCTCTATTCAGACTGGTGAGACCACACCTGG
This sequence comes from Crocodylus siamensis, assembly GCF_052110815.1. Lineage (NCBI taxonomy): Eukaryota > Metazoa > Chordata > Crocodylia > Crocodylidae > Crocodylus > Crocodylus siamensis. The sequence continues at coordinate 7,566,325 of NC_143397.1, forward strand.
AGTCCTGTGTTCAGTTTTGAGCCCCCCAATACAGAAAGGATGTGGACAAATTGGGGAGAGTCCAGTGGAGGGCAACAAAAATGGTTCAGGGGCTGGGGCACATGACTTATGAGGAAAGTCTGAAGGAACTGGGCTTAATAAGACTGGAGAAGAGAAGACTGAGAGGGGATTTAATAGCGGTCTTCAACTACCTGAAGTGAGGTTCAAAAGAGCATGGAGCCGGACTGTTCTCAGTGTTGGCAGATGACAGGACAAGGAGCAATGGGCTCAAGTTGCAGCAAGGGAAGTTTAGGTTGGATATTAGGAAAAAAAATCTCAGTAGGAGGGTAGCAAAACACTGGAATGGATTACCTGGAGATGTTATCCTTGGAGATTTGTAAGGCCTGGCTCAACAAAGCCTTGGCTGGGATGATCTAGGTGGGGCTGGCTCTGCTTTGAGCAGGGGGTTGGACTAGATATGGTCTCCTGAGGTCCTTTCCAATCCTAATTTTGTATGATTCCATGATTATGCATGCCAGATTCTGGCTATATGATGTATCTGTTTGCTGACCATGTGCACCAGCCCCATGCCAGACTAGTGATTAAAGCATACAAAGCCATGTCATCTGCACCAGGGCCTCATCATAGGGCTGGATATTTGACAGTAGGGGAGCAGCAATGAATGGTACCACCTCTGCTCTGCTACCAAATTTTCTTGGTGCCACATGACATGGCTCTCAGGCCAGAGGTTGAGCACCACTGTGAATGGGAAGGGAAAAATAATCAAATGCACAAATACATAAGGGGAAATGACTGCCTAGATAGTACTGCCAAGAAGGATTTGAGGTGATGGTGGGTGACAAACTCAACATGAGTCATCAATGTGATTTTAGGAAGAAAGTAAAGAAACTAGCAAGCGGCTAGAAGCAAGACACTAAGGCTTTGGAATAAAAGCCATAGCAGAAAAGGTGAGAAGCAGGCATGTTTAGTTCAGAGAAAATGAAATTAAGGAAGGATATGATGGCAGTCTTCAAATATTTCAAAGGCTGCCAGAAAGGAGGAGGATACCAACTGTTCTCCTTTATTGCAGAGGGCAGGATATGAGGCAATAGGTTTAAATTGCAACTAAATGGATTTAGATTAAATTTGGGGAAAGCACAAATAATTAAAAAATAAGAAAAAAATCCCAAGGCAAAAACAAACTGCTCCTTGTAATAAGAACCGTATGACTATGAAACATTCTGTTTTGGGAAGCTGTGGCATCTTTTTCACTGGAGGTTTTCAAGAAGAAGCTTGGTAGGCATCTTTCTGAGACGGTTAAGGCATTTTCTCCGTACAGAGGGTTGGACTAGATGACCCTCTTCCAACGCTATAATCCTATAGTTTTGAACTAGGAGGCCCTGGCCCTGGCTCTGGCCCTGCTAGAAACAAACCTATTCACCAATATCCTCCAGTTAATAAGATACCACACTCTTCAATGACCCAGGGTTTAAAATATCTGTGTCCTCTTAATCCTAGTTCTTTGGGATTTTTTTTTTCTAATCAAACTATCATATAGTGTGGAGCTAAATACTTTGGATAAATCCAAGTATGCTGCTTTGACACCTTAACCAGTAAGAAGAGATGAGACGAGAAGAGAAAGTAGGCTCATTTGAGAAGTTCAACTTTTAAAAAAACCCATGCTGATTGACATTTAATTATATTTTTAAGCCTCTAATTCCTTGTTGAAGAGTCCTGATTTAACCATTCCATTGCCTTGCTCTGGACCGGGCAGCCTGGATTGCTGCCTTTCACCTGCTTAACATATTGGAACCACATTGCAATCGGATAAAAGCTACATAAGACCATCTACCCAGGTTCCCATCCACGTGCATGCTGTACCTGAAGCCACTAGAAAAGTTAGTGCTCTGATTCCAGTAACTATAAGGAGTAGTACAGCTGCAAGAGATTAAAAGACAGGGTTCATGACACAGGTTAACACACTCGAGCCCTGGCTCTGCTAGCCGATAGTTTCTGGAACACAGGTACTATATTTTCCTTTAGACGCCCTATTTCAGTAGCCAGTGATATACTCCCTAGAGGAACAGATAAATCCCGTCCCTGACAATTCCCAGGTGCATTTAATTATTTAATAGTACAGCTGTTTGAACCTAGCAACACAATAGAAGTATTTGCCACTCTTCTCAGGAATGTAACCCTCCAGCCTTGCTAGCTTTCCCCACAGCTTCAATCTGTACACAGGAGAACAACTGAGGTGAGTAACTTCTTGTTTGTAACAGAGGGGTATTTGTGGATAGCAAATGTGTGTGAGATGCTAGCGCACGTAAACAGTTGCAGGAAGTTTGTTCCGTCGGGAACTCTCGCAGCCATTTGCCAAATTCTTTATTATTGCTGAAAAAGGGCCTTACATAATTTAATGCCCTGAGTCCTCTTCTGAGCAGTCTCTTCCTCTGAGAAATATCTTTGGCAGGGCCTCTACCATTCGGCACAGCCCTAAGGAAGGTTCAGTTAGTAGGCACCCTCTCCCAAGGGGACTGCTCAATAGCACAGTGCCTCAGCAATACCCCCACAATCATAGAATCAATGAGTTGGAAGGGACCTAGACAGATCATCTAGTCCGACCCCCTGCCATGAGCAGGAAGAAGTACTGGGGGTGGGAGCGGTCATAAGATCTCAGCAAAACTCATTTTCAAGGTACCACTGGGATTTGAACCCAGAATCTCCTGTTTACTAGACAGGTGCTTTGACCAATTAAGCCATGGTACCTTTTAATCCTATGCTCCAGGTGAGGCTTGAACTCACAACCTTGGCATCACTTCCCCAATACTAGGCTATAAGTACCACGTGCTAACCCATTGCACCACTGGAGCTGGTGAGTAGCCCTACCTTCCACCCACAGCTGATGTCTTGAGCTGGGAAGGGAGCTAACAGGTATAAAGGAACAAAACCATGACTACCCACACTTCTGCACCTCTACAATGTCCCCAGCAGCTGTGTACAAGTGATGGCTCAAATGGCAGCTTGTATAGATAGCTTTTACCCAGCTTGTTCAAGTATATGTTAGAAAACCAGCCAAACCGGTAAACAAGGGCTGCAAAACCCACCTGAGAAATACTTGCATGGTTAACTTGTGTGGAGCTCCGTGCTGGAGTAACTACGCTGCTAGCTGTGCCTAACATAGCTAACCTAAAAATGAACCTGGGTATATCTAGACTAGCTGTGGTTGCCGCAGCAATTTCAGTTTGTGTGCGTACAGCCTGAGATTCAAGCAGCCGCTTGAGATGTGTGTGTGGGTGCATGTGCATGTGCATTTAATAAAGAACCTTTATTTACTCCATTCTGCTATATCAGGGCTATTCCTAGTCTTGTCTCATAGATTTCAATGGATAAGATTAAGGTTATGTCATCTGTGTATCTCGGTGAATCTAGCTCATCATGTATAATAGAAGTGTTGGCAGGGCCTTTGCTAAAAGCTGAAGGATATTCCTGTCTTTATAAAGCTTGGAGAAAAGAAATATGGCCAGGTGACTTAAGGAACCCATCACAGGCCTGAGTAGGAGCAGAAAACCAATAGCACACAGAAGTTACCCGGAGTCTTTGGAAACCCCTACAACTATGCACACCTTTCTCTGTTCATCCTCATGGTGATTACATTCATTTACACTGAGAGCCACATGCAGCCCATGAGCCACCAGTTCAAAAGCCCTGCATTAGTCAGTCATTGGTTTAAAACAAAACAAGGGAAAGGCACAGAAATAAACCTAGCACTAGGGCTGGGAGGATGCTCCAGTGAGTCCCTTGCCTGCCTGTCTATAGGACCCTGTTGGGCTCCCTCCTGCCTCTTAATACCTTTTACATAAATCATTAATTAATAAACAGAAACCACCACACTAATCAGCCTGATTAAACTACAGACTGGCCCCAGGTTTTGCATTTTTTTTGCCAACAAATGGTCCAACTTCAAGGGATAGAGGAAAGTTGAGGAAAGCTCTCACCTTAACCTAGTCTATGACTTGGTAGCTAGGGCATGGCTTGAGGAAATGGAAGATGTGGCTTAAATCTTCTCAACATAATGGGCAGATGCCTTAATGACAAAGCTTTGGGGAAAAAGGCAGTGCTGCCATCATCACCAGTCTTTCCCACCTTTACTTATGCTGAAGTCAAGCTTGGTATTTGTGAGATATGCTGGTAGAGCTCTCCACTGAATGAGCTGACTCCCAACAGGGCACCGTGTCTCTTAGGGAATTAAATCAAACTGGATCCTGACAGGGTTGAAATCATTAGGGCCATAACTCTTCCCACTGAGTTCAAGGGAGACCTGGGTACATTAGAAGAGAAATAGGATTGGCTCTTCTGAGGAAGGCATGCCATTTTGAGGTAAGTAGCAGCTTAGTCACTTTAAAGGAGAAATAGAAACCACACATTCATCAATGAAACTATCTTCTCATTTCTTCTGATGATAATTGCAGCAGAAGGGCAGAAACCGTCTCCAAAATCCAGCAGTTTGTGTATTAAAATCTGCAGCGCCAACAGGAAGAAATCAGGAAGCACCTGAAAACCGCCCTTTGCTGCTCCTGCTCCTCTTCCTTTCTTTTTTTAATTTAAAAACAAACAACATGTAATTAGTTTTAATTCTGCTTGAAATTAGTGAAGATTTATGAAAACAGGACTTGAAGGGCTCATTTTCAGTGGATTTGATGTTATTGATTAACTGATATTTAGACTCCTGAGGCATCGCTTCTCATTGTGCAAAATAAGCATAAAAAAACACTACAAGCAATTAATTGCATGGTTTTTGTAGTATGCTTTGAGATGGCCTATCAACCCTTTATTAATATTAATGAGAAGAATTAGTACCAAAGATCAGGGATCCATGATAGCTAGAAGAACCTGCAAGGACCCTTCGGCTCTCATGGTTTATTATTTTTTAATCAAAGTGGCTGACTTGAAGGCACAAAATTAAAGAACTGAGTCCTTTATGATTCCACAACGATTCAAATTAAAATGATCTATACTTGCATAATTCCCACGAACCATTTTGTGCTAGTTTAAAACAGTTAAAAATTGCATAAATGTGTGATTTAAAGGCTGCAGCTTTCTATTCTTAATGAACAAGCCATTTTGGGGGATATTTCTCAACTCGCGCGTGTGGTTATAATAATTCCACCAAAGAGGGGAAAAAAGAAAAGCAACATATGCGACGCCAAGATTTCGGTTGTAAGTTACCCCGACAACAAGGAAGGAACCGGAGACTGGGATCCAGAACCACATTTGCTGCTCGTTGAAATAGATACAGCTCCATTGTGTCCATATACGGCTGTAAAGTCCCATGTACCCGTAGTGTTATTATTTATCTTCCTGCAGGGCCTAGTCGCCCCAAGTGAGATGGACCCCCCGGTGCTAGGCACTGTACAAGCAAACAGCAAGTGACAAACCTCACACTGAAGGATTCAATGTAAAAAGACAAGACAGATGTGGGAAGGGAAACAGCCAGTTGCCTAAGGTCAGTCTGCGGGTGAGTAGCAAAATCAAGCAGATGGCCCATGTCTCCTGGGTACATCCCCCGGTTCCCTGTATCATATTGCCTCCTACAGCTGTGTTTATAGAAATACGAGCCATCAGGCAAGACCATTACCTTCATTTTACACCTGGGAAACCTGACGCACAAGCAAAACTGCACCTCCGACTCCTTTCCTCCGAGAACCTGGTTTGTCCCCTGGCACAGGTCAGACCTGCACCACAGTCAGTGTGGACGTGCCTGCGCTAGCTGCAAACTGCCCACCTCGCATACGAGGAACAGTCTGGTCACAGTAGCAGTCTCTCGGCACCGAATGCAAAACTTGGCAGAGAAGTTGGGTACATACATAGGCAGCTAGCCCTTGGCCACATCATAATCGATACCTACACCAACTTGATTAGAGCAGCTCAGGCTTGTTTGGCTCCTCTGTTCAGTGTAGTGCACACGCCCAACTAGATGGAGTTTTCTGATATGTTAATCTGCAGTCCCTCTTTCTGAGGGATATTGAAGTGTATTGATCCCAGGCTCCTTTAACAAACCCTCAAAGAGCAACAATATGGATTGAAAAGCATGGTTCAAATAGCTACGACTGGCCCATAATCTGCATAGCATTGATACAGTACATTGAAACATTAGACTGCCCTGCCATTGTGTGCTTAGAAGTCCTAAATCTATGGATCATCAACACACTACGCTGTAACAGTTCCTTCAAAGGATTTACAACCTCGTTTATCAATGTGGATTTAGGAAACACCACATCTCCACATGTACAGAAACTCTCAGTACTAAAAAAAAAAAAAAAAAAAAAACCTCGTGAAATCGTAGCAGAAGGAAGCTACTGAGCATGCAAAGTATCAAGTATTGAAAATTGTCCTGTCAGGAGAGAAAAGAGAAACCATTTGCATTTATTCTGAGTTTCTATTCAAAAGTAACTTAGGTCTCTAAAAGCTATCAACTTTGCTCCGTTTAGACATGATGGCTGCATCAAGACAAGTGCAGCCGTGTGGTATATGGTGCCACAGTCCTGTCTAGGGCATCACACACCACACATTCAGGCATTCCCCATGGTGCTACCTTGCTACCAAGCACAGAGATTCCTGGGTCAAAAAAGTCCACACAGAAAAAAAGCAGGGCAGCAAACGTAGTGGTAACACACACCACTATAGAGGGAAAAATCGCTCCTCTCGATCTGCTGGCAGTGCTCCTACCAGTGCAGCCCAGGATGCCATTAGCCTCCTTGACAACAAGGGCATACTACTGGCTGATATCCAGCTTATTGTCCACTTTTTCTGCAGAGCCGCTGCCCAGCCAGTCAGCCCCCAGACTGCACCGGTGCATGGGACTGTCCTAAGTGCAGGACTTTGCAACTTGTCCTTGTTGAACCGCATGAGATTTCTTTTGGACCAATCCTCCAATTTGTCGATGTCTCTCTGAATCCTAGCCCTACCCTCCAGTGTACGTATTGCTCTCACCAGCTTGGTGTCATTTGCAGACTTGCTGAAGGGACGCTCTATGCCTTCTTCTAGGTTGCTGATGAAGATATTGAATAAGGCCAACCCCAAAACTGACCCCTGGGGCACTTCACTTGATACCAGCTATCAACTAAACAGAGCCATTGATTACTACCCTCTGAGCCCAATGGTCCAGCCAGTTTTCTATCCACCTTACAATCTGTTCATCCTACCTGTTCAAGAACCAGCAGCATACCTATAGGCTGGGGAACTCCCTTCTCGAGAGCACGGTGACAGAAAGAGATTTTGGAGTCATTATTGAATCAAAAATGAACATGGGCCGCCAATGTGAGGACGCAGTCAGGAAGGCTAAACATACCGTGTTGTGCATCCATGGTTGCATCACGAGCAGGTCCAAGGAGATGATTCTCTTCCTTTATGTGACACTGGTCAGGCCGCAGTTGGAGTCCCATGTCCAGTTTTTGGCACCGCACTTCAGGAGATTTGTGGCCAGCATTGAGAGGGTCCTCCAGAGGAGGCCACTCATATGGTCCGGGGACAGCAGGGCAGGTCCTATGAGGAGAGGCGACAGGACCTGAACCTGTTCAGCCTTCACAGGAGAAGGTTGAGAGGGGACTTGGTGGCCATCTACAAACTTACCAGGGGGGACCAGCAAGGAATGGGAGAGACCCTATTCACCTGTGCACCCCCCGGAGTAACAAGGAATAACATCCATAAGTTGTTTGAGAGTAGGTTCCTGCTGGACATCAGGAGGCACTACTTCACAGGCAGGGCGGCTAGGATCTGGAACCAGCTTCCAAGGAAAGTGGTGCTGGCCCCGTCCTTGGGGGTCTTTAAGAGGAGGCTTGACGTCTACCTGGTTGAGGTCATATGAACCCAGTATTCTCTCCTGCTCAGGGCAGCGGGTCGGACTTGATGATCTACTTAGGTCACTTCCGACCCTACATCTATGAATCTATGAATCAATGAACCTGTACTTCCTTAGGTTGCCTGCGAGAATGTTGTGGCAGTTTGCATCAAAAGCCATTGCTACAACTGCATCTCCGGTTGTGGAAAAGCAGTGTATGCTCTTGCTCTTCTGCATCCACAGAGCCAGTCATCTCTTCATACAGATCAATCAGGTTGATCAAGCATGACTTGCCCCTGGTGAATCCATGCTGACTCTTCCTAATCATCATCTTCTCCAAATGCTTAGAAATGGACTCCTTGAGGACCTGCTCCAGGATTTTTCCAGGGACTGAGGTGAGGCTGCCTGGTCTGTAGTTCCCTGGATCCTCCTCCTTCCCTTAAAGATGGGCATTATATTTGCCCTTGTCCATTCATTCAGTGCATCCTGTCTGGCCCCATGCACTTTTGCACATCCAGATTTTCTAAATAGCCCCTAACCTGTTCTTTCACCACTGTTGGCTCCTCATCTCCCTGCCAAACTGTGCTGCCAGGTTCAGTAATCTGGGAGCTGACCTTGCCTGCAAAGACTGCATTAAGCCTTTTCCATATCATGGGTCGCTAGGTTGCCTCGCCCATTCAGTAGGGCATAATTTTCCCTGATCTTCCTGTTGTTACTGACATACTTGTAGAAACCCTTCTTGTTACCCTTCATATCACTTGCTGGCTACAACTGCAATTGCATGTTGACCTTCCTGATTTCACTGCAGCATGCCCAGGCAACACTGTTATGTTTCCCCTAGTTGCTTGTCCAAGCTTCCACTTGTAAGCTTCTGTTATGTGTTTTATCTCACTGAAGAGTTCCCTGCTAAGCCTAGTCTTCCTGCATACCAGGTTGATTTATTCCCACATCCTCAGTAAGGTTGCTTTAAAATACAGCCAGCTCTCCTGGACTCCTTTCCCCCTCAGACTGGCTTCTCGGGGGATCTTGCCCATGAGTTCCCTGAGTGAAGCAAAGTCTTCTTTTCTGAAGTCCAGTGTCCATGCTCTGCTGCTCTCCTTCTTTCCTTTTATCAGGATCCTGAACTCAATCATCTCCTGGTAGCTGCTACCCAAAAGAATAGCATGGGCAATCATGGTATAGCCTTCTGGACACTATCTCAGCAATTTCCCTGAATATCAACCTGATACAGACCATCTCAAAGGCCAAAAGATTAATTCGGTTGCCATGATTCATTCCGTCTTTGGTTCCTTTGCTGAAATATGTGGAAGTGCCAGTCTGTGCAAACTGCAGTTGGCATTTTCCTGATATGGGCCTTGTCTATACCTGGGATTCATCAGTTAGGATCCAGCTGAAAGCCAGTCCTGAACACAGACAAAAGAAGGCTCCAGTTTGTACTGGTTGAAATGACCCCTGCTTCAACTGGGGATAAACACAAGTGCTGTAAATCATGATGCTCTTGTCTGCAATTGAGGGCCTTCTCAATACAGTTAGACCAATTGCTAATTGCCAATTAGCTTGAGGCTAATCCCAAGTATAAACAAGGTTGCAGATATCTACCGCGTCAATTCACTTTTTCAGATGGGACAGTTTAGTAATATCCTGTCTTAATCTTTTACATTCTCCAAGGTAAAGCCTGCTTTATGGATTATAAGAGCCAGCAAATGCATGTGTGTCAGTGATGGCAAACCACAGCAATATTTTAGATGACAGAATCATAAAAAATAATTTGATTTTTTTTTTCTGCTGCTGCTATTGTATTTGCCCACGTAGAACTTTCAAACAACCTCTGTGATTTTGCCTTTCAAAATTTGCAAAAGAAATTTGCTCTGGGACTGAGACCATGTATGTCAAGCTGTAGCCTGGAGAGAGAATTTGTACAGCTGACATGCAGTGTACATGCCCCCGAATGAAGGGCTTGATAATGGAAATGCTGACATAACTATAAGTGGCCCTAGTGGGCAATACTATAATACAATGTTATTATGCCAGGTTTGCAAAAACACATATTACTCAAGAAGTGGAATTACTGTTTGGCAGCTCATGAGCTTGTAATGCATTGAATAAACTATAGTTTTTGAGTACTATTTGCATGCCTCTGTAACAATATGTAAATGTGACAGTTTTTCTCTTGGAAAAGCTGAAGCCCCTAATGAATTGAAGGGCCAAACATGCAAATAACCTCATGATTCACACTTGTGTCTCCCATTTAATTTTTCAAAGTGTATTTTGCATTTTGATTATACTGCAGAATACAGCGTGGAGGGCAGAGCAGTGAGAAAAATAGAGGTGTGTGTACAACATATTTTTCATATCAAACAACATGATTTACTTTAATCATTTCAGGAGTAACAAATAACTGCAAATGCATGTTTTGAATGCCTTCCAGGTATAGGCAGCCAGGTTCAAAAAATGTGAGGCTGTTTATACTTGCACTTTATGGGCTCCGGGCATAATTTTTCTCTTGGTCACTCTAACTTAACACAAGCGTCGTTCCATTGACTTGAGCCGTCACTGGTGTAAGTGGGATCAGGATCAAGCTACCTATAGCTTTGCTAGAGAATGAAGCCAAAACATTGTTTTGTGTCGGGTGACCCTAAATTCAGCATTATTTAATCAAACAGACACAGCCCGACTGATTCTCCAGTACACTAAGCAATATCAAAGGCCTCAAGTGGGAAGAAATAACCTCTCTCTGGGCAAGCAACCTCCCAAGCCAAAGCCAAATTGGAATAAGGGCTCCACACAAGCTCTATTCTCTATCAAGGTTATCAATCAAATGTGCTACGTTATGGTGACTCTCTTCTTTCCAGATCCCCTGGGGCTCTGAGGGGCAAAGCATTAAATACAGCAGCCTTAAGACTGCTGCAATACTCGGCAGATGAAGTATCCTCTTTGTGGTCCTAAAATATGTTGAAATCAAAATGGCTTATAGCAATGCTCATCTTTTACCCCAAGTAGCAGAATGGAGCAACTGGCCACGTCTACACGAGACACTAACTGCACAGTAGTTATTGCACAGTATTTTAGTACCGGCATAAAGAAGTACCAAACGATTAGGCAGTAACCAGCGTTACTGTACGGTAGTGTCCCCAAAAGGCTTTGGGTGACACTGACTGCACAGTAACTCATTACTACTGCGCAGTAGCATCGGGACATGCATCGTGCCATGCAACACTACTCCACGGTAGTAACGAGCTATTGAGCAGTCAGCTTCCCATGTACATGCAGAGGCTGAGTATCAAATTGTCATCTTCTCTATTTTTAATGGATCGTCTCTTCTCTTCTCTTCACCCCAAAAAGCAACACACGCCCATACACACCTATGTATAAATTTCAGCTGCTTCCCTTACTTTTTGCCCTTTATCAACTTTATTTTGTTGATGGAAAAAAATATATATAAAAATATATATATAAATATATATATGTGTGTGTGTGTGTATATAAATATATATGTGTGTGTGTGTGTATAGGGGTTTTTTTTCACATAGGACAGCAATCCATTTTCCAGTCAACTCTAAGGTAATACAAATTAACCACAAGTGTGGATGAAAGAAGGTGGCTCTCTCATAACTATCTAACAGTGGCAACAAGAAGTGGAGACAAAAAAACCCCCAAACAACTAACGAAGATTCATCCTTCAGAAGGAACCCCAGAGAACATCCTCCATTTCTGTCACAAAAGATATACCTTATTTTCATACTTTCACTCATGGACACATTTGAGTAAAAGGAGCTACTCCAAGAGCCATTTCTTAACAAGATACTGCAAAATAGAAAGGTTAACTCTGCTAAAAGTCCAATTATTAAAACTGCTTTGCTATGAAATACCAGCACAGATGAAAAACAAAAATTAGCCAAGACATCTGTAACCTTCCAAAGGAGATTCAGAGTCTTAAGGGTTGTCACTGCAGCATCTTTAAGTGATAACCAAGCAGGTTGTATGTGCTTACAGTGGTTAAAGCTACCTCTCCCCAGTTTCATTTTGTAGCAAGCACAGAAAATATAACCCATAATATATGTGTGTGGGGATATTTTTGTTTGAGGGGAAGTAGGGGGGGAAAAGAATTTAATTGACAGATAAAAAGGATGTAGAAAGGGTAATTTCATTTTCCATCAGAAGAAGTAAGGTTTTATGTTGGGAATTAAATTAACAGCACATGAAATTGGCTTTCCTAAGTTCATATTTTTTTAACTTTTTTTAAAAAAATAAAAAAGAGGAAAGAAAAAGACCCCCAAACCAAGGTAGAGTTATAAAAAGACTAACAATGAGCATAGACAATTTCCAAAGACGATAAAACTTCCGCATAGCTCTGTGGTTGTAGGCCTGCTTGCTTTTTCAATTATCCTGCATCTTCTGCTTGTGCAGTACTAACAAGTCATGCTTATAAATGTTTCCTGATTTTTCTATGTGATGTCCCATCTTTTGACTCCAGCTGGTTCCAAGCTTCCCTCCCCACCCCACTTCCTTTCCTCTTTTTTTGGTGGCTTATTCACGTTGCCTGCAGGTTGTGATTTATCTTTGCAGTTAATACATTTGTATTCACATAATTTTTTTGCTTCTGTTTGGCTAGGCAAATCTCTATTGGAATACCAATATGTATGGATTTCCATATTGTCATCGCTGCCAAAATAGCGACGTCGAAGGGAAAAAAATAAGTAACAGATGAGCAAAGGGGAAAAAATATGCAGAAAAGGGAAAATCATTTTTGAAATCACCAAATATATTGTTGGTGTTGTCTTTTTTTCCTTTTAATGCATAAAAGTGAACTTAATGGAAAAAATGTACTAATGCTTAGAAGGAAAAAAAACAAACAAAGCAGATATATATGAAGAGATCTCTTGGAGCAAATGAGATGAAATGCTAATTTATCAAGGTGACTGTGAAAATCAACTACACTCGAAGAAAAAACAAAAGAAAAGAAAAAAGACTTGTTATCTACCTGAGCAGTAAACCGTATAAAAGGTAAATACTAAACAGAGCTTCAGGATGACACAAGTAACCTGCTAAAGGGAGTTGTGTGATTGGACATTTTTTATTCTGCAGATTTGTAGAAACTCAAAAATGCTGATGTGATCATTCACAATAATAGTAAGAATAATATTGTATCTTTTAGGGCACTCAACCAACCAAATAACTCTTTATGCAGGGTCTAATTTTTTTAAAAACCCCTTTGCTTACAATTAGGTTCCTAAATCATATTCAAACAATTAAATAAAATGCTATTATTTTTTTTAAGTGTTGTACAGCAATAACTATTATTGAAGTCAAGGGCAACCACAGGTTCTCAGCACCTTTGGAAATGAAATTACTTATTTTTATTCAGGTACAACCATGTGGATTAACTTCTGGTGTCTTCTTTCTTCTTTTTTTCTTGATATTAATATTAAGGTATTTAAGTATTGGAGATAGATAGATAGATAGATGGTACATGGATGGATGGATGGATGGATGGATAAGCATGGAACTGGAAGGAACTGAAGAGGGAACCTGAATTTGTAGTGTAGTAGTGAATGGGTTCCCCTGTATGGCCCTATTGCTAGGACACTCAGTGAATAAAAATAAATACACCAATAAATAGGAAAGCATTGGATACCTCCCTAGTGTTTTAAATGATAGTGGTTCCAGGGGCTGGGCTGTGTACTAAACTTAGCACTGTTGGTGTGAGGTCAGTGCAGTCTGAGAGGGCATAAAAGACCGGACTTCTGATCCAGACAAGAGATGGGGAAGCAGCTAGGTGGGAATAAGGCATTTGGCTGCTTAGACTGGGGTGTATTTCAACATGCTCTAGATACCTAGGCATGTTCTGGGCCAAAATTTAGGTTCTCAAACAGTTTTGATTCCCCTGGGGTGGGTTTAATCACTGTTTATAACCCAAGGCACCAAAAATCCACCCAAGTGGGAGACAAATGTATGTCATATCCTAAGAGTGGAACACCTCCACGTGAAAGACAGATCTTCAGATATTTCTTAGCCACCAGTAGGAGACTGTACGGCTACAACAGCAGCTTAACTATTGTAGAAAAAAATTACAGCAGGATCAAAGGATCATCACCAACCACCTCTCCTTCCGCTCTTGGTGTGTATAACCTGCTCTCCCTAGTAATATCGCAAAGGAGAATGGATTTGAAGGGGAAATAAAGCAATGCAATCCTACCGAAAATAAATAAATAAATAAATTACACTGCACACACAGAATCCTCCCCCTGGGAAGAGGATGTGAAAGACAGGCTGTAACATGGGATGATTGTTAATCACATTGTTTTATTCACTACTGTAGAGTGCTAAGATATTATAGAGGGTAGTCTATGAATCTTTGTATAATAGAATGTAGTTGATGTCATGGCCCATAGTAAACCAAAGAGTTTTCCTGCTGTGTGTGTGTGTGTGTATGCGCGTGTGGTATACACACGCATGCACACACTTCTTTCTTCAGCATCCAATTTTTTTCCCCCGTTCTGTCAGGTCCGTTGATAGGATCTGTCACCGAGCAAGGGGACAGTTCACCAAGATAAAATTTACATCAGAATTCTTTTATTGAAAAAGAAAGAGTCAGAGGCCTGTTAGGGTGATTGTGCTCTCCCAGCATAAGAGTTTTATCTTGATTTCAAGCTCTCCCCCTAACAATAAGGGATAGTATCTCAGACAATGGGACTCTTTTGCTGACCTACTGAAAAAAAAAATAAAATAAAAGCGTGACACAGAAAAAAAAAATCCCTCATTGGTAAGATACTTCCTTTCTCTTACCTTTTGCCTGATAAGAGCGCTCAGTGTTTCTGGATAAGAAGAGATACTTTATTGTCTCCTGCAAAGATATAAGGGGGGGGTGGAAACAATGTCTTTTGTTAGAAAGAAAACTAGCTGCAATTTGAACAGTGATGGTAATACACAGTTTTGCTGAAGGCAAACAGAAGCTAAAAAGTAAGCTCTTTAGAATATTATCCTTCTTTAACATTTTGATAAAGTTCTTTAAAATGGGAACCACTTTTGTCTCTGCAGCAGTTTAATTTCCTATAATCATCTCTGATGGAACAGATGATACACACAGAGTTACCCCAGGTATTGTTTAAGTGGGGACTGAATTACTTTTATACTATCACTAAATGATAAAAAAGGAACATTTTCGACATTGCTTTCCCTCCACATCGCAAGCCTGGAATAGCTACGCTTCTTCTAATCCTGTTTAAACAGCATTCCAGAAGTATTCATGAGTTGAGCTCTTCCCCCACCTTTTTTTTAAGCTATTAGAAATAATGTGAAGGCAACATGGGGTGGAAAGCAGAGGCAATGTTCATTATCAGGCCCAGAAGAAAGGGACTTTTTGAAGAAAAAAAAAAAACCCCACAAACCACACGACTTTGAGGAATTTCCTAGTTATCTTTTCCACTCCGGTGACTTTAGGCTTTACCACCAAATTGAAACACCATTTTCTGAACAATAATATAATACATTTTTTGACATCACAAAAGAATGCTTTTAAGGCATAAAAAATATATTTCCCTTATGTAATCAAAAACAAAACTCTATAAATTATAATGCAATGTACAGTCCAATTCCTCCATTCAATGCATTTAAATGGTATGTGCTGATTAAGCTCTTAGTCATTTATGTTAAATGTCTAATGAAAAGCTCTTTGAATCTGGTTTAACCCATATTAAATGCCCTAGTGGTGCCCCTGGAATTAAAAGAGAGGAAGAAAATTAATCCTATTCTTTGTTCCCTTTATACATTTTAATAAATTATACTGCATCTTCCTAATACATTTATGTTCCAGACAAAATGCCAAATGGTTTGATCCTTTCAACAAAAAGCCAAGGAACAAATTTGCACATTAAAATGTAGAATGATTCAACAATTCAAGGCACAGTGTTTTCCAGAAGGAGACGATGTGTTTTCTGTGTTACTTAGTAACTCTGCACAATGATTTCTGCCTTCGACGGAAGTAGACAGAGTTGAAAGTTTGTAAAGTTTATCTTCCTCCCCCTTCTTCTCCCTGTACAGCTGAGCGGAATAAATGTGACTTTCAAACTGTAGTATCTCCCAAGACATGATGTGCCATCGGTAATTAAATGAAATACAAATTGATAATGGCCCCAGATGGCCATAGTAAAGTCTATGCAAGCCATTGAATCCTTTTCGAATTTTACTTACACTCTGGGCACATCTACACATGCATTAAAGCACTGCAGTTACTGCACATTAAGTTTAGTACCTGTAATAACAGGTACTAACTCAATAAACAGTAACTGGTGCTACTGTGCAGTAGCGCCGGTACATGCCTTTTTATTAATGCTAATGCACAGTCGGCTAAGTCTACTTCCCATTAGAGCATTAGTATAGCTTTTGCTTGCTGTGACACACTAATGCACAGTAGACTTAGCCTACTGCAAATTTAGTGCCTCGTGTAGACACACCTGGTATCACAGACACATAGAGCCAGAAGGGACTTCAAGAGGAAACCTCCTGGCTCCCAGGCAAGATCAAGTATAGCTAGAACATCCCTGGCAGAGATCTGTCTAACCTGTACATCTTTACATCTCATGTACAGTGAAAAAGGTTTTCCTACTGTCTAAAGTAAATCTCCCTTGATGTACATTAACCTGATAACTTATGTTCCTATTCTTGGTGGATATGGAAAACAACTAACCATCATCCTCTTTATAAAAAAAAAAATGTTCTTACTTGAAGATTGCTGTCATGTCCCCCCTTTGTGACATCAGTGATGTTAAATCCATAAAATAAATGCATCAAGTGCAAACATCTTATTGATGATAGACTTAGTGGGACAGATCTAATATATACTGAAATCAAATGAAGAGCTTTTGGACTGGTGGTATTTTAATAGGGTTTGCCTATATGAACAGGAAAGGGAAAAAGATGTAAGGTGATAGGATATGTAAATGGATGTGTCTACATGTACCATTCATGCACCCACATTTGCTGTGCAGAAAAGTTAGGCCCATTAATTTGCTCCTGGACACACATCTATACGTCCTCCCATGTCAGGAGCAAATTGCACCCAACAGGACCAGACCAATCCAGGGCTGCTCCTGACCTGCTCTGCCCTCCTGCAAGGGGCAGGGGGAGCTCCAGGCTCCCCCAAGTGCCAGGCACTAAGTGCCTTGGCTTTGGGGGCATCCCCAATTTGGAGGGAGAGGGGCTGGGACGGCTGTCTGAGCTCAGGCGGCAGCTGCCTGTTAGCCCTGCACAGAGTCCTGATCTCCACGGGGCAGGGAGAGCTGATGTGAGTGCTGGGCAACTACCTCTCTGCCTCATGGAGATTGGGATGGGTTCCAATCTCCCTGTGGCTGGGAGGTATCTGCTCTGGAGCTGCAACAGCTCTTCCAGCCATGTGGGGATCAAAACATGTCCCAAACTCCATGTAGCTGGGGAAAAGCATCCCATCAAACCAGGTTAGGTCTCCCTGCCCCCTGTAGCCCTCTCCTGCTTAGGCTGACCACAAGCACTCAGAAAGGAAAGGAAAGGAAAGATCTATGAATTTGCTCCTGATCAGTGTCTACACATGCAGTTTGAGGCATTAATTGATTGTGCCATTTCCTAGTACCTGTATCTACAGGTTCTTGAAAATGGTGCCTTAGACTAATCTACTACACAGTAATTGTGGTGCACATGTAGACAGTGATGCTTTACTACACATTAGATTAGTCTAATGCACAGTTAAGTGTCTCATGTAGACACACTCACTGTTTATTTAAGTAGATTGGTCCCTTGTGGGAACTAAGGATCCATGAATAGGATAAGCATGTGAATTTTCTATGAGGGATAGGAAAATGCAACTAATTGTAAATGGTAGTAGCTGTTAGGGTGATAATATTTGGATCTTGGAGAGCATTGGATTTGCAGCTGAATACAAGGCTTTAACCTGTGGCCTAGCAAAAGCTGCTAACCACAAGGCAGAATGATATCTAAGTCAGCCATTTGCTTATGCTAAGCAACCATCTTAATTATGTCAACCATTTTCTGAGAAAGCAGCAAGTGAGTTTACGTGAGTCTGCATGCTGTGAATGAGGTGAAGTCTCAGGAATGTGGAAGATGGTACAACATGGGCCAGAAAAACAGACTGGAATTTGAAAAACAACACACAATTGGTAACAGAGTCCAAGATGAACATATGCAAAAGTGGAAAACAGTGATTGGTGAAGAAGCCTTCCAGGTTTTAGTCAAAGTCCGCCCATTGACCAAAGAAGCACGTGCATGATCTTGGACATGCGCTCATAGCAGAAAGACATGTAAATGAATTAAATGCATAGGCAATTCCATGCTAACGAAGCAAACAGTAAACAGAGGCAGAGCTTGAGATGGGAGGAGAAATGGGTGGAACAGAAGGAGGGACAGAGGTGAAACAAACGTTAATAAACATGAACCAAAGTGTATAAATGTGGAAATAACTATTGTTTGTTGCAGCTCCCTGGTTTGTTGTTTTTTCAGGAGCTAGTCCGAAGCTGTCTCCATTCTGAAGAAAGCTGTTGCAATCAATGTGTGCTGGTGTTTGCTCCCTGCTTGATCTGGCTAATGAGTAACAGGATCCACGAGCGATTGGATCATCATCTCCCTAGTCAATGGGTGCCTCATGGAGTTGGGGTTTAACAGTAGCTTTGCATTTATGTTTGTCAGGAACAGTTTCTAGATTCCAGGGTTCAATGTCTGGTCAAAAGAAGAGGAAGAAAATGATGCCTCAGACCATCTGTGAGGACAGAGAGCTGGAGGTATGGATGAAAATCCATTTTAGACACTACAAGGAGAGGGGAGAGCTGTGGATCAGGAGTATGCATTAACTGTTACACTTTAATCATCACATCTGCCTGATCCTGCAGACATACAAGTAAATCACTCTAAGTTTCACCCTGAATGGAACACGGTTAATGCTGGAGCAACTTCGCTGTACTTGTGTTATGCAGAATCATACAGACATTGCAGTTGCATGATATCAGTTTGTACTAGTATCCTTTGATAAGCAATATACTTGTTAATACGGCTAGACTTTGTTTGGGGATAATCAAGAAGAGCAAGGAGGTGCACATGAGTTAAGACCAGGGCCTTGAACCCAAGTCCTGCTTGACCATCAGGCTATTAGTTATTTTAGCACAGCAACAAGAAAAAAAGGGGGGATAAAAAACATTTCAATTTTGTCTTGGTGCAAAACAAGAAAATATTAAAATATTTCCTGGAACAGGAAAATCACTTCCTGCCCAAAACGAATAAACATCTTCAAGCAGACTGGGCAATTGATTCTTTTAGTCCAGAACTAAGGGCTACTTTATTCTTAACAGATCCTCTTTCTTGTCCTGGCAGCAACTTTTATTTGCCTCTGACCATGAGGTGTGGACTCATATTGGGAGTTATAACACAGTAGTAAGCATGACTTCAGGTCTCATTCCTTCTGGGAAATGAGGCATTGTAATGAGGGCTAATGGTTTTTACGCAGTTCCACAATAGGCAGGACGCGAACAAAATGAAGAACAAAAGAGGATGGCTAAAGGGAGCTAGAGTGCAATATAAGCAATGTGAATTCTGTGCTCTTTGGTACAAATGTAAAGACCTCCAAAGAGATGGTCTTTGTCTGCACTCTATCTTCTTTGGCAAGTCAAAGGGTTGAGCCACGTAGCTTTGATTTAGGGTGAGAAAGAGCTTGTTTCACAGGTGTCCAAAGATCTCAGTCACCATTTTACTTCCTTTGTTGGCCCTTAGCAGAGCTAGCTGGAAATTGGCTGGTGAAATTCTCAAGGCCTATCTCATAACCCGCCCCCCCCCACACACACACATCTTGAAAAACACCTTTGGGTTTTGACCTTGCGCTGGATCACAAGCAGGATTCCAAGCAGGTTTGCATTTGGCCGAAGACCCTGGTCTCTCACCTTTATTCCCCCTCTTCCCTTTCATAACATCCTGTTGGCTAACCCCTGAGACTCAGTGCTTGCCAGTAGGGAAATAAGACTCATCATGAGTACCTAGATACTGTAATCATCTTTGTTCCCTATGAGGGGGCATTGAGCCAGAATAATTTTTCTTTCTCCTAGGAAGCCCTAGGAAGGGGACCCAGCACTCTTTATTGCCAAACCATGCCTGGCAAAAGAGTTAAATGCATTTTCTTGCAATCTGGTCCAAAGCATTTTGTGATCAGTGGGAATTATCTGTTGACTTCAGCTGGCTTTAAGACAGATGTCTAGAGCTTCCATTTGCTTTTAAAACCTTTCACCAAGAGGAAATGACATTTTTGAAAGGCACCCTCAGCACCTTCACCCTTTCCACTCCTGAAGGACTCAGAGCAGCAATGAGCATTTACTGCTCTGCATGCAGGGTTATTGTGTTTGGCCCCTGTACAGGTTTTAGTCATCTCTCTCGTTCAGTGGGTTTGGGAGGAATATCAACGAGATGAGCTCTGGTGAAAGCCATGTGAGTTTGTAAACGTAAACCATTTAAAAATGGTGCGGTTAACCATTCATCTGGAAATTAAAAAGCTTAAAAGGAGGTTCCTGGAAGTATGACACTTTTATCATTAACATGGAACTTCCTACAACATTAACTAATGACTGCAGAACAGTTGATCACTCCCAGTCCTGTTAAAAAGTCAGGGTTAATTTCAAAGCTTAAAATGCTCATTTTATCAAATCTGAAAAACGTCTAGTACTTCTATTTCCAAAAGGCCCATTTCTGTATACCAGATGCAATTTTTCCTGTACGAGAAAGGCAAGATTTGTTCCATTGGGCTTTCTATGTGATGCAACTATGGTAGGACACTTAGATGTTAAGCAAAGCAGGTAAAGCATTCATTGCTGTCAAAGAAGAGAATGTGATTCATAACCAGGGATCTTGGTTTTCTCTGATAAAAAAAAATCCCTAATTTTTGGATTTAAAAAACTAACCCAAAATCCACATTTTTCTATGATTAAAATGAAACTCCACTAATACATATATACACACAAAAACAACACCTTTTCTTCTTTATGCACTTCCATCACTTTTCTGGGGTTTCATTTACAATATTCCTAACAAAATCTGAATTCATAGAATCATAGAAGTCAGGTCGGAGGGACCTTGTAGACCTTCAAGTCCGACCCCTCGCCTGGGAGAAAAAAAAAAATCCTTTGTAATTTCCAAGGTTCTTGATTCAGGAGAAAAACACGACTGAGCATTGGCAACCTTAAAACTGAAAAAAGGGGAAGAAAGCGCACTCTTAGACTGTAGAAAAAAATGCCGCCAGATTTTACTGAGGCCAACAGTGGATAGGTTCCAGGGGGAAAAAAAGAGAGAAACAAGTTAATGAATTATTCTTTAAAAAACAAACAAAAATGGATACAAAACCCCTTAAAATGATTGAAACCGATATAAATACACAGTCTTCAGGGTTTAAGGCAGCTGCTGACAACTGAATGTTATAAAAAGTATTCCTGAAGGCACGTTAAGCTATTACTGGCAGGGAAGAAGTGCCACTACCACCTTCTAAAGGTTTCAAAGTATGTCCATCGTCAAAGATGGGATAGTGAATCATATGGACCACTGGTCTCATCCTCTATAACGACTGACTGTATGGCTCTTCTATAATACCTTGTTGAACTATTGTTTTCCCTAAGGCATTACTTTGGAGTTCTCCTTTATCCAATATGAGACCGTATCTGCATAGATCTCATTGTGAGCTGGTCACTTTTTTCAACACAAAACAGGAAGCTCTGCTTAGAAATTGCAAGTGACAGCGGGGCACAATCTTGTTCCCTTATTTTCACATGTGGGTATACTAGTACACTGAGGCTTAGTGTTTTGTTAGACATTGCTCTTTAAAGGAGCTGCTCATAGGACCCAGGAGACTTCATTCCCAATCGAGGACTCTAACCACTAAATGACACTTCTTCCCTCAGCAATATTTCATGAAGCTAGTCTGATTCATCCACCACCTGCTGTATTACACAGTCAGGCATGACATCTCACAGCAAGATTTACTCCTCGGTGCTATGAGCCAACTGCATTCAGCAATTATGGGGGTCTTTTTTCCTCTCTTTTCTTCCCCTAAAATGAATTATTCTATTCCGAAGACCTTAATGATTTTCCTTTGCTCTTAATTAGATAATTAAACTCTGAGTTCAGATCATAACATGTTGTATTAATGATATCTATTTAATCAAACTGTCCATTTGTTTTCATTATAATAAGTTTAGTGAGGAATGTTTAAGTGTGCCTCATAATAACCAAGCTCTTTTTGTCCCCCTTCTTTCTATTTTTCTAGAATTGATCCATATTTGTAAATACACACACACACACTCACACACACACACACATACATATATACACATACACACACACATATGTGTGTGAGTATTTACAAATGTGGATAAATTGTAGAAAAATAGAAAGAAGGGGGACAAAAAGAGCTTGGTATATATAAAAAAAGAGAGGGAAAGATTCATAGATTTTAATAACAAAACCATAAAATATGCCTTTGTTATGACAGGTTGGATATCATGGAGGACCTGAGAGAGAATTATATATTCTTGCATAATTTGAAACAAATGAGAACTGTAACATTTTTATATTACACAGATGATGTTTCCAGATGTGGTGAGAGATTCTAGGTGAGCCAGTTCTAAATCCCCTACCTGTGCTACCTTTAAGAAGCCTGATGTTCAGACTGCTCCAAACACTCAACATTTGAATATCAGACCTTGAAAAGCCTCTCAGGTTGGCCACCCAAGAACCGAAGCATTTAAAAGTATTTTCAAACGTTGGTATATTATTTTGCTGAGTGCCATCCTTAAGATCCCCTGCTACTTTTGAAGAACTTTGCTCATTCTGTCCTCATTAACTTCCATACAACCTTCTCAGGAAAGTTTAATTCAGCATCAGATAATAAATTCAGGATGGACAGAGCTGAAGTCATGTTGCTCACAACCACCATGTCTTTTATTCCCTCTGTTTGGGACACTGAAATAACACTTAATTTTTTAACAGATAAAACTGAAAATGATGGACCCAAGCACTACACCAAGAACACCGAGAAAATGAATGGCTACTCATCCCTTGTCTTCCCTTAAATAGACCTCCCTGCCCTTGCCAGAATGCTGGCACATAATCATCCTTTAACATGACAACTCCATTAATGAATGTCTTGGCTGTTTCATTTACAGAGTCATAGCAGGAGGCCTCTCCGACTGAATACCAAGCATTCAGATCCTGTAGCTCTACCATTGCAATATAGGGAATTTTCTTCACCTTCAGGCTAATGAAACTAGATTGGGAGTGACATCAAGACCTCATGGAAGGAAACAAAAAATTTGAATCCATCATGAGACACATAGCTGAGTGCCCATCAAGGTATTTCAGGGGTCCTTAAAGATAACAAGGCCTGCCAGTTCTGGAGAAATATGTATGTTGATGCACTGACAGAGGTTTAGAACTAATGAAGACTTACTACACCTATGCAAAAAGATCAAGAGTTTTGTGCATGAGAGAAATCATAGTAATTTCCTCACTTGCACCAGTGCAGCACAGCTACTTGTAGGGATTACACTAGCTTTGCTAAACTACTATCGTTCAGCACCAACAACGCCCCCCCCCCCCCCAAATACTACAGAGTGCTTCAGTGGGAGAAAGGCTCTACTGGCAGGGGTCTTCTGAACTGTTAAGACTGAGGGAGGTAAGAAAAGGGATTTGAAGTTTGTATTTTTCCGTCCCAATAATATCATGGTAGGAATCAGATTGCCGTAGCAATCTAAGTATACAGGATTTGGTTCCCTACTACACTCTCAGTGGGGAGATGTAGGTGCCTCCAAAGAATAATTCAAGGATCTGTGTGTATTCAGAAGTAGCCAGTCCAAAACACTTAAAGGCTTGTGTTGATCTGCTCAGTGGTGCAGTCACACCTAAAGGTGAAAAACCATCTCTGGCTATCCTTCGCCTGCACGGTCGTGCCTTGCCCTTAGAGCAGATGCAGGCAAAGTAAGGCCCGCGGGACAGATCCAGCTGGCATTTCCCAGGAGCCCCTGCCTGTGCTGTACGAGCGCGGGGACCAGGGTTTCCATGAACACTGGCCCCAGTGGTGCTAGCAGGTAGCAGTGGTGCCAGCCTCTTTCTGGTGGGGAGGCTGAAAGAAGGCTGGGGGGGCTGTGCTATGGGGGGGGAGTGGGACAAACTCAGCCGTTGCCGCCTGTGCAGAGCAGGCAGCAGTGGCAGCACTGCTGGGAGGGAAGGCTACGGGGCTGCTATGGGGAATTTAGGGCTGGCAATAACCCCGCTAGCCTCCCTCCTAGCACCACCCCTGCTGGAAGGGTCCACAGAAGGGCACAGAGCTTCTCCAGAGCCCAGCTGGGATCTTGTGGCAGTAACAGCATGGTCCAGAGCTGAGGTAGAGCTGCAGTCTGGACTATGCCATCACTGCGGCAAAATCCCAGCCAGGCTCTGGAGCAGCTCTGTACCCTGCTGCATGCCCTGCCAGTCCTGCTGGGGCCAGTCTCCATGGAAACCACGTGGGCAGGGGCTGATGGGAAATGGAGTCTGGCTGCTGGCCAGATCCACCATTTTGCCCACCCCTGCCCTAGAGACTTGACAAGCAGGGGCAGGACTAGGAGCTAGGGCCAGAATCAGCTGGCTAGTTCCACCAGGCCAAATGAGCGCCACCTCTCTGGAGTGCCAGGTGACTGCGGTGCCTCTCGCCACTGCTCAGACTGGGTCGCTGCTTGAGCTTTGTGAGGCCCAATCCTTTTTTTTTCTGGACCTAACCCCTGCACACACCCCCTGCCTGGGGTGGTGGCCAACCAGTCACCACTTGAACTCTGAAAAGGATTGGACCTCTTGGAGCACAAGTGGCACCCAACTGGCCAGCAGCTCCCTCCCCCCTCCCTGTGACCCCTCACTGCACTGTCAGCCTGGCTGCAGGTGGCTGGGTACCACCTGAGCTCCAAGCGGCTCAACTCTTTTTTGGGCCTCAGAGCTCAGGCAGTGCCCAGTCAGCTGGCAGCCTGGATGTTAGTGGTGCAGGGGCCAGGCACCACTTGAGATCCAAGGAACCTGAACATTTTTTTTCTCTCAAGCTTGCTTCCTGTGCCACAACCAGTAGGAGCAGGGAGCCAATCCAGGCAGCAGTGAGAGGTAATGCAGCCACCGGGCACTCCAGGGCTGCAGCACTCACTCTGCCCAACATCCCCGGTGGGTGAGGCACCATGCCCGGCTACACTGCTTCCTGTTCTTCCTGTTCACCCTGACTCAGTAGGGCCCACTGCACCCAGGGATACCTGGAGGACTTCAGTGTGTACAGAATAGATGTAGGGAGTTGCTACATTTTAGTGGAACAGGAGCAAAATTAAGCAGATTAGAGATAATCCTGCCTGGAGTGGTTTAACCCATTTAAAGGTATTAATGTGCATCCAATCCAGCCAATCCAGGGTTTAAGAGCTCCACAAGCTGTCTACATTTACTGTATAACACGGCCCTGAGAACAAGGTGTGAATTTCTGTCCCACTCCAGAATCTAGGCACTTGGTTCAGGCTCTGCATTCAACACTTTACTCATGATCCAGAAGTCCAGGCCTCTCTAATTTCCTCATTCATCCCACATCCCATATATATATGTATATATATATACACACACACAAAGATACATCCATCCACCCACCCAATCTAGTGGAATAGGGCTAGGAGCCAGGGTCCTATGCACTAAGTCACATTGCTTCACATGGAGTCTTTCATTCAGTTAAGAAATCATTTCTGACAATTTGACCCACTTGTGCTGGAATAAACCTTTAATTGTGATTTATTTTCATTATAGAGGTTCATCCAGACTACACCTGAACAATGTAGGAGCCTGGGTATATTAAGGTTGCCCTTTGACTTGGTTATAGCACAGTTTAAGATGTGTAGAGAGTTATTACAAGTCAATATGTGCACTTGCCTGTTTCCTTAATGACTTGCTGTATCTTAGGCATTTTTTAAAAAATTCTGTTTCTGAGACACAGAGAGTGCAGGTACAGTTACCTGCTTCTATGGTGTTGTTTTGGGAAGGACAAAATCTCTCATTCACTCAGTCTTGACACAATGAATCCCATGAGCTAGGGAACAAAATGGAAAACAGTGTTAATGTTTGATTTTTCCATTAGCAGTCTCCAACCACACACTAGAGACTGGAGACCTAAGACTGCAATCGTGTATGTAAAAATACTCAAAGAATTAGTATCATTGATCGCAGAGGGCAATAAAGCTTTCAGTTCAGTATTTCAATGGGTTTCTAGCTTGCAGGCCAGCAATTTTCTCTGAAACATGGCAATTAATTTGTAAGCTGGTTGAAGGAATGGTAAAATTTGAATATCAACATGTTCCCTATGTTTTGGAATATGCTTAATTCTTGCAAGGAGAATTATTCCACTGTATGATATGTGGAGCTGCAGTTAAAATAAACGGTTGCCTTTTTATAGCACTTTTCATCCACAGACCTCCAAAAGCTTTCTCCAAAAAAGCAATGTCATTAACACCATTTTATCGGGTGAGAATCTGAGAAATAGAAGGCTACTATGACTTGACTAGGATCACACAGCAAGCTATTTTTCTCATCATTTCTCTTCACAGCTGTAGGTCTTCCCTGATGTTTTGTTTCCCACCTTAACTCATGTCCTCACCAGTCCTGCTTCTTTTCCTTCTCCCTTGACTTACTGCCCATCTTTCTGTCTCTTTTCCATGTTCTTAGGCCCTCCTTTAGTTCTTGCTTGTGTACTCTCCTCGTAACTGTCTCACTCATGATTTTTCTTCCCTCAGTTTAATCTCCCATGTGTTTAATAGAAGTTGTGGGACACCCCTGCCTTTAAAAAAACAGGCCAGCCTTAGGGATGCAGGAATCTAAACTCCGTTCTTTAGATTCAAAGCCTCGTCTTATTTTTCCATAGATACCTCAATCAAAGATGTGGTGGCAATTTTTCAGAGACTCCGTATGTTTGTAGCACAGGCTCTTAGTCACTTTAGCTAATCTTTGGGCAGGGCAGCAGAGATGGCATCTTGAGCGTAGGTATGACAGCAGCTCATTGTAAGACTGAAGGGAAAAAAAAAACAACCCCCGCCTCAATCCCAGCATTAATTGTATACCGGCAGTCAGTGGGATCGCCTGGACTAATTGAGATATAGAGTCCTTTGTTAACCAGGTCGGCCATGGGTCAAGAGAACAGGTGGTTGAGCACAATTTCATAACTGCCTGTTTAATATTTGGCTCTGAAATTTCCCTGAAGTTTTCAGGAGTAGGGATAGGATCATTATCAAAAGATTGTTTAGAGAGGCAGAATTGAGACTGATGGGGAAACAGCTAATTACAGTCTAATCTTTCCAATTTGGGAAGCAATAAAATTTAAATAAGATTGGCAAGTCACAGGATGGCTTGCATAGACTATCTCGTCCACCATTCTGGTCTTCATAGTTGGATGCTACTCATCCCTCTACAATTCCATAAATCATGGCAGTTTAATAATGCATAATTATAAGATATTTGATTGAATAGAAATAGAACTGAAATTGCCAGTCTTGTAAGCACATTAGCATGTCTCAGTCATTGGATCCGGGGATACAATGATTCTTTAATTTTTGCATACATTTCAAAGTGCTGGAGTCGGTGCTTCACTAGGGATGCAAGACTTAGCGAGATCCATGCTGAGCCCCACTGCGATGGCTGTATACCCTTGTGACCTGCGACTCTGACAGTTTAAATGAAGCCCCTTGTGCCACGTGCAGCCATTCTCAATGTGCACAGATGAATGTTCAAGTAAAAACAAAACCAGCCATGGTCCATATATATAGCTGTGTCAGCAGCTGAATCAGCCTACTGGGGGCAGGGTTTCAATCTGGTTCACCTACTCTGCCCCTGAGAGCAGGGGAGCTGCAGAGGTACAGAACCAGTTTGGCTTCTAGCCATGCCCCTGCTCACCATCCTTCTAAGGGCATGTGAGAGAAGTGCAGGTTTCAGGGGGGTATTAACCCTTCATGTGTGACTGCTCCAAGCAGTGTTAATTTTAACACATGCTAAAATTAGGAGGTGCTAAGTGAAACATTTAACAAGGCCTTACCTGTAGCAGCACAAAGGGTTTAGACTAGGTGACCGTTCAGGTCCCTCGTGATCCTATGATTAGAGGGAAACCCTTCCAGAAAGCTCTGTGGATGATCAAAGGGGTTAGTCCATACTGAGCTTCATGCTAGCAATACCTGAGCTAGCTAATTTAAAGTCAGCTATGGTATACAAGCTGTAGTCATAATATTTGAAGAGGGTTCACAGGGTTCTGTGACTTTGTCTCTGCTTTGGCTGATTTGAGGAATAAACAGCCATGCCAGTGGAGGCATCAAGAGTCTGAATCTGAACTTTTGACCAGTTATGAATATTAACCAATTTTGCCCTACCCTTTTACTGCCAATGTATATGCCTGCTGCATCACTTGTGGGTGAGGTCATGAATGTAATGTCTACCTATCCATTGATATATCTTCCTTAGTTATATTATATCATGGTCTGGGCTTCTCACTAACCTCTCATAGATGAATCCTCTCCATGGGCCCATCTATGCATCAGTGACATACCTCATTGCTACAGTGACATAGCGTCAGCAGGCATGAACTGTGATGCTGGCACTACTGTGCAGTAGCTACCAGAAAGTAGTGTCGGAAACAACCTGTGCCCCACTGGGACTGCTCAGTAACAATGAGCACATGTGTAGACGTGCCCAATGTGCACCAGTCTGTGGTGAAAATCAAAATCCTGTTTTCAGAAGTGACAAAGCCGAATTGTCAAAGGCATTCAGGTGCCTAAAATCTAAATGCAATGTACACACTGCATTGCCTGTTTACATTTTTAGGTACCTTTAAAACATGAGTGAAGGTACGTAATTGCTTTAAGCACCTACTGGAAGTCACAAAAACACCCATCTGTGTCTTTGAAACACTTGGCCTTGTATGTCTTTGGAGCTCTAGCTGTATTTGCCCAAATCCTTGTTGAAAATAACTTGTAGGCACTTAAATTACTACAGTATATCTTTTTTTGAAAATTGTATCTTTTCCTGCATAAAATACTTAATCAATTAACCTGCAAATTCTTCACTGAAAGGTCCTGACTATCATTTATATTAAAGCCTGATTATACTCAGGCAGTGGGTGTATATATAATTTACACCTACTTTTGGATGCCTTTATACTGCCAGAGAAACATAAATTGGCCTTTGTGCAAATGAGTATCAGCCTCCCCACTTAAGTGTTGTAATTTTTGGAACAATACACCGTATTCTTCTGTGCAGCATAGAGGGCAAAATTGTACCTCAAGTATAACACTCAAATAAACCGTAACTCTGAAGCCAGAACAAACACTTCAGCAATGTGATTTTATTTCTCAAAAAAGAAGCCCATTGCAGCTTTGTTTACTCTCTCCCCAAAGCTAAAAGCAGCAGTCACTGAAAAATAGTTTTCAATCAAATGAGTGGAAAAAAATGTTTTCATCCTTCTTTCCTTTTCTTTTTCCCTTTGTCTAGAATCCATTCAACATTTGCTTCTGCCCTTCAGAGTCTCTCTGGGTTGCTTTCAATTAAAATGAAAAACCCACCATCATTTCTGATCTCTTTGCTGTACTTTCACTGATTTTTGAGGTCAGAACAACAACCAACCGAACAGGATAGGACAGAAATATCAATAAACAGTGGCTACTACAAAGCAAATTGATTGCTATTAAATATCAGTGCTGAAAAATGACCTTGGGCCTCAGGTTTAGAGATTAACATAGAAAAAAAACCCTCCCCACCCATACTTTTCCCTTCGTAAACTAGACTGATGAGTCATATCCTTAGTTGGTCAAAACTGGCATAGTTCTAGCTATATGGTAGAAACTTAGAGTGAGATTTAGATGACCCACATAAATCCAAGGCACCATTTAAATATTCAAGAGTTACGGCAACAATTTATGTAATACTCCAGAGGTCAACAGTCTGAATGCCGACTGAAATGGCCAATTGACATTTAAAGCATTGCGGATCCTGGAGCAAGGGAAGGAAGTGATATAGTCACCTCTGGATGCCTTTGATCCAGCCCAACGGTGCAAACAAGCATTCATCACATCCAGTGTAGGTTTAGGCAGCTTACTTTAAGTGGCCTAAACTTAGAGTGGAAGAAGCTTATGATGCCATGCACAGGTAACCAGAGTTAAGTAACTCAGGGTCGGGGGAAAGGCTGGTACGGTTGTAGGGGGGAGCTGGTGGGTCTGTGGGATTGGAGGGTCCAGGGGCAGAGCTGACAGGTCTGGTGGGTGGGGGTAAAAATAGCCATGGTTGGGAGGGTAGGAACAGCACAGCCTTGGCACTAGGGTGAGGGGCTGGACTTCAGGGTTGTGCTGTGCACATGTGTAAGTATTTGCTAGATCTGGTTAACCCATCCTAGATCTGGTTAACCTTTTCTCAATCTGAGTTAGTTCAACTCCTAACTTACATGGGGTGCACCATTTTTTGGCTGATTTAAGCCCTCTGCGCTTGCACATATGGGGTTTTAGATTTATCTAGCCCTGGTTTGGTCCACCTAAATGTAACTCTTCTACATACTCCAAATGACCAGGTTCCCATTTACAGCTGGATCAACTGCAGGCAGCCTTCAGAGCTATAACAAGATCTCATAAGCCCTCTGCCACTGCTACAAGAATGCATTTCTGAGCTCATACAAACTTCCCTTCCTTCTAGTGCAAGGAAACTCAGCTATAATCAATAGAGAGGGAAAAAGAAAAGAACTATTTTCACATAAAAGGCAGTAAGAAGGGGCCAAAACTTTGGCTGGTGTAAATCAGCAAAGTTCCTTTGACGTCGAAAAAGCAAAGGCAACTTACACCAGTTGACGTTCTGCCCCAATCTCTGCTACAAAGATCTCCAGGAATTGAACCTTTCAGAGGGCATGTCACTAAAACATGAGGTCAGTCCAGAGCCAAATCACTATGTGGTCAAGCATCATAAAGGGCACGACTCATGAACCACGGTGAAGGAAGTGCCTGGTGTGCACAACTAAGAGTTGCTGGCTATCCCTGCAGCATACAAATGCCTGCCTTGAATGTCTCTAAGTTGTCTGAAAAGTTCTCTTCTGACCCTGATGAAGCATAGGAAACTCTTGACATTTTGGGGAATGAAAGATCAAAAATGACACAGTGACATCCTGAAACCTGGCTTTGTTTTTTTAATGCGAGTAGAACAAAAAATCTGTCTTTTCAGTTAAACGCAACAAGGTTAGCGATACGTGAAGGAGTTAAACATCCTTCCCTCATAACTCTGCTAAAAAGGCTGCATTACAATCCCAAACAAAATCCAACCCCATCCCCGCCCCCCCGCAGCTTTTGCAACTTAAATCTCCTTGCAAGTCAGGAGTGTGAACTGCTATTGCTCCAACTCAAGTGCTGTACATTAGTCTATCTCCATTGCTAGATACTTAATTTAAATTACCCTGGGATCTATTCCTAGACTTCTCGTTCTCTCTGACATATTTGTGTTTGTTTCTGTCCCGGTTCTTTCAGTGCGCTGAAGAACTAAGAACAGGGATGAAACCCAAGACGGGTAGCTATTAGGGGCCACGCTCATCATTTAGCCCTGTTTCCCTCATAAAGCAAATTGCAGAATTTGAAATGAAGGAGAAGAGTGTGGCCATTGTTTGTAATTTGACTTGCTTAATATGGTGAAGAAACCAAATATTATCCTATTTGTTCCCTCTAAACAGCTCCTAAAAGAGCTTTGAGATTTGCAGATGGAAGAACTGGATGAACTTACTATAGTCTAAAAATGGATAAGTATAGGACATCCATATGCAATGCTGAGCGAGCTACTGTTTGAATTTTAACCACAAACAGAGTCACTTTTAATATCAGAGAAGGCCAGAAGGTGTAAAAGCCAAGTTTACAAGGAAGTTATACGTTCCCTACTGAATCTTGAGTAGCTATCCGTGATGCAAAGAAAATATAGGTAGATATAGCTTTTTTCCCCATTTTAGTTTGTTACTCTTATCTTTACTCTCACCGTTTTCTTGCTCTGTTTGAGTAAGCTCAGCCTACCTAATCAGAAGTTAGAATCCCCAAATAATCCCGAAAGCCTTGGGGGATCATAAGGTTTGTGCCTGATAACTCAATATCTGTAATCTTTGCTTCACTAAACAATCACACACAGACAGTTTAGCTTCCTACTGCTTTTCAATCCTCAGCACCGTTACTCTATAGCAAACGGCCAGCATCTGGGCATGCGAGCAATGTCTGCCCCCCATGCTCTTTGTCCATTTTCAGTTTAACAAGGTGCTTAGGCAGACCTGCACATCCCAGAGGACTTGTAATGAGACAGGAGAGACTTCTCTTGTAGGTCTCCAGTTAAAAACTAGCTCAGATTTTGGACTATTCTAGTGAACCAACGTTGTTAGTGTCTCATCAGTGTCCAGTGTGAATTCATTTCATGACCTTAGTCCAGTTTTTGTTAGACAGGGAGTTGTATTATCTACCACCACCGGTATTAATTGGCACCCTTTTTGCCAATCTCACCTGTCAGGCAAAAGACTGAAGAATCAAATTTACAGTTGGAAAATAGGTACCGAGACAAAATATATTCTTACACATGGGACCAAGTTTCAAAATACCAATTAGGTTCAGGTTTGAAAGCTCCCTCCATCTGTATTTGGGGCTGTGTGTATTTGAAAATCTCTTTTAGTCCCTTTCAGAGGGGGTCTCCATCCTGAGAATAGGATCCAGGTTTAGTTCCAGAGTTTGAAACTACTTCAAGCTTAGATGTGGGTAGTACTAAGTTTAAAATCTTTGTCCTTCCCACTTACTGCCAGGTCCTGTCAGGTGAGCCAAGTGTCACTGCTGTCTCCGTTCTCTCTCCAACAGAAATACCCCATGGTTCAGTTTGCGTAATTGTGTCCCCAAGTAGTTGGGACTTTAGGAGAAGATCCCTGACACACCTACAGTCCATCCCTGCAGGTGGGTATCTCAGTGCGGACATCTCAGTGAAACCAAAAGGAGAACAGCATGCAACTTGTGCAGATCCATTGCTTGGGAAGGTGGTACAAATGTCCCGGTGTTTGGATGGCTGTCCCGTTCCAAAACTGACATCGATTCAGTTGTACTGTTAGGTAACCCTGTCAAATCTGAGCCTTTCAGGTGCCCAGGTGCTTTCCACTCAGACGACTGGTGAGATTCTGGCCCCCACCCTCAGAACCACGTTTTATGTAATGATTCAGTATAGTGATTAGCCAAAGCTTTAATGTCTTTTTCCTGCCTGATCTGAGGCACTAAATCTTTTCTTGATTACCCACTAGCAAAGCATCATAAAAAATTCCTTTTTTTCCACTTTCCTCCCTGGTGCTTTTTTTCTTCCCCTTTGTCTGTATCACTTAGAAGGCAAGGTAGAGCAAATCAGTTCAGGACCTCGGGCATTTGAAGTGGATGCTGTGTCATTGTTGATAATTATGGAAATGGAATAATCGGTAGAGAAACTCAAGGTAATCCAGATAGGTTTAGATATTTTCTGATCAGGAATGCTGCTAATGCACTTGGAATTAGTCTGCTAAAGCTCCTTTGCAAATTCTCCGGATATCGCTTCACATTATTTCCCCTTAAATCTCTATCTTTCTAAAGAACATTTCAATATTGGGTCAGATTATGAATATTAAAGGCTCTCCAAAACCCACACTAATTTTAAACTACAGACACTGTGCATTGCAAATGACCTGAACTGTTTAAGCCTCATCATCTATGTGACTCATCTGCTTTCAAAGAATCAGGTCATGAAATTCTCTGTGTTCACAACTCAGCCAAAGTCCCTGCAATATCAAGTCATATATATATATATATCACCCCCTTCTACTACAACATTTTAAAAAGTGAATTTAGAGTTTGAGAAAGATGGTCTCTTGACAGCACCCCAGAGACTGGATTGCTTTCTCCAAAGATCAGGCACACCTCACGAAGCAGAAAAGCTAGCTTCCCAGCACACAATTGCCAAGATGCTTCTATCCTTGTCCATTGGGAACCCCCTAGGGGGAAAAAAAATCAGTCTCCGTGGGTTTCTTTGCTAAGGGTCAGAATAACTATACCAAATACTTCCAACTCAGGTGGCCTTTCTGTGGAGCAGATGCTGATCTGTTTTTAACTAAACTGATGCAAATCCATTGAATTGATCAGATTCACCCAAAGAACTTTGTCTGCCTAGGTCCTTAGGCCAGCATGGCTACGACCTACACCTTGAGTTGATTAATACACTAAGTTTAGATCAGACTCCATTCAATGTAAACCAACAAATAACCCCACCACCTCCTAGAATTTCTTCCATCACCTCCCTTTCTAATTAAAAAGGAAATGTTGGGGGATTTTTATATAACAGTGTTTAAAATTGACCAAGTTTGAGAAGCTCTGGGAAAAACTACATTCTACATAAATGATAGGGATGAGCCTGCCTTGAGTGGGGAGTTGGACTAGATGACTTCCTGATGCCATTTCCAGCCCTCCTTTTCTATGGCATTGTACAACACTATTGCAACAGTTGAAGAATCAGGCCAATGGAATAGAAAGGTAGAAGAAAGATTCCCCCTGGGAAAGGAAAGAGGATGCAGGCAACTTAGCTGAGTTTCCCTATTGTCCTTGTCAACAGACCTCTGAGGTAAAGCAGTAGCTTCCAGCACACACACCTTTCCCTCTGGGCTCCAGACACTTTGTGTAGGGTCTAATTAACCCTCTCTTTGTTTGATCAACTAAACAAACACATTTCAATTAGCTGGCCTTTTGCATGGCTGACGATCTAGACAGCACCTTTCCTGGAACTCTATTAGCATTTAAATGAAGACAGGGCATTTACATACAGTATCACTCAGCTGCTTGTAAATCAGGAGAGGTGGACAGCAATAAGACACCTATGAGAGCTTCAAACAGTAGGTTGGTCCGACCTACTTTGAAGAGAGGTCAGATGAGTTTCCAATCGTTTCATTTGAACTTAAATGTTCGTTTCAAGTTATTTTTCTCCTTTTGCACCTTGCTGCTCCTCTTTTGCCTCCTTTTACAGGCTCAAATTCTGCTTGATCACCAGTGAATATCTGAAGTTATTTCCAATTCACATTCATATCAGACAGCAGAATTTAGCCCATCAGATTATCTAAACCAGATCAGATCACTTTGATTATGATGTCTCCTAATCTGTTTTATTCGGTGGTCAATACTCCGTGATTCAAAGACAAGGAAGAAATAGCATAAGCCAAACAGTCCAGTGGGATAAAATCTAAGATGCAAGGTCATTTTTTCCCATTGCCTCATTTTGCATGCAGTGACTTATCCCCTGTGAAGAGTGGATGTAACTAGCTAAACTATCAGGGATCCACGGACAACTATGGTGCCATTTTACACCTACATCTTTTATGCGGGTATATGCTCCACACCAGTACTCCTGACATTCCTATACGATTTGTAATGATATCCGTGAAGAAGAGTCAAAACTCTAACTGCTTACATAAGGCACAATGCCAGGGGAAGTCTGCCTCGAAGACAGGGGAAAAAGAAACTTGCAAGGTATTATTTAATTTTGGAAAGACCTTGCAACACCTACAGCGTGAGCCATGATCTGCATGGATACTATGATCAGAATATCTGAGAAGTTCACCGTTCTTAATGTAGTTCGACTCACAATACAGTATGGGAAATCTGTGGTAGAGTCGGGCAAGAAAGTGGATCTTCAAGTTCCCATCTATCCCCTAAAGCAGGACTGTTTAACTTCAGACTGGCTGGGGACCACACACTGCAGAGATCTCTCACCCCAAGCTGTACACCAGGTGGGCTACATACCATGTGGGCTACTGAATCACATGGGTATTCAGCACTCATTAGAGTAAGAATCATGCATCCACATTCACATGGTAGATATAGAAATCTGATATACTGCCAACTTAGCATTAGCATTTGACTGTATATGATGCCTTCACTGAAACAGAGGTACTTGTCCTTGTATAACTCCTTGAATTGACCCTCTTATTCAGAAAAAAGAGTTTTTATTTACCATACAATTATTTTAAAGGAATAGGCCCTTGACAAAAAGTACATACTTAAGTTGGAGAAGAGCATCCACACAGACCAGTACAATTCTTTTTATATTTCAATTTAAATCTTAGCTGTCTTAGCCTATGTTTCTTTCCCATGTTTTCCCCATAGAGATAAGCCCTTTATATGGTTAGCATTCCATTATGGCTTACTAGACAAACAAATCACTCTTTCCCCAGAATAAGATTCCACTCAGGTAGTGCAGCTACATGAGATACACGCTGCACAGTTGCTACTGCACAGTCATTTAGTACTTACATAACCAAGTACTCAGTGACTGTGCAATAACCAGCACTATTGCACAGTAGTGTCCCGACACAGTTGCTTCATCGTGCTTACTGCTCAGTAACTCATTACTAGTGTACAGTACCTCATTACTGCACAGTCACACCACAGTTTGTGACTGGTGATACTACTGTGCACTAGTAATGAGCTACTGCACACTAGTAATGAGCTACTGAGCAATAAGTGTCACATCTAGATGCATGCAGGGAGTTATACCGATATATTTCTCTTGATTGAAATATATACCTAAATTCACAATCACTCCTGAGTGACTGGTGCCTCCCAAGTCTAGGGGGGCACCAGATCACCAATGTGGGGGTCCCTCAGTGGTTGATCGCTAACCGGGGAGGTCCCCCAGCAGCACTTCTGGTTATGTGGCTGGCGCTTCCAGGGGGTGCACGGCTGATCTCAGGAGGTGCACATGCACCTGTGCGTACCCCCTATGCATCGCCAATGCAATGACTGGTATCATTTTCCATGTACACAAACCTTTAGGATCAACTTTCTTAGCAGAACTATCTCACAGTCATCAGAGACAGCTTGAGAGCAAATGAGCCCAGCCTTAGAACAGTTTATTAGCCAGAATTTAAACCTTCATTGAACATCTCTTCATAGCTCTAACAAACACATCTCCATTACCATGGATCTTCTTTATTGACTGCTTTATTCTCTCCCTGTCTGAACCACATTCTGTCATTATTGAGATATTTGTTTTTATCCAGAAGAAACACACACACACGCATCCATATTCACCTACTTACTAGCTAACCTAAGGTCAGTCTGGGTAAAATAAAATGATGAGGAAATGTGAAAAACTCCATTTATTTGCATGTCAGCTTGTGTATAAGACAAAGAGAAATTACCTCTAATGATGTTTCTTTCCTTGTTAGTATTTAAAAGGGCAAAGCCGTCATGGAGGTCACTTTTGACAAACCTATTTATTTTCTCTTTTGAACAGCCTTTTCCTTGGCATCTAGGATCCTGCTTTGCTGCTGAAGATGTAGTAGTAGTAGCAGTAGCTGTTATTAGTAGTATTACTACTACTACTACCACTAGTACTTTATTACTATTATTATTAGTGCTGCCCCGCTCCAATCTTCAGTCCTTTCCCTTCTTTTTTCCTTTTGAAAACTCTAATGACTAGAATCAACTAAAATGTCAACATTTGCAATTCTGGAGCTTCATTTAAGCAATAAAAATAATAATTAAAAGGGTAAAACCTTAGAGAGATTTCTTCATTTTATATGGTTTGCCAGAGATGATACACATTCAAAAAAGCCAGTAAAAGAATTAATTAGAAACAGCTAAAGCTCAACAAGCTATGCGAGTTAATGAAGCAGAGAGGGAAATGTCATCTTTGAGACCCAGAGCTACATTGGCTTGGATAATATACTCCTGCCTTACTCTCTGAACTAAACCTTTTTTAATCTCATCTCAGAAAAAAAATCAATGCTAATGACACTGATTTACCAAGAAATGAGAGGAAAATAATACTGTAGGAATTGCTTTTAGTAACTTAGTTGGGAAGTGGAATGGCAAGGGGCATTGTTTAGAGACAAAGGTTTGGTTTTCTTAGATTCTGCTTACGAAAATGAAACGTGTAATTTTCTTTTCAGTTTTGTTTGAGGGCACATCCCAAGTTGGGGAGATTCACTCTTTCTCTCTCTCTCTCTGCTCTCCTTTCTGTCAGGTGCTGAGATCTCGATGAGAAACAGGGAAAGATATAATTTCGAAAGGGCAGTTACCATTAGCTCTTGTTCTTTCTGAATTGCTGATGTATATTCACACCTGTGAGATTGCACCCAGAGGTCCTCTAAGAGGAACTGCCATTTTAATAGGACAGAACTGGATTTCTGTAGGTCAAACAATAATTTATAATTTGCACTGTAGTAGCTAGGGTTGGCAAGCTGGTCGATTGACCGGTCAAATATTGTCAATTGACCGGTCAATTGACTGCATGTTTTTTGACTGGTCAATGATTATAGCAATTCTACAAAAAAAACCCTACATGTTTTTTTCTTGACAGAAATATAATTTCTTATTGTTTTTTGACACATTTCTTAATGGAAAAAAATTGCTTTTTCTGTGTATTATTTGGACCTATTGGCAGTTTCTTACAATATTTGACTGATATTTGACTGATCTAATACTCTACCCTAGCGGTAGCCCTATGGCCCCAGTCATGAGTCAGGATCATTTTTGTGCTAGGTGCTGTACAATTACTACTACTAAAGCAGTTCCTGCTGCAAAAAGTTTCAGTATGATGTCCTGGCCTCCTAGGGATTTCTTTATAGACACCTGGGCTGTCTGGTTTTGAATCTCATTGAACAAAGATTCGGTTTATTTTTAGTTCACGTCTAGCATGGTTTGCACTCTATTTATCAGACACAAACTGTTCTGTGGGATGGATTGTGCTTTGAATGAAGAGAGAAGTCAAATGAATGGAGATATGATCACAGCCATTCCTTTGCTCCAAGTGAATGTTAATGATCCCTGTTATGTGTTTTATGATAAACTCATTCAGACGATGAACAGGTAAAACAAAATCCTTCATTCTGACAAACATGCACATATTGCTCTTGAGTTTGAGGCTGGAAGTGGCAACTCCCCCCCGCAGAATAAAGAACCTGCTGTCACGTAGTTCATGATCCTAAAAAAAAAAAATGCAATGTCACAACATGTCCCTTTTTCTTATTTTGAGAGACTTTGCCAACCATTTTCCTATCACTTCCATTACATTACATTACTGATTCCTTCTAATGTTATTTTCTAATGCTGTACATGAGTTGTCCTATCACCTTCATTGATATATCAGAACACTGTCTTAGTGCATTATAGTTATGTCTGTTAACAGTCTTACTGCTGAGGCTATAAGGCCCCAACTAATCCTTGGGTGCATCAACCCAAGATATAAGGCAGTAAGGAGATGTTAGGGACACCTCATCCCACCACTCATGAGCACATCAGAAACCCAGGCCTTGAACACAGAGCCTTCTCACCGCCCCATTCCTAGGGCTCACTTGTACAGTGGAGGTCAATACGTGGGACTTACTGCTTCAGCTGTGAGACCGAGTGCTTGACACACCCTACAAGACATACCCACAGTTGTTGATTCATTCTTTTCCTTTCCCTGGGGATTTCTTGTTTTCCATCAGTTATTGTACACAGATGAGATTTCTGGAGGACTTATTGTGCTGTTACATCTTTATGCAATAAAAGCTAGGCTGAATCAAAGAATTTATTTCAGCCTCCAATTATATACAAGTGTGTTCACAGGGGCCCATCAAATTACACACAGGCATTTTTGGCATGGAAAAAAGATGGCGGGGAACAAAATAGATTAAATTGAATGTTTATGATAATAGTCTTCTTTCAGTAATTTGCTGTTTTGGGATCAGTTCCTCAACTGGTGTAAATTAACATAGCTCTGGTGATCCTGATATGTAAAGGAAGCTTTGGTGAAGTGAATGGGTCTTCTCTCTTTATTCTTAGATTGATGAGTTCCCTTCATGAAGAGTGGAATTGTTGTATCCCATGGCTTTGTTTCCAGTTTCCTATAATGGCCCATGACCGAATGTGTTTTCAGTACCTTCACTTTATTGTTATTCTTATATTCATGAAGGGTGACTCTTGTCTTGGCAGTCCATAAATATATTAAAGCAGAATACATTAAAGTAATTGCAGTCAGTTCAGCTAGTCCAAATAGTTATACCTGTCTTCAAAAATATGAATATATGATTTTCCACACAGAAGAAGAAATACTTCATGGAAACTGCTTTCCTTTCCAGACGGGAACACAGTTCCATATGGGCCTGCTTCTATGTGGAGCACAGTCAAGTGGTTGGCTCAGGTCCACATGGCACGGGGACTCCCCTCACCCCCTTGGTTCCAGTTCCTGGCACAGCAAAATACAGGGCTGGGTGGCTGTGCTGAAGCTTCTGGCTGCCACTCCCAAGAGGCTGGGGTGAGGAGGATGGGAGCCCTCCAACATGAGCTCCCTCCCCCCCGCAGATTGCTAAATAGGGTCGGGGGGGGGGTTGTTCTTTCTGTAAAGGTGAATCACCTTTACAGAAAGCAGGGATAATATTACCTCCTACTCATGTCATGCTAAAGAATGTCATATAATTAAATAAGAGAACGATTAACATTTTTAAATTTCTCTCATACTCTTAGCCTAAAGGTACTATACAAGCCCAACATTTTTTTGTACAACACAAGGGAGTCATGAGGATTAATGAATCAGTATTCTTGTAACAGCTGCAAAGTTTGCCTTGCTGAGCGGGTGAGCCGTGCTTAAGAGCTCTGCAAGAAAAGAGTGGCAAAAAGTCTGCAGAGGGTGCCATAGCTTTACCAGACAGGAAGGCATGCTGTGTAGAGTGCATGCTTTTTATTGGAGCGTTTGAATTGTGAATGGAGCCCCCCATTGCAAACCAAGGTCTCCAGTTGGCTGCTACTGAGCAGCAGAAGCCTCGCCTCCACCATCTAGTGGTGGATCATAGTTTTAGCTGTGTTGCTATTTGTTGTTATGGGACGTGGGGTGTGACCAGAAGGAAATCAATTGGGTTATGGGATGAAACTATTTTAACGGGTTATAACAAGGGGAATTTAGTTATTTAGGTAGTTTAACACAAGTGGGACCACCCACTATGCTGTATTATCCACCTTATGTTGTATTTATGAATTTATTCTAGATTGTTAATTTTGTTATTACTACTGTTAGTATATTCCATTGCTTATTTTTTCCCCCCTGTATATAAATTAGTTGTATATAATAACGAATAATGTGTTCAGAGCTGATTCCTGGGTGGTGAGGGTGAAGGACACACCTCCCCATGGGACCCCTCACTCAGTAGTCTGCCCGAGGGGCTCCTAGGGCTACTGGCAACCTGAGGACCCAAAATCTGGTGCATCGCCCATCCTTAGTGTGCTGGCATGGGTTATATTTTTAAAGATCTAGCAGGATAAACCCTCAGTCCAAGCCCCACAAAGTTCTAGTTCCTCTGTTTCAGTGGAGCAAAGCAGACTTCAATCTGTCCTAAAGGAGCAGCAAAGGTTTCTCCTACATTATGCATGTTCTGACCTAGCCCTGTGCTATCCCCTCCCACCCCCATTTCTCATTGTGATCCTGGATCAAAGAGAGGGCACATACAAAGTGGCAGAGAGTAAAGTCATGATACATAACAGAGATTCTGGACAGTGAGGCATCTTTCTTGAACATGCCCCCCACCCCGAGATTGGCCACTGCTGCCGGCTTCTGCGGACGATCGCCATTTGCCACCCTAGCACTGCCACTACCCACAAGCTGAATCCCTCCTCCCACCCCCGGCCCACCAGTCACCCATGTTCTTAATAGCAGTTCTCCATTAACATAGTGCAATTTGGCTCTTAGGATCCTTTGGGAAGGTAACATAAAGCCCTCCAGCCTGCTTCGCTATACCACATTTTCCCCCATATGAATAAATGAGAATATAGAGTATGCTCCCAGAGCACTGGGGCTCCATGTTATAATCTAACCAATGGAAAGGCACGGTGTCTATGAGGAATGCCATAAACTTTCAATCCTTGGATTACACTGTACAATGCAATGCCTTTAGCAGCAGGGC
Source organism: Crocodylus siamensis (assembly GCF_052110815.1). Lineage (NCBI taxonomy): Eukaryota > Metazoa > Chordata > Crocodylia > Crocodylidae > Crocodylus > Crocodylus siamensis. The sequence continues at coordinate 7,608,111 of NC_143397.1, forward strand.
AAGTAATGCTATGGTTCAGTAACAAAACTGGAAAAAGGGTGGGTGGGTGGGGATGCAATAGAGTTAAATAAAAACAGAATCGTTTCTTATTTTTTAGTGAAAGGAAAAAGCAAAACACATTTTCTTTACAGCCAAATGACAGGTTTACTGGATTCCTGTATTTGATCAGTTTTTGCCTTTTGATTTAAACTTTCTATTGCCACTTGATCCTAATATTCTTATATAGATTTCCCATGCAAACTTAGCTCACAGCTCTGCTTACCCTGCTCTTTCCAGCCCTATGAATTCCACTGGTACTATTAAAAAAGAAGCCACTTTTTACCATTGAAAGATGGGGGGAGCAGGGAGTTCTCCAAGTAAAAAATAATATTGTTTTTTTTCAGCTTGAAACCTAACCCTGAGCCCACTCTATTAGTTTTGAGAAATAATATACCTTTTTGGAAATAATGGTCATGAGAATAATATACAAAGGAATGAGATAAATATTAAAACAGTAAATAGTATGGGATGCTGACACCTGCAGCTTCCAAGAAAACTTGGAGTAAATATTTACCTTGACTCTTCTGCCATGGAATTACTTTGTGAATCTTAGCATGAAGAAGACGTTTAGTTTTTTTTTTTTCCTAGTTATTCTCAGTATCATTTCTCTCAGGGTGATGCATGCCTTTTTCCTCCTTCCTTTCACACTGTAATGTTATATTGAAAATGCTTAAACTGCGCCCACACTGCCTACACACCGTGAATTCAAAAGGGCCATTATGTCAACAAACAAACACGCAATCCAAAAAGCAGTACCCACTTCCCCTACGTTTGCTGCAAAGCCGTTACTTGGGCTGCGGATAAATTGTGTCCTTACATATATTTCAGAAGGATTTAAAAAAACAAAACAAAACAGGGCGTATGTATCCACGCCAAGGGGCTGGAGAGTAAACTTAGGTTAATAAACTAGCTCACAGACCTTAGCTTTTCATTCATAGGTGAAATGCCAGTGCTCTTGTTGGCCTTACATAGTCTATCCTATTTCCACAAGTATTTTACTTCTGTAATAATAGCTTCTATTACATTTGTCACTGTAGAAAAAAGAGAGGCAGATGTACACACTTCTTTGACAATCCTTCGCAGATGATTGCCTTTCATGATTATCTTACCTGTGTCCGAACATGGCTGATGAGGCCGATCCAGAATCGACAGACTCCACTGAAAGTAGAGTCTAAAGTACAGTCTACAGCCACAAAGGGCACATCTACACATCACCTTACATCACCGTAGTGACTCGCTATGGTGACACGGGTCTACATGTGACCAGCAGCTACTTCACCATAGTGGCAACGCTCCCCATTTTGAGTGTGCTGCTATGACAAAGTAGTGGCAAAAACTAACTGCGTCATGTGCGTGGCACCATATGGGCAGTTACTGTGCCTTTTGGAAGTACTAAAGCACAGCGTAGTAACAACATCACCATAGGGTGACATGTAGATATGCCCACAGTTATATTATTGTAAATAAGCTATATGTGATGGCCAATTGCTCACCAGTTCTGGGGCGTATGTTCAGCAAGAAACATACATCCCAAACATTCAGTCAGTAGTGTAAGTTGGGTGGGATGTATTGGAGTGAGGTAACTGTATACATGAGGTTTAGGTATTTCATTCAAGACAAGGGCCTGAAATATAAGCTAGACCATGGTTTGTAAGGCATGAGGCTTCATCACCAGTTCCCAGAGCCACTGGGTTTCAGGAGGACATAGAATAGCCCATTAACCTCCTTTAAATTTTTTTTAAATGCAGTATTGGATGAGCACCCCCTATGCTGGTTCATGTGAAAAGGAGACATGGCAATCACTATCATTCATGAGCAGTGCAGGTTATCATAAATGAATACCAGTAAAATCCTTATACCACTAGTAATGGGGCTGCCTAAGATGAATCTTCACATCTAATAACTTCTAATGCATTTTCCACTACTCCCCTGAGAAGTGATATGAATGGCAATTAGGAACCTCCGTAGATAACAGTAGGCACCTTAATGCAATTGAAAACCAAGTCCCACTATGGCCCAGATCTTGGGCAGCATACAGGTTGACAGCTGGAATTTAGTAGGAGTGGAGAGCAGTATAATCAGGCTTTATGCCGGTGTAAAAAAAGGATCAGATGGATGATGTAAACCTCTACACCAGGGTGACTTTACTCAGCCTGCACTAGAATGTCTTTGTTCGAACCAAAGGTAATCATCACTAGTCTAGATTAGACTGGAATAGATGTCCATCTTTTCCTATTCCAGGATTGCCATTTGCAAACTCTCACACACACACCAGGCTCCCAGCCCTCTGGTTTCCCCCTCACTGGGGCTCTACATCTGTCCACTTACTGGGGCTTCACATCTCTATCCTTTCACTGAGGACCTACTCTTACTGGGGCTCCATATCTTCCACCCCCTCACTGGGACTACGGGGCTTCCTTCCCTGGTGGAGACTCGGGTGGCTATAGCCATGCCTGGCCACAACTGCTGCCCACGGTGATGTGAGGGCTAGGGGTGATTGAGGTGCCCCAATCTGCCTTCCACTGGATTGGTAACTGGTTTGGTATTTTCCTGGAGGCTCCCATGCCACTGGGGGCCCCACCAAGTCACCCACTCCCAGCAGGGTGTGGTTTTAGGTGATGCCCAGAACCAAAAAAAACCCCTGCTCCTATCTGTACATGTCCTCATACAGCAGCTCAACCAGGCAACCAGCTCCAGTGGTGCAATGGGTTAGCACATGGTACTTATAGCCTAGTACTGGGGAAGTGATGCCAAGGTTGTGAGTTCAAGCCTCACCTGGAGCATAGGATTAAGAGGTACCATGGCTTAATTGGTCAAAGCACCTGTCTAGTAAACAGGAGATTCTGGGTTCAAATCCCAGTGGTACCTTGAAAATGAGGTTTTTTAGGTTAGATATCAGGAGGCACTACTTCACAGTCAGGGTGGCTAGTATCTGGAACCAGCTTGCAAGAGAAGTGGTGCAGGCTCCTACCCTGGGGGTGTTTAAGAGGAGGTTAGGTGAACATTTTGCTGGGGTCATTTGACCCCAGTACTCTTTCCTGCCGTGGCAGGGGGTCGGACTAGATGATCTGCTCAGGTCCCTTCCGATCCTAGAAACTATGAAACTATGAATATTTCGTGCCTGGATGCCAGCAGAAAACTGCTCTGTTTATATAGGCAGCCATGGTTCTAAAATGGCCGCTGCAATCAAGCAACTGCCGGCTGCTTGACTCAGCCCTTAAAGTGGCAGGCATCAACATCACCCTGCCACAATAGACCTAAAGTGATTCACCCAAGTTCATAAAAGAAGTCCCTGGAAGAACAGGGGCTTGAATTCAAGTTTCCTAAAACTCAGAACAACTATCTAACAGTCAAGATCAGCCTTCATTTCCATGCAGTTTTGACAGTCTTCACTTAGGTAGTCTTAACTGACTTCAGGAAGAGAGCTACATGAATAAAGAATGAAAAGTAATTAATTGAAGACTTCAAGAGTTGGTCTTGAATAGACATGTATAGTTACTCAATACTAAAATGCAGTCAACAAATCTATTGCTTTACTGTTTGCATGTATCCATTGAGTTAAGGTACCTTACTAGGGATAGATTGATGAACATGAGTCCTAGAGCCTATAGTCTGTTCCCACCTTTGAATAAAATAAATACAATGATTTTATGGTCAAGAACATAACCTCTTAATGAAGCTAATCATTGCTGTATCACTATGCAGTCTGCCCAAAATAATGTAATACCTTTATTTTTTATTAAACCATCTTTTCCATTACTTGTTCACAATGAAAGACCTCCTTTAAGCTTGAGAGCTCAAGTGTGGTTTTATTCAATATGGGGGTGGGAGGAAGGGAAGAGGAGGAGGTTGGGTTTTTTTTTAAGTGTCAGGTCTATAGTTTCTTCAGATTAAGTTACTCCTTGCAGTTAATTTTCTGTGAAAGGTAATCCTGATCTCAAACTCTTCTGGCAATATCAACATTTTGATACAGTAAATAATTTCTAGTTATCTTCATATTCTGCAACTATCAAGTATTGTCCCACTACAAAATGTGATCAAAGATTAAATGCTTCCGAGAACTAAATGATCCGTTCTCAGAGTGCTGAATTCTATGATAATAATTACACAGAACAGGCATAGGAAGGGTTTCGTAACTGATTTTGCCACTTAGAATACCTTCATTTCAATTAGAGGTAGCCAAGAGACATGACAAGAAACACTAAGTTAATAATTTTCACTGCTGTCAAGAAAGGTTATAAGGGGCAAAAGGATAGAAGCAGGGGCTTCAAGTAAATATATATCTTGAAATTATATATATATGTGTGTGTATGTATATATATATATATATTTCAAGTTTCAGTGCCCCAATTTCTAGGCCTGGAAGATAGAAATGTTGTTTCAGTTTTGTGTTATATCACAACATTTGGAGTCAAAATCTTCAGGGCTGGAATTCTACCCACAAAATGCATCATTATCCTTGCAAAACACATGGGGGCAAACAAGGAACTGGAAACTGAAATGGTAATATACAAGAAATGGTCCAGCTCCCTTTTTATGAGCATCTTTTGTTCCTCAGAAGAATCAGATCAGCGTATTTTTTTTTCCTCCATAGGAATAAGTAGTGGTGCAAAGTTTGGTAACTGCTTGCCAGAGACCATCAGTTTATACCAATGGTCAAAGTTCTATTGCTGTCAATAAAACAACGGTACTTTGCAGTTGACCAGTGGAGGAATGATTCCACACTAGCCTAAATACTTAAGCCTCTCCCAGTAACTTCTAAAAACTACTTCCACCATTTATTTGCAAGCCCAAAATATGCAAATGCAAGTTTTGTGGGGCTAGCGCGCGGTTGAAAATAGGTCAGACCTCAGTGCAAGAGAAAATGATCTCCCTTTATTAACCATCCTTCCATCCCTACAGACTCTTATACACCTCTTCTGCTGCTTGGGCTGAATCTTTCATTTTATATATTTGCCACATATTTCAAAGGCTCAAGTCACATATTTGGGTCCTTGAAGGCTGAAAGCTAGAAGAGTTAGCCTGCAGTATCACAACCAGTTGTGAAATCAAATTATACTCTTTTACTATCACACCTGTAGATATAGATAAAGCACCAGGAAATATGCTGTAGGGAACAATCTTACAGTGAGTAGGGGAAACAGGCTCAATGATCATATATATATATATTTTTTTTTTTTTCTATAATAAATTTTAAAAGGGGAAGGCAGAAGACTAGAGAAAAGGTAACAACATGGGGAGAATTGCTACCAGAAGACATTAAAAAGAGGAAGGCCCAGATAAGAAGTACAGCTCTTGAGAGTCTTATTTCAATTTTACTGTACACAACCCTTATAACAACAGCGCCACTGAAGTGATCCCAGCTCTTAGAAGCTAACTTTATAGCTTTACATAAGCCAAATTCTACTTCTGAGAAATCGCTTGCGCTGAAAGGGCTCTATTCTGCTCTTGGATGCAATTCCAATAACATGAAATTAGGAAAATCCTCAGTGTGACCTGCAAAAAGTTGTCCCCCATCTACACATTTATTACAACTTATTTATTTAAGATGTTTTACAGCTGTAGAAATCATGCCCATGTAAATAGGAGCAACAAAGCCATAGTCATTACAACAATGAGCATATATTTTTTGTTTAGAGTAACATTATGTTGTAATATAATCATCAAATATCTCTATTTAACAGAGTGTTACCATACCAGAGTGAGCCTCTTTACACTTGCTAAAATGTGTTGTTGCTGGTGATTTTATTAAATTGAGTGAAACTGACTCCACTCATATATATCAACCCAGGCGTGTCTATCCAATAGTAATAATAAAAAAATAGATAAGTGTGCTGCTGATCTTTTTTTCTTTCCTATTCTTTTGTTCCTTTGCAGATGACTGCCTTTTGAATAAATGGATACCATTGTATTTATTTGTTTACTTGGGGTATGCAGTTACAGGGGAAAAAAAGAAATGCATCAAAACATCTATCTTCCCTTTTTGGAACCATAAGAGTTGGACCTTTTTTTACTGTATTCCATGAAAAAAAAATAGTATTCTAGTGGATATTAGCAAATAAGATTCATTCTTGATTTCCCTGAGTGCGATCATTTACACTAGGAAGCTCCAGATGATTATTAAAGCATCATTTGGTAATAAACATCCAACAATTTGTGAGATTTGGTTTACATCCCGAGACTTACTAAAGACTGGACAAACGTTTGGATTTTAAGACAATCAGTTGTAAAATCACCCTTCTCACCACAATTTCTCCAGCACATATCCCCATGCATCCCCTATCTATATTTGAACCCGACTGATTCACGCAGTGGTGTAGATGAGAGAGGGTGACCAGGGCAGGAGCCTAAGTGCTGAATTTTTGGAGGGGAAGAAAGGCAGCCATTACCATAGTAGCAGCTGATTCTGCTACCACAACAGACATAAAAGGAATGAGATGACCTCAGGTGCCACAAGGATGCCCTGGGTATGGAGCTGCACTATGTCTTTAACTGCAGTTATTTTTGAAACAGCAACAGTATTACATTACAGGCTGAGGATATTGGCTCTTTTCCTGTTCTACCTTTCTAGGTGATTTTTTATATCCAAGCTACCTTCTCCATGTCTGACATGGACATTCTTTGTTAGGAAAGTTGGAAAGATTGAAATAAATCAGTTATATCCCACCCCATTCCCAGGTGGAGGATGAGCTAGAACCCAGAGCTCCCAATTGTGGACAAATTGCAAAGCCCAAAGGAGGGCAAGGAAAACGGTGATGGGGCTGGGCCACGTGACTTCTGAGGAGAGGCTGAGAGAACTAGGCTTAATTAGTCTGAAGAAGAGAAAACTGAGAGGGGATTTGACAGAGCAAGGAGCAATGGTCTCAAGTTGCAGCAAGGGGAGTTTAGGTTGAATATTAGGAAAAAAGAAATCTCACTAGGAGGGTAGTAAAACACTGGAACAGGTTACCCAGAGAGGTGGTGAAATCTCCCATCCTTGGAGGTTTTTAAAGCCTAGCTCAGCAAAGCCCTGGCTGGGATGATCTCCTTGGGGATGGTCCTGCTTCAAGCAGGGGGTTGGACTAGATGTGACCTCCTGAGGTTCCTTCCAAACCTAATTTTCTATGATTCTATTATTCTCCCATTTCCTAATCTTAACTAGGAACCTAGCTAATCAAGGTGGATTTCACATCATCCTCAGAAGTCTGGACTGGAGCCTAAAATGGAGGCATGGGTGTTGGGACCGCTGAAGAAGGGCAGTTCTGGACCATTCTTTGGGCCTTACTGTCACAAACCTGTCACATTCTGGGGTTTGTGGCATCATAATTATGTTCCGTCTTTTGTTGTACTGATATGGCATGCATAGTATGGGTGTGCAAATTTGGCTGTATTCGATTCAGTTTCAGATTCTGCCCGATTTGGGGGACAGTGATTCGATTCGTTAATTTGGATCACTGTCTTGATTCAATTTGGCTGAATCCAAATCTAAAGAATTGATGCTGATCCACAGAATCAATGATTTGGCCATAGATGCAGCTTTAAATGTTTTTTCTACATACCCCGACCAAAGCTTCGCACAGCCCTAGACCCCACTGTTTCCCAGAGCCCAGGACTGACCTCTGTGCCCCCTTCTAGGGATGGCATTGGCGAAGCCTGAGGCTCCCATTGGCTGCTGCAGAGGGGTATAACAGGGCATTGGGGCAGGAGCAGCCCTCATCTCAAGTGCTCCTGTTGAAAGCAGATTTGCTCCCAACGCGGGCACACATGTAGATGTGTCCCCAAGTACAGTTTACTGCACCTTATTTTAATGTGCAGTAACCTTAAGGTGCATTAATTGCACCCTTAATTGCGTAAATTCTGCCCAAGTCCCCTTTAAGCACTTATGGGATCGGTTCGGATTTTGCCCATAACAGCCAACCGAAAAACACTCACACTATAGATGAGTGGGCCAGTTGCAGTTAGTTTTGATTTTCGCCCAAACAGATCCATGTCATAACTCACTCGGTCTTTAAAACTGTCTGATGTGATTTGGGGTTAAAAATTGAATTATGTGTAAGGGGTGTCCCTAATGAAAAAGTTGTCCTTATTTCTACCCCAAATCTATAAAGTGGGCTTTGCAAAATGATGTGTATAAGTTTCTGGGGGCCATTTTTTTTTCTGACCCCAAGCTTAACTTTTTCATAAGAAACATGACTTAGGAAAAAACTGCAATAATATTAGAAAATGAAAGAACAGTGTGAACTCTCTGTAATTTCATTTGCAATATTTCCTTTAAGTTCATGTTTGGAAACTATCAAATCACTGGGCAAAAATATCTTCTCAGAAACATATACTGAGTTTCAAAATTGGTATTTTTCCTCCCTCAAAATGCTCTGAATTTTCACAAATGTCAATACAGTCCAGCTGAAAAGAGTTAATTAGTATTATTAGGGGGGGTTGTTGTTTTGTTTTCCTATGATGTTGGGATTAAGATACCTTGCCTGAAATCAGGACCCCTGATTTCACCCCTATTAGGTGCTGATGAATACTCCATGGGGGCATGTCCAGATGACCATGGATGTACGTTTGGTTCCCTAGGGACAAGTAGTGGTGGCGCACCTGGTGCTGCCGCTACTCATCCCTAGGGAACAGCTGTGCCACATGCATTTTAGTGAGCAGCAAGTTGCCCCGGGTGGGGTAGGGGAGGCCAGGACCAGTACTGGGCTGGCTCCAACAACCTTACTTGGGGTTTTGGGGGCCTCCCAAGGTTGAAGAAGTGGCTATTTTGCCTCATGAAGCCTGGCCAACAGCTGCAGCACAGCTCAGCTTTTGGGCGGCATGCACTGCCTATGCATGACCTGCTCCACTTTTTTTTTTTTTATCCTGGATATCCAGGGGTCAAAAAAGCCCGCAAGGGAAAAAAAAACAAAACAAAAACAGAGCAGCCCAAGCACAGGCAGCACTCCCTTGCAGCACAGAGAACGTCTAAATGTGTGTTAAGTGGTGCCACATATGTGTCTGTGGTGTGACATACTGCATGGCTGCACTGATCTGGATGTGGCCTGGGAGTCTATCCCACAACCTCAAAGAGTTTATAGTCTAAACAGGCAAGATAGACACGTGGTATGATGAGGCCTCCAGAGGCCTGGGTTTGATTTTCAGACCAGACATTTCTGCACAATTTTAGAAAATAATTTAATCTCTCTATGCTATAAATCCCCATCTCTTATATGGGAGACAATAGCACTTCCTTTTTTTTCTAATGGAGTTTGAAAATAAATCCATACATAACCAGGATGGGTTCAGATACTATGGTGATGAGAGGCACATAGGAACGTAAAGAGTTTGGAGTACTAGAAAGACTGTTTTTTTCCTTTAAGGATCCCAATTGGCTTACACCCAATGGAAAGAAGGGGTCATCATCAGGGAGGACTATCCTGTATTTGCTCGGGAATGTAGTGGGGTAGTCAGGAAGGCCAAGGCACAGATGGAACTGGGACTAGCTTCCCAGATGAAGGACAATAAGAAGTCCTTTTTTAAATACGTAGGGGGTAAAAAGAAGGTCCCGGGTAATGTGGGGCCCTTGCAGGATGTGATGGGAAACTCGGTCGTAACATCAGATGGCAAAGCTAACAGGTTTAACGATTTCTTTGCCTCCGTCTTCCTAAGTAGGGACCAGAACAGCCACCTCCCTGTTGGGCCACCCTCGGGCCCCGGGGGAGGCACACCTGGGCCACGGGTTAGCGAGGATTTAGTTAGGGAGCTTCTGGAGGGGTTGGACGTATTCAAGTCAGCCAGCCCGGATGATCTCCACCCTAGAGTTCTAAAGGAACTGGCCGAGGTCATTGCAAGTCCCCTGGCATGGCTTTACAAACACTCGTGGTGCTCTGGAGAGGTACCAGAGGACTGGAAGAGGGCCAACGTGGTCCCCATTTTCAAAAAAGGCAGGAAAGAGGACGTGGGAAACTATAGGCCGGTTAGTCTTACCTCGATCCTAGGCAAGCTGTTCGAGAAAATTATGCTGGCACACATCCAGGAGGGGCCAGCAGGGGACTGCATGGTTAGGGGCAACCAACACGGGTTCATCAGTGGCAGGTCCTGTCAGACCAACCTGGTGGCCTTTTATGATCAGATCACCAAATCATTAGATGCAGGGGTAGCAGTGGACATAGTCTTCCTGGACTTCCGGAAGGCTTTTGACACTGTCTCTCACCCTGTTCTCATTAAGAAACTGGGGGGCTGTGGTTTAGACACCCACACAGTCAAATGGGTCGCCAACTGGCTGGGGGGCCGTACCCAGAGGGTGGTAGTGGATGGGTCCTTCTCAACCTGGAAGGACGTGGGCAGTGGGGTCCCCCAGGGCTCGGTCCTCGGGCCTGCACTGTTCAACATCTTCATCAGTGATTTGGACGAGGGGGTAAAAAGCACCCTGTTCAAATTTGCTGATGACACTAAGATGTGGGGGGACGTGGGCACACTGGAAGGATGCAACAGGCTACAATCAGACGTAGACAGGTTACAAGGGTGGGCGCGGACGAGAATAGGATGGGTTTCAACACAGACAAGTGCAAGGTGATGCACCTCGGGAGGAACAACCGGCACCATACCTACAGGTTGGGGAACTCCCCTCTTGTCAGCACAGAGGCGGAAAGGGATCTGGGGGTCATCATTGAGTCCAAGATGAACATGGGCCGGCAGTGTGGGGAGGCAGTCAGGAAGGCCAGCCACACCTTGACATGCATCCACAGATGCATCTCGAGCAGGTCCAAAGAGGTGATCCTCCCCCTCTATGCGGCACTGGTCAGGCTGCAGCAGGAGTACTGTGTCCAGTTCTGGGTGCCGCACTTCAGGAGGGATGTGGACAACATGGAGAGGATCCAGAGGAGGGCCACTCCTATAATCAGGGGACAGCAGGGCAGGCCCTATGAGGAGAGGCTACAGGACCTGAACCAGTTCAGCCTCCACAAGAGAAGGCCGAGGGGGGATCTTGTGGCCTGTTATAAACTAGTCAAGGGGGATCAGCAGGCATTGGGGGAGTCACTGTTCCCCCGAGCACCGCCAGGAGTGACCAGGAATAACGATCACAAGCTGGCAGAGGGTAGGTTTAGTTTAGATATCAGGAGGCGCGACTTCACTGTCAGGGCTGGAACCAGCTTCCAAGAGAAGTGGTGCAGGCTCCTATCCTGGGGGTGTTTAAGAGGAGGGTAGATGAACACCTTGCTGGGGTCATTTGACCCCAGTACTCTTTCCTGCCATGGCAGGGGGTCCGACTAGATGATCTGCTCAAGTCCCTTCCGACCCTAGAAACTATGAAACTATGAAACAATCTTGCACAAAGTAGCAAAGCAGCTGAAAACGTTGCCTAGAGCAAGTTTGTAGAATCAGGATTTGGGAGGGCGGGTGGGAAATAAAGGTAATTAAATGCTAACCCATCAAGGTCTTAGGACTGGGACCAATGCTTAATGACCAGAGCAGTCTTTCAAGGAATTTTTTTTAGTGCCTTGCTGAATCAGAGCCTGAGAGAACATGCTGAATTTCGAGGGCAGGGAAAGATGCTCCTTGAAATTCCTCCTTCCCTGTATTTTGGAATCTCCCCCAGTGATTTGCTTATCTGAATTCTGTTTGGTTTGCAAAGCAAATTGAATCTCAGTTTCAGAGCATTTGACCTTGATGACAACTTTGTTGTTAAACTTTGCAAAGCTAACTAGGCTCCCGCGTCCATGCTATTAAACCTTACATAAATAGCACTGAGTACATGGAAAGAATAATAAGAATAATTAAAAAAAAATTAAAAACCCAGCCATAAGTCAATGGCCTGTTTTCCCTGAATTTGGGCCATTTTCAAGCTCCTTTCTGCTCAGATCACTGCCACATGCCACTGTGCCATCCAGTCCCCCATTCACACAACTACTGCAAATGGTATCATTTTGCAACTAATTTTCTCGCTTAGTTTTGGCCATTAGTCATTCCCAATATCCTCAATCTGCAGGTAATTTTCCACATTATTAGTTACCCACCTGTCTTATTAAACTGGACTTTCTGAAACCCTGTGTGTCTACATTTTCTGTACCTTTAGATCAAGCAAATAATTGCCTGAACCTGGATGGAAGAATTTAATAGGAAGATTATAGTTGATTCCAAAGTTAATAACTATAGCATCTGGTTTCTCTTTTTAACATTTAAATGATAAATTCAGTGTTCATGAAGAGAAAAAAAAAAGGGAGAACACAAGAGAATGAAATCTTCTTATCATCTGCAGGCCAAGTTAAATATAGATGGGCAGAAGGTAGGTTATACTCTTCTCCACTTAATGTACCTCCACCTTGACCCAAAGGGACCAATCTTTATCACATTAAGAGAAATAATTTCTCTGCACAGAGACGCGACTTGGCTTCTTTTTCCCTAAGAATGCCAACTGTGCTGCATTATGCAAAATCTTAGGTATCTTTGGTTGCTCTTTATGATAGACTATAGCTGTTCTGAGATTTTTCAACTCATTTCTATTCAGACCTCTATAAAACCATCTGCATGGGAAGAGTTTTAAATATTGCTCGGTAAAACCGGGAGCATTATTTTCCAAATCAGTTCAGAAATTAAAAAAAAAAAAAAAGAAACCAAGGTATGGCTGTCCAAGCTTCAGATACTAAGGGCTGTGTTGGCAGCCTGCCAGGGGCCTGAGAGCTAAACCTACTTTGCATATAAATTGACACGCTTTAAAAAAAACAACCCAAAATAAATGCACACAGCCATAACAGCTGCATTCTCCTTGCTAGGCAAATAAAAACATGCTTGTTGCTTAAGCTCACCTGCAAAGAAAACAAAAGGCAAAAGAGCTATTCACAAGAAATAACAGACCTAGGCTCCGGTCTGCATGACTCATTAGCCTTTATGGATCAGACATCCACATCTGAGTGCATGAGGCTTCCTAGCAACCCTTGAGGTGCAATGCTTTGGAAAAGAAACCAAGCATTATAGGCACATAGGTGGGTATTAAATGCCTAGATGAAACCCTCTTCAGGGTGCGATTCAGTCCCAGAGGGCTCAACAACTTTTGGAAATGGCAGCAGCAGAGATGGAGGAAGCTGTCCTGGGCTTGCCGCTTCATTTGGGATCTGGCAGAATGCCTTTTCCCTAGATAAGAAGCTACAGCATCAGTCTAACACACCAGAAAATCCTAGTTCCTCCCTTGACAGCAAGTCATGAAATGCTTAGGGTACTTGCTTCTCAAGCCAGCCTCCTGTAGAAGGAAAATCCTAGAGGGAGGGAGGAACTCAGCTCAGCCCAATTCTTCTGGCTTGACCTCTGGTGGGAGAAAAAGCTGAAATGGTGCAGCAAGAAGACATCCCGAAACTTATTGGTGCACAATGTCTGAGTTTGGGGCCATTCCAACATCCATCCCAGCTACTAGAATTCTACTATTTGAAATTCTCCCCAGCTGCAGACAGACCGGGGACCATTTGCATCACGTGTGTACCCAAGGTACAATCATGCCCCCCTTCGAATCACCAGCAACACTCTCCCGACTTCAGCGTAGGGTAGTGATAATGGTTTCTTTTCAAATTCATGTATTTTCTTAAATCTTAGACACCACTCTGCCATCTGCTCTTTGTACATTTTTCTGGACTTTGATTTACATGTGACTAACTCTTTAGCATCTGTGAAGTAGCTATATCATTTGCATCAAACGTGGGATTTTGGGATATGTCTATTAGGGGCATGCGAAACGGGCCCTATTCGATTCAGATTCAGCCTGAAGCAGAGGCACTGATTTGATCTGTTGATTCGGATCACTGTCTCTGATTTGATTTGGCGAAATCCGAATCGGAAGATTTGATGCTGATTTGGAGAATCAGCAATTCAGCCACAGACACAGCTTTAAAAGTTTTTTCTATCTGCCTCAAGGTACTAGTGTGGCTCGTGAACATTGTGATGCTGGGGCGGATGGAGCATCCCACAAGATTGTAGGGGGGGCACCCATGTGCTAGGCGACAAACACGGAAGTGGGCCAGAAGTACTTCCAGACCACTTCCAGGTCCACTGGGGAGCATGGGAGGGGCGGAGGCAGCTTGGCGATTGCTCACAGGGGGACCCCAAGCGCCCCCTCAGACCCAGAAGGCACCAGTCGCTGAGCCGGAGGGGGTCTGGGGGTGGGGGGGCTCAGTGCGCTCCCTGGTGGACCTGGAAGTGTATCAGAAGTGCTTCTGGTCGACTTCAAGGTCTGCTGCTGAGCACACTGGGGAGCCCCCCATGCTCCTGTGGGACACTCCATGTGCCCCAGCCTCACACCGTTCACAAACCGCCTGCTACCTAGAAGTATGTAGAAAAAACATTTAAAGCTGTGTCTATGGCCAAATCACCATTTTTTTATGAATCTCTCTGAATCAATTCAGAGGGTTTCTATTTGCTTCAGAGAGATTAAAGGGTCCTCTGATTCGATTTGGATTTGGAGATTCAGCCACCGAATTGGGCCGACCCTCCGCCAGATCGAATCAGGGACCAAAGCTTTGCAAAGCCTTAAGGTCTATACCATTTCTGTATCTCTCCTGGAGAGTACTGTCCCCACGCATACTCTGTCTACCAGGCCAGGGCATGAGGTGACAGAGCTTTCCTGAGAGCACCCCTCCTCTATTTGCATTTCTCGGGAATTTTGAAGATGACCTCAGGAACTGTAATATCGAGGCAGCCTCAGCTTGACTTCACTGTTTGGTGGTAATGGCTTAGCTCACACCTGAAGCGATGCTCGAGAACAGTGATCCCAAGGAACACTATGGAATCGATATACACTGATCCATGATGCCGGGCCACCATGGTTTCGTTATCAGATCCAACTTTGATTCACTGTGGCCCAAATTCTGAAACTCATATTTTTCTTGTCTAGCACCTTGTTCAACAAATAGTCCCAGTGACATAAAAGGGCATCACATGCACTGGCTTTACATATTGGCTGAAGTCTTGGCCCCGTTTAGGTCCCTTGGAAAGTTGTAATTAACTGCAAAGGAGCCAGGGTTTCATTCATTGCCTTAAACAGAATGCCTTCATTAAAAATGAAACCAGTAGGTAGTAAAGCTAAGAAAAGGAAGTTCTTTTTCACACAGCGTGTCATTGAAGTGTGGAACTCGTTGCTACCAGATGTTGAGGAAGCTGATAGTTGAGACAGATCCAAAAATGTTTGAAGAAATTCTTGGAGGAAAGGGACATCAGTACCTATTGAGCGTGGGAGTTACAGAGACAGCCTCTGAATCAGAACTTCCTAGACCTTAAGGCTAGGGGCAGACGTTACACACATTGGTTTAAGTGATCAGAAACTGGTTTAAACCTGTAACAGAACAGATGATCAGTGCACATAAACCAATTTCAAAATGGCTGAAACTGGTTAAAGATAAATCTGGTTGAATGTCGTGTCAAACTTAACTGATTTAGGTCAAATTGGTTTATGAAACTTCTGTCCCAGACCTAAATGCTGGGGGTGGCAAGTGACAATGAAACAGTCAAAAGAAACCCTGATCAGACCCAGTTCACTCTCCATTTCAGCATCCACTCCCTGCCATGGTGTGACACAGGCAAGCTGGGCTTCTGGTCTGATCCAGGAAATGGCGATTCTTACAGCAGCACTGCATAAAGCATCATTTATGGCTTATTTTGAGGACATGGCGTTTTTGATCCACACTGCTAACAAAGGTGGCAAATATGTTGAAATGTGTCTTTTAGGATACCGACTGTAATCATTTTGTGACAAATCCTGAACAACCTTCAGCTAATAATGAATTCTAGTTTGATATGCACCACAATGTACAGGATAATGCATAAGCATTTCATTCCTAACCTTTAAACCATCTTTTTTTCTCTCTTCCACTGGAATATATTCCCGTTGTCACAAGCACAGAACTCCCACTGAAATTACCTGGAGTTTTTAGTTTCACTCATAGCACGAGAGCCCGCAGTCTGAAGTTGTTCATAGAAATGAAGGCTCCAGCTCACAAATAGACACAAAACTACATCCATTATTTGCAGCTGTACTAATGGCCATTTCACATTATAACACTGCCTTCTGCCTATTCACGCTTTTAGAACATAAATATTTGCACAAAGGCTTGTTTGACATAGTTTGGCCGAGACATCTATAATGTCCACTGAAGTCAGGGAAAGAAAATTGACTAATTGACTTTAATGGTCATTGATTCAAGCCTCTACAAAAGCTTTTATGGAACTACATATACTTTCAAAAGTCCCTGATACCTTTTAATGCTTTCAAAATGCTGCTCTTACAATTCCAGCAGTAAGAATATGATTTTTCTCTTTCTACAGAAAATGAAAGATTTTAAGTTGAAACAATTTTGATCACTTGAAATGGTTGATCAAAAAGGATTTGAGTTAAGGTTTCCTTCACCAAATCCAAAGATTATTTTTCTCTGAGAACACGGACAAACGATGCGTTTATTCTCTCTCCTTCTTCCACCAAATGGCAAAAGAAAGTTACCTTTTATTTATGAGGGATCATTTTTTCCTGTCTATATTTTGACAAATAACATGGCAGAAAATGATTAAGGGTCTCATTTTACAATGTGACTTGTATGTTATTTATTGTCAAAATAAAAGTCACTTTGTGAATTGAAGTTTTTAATCATTTTCTTTTTCTTTCTCAGGAAATGGTTTTGTCAAGAAAATGATGATATCGAGGAATGCTGTTTTTTGCTAATGGCAGGTGTGAGCAGCATTATCACTAATTACTCCATAAGATAAAAGTCAATAAATAATAAGTTTTCAACTCATTACGTTGGCATAGTTTTACTCTGCAGTCATTAGTAACATGGTATTAGGGCATTCTGACTAATTCTTACATAAGAGACAATATGGGGTGTATAAATGCCCATAAAGACATCCTCTCCTTCCTCTGAGAGCTGATATTCAAATCTATACACCGAAAGATGTCAGGGAGGACCATCCACTTCTCTGCGAGTCAGACCCTGAGTAGTGCTGATGTCTCATGTGTCACAGTGCTTGCCGCCATTGTTTCTCTCATGGATGATAATAGCAAAACCCCACTGAAATCGCTAGTGAAAAACTGGTAGCATTCAAAATGACACAAATAACTTAGTGCCTCAAAGGACCGGGCTCTCCTATTTTCTTTGTGGAGCTCATGAAAAGAAGATCAATGTGCTGGTCTCAGCCATAAACCCTTGACAATCCACTGAAAGTGTATGTGCTGAACTAAAATTGAACTATGCTACGCTAAATGCCGAAACACGTTTGCATGCGTGTAACTTTGAGAAGACAAGGTTGATAATGCTGTCTATAGTCTTCTTCATTCAAGGACCCCGAAGTGCCATGCCAAAACCATGCATGAAGGCCTTACTACTGTCAGCAGGGGAACATACATGCACAAAGGGAGAGAAGAAAGCATGATAAGCCTGCAGAATGACAAGTAAAAACACAGGAGTCCTGAATATCAAGCTCCTATCCACTAAGAATAAGCTCTCAGAATAATATCTCAGCATAAGAGTGAAGGAAAAATAAGAGCTGATTAGGCATGTTAGTCTGTTGTAAAATACTTCGGGTTGCACCTTAGCTTGTGCTATTGTATAACACTGCAGAGGGGAAAACCTCAGAAATTATTGTGGCTTCTTATTATTTGTATTACAGTTGGGCCTAAATACCTACCATGGGCCTCTTGTAATGGGCACTGGGTGAGCATATAATAAAAGCCAGCCCATAATAAAAGCCAGCCCCTGCTCTGAAGAAGGCACTATTTAAGAGCCTGTATATAAGGGAAAGCGTGCTAATTACACAGTTAAAGTAACTCAGATAAATTGTACAGGTATACATTTCTTTGTGAACACTGCTATTTTGGTAAAAAACTTCATATGTGTGTGTTGTGTGTGCATGTGTGTGTGTGCACGTGCATGCATGTGCATGGGCATGTTCATTTTTTTTCTGCTTTAGCTCAAATGTCTTCCAAAACAATTCAAAAAAAAGAAAAAATCTTATCCCAGAATATCCCCCCTCCCCCCAAAAAAATCTTATCCCAGTGTTCACAGCTGTTTTTTATAAGTAAGTTTGTCTGAATCCATACACTAGCCAGTGCTGAGAAAACTTTCCATATAGGCCACAGCAGCAAAGCCCAGAATGGCAAGTAGGTCAGCAATGGGGCGAGACTATGAGACTCCTGACTCTCTCAAGTTATACTTTTACCCGTAAGGCCACAACACTCCTCTTGCAGTAGCAAATTTGAAGAGTCTCAACTCACAGAAGACCTCACTTTTTCCTTCCTCTCTCTTTCTCTCTTGCTTTTTTTAGCATTCAATCTGCAGCAGCCACAGACATCATTTCCCTCCTCGGTGTTGGGCATCCCTCTCCCTTCTGCCAGCGATCGTGTCAGCCTCAGGAGGGAAGAGGTACATGTGCAGGTCACCTAGAGTTCAGAAAGAAAGAATTTAGGCAGCAAAACCCTGATGCAAAACATCTGAGGAGAGATGATCTGAAATCGCCATCCGGGACTCTGAACTCCAGCTTGTTAACTAGCTCCTCACAAGCTTGCCTGTTCCTCCGCTCACGCTCCGGTTTGACAGGGCTGGCAACACGGAAGCACACAAACCTGTCAAGCTCATGCCCTTGATGAGGCCACCTTCTTTTCACCCCCTATGGCAACATCATTTTTTCATAAGGTAACAAGCTCGCTACCTGTTCACAAGCAGAGCCCTGCTTCAAAGACCCCTGCCCTGTTTCTGCAACTAATTTTGATATCGGTCCAGATTTCTGCACCAAACCCGGACTCCAGAATTGCTGGGAGGTTCAATCTTTTTTTGAGTGTTTTTTTTTTTTCCCCCCTCTTGGTCCTGAGATGTGTTTTTTTTTCCTGTTGTCATTCATCTCAGTGAGAAGAAAAGCAAGTGGAGTGAGATTGTTTAGTTAGTTCTAACCCACAGCAAACATTTCACGGAAGGAAACAGACAGCAGAAGATCCTCTCCGCGGGGCTGTGGAACTCGAATAATGTTGATTTAATAAAGCACATCAGCAGCTTGGTAAGATAGTACATAATAGAGCGCAGCACCAGCCAAATAAGATCATATACTGAAGCACATAATATGAGAGCACAGCACAGATGTCACCGGCTCTGCGAGACATCAGGGCACATAACGCACGATGCAACGTAATAGATGCCTGTGCACTGTGAGCAGATAGCGCGCCTGTGCATTCAGGGTTGATACAGTTTAGTAACTGGCTTCTGATGAATGGCTGCGAGCTCAGTGAGGACCCACCGCTTTAGCAGTCTGCCTAAGCTAATCAAGCTGGTTATTTTGTCTTTACTGTGGCATCTGAGCACTGAAGCTGTGCTCAGAAAGTCATGGACCCGCTCAGGTCATTGCAAAATAAACATCAGGCTCTTCCTTCCTGGTGTGATTTCCCTGAAAACAGTGGAGTCGTGCCAGGGCTGAAGCTGGTCCATAACATACGCTGCTCTGCCCCTCCCCATTAAAGCACTCCGTATTGCATCCCTCTGCATGGGACACTGTTGGGACCTGCGTGAGCCCAAAGGTAAAGCATTGTATCCTGGATACGTGCTGCTTCCATTGAAATGAACCTTTTGAAATGTAAGCACTTTTGCATGGCCAGTGCCATTACTGCACACTAAGAGGGAAAAATCCCCCACTGGTGACAATCTGTCAGTCTTCCTACATAGCTGGAGTCATGTAATACCTCTGCAGTAAGGAGGGCACATGGACACATGGACTGTGCCTACGTACAGGAGAGAGACACGTACTGCATGCAGGGACCTGGCTCCATACGAGCTCAGACCATACATGTAGAGAGGGGGCATTGGGGAAACCTTCAGGAGTTGCACAGACCTTGTGCATAGTGTTAGGGGCGGCTTTGTTTCTAGCCTTGCATCTAGCTCTGTCATCAACTTTATGTAAAAACACAGTGTGTAACAGAGCATGGGGACTTCTGGGTTTAGCAGTGACACAAGACACAGGAAGTACCTGCCCAGGAGAGCGTATAGTCTAAGGGCCTTGTTATAAGCCTAGTTTAGGCAGCTTCTGGAGCTCTCAACCCCTAGACTGGCTGCACATCAACACCTTCTAAGCGTCTTAAAGCACGTGTTATTCAGCTTAAAGTTATGCCACCCCAGGATAAGATTATTTCCAGTCCACCTATTTTTTTTGCTATTCCATTATCATGTAGCCACTTCCCACAGCTGTTCTGCTCAAGTTGAAGTCCTCCAGAATCCCAGAATGTAGTGCAGCCCCCGCCCCCCCAACTCAGGGAAAGTGAGGACACAGAGGCACAGTTGGGATAGGCACAGTGCCTCACCCTCCTACCCCCAGGGATATTGGGCACAGCAAGAACTGCAGCCAGCCCTAAATCACCTCTTGCCACTACCCAGACCACCTCCTACCACCCCTGGTGCCTCCTGCCACTGCCCAGACTGGCTCTGCTCTTGCCAGCACAGGAGGTTGGTGCTGCTTCAACACTGGGAAAAAAAAAAGCTCGGGTCACTTGGATCTCAGAGCATCTCTGCAATGAGAGTAGGGACACCAGATTTAAACCCTGACACCCCTGATCTTAGCACGGAGCTGCAGTGAGACCAGAGAGTTCCAGGGCAGGAAGTTACTTCCTTGGGGCTCTCTGACATGGCAGTAGGCCTACTCCCTACCTAGTGTGAGCTGCAGGCAGGTCCTGCTCCTAGTCCTGCAACTGCTCACCAAGCCTCTAGTGGCAAGTCAGAGCTGTGCAGGTGAAAGACAGTCTCAGCAGGTTTTTTGACTTATTGTGTGGCTGCTCCACTAAGCTGAACAGCACCAAGCCAATTGACATTTGTTCAATTTAAAGCATAAGGTCCTAAGAGACAGACATCAGGGGTAAGTACAGACAGTCAAAAAGCCTGAGGCTGAATTCATTCAATCTTTGCAAGTTAGCCTGAGTTGCGTAGATTGAACTGATAAGCAAGTGAACAGACATTCACTTTTGATTTTAGAAATGCTGCCCTGTGCCTGCAGTGGCCCAGGCTGGAAGCTGTGGAGGTGCTAGCGCACACCGCTCTGCTTGGCTGGAGCAGGCAGTTTGGGACAAGACTAGCCTGCAAGGTGGGGTTTTTGGGGGAGGTGCAAAGCATCCTGGGATGCTGGGAGACTGTGGGTTAACCTGAGTGGGACTGGGACAGAAGTTCAATAAACAGATTTAACTAAAATCAGTTAAGACTGATAGTACATCAATCCAGGTTTATCTTAAACCAATTTGGGCCATTTTAAAAGTGGTTTTTGTGCAATGAACTTCTGTTGTGTTACACACTTGAACCAGTTTCAATAGCTTTAACCAGATAATGTGTAATTTCTGTCCCTAGCTCAGAAGGGCATGGTCTGAGGTGTAGCAAGAGCCAAGGCCTAGATTTTGGCCTTGCTGGCACTACCATGCCTAAGTGAAGGATGGCAGAGGGGTGCAAGTCCCTCCTTTCAAGCCGTGTACACCGCCCCATTGCACAGGGCTTGTGGTGGAACCCCTGTCTAGCCCAAAGTGGAGGGGGGGAGGGGGCTTTTTTTTCTTCAATGTGCCAGTTGTTCCAAAGTTTAAAGGGGACAAAAAGTATATGACTAAGTACACAGAGATGTTCTGAGTCTTTCTGGGTGTGGTGCTTCCAATTAAGGACTCCGTTCATGTATAAGACAAAGCCATAACAGGTGATCAGTCACCTGAGGACAGAAGAACGGAGACTGTTTTGCATCAAATCCGGCTTTACTGAAGTAAAAGTGCTGTTTTTCTGAGCCTGGCTATAAATTCAGGCTGAAATACTGTGACAAGACACGCAGAGGCAGAGGAACGCTGCTAACATCTGTGACAAGGGAACAGAAAATCCTTTGCAGTTATAGCCTCTGAAGACTTCTACCCTCATTTGTAACTAACTTCTCATGTATAAACACAATCTGACCTCGTCTGTATAGTATTGTCCAGGCCTTTCATGCGTCATATGCTATACCCTCGAGTACTGCATGTGTATCACTGTCTGACCATCTCTTGGATGATTTGGTTTATATTCCCTGTCCTGTGAATTCAACACTCAAGAGCAAAACAACGGGCGTGTATTTTCAAATACAGCCAAGCCTTGGAAATGATTTTGGATGCATTTTAAAATAAGGTGCAATGAAGAAAAAAAGGTCAATCAGAAATTCTTATGTAGGAAATCAAGAGCAGAGAGGCACAGTGTTGTTTGGCCATTGAGCTTATGATAACCAAACTATCCTTATTGGTCCTTGTAGCTCGTACAAAAATTAATCAGAAAAAGAAAGGGTGATTTTTCTTTTTTCTTTTTTTTGCTGATGTTGCTATTCTTAATTTTTACTTTAGCATGTAACATTTCCCCCCGATTTAGGATTGAATTGAATTGCTCAGTTAGAACTCTAAGGCTGAGCTTAGGGTCTCAAGGGTTTGCCTACATGGGGAAGTTAGCATGTGGCAAGCTGGGGGGTGAATTTACAGCATATCAGCTACTCTGTACTATCTTCCCATGTGGACACCCTTAGCGAGCACTAAGGTAGCTTAGTTCACTCTCAAAATGGAATAACGTAGCTCCAAGATATTCTTAGTGCAGATGCCCTGTTACTTAAGGGAATCAGGGCACTGTAATGTTGGGGAATCCCACCTCTCTGAGAACAGCTGAAAGCGGGTTGCTGAAAAGGACTCTTTCACTCACACAGAGCACGCACAACTGGCCAAGCACCTTTCCAGTGCTCTGTGGGTATGTCCACCCAGCAATCTCAGCCTGTGCTCCTACAAGATGTTTGCCCCAAACTCCCTATCACCTGCACAGAAACCTCTCAAGCCTAAGCTTGCGCTCTGAACCGCAGTTTGCTGATATAGTAAAGGACCGGGTTTCAACCCACATTGTGGTGTACAACTGGCCCATTTTACCATAAAGATGCAGGTGAGGTGAGAGGTCCCTTCTATATACTTCCCACAGTTGCCACACGACTGTTTGGAAAAGAATCACTCTTCAGCTAACACAATTATGGGCTCCGACCCCAAAATTATAGTAGTCACTCTAAAAGGAGTGAGGATGCAGTGATGCGAGGGGAAATGCAAAACTCTAGAGCTCTTGGTTCCAAGATAATACCTTTTATTAGACCAGCTAAGAAATCACCAACAAATATATATATATATTTCTCTGCAAGCTTTCGGGCACACCTTCCTCAGGCTCAGGGAAAATTAAAGATGGTAAAAAGTCCCCATAGGTAGAACATAAAAAATGAAGTTTATCCTCAGGAACGATGTGTGTGCCCAAAAGCTTCCAGAACAAGATCATTTTTTTTTGCAACTTCTTAGTTGGTCTAATAAAAGGTGTCATCTTGGAACCAAGAGTCCTAGAGTTTTGCATTTCTTTTTGTCCCAGACCAAGACAGCTAACAAATACATCCCTGTAATACAAGGAGGGCTTTCTGTGTGGGGGGTCTTTGTATTTGAGCTAAGCTAACCCAAATGCTCAAATCTGTCAAACATTCAGACTAGCTGTGTAACCAGTCTAGTATAGTTTAGCTTCTTCAGAAAGGCAGATTTCAGACTAAAATCAGGCTAGTCTAGCTATCGTGTATAGCTTCTTCAGAAAGGCAGATTTCACTCTTTCACCATTGGGCTACTAGTCTGGCATGAGTGAGAGGGCATTTCCAGGCTATACTGCTTCCATTTTTACTAGAGTTTCAGTGTGGATCCTGGCTACCTAGCTTTTGCCACAGAGGGCACGTCTACACGAAACAATGCACATTGGACTAATTCTACTGCACATTAGTGTGGCTAGCAAAAACCATGCTAATGCACAGTAGAGTTAGTCTAATGCACATTAACATCCTAAAAAAGCGTTCATCTGCAGTAATGTGCAGTAGTGCCAGTTATGGCACATTAAGTTAGTACTTGTCACTGCAGGCACTAAATGTCATGCACCCTAATTATGGTGCATTAATGAACGTGTAGATGAACCCTGAGTTCCAGAAGTTTCACAGCCGGGGGGAATGGAAACAGAGCAGGTGTTTGGGCCCCTTTCAAAGACCCCTCTTTCTGGGAGCTAGCTAAGATTCCCTTCATGTTCCTTCGTGTACGGGAGAGTGTAAGCTCTCCCCAAGCTCTAGCAATCTTTCTTTATTGCCAATTTTAAATTCCCAAGGTCTTCCTTTAGAACCTGCAGTTCAAAAACGGAGCTGCAAAACATCCCCACCAACCCCCACAAAAAGATTCAAAGGCAGAAGCCTGTTTGAGAAGACTTCTAAGATTCCTCTGAAAAAAAAAATATATATATACTGAAAGGGTAATGCTCAGAATCTCCTACAAATTATACAAAGACAACTTGAAAAGCTGCAGTATGTCTGTTTGCAAAAGTTCTCTTAACCCCCAGAGACTGAGAATCACATATATATTGATGCATGCATTTATTTACTCTTTCCCCCAGGGAAATGGATGAAGAGCTGGACATGTACATATACACTCTCTTCTCTATAGAATAGGCAAGCAAACATCTAGAAGGAAAGAAAAAGAAAAAAAAAAACACACAGGGAGGATAAAGAAAATCATAACAAAATATAAATATTTAAATATCGGAAGGGGGTAAACCACCTTTTTTTTTTAATCTCACTCAGTCCTCACCTTTACTAAACAGTGACCCAGGCAGTTCTTCCTATAATTTGCGTGTGCAGAGACAGACTTTTTTTTCCCCATGAAAAAGAGAAAGAATCCAGTGGTCAGATGAAGGGAACTGGGAATGTGAGTCCTGACTGCCTCCTGTCAAGGCTGAAACTTTAATTCTTGAGTCTGTATCGGGAGCTGCCCTCGGTGGGCTGCTCGCGGGTGGATGCCATCCAAGGGGCACGGCCACCACAAAGGAAAGGACTGGGGCCCCCTGCAGCTCAGGGCCTACTGGCAGCTCGCCCCTCGGCCATGGGAAAGGCAGGCAGACTCCTCTGGAAAAAGAAGAAAAATTAACCCCTCACCACTTTCCACCCCCCACCTCCCTCGGTGGAGCCTGCCTTTGTGGCCTGCCACTGGGTCATGCAGGCCCTGAGCTGCAGGAGGGCCTGATCCTTTCCTCCATGGCAACAGTGCCTCCCAGGACCACCCAAGCAGGATGCTAGTGGATGAGTAGGCAGCACCCAGGCGGATCCAATGGTGTACAAGGCGTTGGAAACCCAGGCATGCTCAGGGGCTTGTCGGGCTTCCCGCGCCCCATGCACAGTGCCCGCTGTGCCTTCCCGCCACCTGGGACCACCCAGAAACAGGCTGGCTTGGCCCTAGAGCAGTGTGGGAAGACAGCCAAAGGGCGGCTGGGTGAGCTGTTAGCCCGAGGAGGTGGCAGGGATGGTGCACAGAGTGCTGGAAGCCCGCCACGCCCGAGCTTCCCTGAGCACGCCTGGGTTTCCAGTGCCCCATGAACCGTCCTCACCACCTTCTCCAGATGTATCGCTGCAGTTTGTTACATAGCACAATAACAAATTGCAAAGATGCATTTTACTTTGCTACCTAACAAAGGCATTTAAATCAAAATACGCTGCCACAGGTGTATAGCGTGATGAAAGTGAAACGTAATAAGCTGCTGCAGGTGTAAACTGTGACAGCATTAAACCAATAAAAAAGGGCAACTGAACTGCTTAAAAGGCCAATTTCATCACATGTACAAGCTCCCAGAAGCTATAGTTGAGGCAGTAATAGAGTCACGTCTGTATGTATTAGACCCAGACTGAAATTATCAATGCCTGCTGAGCAGTGGGTTACAAAATGCGTGAGTTTTTTTTTCCCAGCTGTAGCTACGATCTAAACACATTTCACCTATTTAAGGCACAACTGTAGCCGACGGGAGTGAGGTCCCCAAGCGCAAGTGCAGAGGACCTTCCTGAAGCTGTATGGAAAGTGCAGGTGCTGTAACCCTGGTACTGCCTTTTATTAGCAAATGAGCGTGGAAGGGCAAGAAGTGGGCAGAAGCCTGGGTATGGTCCTTGTGAGTCAATCAGCAAGACTGGCCAAAACCATGGCAGGAAGTATGTAACATCCTAGCAATGTCAGAAGCACGTACTGGGCCCGCAGCAGGGCCCTCGAGTGTACTACACCACCTCACATGGCCATACCTCTCCTGGAAGAGAAGGCAGTAAGTTGACCATGTAGATATGACCTTCAGTTCCTAAACAAAGCTTCTGCTAGAGTAAATGCAGCTGCTTAGCACCTACGTGTACAGACCCCAAAGGTTAATCCAGTCCTAGCTCTTGGCCAAGCCTTGGACTTAACCCAAAGGTTAAGCCAGCCCTAAACCTCTTCATACCTCAGTCCCCTCAGCAGTATGGAAAATAATACCTTCTTGATAAAGGGGCTAGTGTGAGTATGTCTACACCATGTCCCGGTGTTCCCAAAACAGGATTTAACAACACACAACCACCCCAAGTACCAAAGTACAAACCTTGAAATGCTCTCACTAGTGAAAGGCTACTGTCAATCACACAGTGGTCTCCAGAGCCACTGTGGGGGCTCTTTTAGAGCACCCCAATCACAGCATTTCTCTTTTGATGCATTCAAGAAGGAACAGGTCATGTAAGACTTGTTGAAGTGCCTCCTTTGCCCCCCTGGGGAATGTTCCCCAGAAAGTTTAATGCAATAATGCTCTTATAATGCTCCAAAAGGAAAGGGTCTAGATTAGGGCAGTCTATTAAATGAGTATAGCTCTTTATCAATATATTTATTTAGAGCAAATATGAAGCAACATGGTATTCAGAGTATGAATACATTCACTTGTTTTTTTATCAGAGCCCTCAATAAACTCATCTTGGGCTTTAAATTCCCAAAGCAGCATAGCTTTGTCTCTCTTTTTAGGCATACCCTGGAACCGATCAGCCACTTCTGCAGTGTTAGGTGTGAAATAAGAATCACGACCTTTGGAATCAGAGTTCCCCACTGACCTGTTCAGCATTGATGTGCCTGGCACATTTTGACAGCAATGGGAATTACACCAGGGAATCACACATGTCCAGACGAGAAAATATATTAGTGATAAGAAAACCCTTAAAAGGGTCCAACTGGATTCAGATAAGCAGCTTCCTAAAGTTTGGACAGTTATCCAAACTTCTTGATTCCTTTCGGTGTGTAGAACTTGGCTGGAACAGGCTTTCCAGAACCTCCACATTAACAGCCTGATAAAGACTATTCAAAAATAGCATGCTAATATTTTGGGCAACCACTGTGTGGCATTTTCCTACAAGCTCTTTAATGAGGTGATTTGCAAATGACCAGCAAATTCAGCGGATCATCGCAGAACCCTGTCCTAAACATTAGTGAGGATAAGACGTAGAGCTCTGGCTTTGTTAGGGACTGGGACATGGGATGGTCACCTGCCAGGCAAAGTCCAGCAGTCAGGATCAGGGGCTGGAACGGGAAGCCAGCGCCAGAGTCAGGAGTTTACAGTGGTGTAATTTAGAGCACTTTTTATAGCACTATAAAATTACAGCACTCCTAAACATGACAGGTATGGGGGGTGGGGGGGGGCAGATCTCTGAGCCTCACTGCATTTTTTGCTAGCATTTTTTATGCTAGGAGGCTGGGGGCACTCCACAACCACCTGGAGCTGCAGGAGACAGCAGCCAGCAGCAGACCAGTGAAGAAAGCAGCTCTCACTTATACAGGAAGCCCTGCTCCAAGAGTATGGTCCCCAGCCATGCGGGGTCTCATGAAGTGTGGGTGTGTGTGTGTACATGTGGATGTGCATGCATCCATGTGGTCTTTGCACTTGCAGTGTGTCCCTTTTACTCTTCCCCACTTCTCTGGGAGTTGGCACTGCATCTTCCACGGGGCCAGGCAACAGCTCACAAAGCTCTTGGTCTATTGGCAGAATTGCCAGAAATATGACCAGCATACTGAAGTTATTTAAAGCACTGTAGGTTGCTAAAGCACTGTAAAATACAGCACTTCAAATATAATACCTCATTTAACAGGGGTTAATTTAAAGCACAATACCCATCTTAAAGTTCTGTAAAGCTCTGCACTTCGGTTAAGTAAGTCATAGCAATAAAGTGATTTAAACCATGAAAAGAACCCCAAACCAACTGCTGTACATTTCTTAGGACAAGCTGGGGCCTGGGAACTAATCTGAGTTTGTTGCAGCAAGTTCCTGTTTCCTTGCAGCCTTAGGGTGAACTGCCTTGAGCCTTTGATTGGGACCAGCTGGGACCAGGATTTTGATTTGTCTCAATACAGGTTGGGGCACTTAAGAGTTTACGGGAAGAGGTGCTGAATTTGGCTGGATGTAGGGTGCCTGAAGACTGTTCAGCTGTGGTGGAATAGTTTTAATTACACAGTTGGCATCACCACAGTCCCTATTTATTGCTATCATTCAGCACTATAGGGAAGTACTTTTAATCCCATTTTACAGATGGGAAAAGGGATCATGGTGAGAATAAGACCTGGATGCACAAAGGGACACACATGCAACAAACAGAGTACTCACGAAGTATAGTATCTGAGAGATAGTCTGAATGAGGCCAGCAGGAACTTCTCAGTGGCAGAACAAGAACAAGCCAAACACAAGACTGTAGCAAGGACAGTAGTAAAACCTGTAATCTCTCCCTTTATACAGTTCTGTATATACATTTTTGTACATAATAAAAAGTTGTTTCCACACCATAAGCCTCTTTAAGATACCACACCAAGTGCCTACATCTCATCTAACCCCACTTTATATGCTGATATTAAGAATGAAGATGCTTAAACCTCAACCTCTTGACATTGCCTATTGCTGTGACTTAACAGAAGTGCACAGCTTTACAGCACTTTAATTACCAGGTGCTTTAGTTTTACCAGGAAGTTCCCTAAATGCCTAAAGGTCTGTTTCTGGGCCTGCTTCAATATCCCTCAGTCTTGATAGAGCTGAGCAGCTCAATACCTCACTTACACCCGAAGCCCTTTCAGAATCCATTAATTGGTTTCATTTACAGAGCATACTTAACGGACTAGACTATGTGTAAACCATGTGGGAATATCACTTCCACCTTTTATCCAAGAGTTCAATGGTTAGAGCTCTCACCTCATGGACTGGAGACCCAGATTCAACTCTCTCTCTACCTCAAACCCAAACTTCACATCTCTTACAAAACATCCCCAAACTCCAGACAGAGGGTCTTCCATGGTCAGTGGAATAATTTGAGATGTCTTGGGCTAAACTGAACATAAGAGGAAGCCTGTGGAAAGTGCCTACCTGAGAGGGGGAAGTGCTGGGTGCCAGTCCTTGCTCCAACAAAGGCTTATCTATTTTAGCCAATGATTACTGAATATAAAATACAGAAAGCAGGAATGTGGCCTGCTCCTTCTGATCAGGCTTAGAAAGAAAGGACTTAGTGGACACATCTACACAAGGTGTTATGTCCATTGGACTACTTCTACTGCGCATTAGCGCAGCCGGCAGAAAATGTTCATCTATGTTAATGCACACTAGAATTAATCCAATGGGCATTAAGCACCATCTAAAAAGCATTCATCTGTGCTAATGTGCAGTAACACTGATTACAGCACATGGAGTTATTTCAGGTATGAAACTTAATGTGCTGTAGTTATGGTGCATTAATGAATGTATAGATGCACCCACTAAGCCTCAGTTTTTAAGCAAAATTACTTCATTTCCTAGGTCCAGGAGAAGGTTCAGGGTTGTGAGCCTTAACAGAAGGGTTTAAGTCATATCTTTGTCCTCCGCATTTCCTACCAGGTAGCTCAACCAACTCCACATTCAGCACCCTGGCTTCTGTGAATCCCATTCTGAGAAATCTGAAATGTGTGGGGAGCTGAGAACCTAGTCATGGCCGATGGATTCTCCTAGGGAGGCCAAGCACTAAAAAGTTAGATGCTGCAACCCCAAAGTCCTTTGGGGATATAGCTGAAAGTCATGCAAGATGCCTGCAGCAGCAATGCAGATCTTTCAGAACCTAGGCTAGTGCCCTAACTGCTGGGACATGGCCGAGGTGAGTAGCTGCTGCTTCCTCTAGATGCTACAGATCTGGTTTTTGTAAGGGCTCCCTCCTCTATAGCAGCAGTTGGCAATGATGGGCCATGAGGGATATAGGTGAATCTGTGACTACCATTGGCTAAAACCACCTCTGGGCAGGGATGTACCAGATGTGATGAGGCAGCTATAGTTCTCAAGGTATTTTTAATTCATACAGGGAGAAAGGGGTAAGCACCAGATCCCACTACCCTTTGCCGGTCTCCCCAATACACCCCTGGCTTGGCTGTGCTCAAAAGAAGACTTGGCCTCATGGCTTGGTTCCCAAGTGAGTGAACAGGACTCAACTGAAGACACCTCCACACAGCTCAAACTAGACCTGCCTGATGCTCTGCTCAGCATTATGTTTGCAATCCCACATACCGTGTGTTTGATTTCTCTGGACACCCATGGGCACTGGAACAACTACAGTGGGCAGCAAATTTATACCACTTGGGCAGCCCCTTTGCAGTCGCACCTTTCTCCCCCCTCATCCACTTTTTGTTATAAAGCACCATAGCACTGAGGGGATGGTTGGGGTGAGTCTCCTGGTTATGATAGTGTAACCCCATCCTCTTCACTAGATAGAGCTAAATCTGCCTTGCTCATGACACTAATCCCTGGGGGTCATAAACACACATATAAAGCGCGCACATTTTGCTTTTAGAATAGATACAATTACAGTAAGTGGCAGGTATATTCAGAACATTTCCCACGGCAGAAGACCCCCTAGCTTGCTGTAAGATTTCGAGCACCACCTGCCATTCCAAATTATACAAGTCGGATGCTGTGCTGCATTGTCAATGAGATGAGCTCACGGCAGCTTTCAAGAGTGAAGTGTGAGCAATTCAGACAAAATGAAATTTTCTGTAACTTTGTTGGGTAAAACATCATTGGCTTCTCCTTTGATTAGGGAGCAGGGAAAATGTTTCTGTTTAAATAACAATAAGATGTGGCTCTTAAAGAGCATTTTTCATTGATAAAGCATTTTTACAAACTCAGTATTGTTACCCCAGTTGCACATATGGGCACAAAGATGCACTGAGAGGTGAAGTGCCTCCGCCAAGGTCACCCAGAAGGGACTGCATTAAAGTCCCCTGAATCAAAGTATGGGTCTCCATCACAGCCCCCCTGATCCATTAGCTAACATACCCCTAAAATAAAGAGTACATGGAAAACATATGTGAAAGCCCTTGCTAAAATGTTGTCAACATGATAGTGCCTGGTTTGTCATCCCAGTTAAAATGATACAAAAAATTAGATGGAGGACTTTGAATCTGGGTTTTATTTCAGCCTCTGCTACAGCCTTCCTTTATGAAAATGAGCATGCCACATTATCCCCCAAGTTTTCCAATATAAAACAAGGATAAGACCTTGCTGCATCTTGTTGTGGAAATATATATATATATATTTTTGGCCTGGGGGGGGTCATCTATTACAGCAATGAGGGCCATTGAATTCACACACACACATCCCCTTACCAACACAATCTGCAAATGACTTGCTGTCTACACAGAAAGTCCAGGCTTGTGCGAATATCAGAGACCTGCTTCTGTTTAGATCAATTTTGCAGCCTCAAAATTTTGCCTTCTCACATCAGACTTTGCAAAGGCCGAGCGAGCTACTTGCAACACTTCATGCTGTGAAGATCTGGGGCTGAGATAATGCTATAATTTACAGGGAGGAAAAGGGACAGAGCTGTGCTGCGAAACTGGGCCATTAATGGCAATGGTCATTAGCAATTGTTTCAGATGCAACCGGAAAAGTTTCAGAGGTGAGTACAGAAAAGGATATGCCGTATTGAGTGCTCTTTCAGCTCTACCATTTGCAGGTGGCAGTACAGTTTAATCTGTGCAGTGTTGGATTAAGGTATGGGCACTTCAGGAGTCACATGCAGCAGATTTGGAGCTGCTTTGTGATAACTTACAGGTTCAGCCTGTCACCTGCTGTAAGAAGAATGACTCCATAAATACCAAGGTTATTACAAGCAGGGAGGGGCTACATCCTCAACAAGGCAAGCATATGACTCCAGATAAAAGCTACTTTGAGCTTGGCAACCATAACTGAACTCATCTGGGGTTCAATCCTGCCAACAAAGTGATATCAACAAAATAACCCCCCACCCCAAAACCTGAGTATTTGTATTATAGTATCCAGATGATCTTGCTGAGTATTATTTTCCAACCTACAATGAGTTCCAGGGATTACAACTTTCTTAAAGGGTACATGCAGCTTAGTAAAACGTGACAAAAATTAACAGTAAGTGCGAAAGTCCCAAGGGCTTTGGGCAAAAGCCCTGAACCCAGCATCCACCCACAAGCATGAGCAGCTGATGGACTACCCTCCTCTATTATACCCCACTCACAGTTTGTTGTCCTAATTCAATGCCATCCCAGATTCAGGCAGCTCCATCTCTCACCTCTTTCAGGGTGCAGTTTCCAGGGGCTCAGCTGTAGCAACCACTCATCTTATTATGGGTAGCGTATCCTTCACTTAGTCTGCTGATATGTCCTCACTGGCTTCGGTCCAGAAAATAGGCATCATCCCATTACCACTCCTCTATCTGTATCCTAGCTGTAATCCCTACCCTGGCAATGTCACACTTGACATCATTCACTTTCCCATCCATTTCAAATACAAATAATAGTGTTTTATCCACCCCCAACCCTAGAACGTAACAAAATTGGCTCAAACTAATCACGTAACACAGACAGAAAAGCAGCCTACATAACACATGCAAATGAGACCCAGCCCCTCTTGTTCATCCTCAGATGTCAGCAGCAGCATCTCATCCTTTTAGTGCCTCTGTCCATCTATTGGTTTTAGGCACTTCTGAGCTTAAAGTAGGTGTTCACAACCTACTTCTTGAGGGGCTTCAGCCTTCAGGACCGTCATAGGAAGAAGCATTGACTTGATTTTAAGTACAGGAGCTGAGGACTGAGCAAGAATACAGCCAGACTCCAGAGGCTGGGGGAAAGCAGACCTGCCCGGATGGCAAGCCCACAGGTAAGTTGGGCATGCACATAGGCCAAGTATTGTTTCAAAAACCTTTCCTCTTATGCTTTGCTTTATGTCTATTGCTAGAGATAAACCACACTTTGTTCTGAAACGGCTGTGCTTCCCTTGCCGTAAGATCGGAGAGGCGTGAGCTACCCCACTCATCCAAGACGAGGCTTCAAGACACGGTGGGTCCTCCAACACAACCTAACAGAGAGCTGTACAGCAAGACTGGGGAGGGAGGGACGTGCTGAGTGCTTTGCCCATCACTCCTTACTCTTCCCCCTTACTGAGGCAAATCTGCTGCTGGTTTCATAAATATAACAGGCCAGGCTGGGGTGAACCTATTTCTCACTTGGAAATGCTTGATTGTGCTCTTTATCCTGGGGAAGCGCACATTAGATGAGTGAAGGAGCTGGCGGGCATCTAATGAGAAGCCTAAATGTTGGCTACCGGAGGAGTTAGCCTGATAGCGGCCAAGTGCCTGGGTAACCAAATAAAGCAGAAGTTGCAGCAAACTGCTAATCAGAGATATATGTGAATGCTACTAGAGAGCAAATACTCAGAGCTGGGCACATGAAAGCTCAGTTAACCTGTTGTTTCCCTCCATGGTTAATATAGGAACCTCACTGCTTTTATTGCTCAGAGCTAATCTAATTGTTTTCTTCGTCTGGGATGCAGAGATGCCTCATCTCACGTCCCAAATTTCTGGGCTGTGTTTGTGTTTCATTTAAGGAGACGCTGCTGAGCATCCTCCGCTCCCATTGAGCTCACTGATGTCTAAGCCCAATCATTACCTTTTAGCAAGCCCTTGTCCATGGGGGTCCTAGCTCTGGCACTCACCCACGCCCTGATGAATGCCTTACTCTGTGAGAAGCCCAACTGAAACCAAAGGCACTGCACGTAGCTTCAGACACTGCTCATGGGAATAAGAGCAGGTGAACTGGAGGTGGGGATCTGGCACTTGTTGCTCTCACAGATATGAAAGGTGAGAATTGTGTTTCTTTTCCTTTCGCAGGGATGGGACTCTGGTTTTACCTCATCAATAAAAGATGAACTTTGTGTGTTTTTTTGGGATTTTTTTATGGGGATAGGAGAGGGCAGACCAGAACCCAATATTGGGAGAATGAGTAATTAAGACAATTGCATTAAAAAAAGTGGCTGGGTTAAAAACAAAGGAGTGTGTCAAATATGCACAGACAATGACTGCCAAGTGTGCGTGTACAAGAGAGGCTGGGAGGGGGTGACAATACACTGCTCAGACCAGTCATTATTGATTTTTTTGTACTTCTAAAATAAATACACTCTACATCACTTATTTCAGTTACTGTGGTCCAACTTTTCAAGGTACTAACATCTTCCCAAAGTGGGGAAGGGCCAAGAATAGCTTCCATCAATAAACATGTCCAAAACATATACTGTGTCTCCTTTTCCTGCTACCCTACTGGCAGTCAGGTGGCCTATGGAAGATCGCTGGCTCGGTTAGGTGGACAACACGAAGATAAAACCCAGACATTAGAGGGAACAACCAGTCCATACTCCTTGAGTAGTGGTCAGTAGCCACTGAAACCTCACAATGCCCACTTGTGGGTCAGTCCTGTGTAAAGAATAGAAGACCATTAAACTGAACTAAAGAGAGTACAAACCCTCCTTTCCTAGTACAGGCCTGGGTAGCAGGACAGCAAAACAGACCTCTAAATCCTGCAGAGGAAGATTTACAATCGGATGGTATTTTTCTTGCATTCATCAGTTATTCATAACTGTTCTCCAATATTTTTTTCCAGATAAAATCATAGCGCAAATTTTGCTTGCGAGCAGATGGATGTGGATACATAAAATACATTATCTAAAGTTCAGGATTTGTCCACTCAGCCCAGACATCATATGAAGTGGCTTTCTGATTGGACAAGCAAACCACAACACTTAAAACCAGGCTTTCATGGCAAACAGTGGCATTTTGTAAAAGGTACCGTCTGTTAAAGTATTTGCTAGTGCTCATCTAAAATTAGCTGTTCCCAGACACATTCTAGCCAGGAGACTCATTAATTAAAAGAATCAGATAAACAAACTTTGAGGCAGGGGCAATCCAGTTATGAAAAATTCATTTCACAATTCAAACACGTTTGCCCTTTTTTTTTTTTTACAGCACAATTTGTTCAGCTTTGGGGGAAGAAAAATCATGTGAATATTCAGAAAGCAACCTCAACTTAGCAAAAGGCAAGGATAGAGGTAAAGACTCATATGAACAGCCCTGAAAAATTACAAAGAAGGATGCATGACTAGATATGAACACATACATAAAACCAGAATCTCCTTTTAAAGATATTATTGGGGAACTTCCAGAAATTTGAGCTTGAAAAATTGTCCTGCAATTTAGATGTTTGCCTGAAATGAAGAAACAAATGAATCCTGTTTGGACTCACACGGGTCAGAAGCAAATACTCCTTGCCCCATGCATAGATCCACCCGTTTTCTCCCCCTTTCCCAGAAGCCTCCTGGACCCCTCCCTTCTTTCTACTAAAGCTTGGAAGCTTAAAAAAATCAACGTTTGAGCTGGTCGAGATTTTCTGACAATATGTATATATATTGGTTCTGAAAATACCAGTTCATTAGAGCTAAAACTTCTCTATTTCCAAAAACTTGTATTGGAGAACTTTTCTCAGGTCCAGAGTGAACTGTGAGAGACTAAATACAGCAGAGGGGATAGCCTCATGGTTAAGGCACCACCCTTAGTTCTAACCCATATCTTATTCAGACCCATGGCACCTACCTTTGATGTCTTTGGAGGGAATGACAGTAGCACCATTGCTATACTCCTCTCCTGGTGTCTTCAGAGGACATCAGGTGCCTCTTGCCTTCATCTGACCCTTCAGGGTACCAAATGGTATAAGTCATTGCCTTCCTAATGCTCTCTGATGGCC
The DNA here is from genome assembly GCF_052110815.1 of Crocodylus siamensis. Lineage (NCBI taxonomy): Eukaryota > Metazoa > Chordata > Crocodylia > Crocodylidae > Crocodylus > Crocodylus siamensis. The sequence continues at coordinate 7,644,007 of NC_143397.1, forward strand.
TGAGGCTGGAAATGAGAATCCATCTGGTCCCCACCTCCAGCTGAAGGAGTGAAAATAGTCTGTTCTTGCTGCTGTCACCTGCTCTGCTGGGGTCTGAGACACCCAGAATCCCTTCTCCAGTAGCTAAGCAACCAGAGGAATAGAATCTGGATTTTGGATGTTATGGCAACAGAGTGTGGATTGTGATGTCAACACAACATGGGGGACATTAAGTTATTAGGGAGTATGTATTTTCCGCTGGGGTGAAAGACAAAAATTGCATTGCTTAGCATTGGCTGAAGTGGTTGTGGATAGTAGTAGATTGCAAGAAGTTACCATCCATGGGAATGCACTACTGCCTCCCCCTTACCTGTATTTGGGTCCCATGGGAGGTAACAAAAACACTCTGAAAGGGATATGCATCTCTCTAAGGGTGTAAACAGATGTCTTCATAGACTTCATAGACTTCATAGACATTAGGGCTGGAAGGGACCTCGGGAGATCATCGAGTCCAGCCCCCTCCCCAAAGGGCAGGAAGTCAGCTGGGGTCATAGGATCCCAGCAAGATAAGCATCCAATTTACTCTTGAAGGTGTTCAATGTAGGTGCTTGAACCACCTCCTCTGGCAGACTGCTCCAGACCTTGGGGGCTCGGACAGGAAAGAAATTCTTCCTTATGTCCAGCCTGGAACGGTCTTGCAGGAGTTTGTGACCGTTCGACCTCGTCATCCCTTGGGGCGCTCTGCTGAACAAACGTTCCCCCAGATCCTGGTGGTCACCCCTGATAAACTTATAGGTGGCCATCAGATCACCCCTGAGCCTGCGCTTTTCCAGGCTAAAGAGTCCCGTGGCTCTCAGCCTGTCATCGTAAGATCTATTTTCCTGACCTCTGATCATGTGCATGGCTCTCCTCTGGACTCTCTCAAGCTTCTCCACATCCTTTTTGAATTGTGGAGCCCAAAACTGGACGCAGTACTCCAGCTGCGGCCTCACCAAGACCGAGTACAAGGGGAGAATGACGTCCCGGGATTTGCTCGAGAAGCATCTATGGATGCACGCCAGCATTTTGGTCGCTTTACTAGCCGCAGCATTGCATTGCAGGCTCATGTACATCTTGTGGTCAATGATGACCCCCAAGTCTCTTTCTTCTGTAGTGCTATCCAACGTAGCACTGCCGAGCCTATAAGGGTGCTGCAGGTTTTTCCTCCCAAGGTGGAGAACCTTGCATTTTTCGGTGTTAAACACTATGAGGTTCTCGTCTGCCCATTTGCTGAGCTTGTCCAGGTCAGCCTGGATCACCCGCCTATCTTCTGGCGTGGATGCTTTGCCCCAAAGTTTGGTGTCATCGGCGAGCTTGGCCAGTCCACTCCTGACTCCAATGTCCACATCGTTAATGAAGATGTTGAACAGTATGGGTCCCAGGACAGAGCCTTGAGGGGCCCCACTGATCACAGGGCACCATGATGAGTGACTGCCATCAATCACAACCCTCTGGGTCTGACCACGAAGCCAATTTCCCAGCCAGCGGATCGTGGTGGAGCCAAGGCCACAACTGGGCAGTTTGGCCAAGAAGTGATCATGGGATACCAGATCAAAATCTTTTTTGAAGTCAAGATATATGACATCAATCTCTTCTCCCTTGTCCAGGTGATCGGTCACCTGGTCATAGAAGGAAATGAGATTGGTCAAACAAGACCTACCCGCAACAAACCCATGCTGGCTATCCCTTAGGATGTTAGCCTGGGCCAGTCCCTCAAGGATGGCCTCCTTAATAAACTTTTCTAGGATCTTCCCCAGGATAGAAGTCAGGCTAATGGGCCTGTAGTTAGCCAGATCCACTCTCCTCCCTTTCCTGAAGATCGGCACCACATTGGCCTTCTTCCAGTCTTCAGGCACTGCACCAGAGCGCCAGGAGTTTTCAAAGATCTGTGCCAGGGGCTGGGCTATGACTCTCGCCAGCTCCTTGAGTACCCTGGGGTGCAAACTGTCAGGGCCGGCTGACTTGAAGGTATCCAGCTTCTCAAGGTGTTCCTTCACAAGGTCAGCATTGATGGAGGGTAGGGGATCCCCCTCACCCAGATTTCCCTGTCCCATAGCAGGCATGGGCATCCCATGTGACTGATGAAAGACTGACGCAAAGTACCTATTTAATAGGTTGACTTTTTCCTGGGCGTCAGTTGTCAGTTGCCCCATCTGGTTTAGCAGGGGTCCAACATTGCTCTTGCTTTTTCTCCGGCTCCTCACATATCTGAAAAAGGACTTTTTGTTGTCCTTGATGCCTGAAGCTAGTTGGAGTTCAGTTCACCTTTGTGTTGCCATGACCGTTTTAACCTTGGCACAAAGACTGATGTCCGTGTAACTCATCACACCCCAGTTAGTCCCCCCAAATTTGTGGCAGCAGCATAGCTGGGATGACTTTGTACTGCTATTTTGTGGCAAATGGCTGTTTGCTTTAAGGCAGGAGAGTGTGGGCAGCCCAGAGCTGTAGGCGCTCTCCCACCACCCCAGAAAGACGCTCCTAGGGCTTTAGAAACTGGATGATGTGTATCCTGGGACTTCCCATTCCCAGGGCATGCAGGATTGAACCCCTGAAGTGCTGGGAGTGCCTGCCCAGGTTCCCTCACTTGGGATTCTCCAAGTACATGCTTGCATGCGTGAAAACGTTTTCACATTCGCAGAGACCCGTACTCAGGGAGTCCCAGGGTACTCCTCTGGGTTCCCCGATACGAAGCGGGCTGTCCTGAGTGTTGTCCAGCAGAATCAGGACCTGGCTGCTCCTGGGGCATGTCTGCGTCACTGCCACCAGTGGGGCAGTGGTGGCAGTGAGGACGAGCTGCAAGGCAGCCCAGGCATGGGCTTTGAGCAGCTGCAGCAAGAAGGGACTGGCAGCAGCAAGGGGGAGGCAGCTGCTTTTACCTGCTTTTACCTGCTCGTGCCTGGCTGCCACTGCCGCTCAGTGGGGGTGGTCTGGAGCATGGGCGGGGGGGCAGGGTTGGGGCTGTGTGTGTACAGGACCTGGCTGGTCCAGAACTGCTCCACTTCAGCTGGGACAAGTCCAGAGCAGGAGCGGGTGCAGAATGGGTGCCAGGGCTGTGCACTCGGGTGCTGCTGGGCACTGGTGGCAGTGAGGAGCCACAGGCTATTGCGGGGCGTGGGAGGGGGCGGTGCTGACCAGGCTGCGCCAGCTCCCCAAAATGGCCTGTGTGGCCCACAGGCCCGAGTAATTGTTTAGAGTAAAAAAGTCATGACTGACCTGATCCAGGAATATTAGCCAAGAGAAAGAAGCAGAATTTCAGCCTTCAGGGACAGCATCTGCCAAGCCCATAGAGTCAGACGGACGAATGCCAAAATTAGCCTAGACCTAACAAACCATAAAACACATTGTTAAATGAACAGGGAATTTGTGAGAGGCTACGTTTCAGACATAATCAGGAGGAAGGTTGCATCATGGTAGCCATAAACAAATGGGGCTTTGATCGAAGACATTTATAAGAGGCAATACTGATAAGAGGCAATACTGGTCTTTTTTGACTGGGTAACCAGTTTGGTGGTTAAGAGAAATGGAGTGGCTATAAAACACCTGGACCTTTAGCAAGCCTTTTGACATGGTCCCACATGACATCCTCATAAGTAAACTGAAGCAATGTGGGCTAAGTAGAACTACCATACTTAATTGGTTGAATAACCTCAAGCATAGAGTAAGTATGAATGGATCGATGTTAGCCTGGCAGGAGGCCTCAAGTGGGTTTCATAAGAGTCTGGTTTAGGTCCAGTGCTCTTTAACATTTTTATTAATGACTTGGAGACTATAGTGATCAAATCTGTAGGGGACAGAACTGTGAGGGGTTGCAAATGCTTTGGAAAATAGGAGTAGCATTCAGAGGGCTCTGAATACACTGGAGAATCAGGCTGTAGGCAACAAAGTGAACTTCAACAAAGAGAAATGTAAAGGACAACACATAGGCCAGGAACATCAAATGCAGAGATGCAGAATGAGGGATAACTCATTTAGCGGTAGAGAAGGATCTGGGGATTATGGTGGATCACAAACTCAACATAGGTGGGCAATGTGGTGCGGTCATAAGAAAAGTAAATGTAATTTGGGGTTGCAATAACAGAAGCATTGTATGCAAGACATAGGCAGTAATAGTGTCACTCTACTCAGCACTGGGTAGACATCAGCTGAAGGGCTTTGTCTGCTTTCTGGCACCACGCGGTAAGAGGGAGATAGAGAAACTGAAGAGGACAAGAGGTGAGCAATGAAGATGTTTAAGGAACCACAGTCCCAGATGATTTCCACTGACAAACATCAATCATGCCTTGTTGAGGAGGCTTTGATGGTCTACCAGGAGGAAAGTGTATGAATGTGCCCACAGGCAGCTGGAGCTCATGAAAGAGGCATCCTGAACATAGCTATGAACACACATGCGAGAAAACCATTTCCATTCTTTCAGCGCTGGATGTAGGTATGCCTCGGGGCTCCCTTCATACTCTTTTTGATATATGAGGACTGTGTATACAGACAGCTGGGGTGTGTTGACTGCAAGGCCTCCAAGGTCTCAGTCACTGGAGTGTCTGAGCGGAAAAGGGCAGAAGACGGTGGCGCACCAGAATTTCATAGAACCAGCAGTCGGGTTGGAGGGACCATGTAGATCTTCAAGTCTGACCCCCTGCCAGGGCAGGGGAAAAACATGGGCTCAAATGATCCCAGCTAGGTAGGCATCAAGCCTCCTCTTAAAGGCCCCCAGGGTAGGAGCCAGCACCACTGCCCTTGGGAGTTGGTTCCAGATCCTAGCCGCCCTGACCGTGAATCATAGCTCTTACGGATGTCTAATCTAAACCTCCTCTCCAACAACTTGTGGCCATTATTCCTTGTTATGCCAGGGGGCACTAGGGGAAACAAGGTCTCTCCCAAACCCTTCTAGTCCCCCTAGTGAGTTTATAGACAGTCACCAGGTCCCCCCTCCCCAGCCTTCTCTTGTGAAGGCTGAACAGGTTTAGGTCCCGCAGTCTTTCAATGTAGGGTCTGCCCTGTAGTCCCTGGATCATGCGTGTGGCCTCCTCTGGACCCTCTCCAAGCTGTCCACATCCCTCCTGAAATGGGGCGCACAGAACTGGAAACAGTACTCCAGCTGCGGCCTGACCAGCGTTGCGTAGAGGGGAAGGATCACCTCCCTGTCCCTGCTAAAGATGCGCCTGTGGATGCACGACAAGGTGTGGTTAGCCCTGCCAGCCGTGACCTCGCATTGTCGGCCCATGTTCATCTTGGAGTCAATAATGACTCCAAGATCCCTTTCTGCCTCCGTGCTCTCAAGAAAGGAGTTTCCCATGTTATAAGTGTGCTGCTGGTTACAACGGGCCCAAGTGCAGCACCTTGCACTTGTCAGTATTGAAACACATCTTGTTTATGTCAGCCCACTCCTGTCACCTATCCAGATCTTGCTGCGGTCTTTCCCTCCCTACTAGTTTGCTCACCTCACCCCAAATTTTGGTATCATCAGTGAATTTAAACAGGTTGCTTTTCACCCCACCAGCCAAATCGCTGATAATTTAAAGTGGGACGAGACCTCTGGTCATGTGAACCCCAAAGCAATATTGGCCAGAGGGGCCTATGGAGCAGTCTGGTCTGGGAGGGTGCAAAACAATGTGGGAAGGCAGTTGGCAAACCAGCTGGCTAAATTTGGGATGTGCCATGTACAACCCCTCCCCCCCCCCCGAGGGTACAACAAATTATCCCCCGATGTTTTTCCCAAATGTTTTGTTGTTTGGGAGGGGAGGAAACTAAATTGCTTAAATCATGTGTTCATAACATTTCTGGATTGGGTTCGTCTTGCTTTTCATAAGGTAAACCATTCATAAGCTCAGGATCTCTATAAGGGAAGGGACAAAGGGCACAGACCTCTAGCCATTTGTGGGCCTGGGGGAATGAGGCTTCGTCTGGAGCAGAATGGAAACGGGACCAGTATCTATAGGCAGCTAATTGAGTTATGCCCTTAATAATATTTGCTTTTGTTTAGGGTAAACTTTTGGATTGAACTACTCTGCTACCTTCCCTCTAACTCACCCCTGACCTGATCTTGGACAGTTGGGGAGTAAAGGTCCTTGGTTATTTTCTGACCCCAGGCCTTCTGTGTTCGCGGAGGATCCTGTATTAACTCCTAGTTCACAGGGAAAATGTAAAAACAGCTTTCCGAGTGTTCATTGTCCTCCTTCTAGGTCAGAAAGGGACTTGGGAATGAGGTGAGTGACTGAGCCAAGGTTTTTTATAAACAGCACCCTTGTTAGTGGGTTTTCTTCTTGTTTCTTCTGCTCGGATCATAATGTCACTCTTTCACCGAGAAATAGGCCAAGAGAGAATGTGTGCTTAGGTATCCTGGAAAGTTAGTGCCGGTAATTGGAAAGGACATTGTTAGTCTGAAGCCCCTGAAGTTAAATAGGCACAGCCAAATCCTGCCCGTCAAAATGAGTGCACAGTTCCCGTCACAACCCATGCAAGTTCAGCGCCAGTGGGTCTGCAGGCAGGATTTAGTCTTTACAAACTGTGAGGAAGGTATTGTTTAACAATTATAATATAAATGGCAAGGAAAGGGGAGTTAAACACGGCCTGGAGATAGGTGTGAAGCTGCTCATCGCCAGGGCATTTTTGTAACATCGGAGGGGGACGGCTGGGGAGGTGACAACAAGGAGTCTTTGGAAACAAAGCCCCGAGGATGGGACACATCATGGAAGTAACATGCAGTGCCAAAACCCCAGTCCTAAACGTGTCAAAGGAGCTTGGTGTCGTACCTCTGCGTAGTGCTATTATAATCCTTTCATGATGTTGTACTCCAGGCCGGGACCTAGAGAGATCCTGTGCGGCTTAAATAACACAGCCTATGTTTAGTTACAAGGGTGTTAGGGGTATTTATTGGACTCTCTTTGTCCAATAGATTCAATAAATAATTGCTTTTAATTACAACCGGTTTCTCTTTCCCCTTTGTAAAGGCACAACCCTGCAGAAGGCAGCCGGATTGAGGATTCAGTGACTCAGGGGACTAATGCAAATGTAGGATATCAAAGAAAGACATTTTGTGCAGGGAGTCTGTTAATACAGCTCATTGGAAGAGTCGTCTTTTGTCCGGGATATGTAGATTCATGCCTGCCCGGTCTGTATTCCTGAACCCAAAAGTTGCTTCTTGGCTAGACTCACTCCTATTGTGTTTTCCTTCCCCTATCCAACTCAGCTTACCAATAAAAACCATAAAGTAGGAAATCTGATTACCTTTATATCTTTCATGTTTCCTAAAATTTTACCTAATCACCTTAGGGAGAGTGGAAGAATTCTCTTCCAAGAAGAGTCTTAATAATCTGAAAAGCACAGACTTCTGTTTTGTTACAAAAAAAAAAAAAAGGGACAGGAACTCTTTTTTTCTTCGTCTCCTTCCCTTTTTTTTTCCAGTTGCAAAGACTTTTGAGTTAGTGGCTGTCTGATTTAGCTATCTAGAGGTTGTTTTTACCTAACCCCTCTATCATTTGGCATGTGTGGGTCGAAATAAATGAACATCTTTCACCGGCAAGACAGGACAAGTTTTGTACATTTGAACACCCAGTGAACCTTATTAAGAGGAGTCATATGGCCCCTAATGGGCTAGCAGGTCACAGTTCAAAGTGCTCAGTATTCCAGTTTCCTGCCTTCAAGTATATTGCCCTTATTGGCTTTTCAACACTACTTTCCAACAGAGGTCAGGATACATTTTTCAGCTTTTCTGGGAAATCAGATGGGAAGGGAGTCTGATTCTTTTTCTTCTCTGAATGGGGGGAGTTTGTCCCTGTTACCCCAACTTAATTCCCTCTTACCAGCTCCGTGAACACACTTCTTGCCTTGGCTTAAGGAGAAATCTGTGCAACGCTGCTGTGCAATTCGCACCTGCAGATACAAAACATCCCTCCACTCTTCAGAGTCCTCCAAGATACAGCTGAGCTTCTGCATACTCATTCTCACTGACAGTTTCCATCTTGTAAAGGTGGGTTTCTCTTGATAATTGAGGGCACTGAGTGTCTTGCAAGAAGTTCCCAAAACTGCATACAGTCAGAATAACATAAGGCTCGAAGACATCTAAAGCTGGACTGGACTGTTGCTAAATGAATGCAAATTCACTGAGGTCAGTTGCATCGCCCTGGGATAGAATTGAGAATAAATTGGCCCAGGTTGAGGTATGAATAATGTGCTGTCCTTCAAAAATATGCAAATAGAAATCTTATGGGAGTTGACTTCAGGTTTCAAATTGTGGTAGAAACTGGCACAGCCTTCTTCATGTCTGTACCTGGGTTTGGGCTACCAGATGACTAACTCTATTCCTTTGCATTATATAAATAGCATATCAGTTTGCTAAAACTGGAATACGCATGTCTAAAAAGCTGGATGCACTTCTGGCTGTTAAGGCTGCTTGCCAAACTACTTATTTCCTTTTATTTTTCTCATCTTCAAAAGTGAAACTAGACCAGCAGCACAAACCTTGCCAAAAGGGATTTTCTTAAAGTGTTTTCAGCTCCATTTTGCAGATTTTTAAAGTGAAATCTTGACTCCTCTGAAGTTGATGGCAAAACTCTCCTTGACCTGAAAAGGGTCAGGTTTTCACTGCTGGTGTTCAGAGAATGCAGAAATGCATTTCAAGTTTTCAGTGCTTATCTGATATGAATTGCTAAGTGTTCTCCACTTGGCAAATGAAAACATTTCTTTTATTGTGGAGAAACAAGTAGCATAGGAATTTGTAATAATTGAAAAGGTAAAGGCAAAATGGCTTCTGAGCCACCTATGATCAGGAGCTAGAGTTTCACCCAGGAACAATGTATTCCTTCTTATGTTGTGATCGCTTATATGCACTTGAAATATAATGAGGGAGACTAAGCGAACCTGATCCCTGGAATTTTGGTGTTGAAGAAATGAGACCTGACTTCATAACTTACCTAGGTGAGGTTTTGCAAAACAAATTCCCAATCACACCATCAACAAGTTTTCAGCATTATATATATATATGTGTGTGTGTAATCAGTATCTCTCTCTCTCTCTCTCTCTCTCTCTCTCTCTATCTATCTATCAGTATGGAATGGGAATTCTAATGAATGGTTCCAATCAATCTTTCATATATATATATATATATATATATATATAAAACGGTGAAAGCTTGTTAGCAATGAATTGGAACCATTCATTACAATTCCCTCCCTGTACCGATGGGCATTGCTGAGAATGCAGCCTCATTCAAATTCTTCTTATATGTGATTTTTTTCTGTGACTGAAGTCCTCCCAATGAAGATTTTCACTGTAAGGGCTCACCCCAGCATTACCTCTCCTTATTGAAGTTCTTCTTTCCTAGTATATAAATATAATAAACTAGATATATTTTGGTTTGGACTAATGCTCACCTGGGTAAAGCAGAATGTTCTTTCCCTGCCAGTGTCGGAGAACGGCCAAGGGCTGATTGACGTCCTTAGCAGAATGGCAGCTTTTCAGCTCCAGACTCTGCAGACGCTCCTCTACTCCTCAGAGCTCCTGCCCTGGAGGCACTTTGCTGTCTCATTTATTTGATTGTGGTCAGGTTGGGAGGCTGAGCTTTGATAGGCAGCTGTTCTCCTGTTAGATCATAATAAGTTTGATCTGTCTTGTTTGCCTGTTTTTTGTTTTTAATTTATTAAAAAGGATTATTAAATGCTTGGAAAATCTAAAACCTACGAGGCAGAGAGTGGGTCTTTTGGCTTTGCAATGAATTCTAGGAGTCAGAAGGAGCCAGGTCAGTGTTCTGATTCATCATTTCCACTCAAGTCAGTGGGAAGAATTTAGTCATCTACAGGGGCAAAAATGAATACTTATAGGTTGCTTACCCAATGAAAGGAAAAAGCTGCCAGGACCTTAAGTCAGCTTTACTTTAAGCTAATGAACCCTGCTGCAATCAGTGATGCTAAGATTACTTTCATGAAGCTTGAATTTCTCTCCCACAATTAGATATCATTGCTACTCAGGGAAAAGATCACAAAAAGAAGGCTTTTTTTGCTTTTTTTGCTTTTTTTTTGCTTTTTTTTTTGTTTGTTTAGCCTTTACTAAGTGGATGTGGAAAGAAACAGAAGGCCTGATTCTGGTTCAGTGCAAATTAGGAGCTACTTCATCAAAATCAGTTGAGCTCTCCCAGTATAGAATCAATGTAGCTGATGTAACTCCCAGGCCCAGTAACCCATCCTTCTTCTATTTTCAAGTCAAGTTATTGTTCCAGTACTTTCCAATGGATCATCTCGGCAAACCTGGAGGAATGAGAAGTTATGGGGGGCAGTAGACACTGTGAATTTTCATTCTGGCTTCTGTCAATGTAGTAGGTTTGGAATCCGGCCTGTGTTCCAGGGCTTCAGTACTCACTGGGCACATCTACACATTCATTAAGGTGTAGTACCTATTGCACATTAAATTTAGTCCTTGCAAAAGGGAGTACTAAATAAATGTGCAATAGGTTGCCCTACTGCACATTAGTGCGATTGCATGCTTTTTTCATGATGGTTAATGCACAGTAGGCTAATACTACTGCACCTTAGTGTAATAGCATGCATTTTGCTGTGACGCTGTAATGGAGTCAATTAGTCTATTGAGCATTAAGCGTCTCGTATAGACGCACCCACTGTGACCACAGTGCTGTGATAATTCATTGGGCCGGAACAGATAGAAACCTTTGTTTGAACTCTGGCAGGCAGGAAACTAGGTGAACAATGCGTTTCTAACAAAGTCAGTGCCACTTTGCTTTTCAGCTCTGCATCCATTTCTGCCTCGCAGCTTGTTAGAGGTGGACACTGCAGGGGGTACTAAGCGTTAGTAGATGGTTTTGATAAGGGCTGGAATGTAATACATTTACTTAAAAAAAAAAAAAAAAAACCAACTGTGGGTCCTATTCTTCTCTCAGAACAAAGTCAATTCGTTGGAGCTGCACTTAGAAGTCAATAAAGTTATAGGTATAATGGTATGAAAAGAAGAGTGGCCATTCACAGATGGCAGCTCTTCCTTCACAGATGTGTTCCCTGTATCTTTGAGTGACATCTGTTGACTTTCCTGACAAAAGGAGCTTTTCCTTGTTAAATCCTATTGTTAGCATTGCACCGCCAATGCAACTACTGAAGAATAGCTGGATTCTTTTCTCCCTCACTCATCATCAACATTAAATGATAGCAGCAAGGCTCTGATTATCGACTTTTTTTACCGGTGACGAACTCCTTAAAGTTGGGCCTGGCTCAGCCTCGAGTCAAAGGTAGTGCTGTGGCTGCATCACATCTAGAGAAGCCCTGGAAAGCTGGAAATAGTTCCCTCCTTGCTTTTGCTCCAGAAGGGAATAATATATTGTATGGCTATTCCAAATTATTATAAAACTCTGCCTTTGCTCAGGTCTGATGTACTCAGGCAGGGGGGGCAGGCTTCTCCTCTCCTTTCTGCCTCTAGCCCATTCACTCTTTCCCATATCCATTTCTTATCAGATAAGTGAATTGAAACCAAAACGCCATGGTACCTAGATCTCTTGAAGGGAATTGCAAGGCTTGAGGCTCAAACACAGGCTCAGGTTTATCCCTGCCTTACTGATCTCCCACCTCCACTGCCCGGCCCCTCAGCCAGGAGGTAGGCACTGTAATATATACATTTGTATTTTAGATTGGGTGCCACTCAATTCACAAAAGTTATGGAGAGGTGCCTCGAGTCCTGTGAGGAGTGTCTCAAGTCCAAAAAGTCTGAAAACTACTGGGATACGGTATGGAGTATGCCATGCCTGGCACACCAACTTCTAAGTCCACGCATAAATACAGGGAGGGATTTTCATACTCTCTGGGAACATCTACACATGCATTAATGCACCATAATTATTGCTCATTAAGTCTAGTACCTGTAATTATGGGTATTAACTCAATCTGCAGTAACCAGTGCTACTGCTTAGTACCTTTTTAGTGACACTAATACGCAGTAGACTAATTCTACTGTGCACTAGCACAGTAGCATGGCTTTTGCTGTGACACACTAATGTCCAGTAGAATTAGTCTACCCCACATTTAGCATCTTGTGTAGACATGCCCTGTGTCAGGTAGGCTGCTCAAGTCACAATTTAGGCCATGGAGTACATATCTGAAGCCTGAACTGGCCACTCATCACACCTATCATGATGGTGATGTCTAAACGGATAGCTCTACTATCTTAGCAAAGGCCTTCATACTTGGTGGAGTGGATTCCTTGTAATGCAACTGAGCTCAAGTATAACCCATATCCTTCCCGGCAGGATAGTCAGAACTTTAATACACCTAGGCTAGAGATTGAGGTAGATGTCAAAAGTCAGACCGTAATATAGATATATACCTTCTTGCCAGAAAAAAGAGCTAATGCATGGAAAAGAAAGAAAGAGAGAGAGAGAGAGAGAAAGGAAGAAAAAGAGAAAGAAAGAAAACAGGACATTTCCTTTGGATAACAATTTTTCTTTTGTGCACTAAAATATATTTATTTACATGAAAAATCAGCCCTTCCTGGGGATGAATAAAAGCCACTCGTCACACCAAGGCTCATCCTTTTTTATTAGTTTTATAGCAAAAGGTCAAAACTATATCTATTAAGCATATTTCTACATGAAAGCATTAGCTGCACTCACTCATTTAATGAGATTGATGTCCGTGTCTTGTAAGATCATGATCTGGAGACAAATTCAGTCCTACTGAAACTTCAATCAAATTAATAGAATTGGCTTAGGGCCCTCATATTTCTTACTAACACTTAACCTGGAGAAAATAGGGTTAATCTTTCAAGAAAATCACCTTAATTGTGAATACTTTAAAATACATTATGCACTAAGGAGGCTCAGCTTCATTTGTGATTTGGTAACACCAAAGTGAAGGATTGCTCAGATCTAGGGGTGTGTTTTTTTATCACCACCAGTGCTACTTTGTTCTTGGTCTTCTGCAACTTGAGATGACTTTGTGCACTGTTATTAAAATGTTGGCTTCTTTCCAGAAGACACCTTTTCAAATACACATTGCAACCTCATTTTTTAATTTAGTTTCTAATATATTTTTTGTTGGAAGATAAGCTACAAAATTTGGCTTTCCATTGAATTTTCCCTGCAGAACAGAGATCTGTGAGACCCAGGAAAAAATGAGAAGTGCTCTAGTGGGTTTAGAAGAGGACTAGGACACAGCTTTCCTATTACAGATCTCTACAAATGCCTCATTTTAGGTCCTTGAGTAATCTGGGATTTTTTGTTGGGTTGTTTGTCTGTTCATTCATTTGTTTTTTGAATATCAATTCACTGGTGTCTGTAAAGCAGCTAGAAGGGAAGACTTCACCTTTCCCCAGATCTGTCACTGCTTTCCATAAAAGGAGAAATGTGTTTCCATAAAAGGAGAAAGAAAAAAGGGACCTTTATATTAACAAACGAGGATGAACCTAAACTTCCCTCTCAGGGACAACTCCATCAGACTTCAAAGCATTCAAAAACCAAACCCAGATCCATCCAAGATCTTACAAATGGCTCCTTGTTTTAATAGCAGTGTGATTTACACCAAAGAATGAAAACTCTCCTTGAACCACAGAGTCTTTGAAATCCACACTGGGATGTCAATTTGGGACTTTTGCCTCCCTCTAGCAAACGACTAACCAGTTTGCAGTGAATTGCAATGACTGATTTGTAGCATCACAACTGCTAGGTCACCCAGGTGGACACATGACTTTTTAGGGCCATTGAGCAGAGAGAATTTTCCCTATTTATCACAATTACAGAAACACCTGTGCTTAACAGGGTTGTACTGATCTGCTGAAAATGCAGCACTTACCTAGCCTCAAAATGTTCTCTCTTTCTCTCTCTCTCTCTTTCTTTCTTATTTTAATGGTTATTATAGAATGAAAGGTTATGCATTTTCAGCATTGGGATGAAAGGCCTAGTTTGGATTACACAAGGAAGGATTGGAGCCTTCTTTAACACTCAAGTTGTTAAATGAACAGCCTTGCCTATCTGAATATGCTTGCAGAACTTTCATTGGTATTCTTCTCTGCACTGTTCAAGCCAGGACCAGAAATATAAGTAGTAAATAGTGATTATCATCAATATAAACCATTATTCTGAGACTACAATTAACATTGATGTTCCATAGTACTTTGCAGTGTCAAAGTACCACTTAAACACTGACGTATTAATCTCTGTACAATTTCAGAGATGGGGAATTAAGCTTCCCATTTAACTTCTGGAGAAACTGAAGTAGAAAGATGAAAATCCTACCCATTGGTCCTCAAAGGGCCTAATGGAGTGAAGTGTGCAAGTCCTATCCGCTTGCTGTGGGACTGATGTCATCGACTGGTGCCATTTCGAAAATCCCATCCAACTGGCTGAATATTAGACAGCCTGTACACACATGCTGAAGCCTATAGCTGGAATTTTCATAGGGCCAAAAGACTCGCCGTTGATCACTATTGAGTACCTAACCCTATTAAAGGCCTTTGAAAGTCCTACACAATGAGCATTGTGTGTGTTCAAGGCTTGTGAAGATCAGGTCACTCAATTAGGTTCCCAAAATGGGTTTGGAGGCACGAGTTTGTATACCCTGCCTAAGGCCACACAATGACTCACTGATTGAACCAGGTATACAGAGATCAATAGCAGGGGGCTGAAATAACTTACCTGTGGCTGTACTTCCGGCGTTACTCGCTGGCCCCAAAAACAGAAGGGGGAGAGGGGCAGAGACTTCAGTAAACCCCTGGGTATGATTTTTCCATCTTGATTTTAGTAATGAAAATACAGATACAATTCAGAACCAGCCACTAGTTAAGGCCTTAATTCAAAATGAACCTAAGTTCTTAACTGCTCAAGAGCCTTCCATTTCGTATCTCAGACTATGTAGCCAGCATGTGTTTAAAGGCCTTTTGTAAGTGGCTTCAGTGCACTTTCTATAGGCTGGCTTTTGTCTATCAATCGATGCGCATATGTTTTAGCCCATAACAATGCCCCGAGAAGTGGAACTGGAAAAAAAAAAAAAACCACAAGCTCACAAGGGGAAAGGTAGATGCTAGTTTATAAAAATAGTTTTCATAAAACAAAGCAAGCGAGCCAAGTGTTTTCTGCACGTAATTGAAATATTACCTCAGCAATAAAGGATCCAGAGCAGGGAGCAATGGCATGTACATAATCAATCAGTACGAGGCCTGGTACGGCTTTGTCCACCAATAATGTCTGGATGGCTAAATCTCTGTCACTCGTACTTTATGTTCCCTTACGGTGCTGTGCTTCATTCTGTTCTCTGTATTTTGCATTGAAAACACACGCACTGGTACTGCTTACTCTTCCTCCTGGTAAAAGGATTATGCTCACTGGATTCAATGCTAATCTGAAAAAAGACAACTCAAACAACAATAGTAGAGCATAAGTGAGATGGAAGCAAACAGTATACCTAGCAATTCAATTGTAAATGTCTGTTTGAGGAGGGATGATATCACATTAGCAATGCAGTTAATATCACAGGGTGCATCTACATGTGCTATTCATGCGCCATAATCAACTCTGGTGCAGTTCGAGCTGCGGTCAGCTGTTTCCAGGCATGGTGTCTACACATGTGCCAAGGACAGGAGCAATCTAAGCTGAAGCAAAGTAGCCCCAAGTTGGCAGGGGACATGGGGGCAGTCAGCCCTAGGCTCCAGATGGTGTTGTCAGATAATAGAAAGGCTGGTAGGAACTGGGAGTCTGGCTCCCCGCTGGCTGGTCAGACTGGGCATAATTCGCACCCAGCAGTCACTGTCTACACGTGCATTTGATCTCACTAAATGACTCCATTGTAGCATAGTACTATCCCCAACAGTGCTATCGTATGGCAGAGTTAATTAGTTTACTGTACCTTAATACCGGTGCACATGTAGACTGTGACACTTTACTGCACAGCTAATTAGCCTGGCACACATGTACATATACCCACTGTCTTTTTCATGGCAAAAATGCCAGATCCCGATTGTTGCTTTGCAGCTCCTTCAAGGTGCTGAGGATCAAACTGGCGTGCCATTATTCACTCCCCTTAATCCAGTGTGTTCTAGTTTCTGTTCTTGTAAGGAGGAGTATTACAATCTGGGCCTGAGAGTCCATAGCTCTTATCAACTGCCTGATGTTATGATGCCCACCATCTCCTCTGTCGTGATCAGCAGCCTCTTCTCCTTCTGCTACTCAGTCCTGCTCAAGATCAGATCTGACCAGCTCCCCACAGTTGAAAGGGCTGAGATTCTCCCATAAAATGGGGCCCAGATAGAGGTGTAACTGGGCATGTCCATGCCCTGGGCACTAGTGGTACATGGGATAGCAGCCCCAACTGTGCTGTCAGTGGCAACACAGCAGCCAAAAGAACAGTGGCAGTGGTTGCTATTTTTGCAACCCTTCCCTCCCCCCGCCCCTTTAAGCCAGCATCCAGGACCCCCTCAAATTGGTGCCCCTATCACCCCACCTGAGTTATGCTGTTGCACCCAGGACATTGAGCTGGGTTCTATAAAATAATTCATCCCTCTTCTTATCTGGGCATCTGAAGGCCAGATTTTCCCGGAGAACTTTAAAACAGGGCAGCTTTGGTTGTGGCACCCAAGCAGAGATTTTCTAAATGCCGCAATCCCCTGTGTACTGAACTCAGCTAGAATATCTGACTCCTAGGGAGTGATCCAGCCAGAACCCGCGACACCCATGATGCTGTTGGAGTCAGAGGAATCTGAGGAGTCTCGTTATTCCAGAGGATAATTAGTAAAAGGAATTACAGTTTCTCAGCACCATGTCTGAATGAGAAATGGCTTTTTTGTACCATGAGAATTTTCAAGATTTTGCAAATATTTGTTCTTTCCCAAATTGAGACAAAAAGCCAACTCCTCAGATTACCCCAACCTGAAATTCAGGGTTGGGGGATGGAGTAGGCCATCCCAAATGTTCTGTTTTGGTCATAGAAACCATAGAGAAGTAGAGCTGGAAGAGAGCTTCAGAAATGATCTAATCCAATGCCCTTGGCTGAGGCAGGATCGTCCCTCTCCAAACTATCCTGCACAAATCGTTCATCTAACTTATTAGCAAAACTACACAGTCAACCCTGGCACAACCACAAGGTACAACACCCCACCCTGCCATAGGTAACGCAGGGGCATCAGGGTGGCCAGTGTCCTGCTGCTGCAGAGGTTGTTAGAAATATGCTCAAGAGATCCAAAGAAGAGGTAACAAAATGTTTTATTTCAGTATTGAACTTTTTTATTTTTTAACAGTCCTGTAGGAATTCTGGCTGTTCTAGGACATAGTTCACAGATTCACAGACATTTAAGGCTGGAAGGGGCCTCATGAGATCATCGGGTCCAGCCCCCCTGCTCTGGGCAGGAAAGACTGCAAAGGTCAAATAACCCCAGCAAGATATGCATCTAGTCTCCTTTTGAAGACCTCCAGGGTAGGTGCCTGCACCACCCCCACTGGAAGTCTATACCAGAGTCTGGGGACATGAACCATGAAGAAGTTTGTCCTCATATCCTGTCTGAAACTTTCTTCTAGGCATTTATGACCATTGCTCCTGGTTTTCCCCAGGACACTTTGGTGAAGGGTTGTTCGCCTAGCCCCTAATGCTCTCCCCTGATATATTTGTAAGCTGCCATGGAATCCCCCTGAAGTCTTCTTTTTTCTAGGCTGAACAGTCCCAAATCTGTCAGCCTTTTCTTGTATGGCTTTCTCTTCAGGCCTTTAAGCATATGTGTGACTCTTCTCTGGACTCCATCAAGCTTCTCCACATCCTTCTTGAAGTGCCGCGTCCAGAACTGGACACAGTGCTCCAGCTGCAGCATCACCAATATGCCGACTAGAGTGGGAGAATAACTTCCTTAGTTTTGCTTGAGATGCATTAGTTGATGCATGCCAACGTATGGTTTGCATACATCATACTGGGTATGTTAAGCTATAGTAAGCTATGGTGCCAAAAAGTAGTACGGGAGAAAGGGGCCTTCTGACCTTGACATGACCTTGTTTAGAAGACTTCCTGTTTAGAAGATGTCAAAACATCTAATTCCATCTATTTGAACAAATGTTTTCATTCCTCTCCTCCCTGCCCCCAGATATTTTGCAGAAACTAACTTTCTGGGTGGGAGGGAGGAGTTAGGGTTAGGGTTAGGGTTAGGGGCATTATTTTGTTAACTCACGACTTCCTAAAGGGGGAAAAAACAGGTTTTTTCAGAAATTTTCCAGGTGGTTGTACTCTGGTACTCTCTAAAGGATTCGCCCCATGTTTGCAAACAAATCACTGACATCTATTATTTATTTCCCCGCAAGGTTTTCTCCAAGATGCTACGCCCACACTGCTAAATCTCTTCTCCTAATCCCCATCTTTATTCTGTATCTTCATTGCTTTCCCTCCTCCTTTCACCTTGTGCCTTCAAATTTACCTTTAAAGCCCATTTTCTATTGTTTGTTCTAAAAACTAAAGTTGGTAACTGTTTGCTCGCTTCCTTTCCAGATGCTGCTACTGACAAATTATTCCCTATGGAGTTCAGCCGGGATTTCACCCCTGTACCATTTGGCTCACAGGACATATTTCTTGAACTCAAAAGGCTTTTAACTTCTTTTTAGTTTTTATTTTTTCACCCCTCAGGAAAACTCATAACAAAACATATAGCTTCCATCCCCCAAACTACCAAAAGACTTTAAGAAACAATGCAACACAGCAAAGGATTTCTACAAAGAAAACTAAGGCACCAAGTCACTCGGTCACTCTTTACATTAAAATACTGTCATCAGGCCAGTGCCACTGTTAATAACTACCACGTGTCGACTTGGTTTATGCGCAAACATTGTACTGCATTGGATACTGGTACAGTTCAAAAAGTCCAACATTGCTAGGTGTCATGGCACACCATAAAAGTACTTATAAAAGTCTATCTATGGAAGTGAAATAAGATGCATTAGTAAAAAAAAGGGTTTTTCACCAGTATATGTGCACCTACACTATGGGGATTAGAATTGTATAGCTATTTTTTTGTCAAAAGAAATCACTTTCTAACTGAAATAATTTATACCCGTACAAAGAAAAAATGTGTCTAGTTTAGGATTTGTGGTGAGATGCACAAAGGCTTAAGAGCCTAAGTCCCACTTGAGTCCCACGTTAGGTACCTATGTACCAAACTCTAATCTCCCTTTCTCCATTCTGTTTAACCCTGAGGCTGCCCAAAATCCATCAGTTCACACTCAGGTTCCCCAAGGGCTTAGAGATCTACTTCTTGGAATATCCAGAAGTTCTTCAGTCTTGACAATGTTGAATAGCTCAGCTCCTGTGTGGCTTGAGGAATCTGTCGTCTGAGGGCCACAGTCGTGGAGGTCATTTCATAGCACATCTAATAGCCGCTGATGTAGCCGGGCCTTCTCGGTTCCTATAGACATTTCGACTCGGTCAACACTTTTCAAGTCAAGCTAGTCAGAAAACATTTTGATGGAACTTTTCCCACTGGAGAATGCAGTTCTGTTTAAACCAAAACACTTCTAATATAGCAGCAGTGTCATTTTTAGCACAGTTTTCTTTTGGAGAAAAAAGAAAATGAGGAAGACATATCCGTATTGGTGAAATGTCCCGTTATTGTCATTTTTGTAGCAAAATCATCCTTTTCTGTTTTGAAACAATGTAGCTTAATAATCCACATTCGATTCTATTCTGTAAAAAAACAAAAAAAACTAAACAATGAAATTAAATATTTACATTTTGTCCAACCCAAAGGTATCTGTCGATCCATTTCCCTCCCTTGATTTCAGGACAAAATCAAATTTTCTGGAACAGGATTTCCATTCCCTGCACATCTTAGTTGTAGGTTCAAGTCCTCAAAGTCTAAATTGGATTCGTTAGAGTTTCCTGATTTATTTTCCTTCACTGAGGCCTTTTCATCAAGGACTGGAGATATTTTTCAGAGGTCACATATCCTATGTTCCTTCCACTTACAGTCTGAGAGTTAACCGCTGCTAGAAGGCTCTGTGCAAACCAATCTAAATAAATACAGTGGCTATGTAGACATATATATATTTTTACAAGACCCACAATACTAGATTTTTTATAAGAAGCACAGTAACATATTACCAGTCAGTTGTGCATGACAACAAAGATACTGAACGGCACACAAGAAGTTAATACCCTTCTGGAGCACCGTGCATAAAAATCAATTTTAGTTATTCACAACTTTCCCCCTTGCTTTCTTCACTCAATTACCTTATTGACTAGCAAAATCATGCCCTCATTTGAAAAATAGAAACAAAAGAAAAACTTGCAAGAAAGTGCAAACTTGTCTCTCGGTTTAAATCTGGGGGAATCGGAGGGGATTGGCAGAGGGGTAGACTTCTATTCAGTCCCGGTATCAGTGAAGTTTTGCAAAAGTTGATTTTGGCCCAAGAATTCTCTAAGTTCTTACGTGCTGTAAGTGTTTTTACAGCTTTATTTTTAAGAGTAATCTCAACACACAAGGATCTGCAATCATTGGTATGTTCTCAAGCAAGAAATGAATTCTTCTCATAGCGTTTTGCTATTCATGATAACTTAGCAGCTAGACAATTTTAAACCTTCAGCCTTCTTGAGAGCCACGTGATTTATGTCAGTCTCATTCCCATTGAGCCACTTGGAGAATGAAGTAGTGAGGTAAAACCAACCTTTTCAAATGGAAAATAAAAGCAGCCTCATCTCCAGAACTCCTGAGCTCCCTTGACTCCCACTGGCTTTGGTGGGTAATATGGATTTACTTGCTTTATAAAGCATCCAAGCTGGTGGGGGGAAGGTTAGCCTTAACTAACTTATCACGAGCTGCACATCAATAAAAGAGTCAGGATTAGAACTCGGTCCTTCCTTGTGTTGTCTACAAACCCACAGAAGCATCAGTACCTGTCCTGATTTGCAAAATAGCATGAATTTCAGCCTGAGCAAGTGGAAATCTTTTGCTACAAATAAAAATTACATGGCAAGAGAATGGTGGTGAAAAATGCTGGTCCCCTGACATTTTCCCCCAGCACAACAGCAAAACTACGCTGTGGGGTGTCTGCATCTGTGTCCGCATGCTCCTCATTTTCACTCCGGTGCTCTTCTTCCATTGTTTCTCCTGGCTGGGGCTGGAAGCCGAATTGCAGAAATGTCACCAGAAAGGCTGTTCTGCTGGGGAATACATGAGGCATGTTGTTTCAGATTTAATTAGAAAAGTTTTGTAAAGATTTGCTCTGTAGGCCACATTTCTACATTAAAGTTAAGGGCAGCTGAAGCCATCTGCTCCGTTTAATGCAAATTCAAAGCAGCCCTTCGGCTGTTGGCAGCTTACCAATATGGCCCTCAAAGTATGTGGGCAAAGTATGGCCACCTCTGCTGTACTCAGTGCTCCCTTTTTCATACAACCCCCTTTTAAAAACCAAAGAAGTCCTTTTTGCTTCTGCCAAAGTGCCTCAGCAATGGTAATTTCTTTTTTTTTTTAATGCTTCTGTAGCTGGTCATGTATGGTTTCAGTAAAAACAAGACTATCTTCTGTCAATGATAAAGCTCCCCGCTGCCCAGCCTTACTCTTCTGGGATATATGCTGCAACCCCTTAGGACCGGATTTGAAAAGAGGAGACTGTTGTTCCTTGCATGGAAATGATGGATGCCTCATGTTCTGCATGTGACAATGACAGAAGATTTTCCAACATCAAAGGCTCCTCCCAAACCTGTCTTTGCTATTTTAAGTGATCCAGGCTTTGAAGAGTGTCCACACCTCACTTCTTAGTGGTGCCAACTTTGAAAAAAAACAGAGAGATGCCCAGGAGAAAAAGTTGTTGCTCGAATGTAATTATTTGTCACGTTATCTGTCTAATTCAGATAGGACGTTCCACAGACTGTTGGCTTGGCTTCCTCGTGTGTCAACAAAGAGGCGCGCACAACCGAGGCACTGTGTAAATTAGCAAGGAAATAAAAACAGTAATTAATAATTATTCTCATTAATTGCTTGCTTTTAAAATGTTAATCAAATTCTTGGAAACTAAATAGAAAGCCCTGCATTTGGTTTGACATTGTTTTATTTTATTTTTTTTTCTTAGCGAATGTGTTTCTGTCGTGGGATGCCTCTAACAAAATCTATCTCAGGTACTCACTTTGCTAAAATATTTTACCTTGCAACTGCCGTGTCAGAGAGGGCAAAATACCTCACTGAGTAGCCTCACTTTTGGAATAGGAAACTGAGGCAAAGGGAATGTGAGGACAAATTCATACTGGCAGTTTAGGGACTTCCAACTTAAGCATGCCTCAGTATTGATGCCTGGCCTCAACGGAGCAACTCCAAGGAATGGAAGTAGCCATCAGGACTCGCAGTACAGATGATATCTTTTATTAGACCAAGACTTTTGCAAAAAAAAGCCCATAAATCTTTAATTGCGAGCTTCCGGGCACAAACACCCTTCATCAGGCGTTGGAGAAAAGATTGGAAAAGTTCTCCTAGGTAGAAATGAAAGTTTGCAATTAAAGAGTATATATATATATTTTTTTTTGCAAAAATCTTGTTGGGTCTATTAAAAGATATTGTCTCTACTTTGAACCCTGATTGGCTTTTCCTCTAGACCAATATGGCTACAACCCGGATACCTGAAGAATGGAAGTAGGCACCTAGGATCCTTATGGAGTCAATGAGGAGAGTCGGACCTCTCTAATGGACAATTCACAGCGGGGGCTCTGACATTTATAAGAGGATGGTAGGAAACATTAAGCACAAGGACAAATCTGTCCAGAGCCCCTCTCCTGAGCTCAGATGCCTGACTCTTGACACTCAGCACTCCCATTCACTCAGGATCTGGAGTCGATTCCTTTCCTGAGGGTAGGCACCTGTCAGACCTGGGCAAAGATGCTGGTCATGCTTCTGTTCCTGATGTCCCTTGTCCTTAAATAATAATCTAGTGGTTGGAATATTCTCCCAGGATGGGACTGTCCATCCTGCTCAGCCTGGTGAAATTCAACCCCTCATTTCCTACCTCTCGAGATACAGCTCAGACCACCAGATCTGAAACGGTCTGGGTGTAGAGGGGCACACTCCATCTTTCCTACTGAAAATGGACCGGGGAGCATCCGAGAACGCTTGGGGCCATAAATGTAGGGAGCTTGAATCTGTATTCGAGTGCTTAGGGTACTTTGCTGTGACTTCTCAACGGTGGTCCATGCTCCCAGGGCTCATTATGTATTTTATAACAGTCACATGAAAAACAGAATTACCTATAGGGCAGGGACCAGAATCTCAGATCCCACATAGTGAGGCTCTCTAAATGCTTCCTGATATCCAAAACGATGTATCCAAAATTATGAGGGATAATATTAAGGCCACTTCTCATCCCTATCCCTCAGGGATAAGATTGACCAAACTAACGTGGTTTTCATGCTTCCAAAGACGAGCATGTTTGGCTTAAGGATTTCTCACAAGGTATACTATGGGCTTGATAATGTACTTTTCTCAATAATGATCTCACCTAAAGCCCACCATTGCCAAAGAGTTCCCCCCCATTTTATCTTATATTCCTATGCTTCCTAAACCATCCTGTTATCTGAGTACCTCCCCATTACCAATATATTTTTTCTTTCTAGTGATCTCATGTGGTACCTAATGTAGGTTTGAACATGCCAGCTTGGGGACTGAAAGCAGTATATGAGCTACTATATGAGGGATAGCCAAACCATGGCTTGCAAGGCACATGAAGCTCAGGGGCAGTTTGAATGCAGCTTCTAGAGAAAGCCATTTACCGACACATTATTTTCTGAGCTGGGGCACGTACACAGATAATTGACTCTAGGCATGTGCATCCTGAACATTTTTTGTCTAGTGGCTCTTGGCCATGGCAAGATGTTGCTACAAGAGTTAGGAAATTTGGCCACGCCAGTACTGTTCTCAGCAGGGCTAATTAGCAGAAAGGCCACGGTATGCCGCTTCTGGTACCTGAGGCAGCTCGTTCAGAGCTTGATCAGGTATTTCTGTATGGCCCTGAACCATGCCATGTCAACATACCCACAGAGCAGCTGGAATCACTTGGTAAGCTGGGCCCATTCAAGCAAAATCTGTTTTTACATAGCCAAATGCAAATGTATACATCTAGGAATAAGGCATGCAGGCTAGAGCTACAGAAGAGGGGATACATTGCTGAAAGCAGCCACTCTGAAAAAGGATTTAGGGGCCACAGTGGGCACACCTCTAAACATGAGCTCCCAAAGCAATATGTGGCCATTTCAATAGGGAGGTGGTATTTCCTTAGTATATGACAAGCCTGAGGCTAGCACGCAAAGCCTTCCTCCCTTGATTTCAATGAGCTTTGGAGTGGGCCCTTTAGGGAAGGCTACTGAATATGTAAGGGAAGTGGGGAATTCAGTTATTGTTTTCCTGCCTGGTTATTTAGTAGTCTTGCCTGTTATGGGCTTGCTGCGTCTGCTTTGATATACCGGCATTGCCCGTAGTGTCTGTGACATTCAGATAGGCACATCTTCTTGTTTTGCAGTTTTAACTAACTGGATAATTAAATAATATCTTTGTGGTTTGGGCCGCAGCACCGCAAACTGCTTCTTTCCTTGCAGTCCCTCTGGCAGTGGAGCTCAGCTGGGACCTTCCCGCCGCCTGTTCTGCAATGTCTGTGTCTGGAGGCTGCTGCTTTTTCCGTGCAATGCCGTACAGTCTTAATTCAGGACTTGATCCAAAGCCTGTGGAGGTCTGTGGGCATCTTTCCCTTGATTTGGTTATCCCTGAATCCAGCCCATTCTTTGTCCGAGACAGGTGAAGTGTATTACAATGTACACTGCACATTACAGAACCTACCTTGGCTTGGGGCAGGGGTGAGAGAGGTAGGGCTCAGTTCTTCAGAGCTTGTAAATGTTTTCCTATTGACATGGTGTCAGCTTCTAATTATTTTCCAACACCTATTTCGAAGAACTGCATTCATGCACTGAGGATGGGATGACAGACCTCCTTGTCTAAATGAAACTAATTAAATGCAATCACTTTGTAAAAGAGCGATCAAAACTTGCTTTCCAGGAGGATCTCCCTCCCCTCCAAACCCCAAGAAAAAATCAGACAAGCCATGTGCATGGCTGCCGTGCTCATGCCTGATTTACTCGTGTTCCTGGAGAAGTCTTCTTAAACAGTTGAGTGGAAAAAAAAACCCAAAACAATGTCTGGATCGGATGCCAGCCACCTAGGATGATCAGTACGGTATATTTTTAATAAGAAGATGAAGCACTGAATGATTTACTGCTAATCCCATTGTGCGAGCTGGAGGAGGCAAAGGAACAAAGGTTTACAGTCCCTTTGGAGATTTGTTTCATCTGCACATCAGCCTACAATTAATGGCCATTTAACTGTTGTTCTCCTGCTGGACGTTGGTGGATTGATTCAGTAAATAAAAGTGACAGAGCAGTGTCCCATGGCAGTATAATAGAAACTGGCTGCACCTGTTATTTGCGAATCATTGCTTGCTAGGGCACTGACCTTTTCTAGTCTAGCTAAAACTAATAGGAGAAATTAAGGGGCTGATTGCTTAAATTTCATTATAAGAACTTTTTATGACAGTTCTCCAGTTTCTTCGCAATGCACAACAAGCAGTGGCACTGTGTCAATAGCCCTCCCTTTCCAAAGTAGTTGTTACCAGTAGGTGGTAATGACCAGTTTGTTAGTTAACACTCCCAAAGCAAAACTAATCATTACCTAAGGTAAGGACTGGTTGGGAGGAAATGATTACTACATAATGAGCAGTACACACTGCTTTTTTTTTTTTCTTCCCTTGTAGAGAGGGGGAAGGATTGAATGGAAAGGAGGAATTGCAGCTGAATTGGTGTAGCACATCTGAGCAGCTGTGCTCTGCATTGCAATCCAGTTAGAAAACAGATGCCATCAGAGAACTGATCATTTACAAATATTTAATGACAGATTTGTCCTCTGTTTCCGCTGCCAGAGGAAAGAGGGGTGGGGTGGACAGGAGGAGGGGGACAGGGAGGAGGAGACAGGGCTTCTGGATTTTATTTCTTTATTCCTGTTGCTGATATGGAAGTCTGTAAAGAGGAGGCAGCATTGGCTTGAGTTCAGCAGCTGCACTGCCGTGCCTTGGGCTGCTCCTTTCTCCCGTGGGGCTGCAGCGGCTCTCGAGAGACATGCAGCCCTCATGAATCTTTTGTGCTCCAGGGCCTGGATCTGCAGCTTGTTGAAGCCACATTCATGCCTTCGATGGGACTCGGTGCTCCTGCCTGTCTCTTTGTGGGGTTGAGGGCCTACCTCTTACAGCGGCGTGTTATTGCCCCCTTAGTTCCCCAGTGGCTTTGCATCCTTGTTGGCGTTATGTTTGCTTCTCTACAGCTGATTCAATCACCCCTCGATTAAAACAGAAGAGGGACCCAAACAACCCAATTAAACACTTAGCCTGGTCTCCTCATTCAAACTTACCTGCCATGATCACCATCACAGGGGGAAGGCAGTATCAATCCAGGGGGTTTTGCTGTGCCTGGAAAGGGAGATCCCCTTCTCTCTGACTTTGAATGGCTATGTGTAGCTGAGGGTGGAGGCTTGCCCACTGCACTGCTAGCAGGCACCCGTCTGAGAGTCTACTATAGCCTCCCAATGGGAGGATTTTGGCTACACACTTTACTTTATGGAGCTGGGGGATTTGCCCCTAGCTTTTTTCATTGGCCTTTTGGCTCAGGGCAAATGAGACTCAGGGGCATGTGAACCTCACAGCCTCCAGGTTTGCACATAGGATGCCTGCCATGGATCTGGGAGTATCTGAAATCCCAGGTTGAAGAGTCTGGGATTTCTACTACTTGCCAGCAGTAACACCACCTGGCCCTGAATGATTGCGCTCTGCTCAGTGGATGGGATTTGGAAGTGATTTGACTAATTTGGCCTGAGGCATGAAATTA
The DNA here is from genome assembly GCF_052110815.1 of Crocodylus siamensis. Taxonomy (NCBI): domain Eukaryota; kingdom Metazoa; phylum Chordata; order Crocodylia; family Crocodylidae; genus Crocodylus; species Crocodylus siamensis. The sequence continues at coordinate 7,670,871 of NC_143397.1, forward strand.
AAAAAAGGGGGGAAAAGGAGAGAAAAACACAAACTACTTGGGGCTTGAAACTATGAGGTGGTTGTAATGATGCTTAGCACACTGTATTGCACAGCCCAGGATCAGAAAGCCGAGGCATGGATTTATATGGTTAAGTTTTTCCCTTAGTTAAATCTGCAAAGGACAGTGACCTTACACCGGGGAAGACCTGTCTCAGGATACTTCTTTGCACCATTGTTTCCCATTAGGCCGTCCCACAGGACAACCCAAAAGCACTGTTAGATCAGTGGGTCTGCAAGCAGTGCCGTAATGTAGGTGCATCATAATAAATTAAATAAGCTGTTGCCCTGCAGAGTGGTAGCTGCGTGAATGAAGCCCAAGCAGCAAAGTGTGGCTATTAAGGCTTTGTTGATTAAAACTAACAAAATCATGAACTCCTCCATGCCAGGCTTTGGCTGGAAAAACTCATGCCAGCCTCCAAAAAGGAGAGAGCACAGGTGCAGGTAGGCTGTGAGGCTGGCCAGCTGAAGCAGGCAGGACGTTCGGCAGGGGGTGGGAGTGCAGCGCGAAGCTCAGCCCCTCTGAGCCTCCCTGTGGGATGCAGCAGAGAAGCTGAATAAAAACGTAGCTCATCTCCGGCACTGAATGGCTCAGCCCTCTGCAGAAGCCAGATATGGAGTGGTGTGGCTAGCCGTCCTAAAATTAATGTACTGCGCTCAAATGGACTTTGAACAATTTGCTTCCATTATGTCAAACTTGCCTTCTCTTAACGGAAAAAAAAAAAAAAAAGGATGAAAGTGAGGGACTAATGGCAGTGGCTCGAGCCAAACCTAGTGAAGCGTGCATCAGGCATCCTGCAAGCTCCCCAAGAGAGCTTGCCAATCAAAGCACGTCAAAACTGATGTGCAGTGTCACAGCTGCTGGGAGCCGATCCAAGGAGGAGTTGCTGAGAGTCACAAGCCAGGCCTGGCTGTTGCAAAGAGGGATGTGGGGAGGAGGACGGGGGAGCCTGGATCTGCAGGAGCTTTGGGCTGGCTGGCTGCTGTCCTTGTCCCCCTTGAAGCTGTCAGCGGGCCGTCTTGTTGGGTTGGGCCCTCCGCATTGTCCTGCTTGCTGTCACTCAGCGGGGGTGAGGAAAGCTCTCCCAGAGATCCCCACTGTCTCATGCTTTGCAGCAGCCACACTACCCTCTCTGCCGGGTTTTGCATGAAATAAGTGCCTACAGGGGATGGGGGCAGTATGGCTAGGGAACTGCTGAGTAGCAAAACCATCACTTTCTCTTATTATTGCAATAGATCCTAGCATCTGCAAGGGCCACAGCAGCCTCACTGGGCAGAGAGACCGTATGCGCTGCCACACGAAGGGAGAATTGTGAATCTCAGCCAGGGTGCTGCAGCACCTTGGGGTGCCTGGAGATCCTTCCAAGGGTACCTCACAGTATTAACACTGTTAGGTGTGCATGCATGAGTCACAAGATAAACCCAGAGATTTCATATAGGAATCCCATGGTGACCTGTTGTGGTTTTTCTGAGGTTTGTTTTTTTTTTTTTCAAATAGAAGTAGTGCTCTATTTTTTTTTTCCATAGTCAAAAATCGAAAACTAAGAGTTGACATGTTTAGAGGGATGCCTTGAGTCTAACAAGACATGCCTTGAGGCTAACGGAGGGTGCCTTGAAGCTAAAAAGGTTGAGAACCACTGAGCAAATGGTGAAAGGAGAAACTGAGGCACGAAGAGGGGAAATGACTAGTGAGGTCATGCCGGCAAGTAACAGCAGATCCAGAAGAGATCTCTGGTCCCCTGCCTCATAGTCCAGGGGCTACCCGCTGGATTGCACTGTCTATAGGGGCTGCTTGACTATGGATTGGACCATAGCACCATAGGAAAAGCCTGTGAATATCTGTAGAGGTTTCTAGCTGTGAGATCAAGAGGAGAGTCCTGGAAGATTTAGCGGAGGTTGGGCAATTAGCCATGCCCTTCCCTGCATTTTATCTGGACATTTCTCGCTAACTCTATTTTCCACCTTCCATTTCTGGGTATAATTACACCTTTGGTTCCATCTGATCAGGTTCAGGACACTTGGATTCTACAGCAGATTATTCAAAGGCATTTCCAAATAGTAGACAAATTACCCCTGCTCGTGTCCGTCAGCCTTCCCCGTTAGTTCCTCACAAAAGTTTTATTCCACATGTTAGACACGGTGCCCCTTGGGTGAGTTGAGTCTGGCGATCTTTAATTAAATTAATCAAAGACAGGGACAAAATCTTTGGGGAGTATTGGGAAAGCCTCTAGGTTAATTAATCAGACACAGACAAGTAGTTTAGGCCTAAAATGTAGTCGTTGTGCTTTTTTTCTTTTTTCCAAAGGAGGACTAATATGAATGGAAATATTTTCATTTGCGGCATTTAACAGACAATGAAAGCAGGTTATCTGAGATCCTTAGACCCTGCACTTGCAATTTTAGGCAATGTTCTTGTCAGAGCTTGTAGGCAGTGAGCATTTCCGGGCTACAAAACTGAGATGTAAACCTCTGGTCACGTTTTTCCGCATAAGTGTCACGTGAGTGATGACCGTGGGGGTAGTGAGAGGGGTACAACTCTGTGTTGCCACCTCGCTGGAGTGACACAACTCCAAACCATCACTGCCTTCACTTCTGCCCGGCTTTGGGTCTGGCTGAGCTGCAAACCCATGCCCTACCATTGTGCAGAAATTGTGCTGCCACTACCACCCCCACCACTGCCGGGCCCTGGCTCCAGCCAGGCTATATCCCCATGCCCCATTGTCAGTGCAGAAATCTGATGGGCGGGGGGGGCATGTGCCCTCCTTTCGCCCCACCGAAACATTGCCTCTCCTATGAGTATGCACGAACACAGGAAAGCGACTTGCTAATCACTTGATTTAGAGACAGTCGTATTGGATGGGACACTTTTTCTAGAAGCTCCTATTTCAGCCACTGGTATTGACCTGCTACAGCCTCAAAGGGCACCTATACTCATGCTGGATGTCTGCTCCATGTGCTAATTAGCACTCAGTTAATCAAGTCTGCCGGAGTGTGCTCAGCACTCAATTAATCGAGTCTGCTGGAGTGTGCCAATTAGCACACTCCACGAGCTGGCATGTCACATGTATTCACTGCTTCAAAATGGCAGTGGGGGTACTTTAGCTGAAGCACATCAAACGAGTTTTAGTGAAAGCACCTCCACCACCATTTTGAAGTGTGGGGTGCTGAATACATGTGACGCTGTGGGCACTTTAAGTAGAGAAACTCTCCAAGGTGCTTTAATTAAAGCACCTCCCCCCACCCCAGATCATGTGTAAAGATACAGAAATATTCTGAGGCTCCCTTCAGCACCAGTGCATGCTCTGGACTAAAACTGTGACTGGTCCTGGAGTCACACAGTATGCCCCTTTCATCAGGGTAATGGGAGAACGAAAGGGGCATACTGTGTGACCTTCCCCTCCCAGAGCGATGGCCCTTGGGGGCATAGCGGTCAATCACTGAAAGGGAGCTGGGAAGGAAAGTGAGGGGCCACAGAGATGGCCTCCATTAAAAGAGGGTAGCCAATGAATCTCTAGCAACACAGGGAACAAGGGTGGTTGTCGGAGAGAGAGATGCATGCCGCATGTCTAAATGTAATAGGTCAAGAGCTAATATGAAACGTGGCAGGGGACAGGGCACCCACACGTAGAGTTTTGTTCCAGGTTACAGTAAGGCCAGTGTGGTCAACTGCTACATCTCTGTGTCAGCTCTTCACAGATTATCCTCTCCCACTGCTTTTCCTGTGAAAGGACATCTCCCACCATCCCTTAGTAGTGGCCCACCATTACTTGGGCACCATTTGCCATTAGTGGGTTTTTTGTGACTTTGACAAATGCATCTAAGAAGGATCCAAATTGCCTTCCTATCCTGACATGTAGCTTAATTTGAAAGGCCATTTCTAGAGTACAGAGAAAATAAAGGCAATACCATCCAGCCACAGAAAGGTGACCCTGTGCTTTTACAAGGCTTCAATTTTCTTCCCTTTCATTTCTCTCTAATCTTTCCGGTCTCCCTCTTCTATCTGATATTTTAAACTTTGCATATGCCTCTTTCTTGCCCTTGATTGCTTTTGCCGTTCATATTCGTTCAAATTAGCCCCTCTTTTTTTTTTTTTTTTTTTTACTTCCAGCGTATTTATTGCTAGTTGGCATGAATAACCCTTGGGTATAAATTAATTTATATTTGAATACTTTCAATTTCCACTCTAATTCATATGTTTCAGTTAAACCCCTGTTGTCAAAAAAACCTTTTGAGGGAGGACTTGATAGCTCAGGGGATTGTCAATCAGTCGTAAAGCCTTTTCCCTATAGGACAGTGGCTCAAACTGGGCCTACAGAGAGTTGACAATAGCTGATACTCCTTATCCTGGCCTGGTAATATGTGGTTTGAGTTGGCCAGCCTCCAGTGGCTCTGAGTCCTCATTAGAGTTGAATAAAGATGGATTTTATTATTTTAGTGTTTGGTTAAATCCAAACACTGCTCAGTCTGACTCCCCTTGCCTTTCCCTTTGTGTTGGCTTTCAAAGAGCATTTGTTTGACTTAGTTCTGCTCTCCAAGCTTTGGGATTTTCTTTTATTCACATAACTTTGTGCACCACTGAGAGCTTTTGCTTGTGAACCAAGCTGTTCTTTATTTTTATTGTTGCTGTCTCTTTTAGGGTACCATCAAGAAACCACTAGCAATCAGGGCCCCATGGTGCAGTGCAGGGTGCATAAACATAATAAGAAATGGTGGGTGCTCCAAGCAGTGCAATTAATGTCTGGGTTGGCACAACCCCCCTCCCCCCAATAGATGTGCAAATGCTTGGTCAGAGTGTAACTTGACAGACTGGAGCATGAAGCCTGCCACGGAGGTCTCTAGCTCTTTTTGTCAATCAGAAGCCAATCCAAGATGCTTTTAAAACACGAGTCTACATACGTAGACAAACACATTGACGTTTTTGTGCAAGAAATGCAGAAACATGCTTAATGTTTTAAAATTCCTAAAACTGCATGGTTTTCAATATATGTTGCCCCCTCCCCCCTCAATAGATACAGAGCTCCAATTTGCTCAGGTTTCCTACTTACAGACCTTAAGTCAGCCAATCAGCCAACACAAATAATCAATGGGATTTAGAGCCTTGCTACACACTAATTTTAGGCAGCTTCTGGAGCTCTTAATCCCTGGATTGTCTGCACATTAACACCTGAAACTAGTTTCAAGCACATTTTAGGCAGCCTCAAGTTATACCACTCCAGGGCAGGATGAGCTCTGATCCATTGTAGCCAGTTTGTGTTTCATTAATGTGTGGCCACTCCCATGTGAGCTGCCCAATTTGCAGTCCTCCAGCATCCCAGGATGCAGTGTCCCCTCCCTCACTCTCCTGTCCTAGCTGGGCAAACTTTCCACCCTCTGAACTCTACTGTTTAGGGGTCAGTTCTGGCACCAAGCCAACTCCCCATCCCACCCCCAGAGGTGTGACCATCCCATCCCTAGGGATGTAACCCCATGCAAACAGCCTGCAGAGCACATGGGAGCTAACTAGGTCACAGGGCATGGACAAATACAGTACTGAGGTTGAGGGTGGGTAGGGGGCCAGATCAGGTCCCCATGAATGAGGGCTTCCTTCCTGGCTCAGAGGCTCCCCCCAAAATGACTTTCCTCACCACTCCCATCTCCCAGTCACCCCAGGAAGCACAACCAACCACCCCACACACTCCAACCCCAAAACCCAATGATTAAAACATAAGGCCTTCTTTAATTTACTTCTTTATTTCTTTTAAATTATTTTTATTATTTTATTTTAGCCTTCAGTAGCCAACTTGCTTCATTTCACTCTCCTTCCCCCACCCCCATTTCTTTTCTAGCTCCCATTTCATTACCCATTCCCCATCCCAATAACTCTCCACCTCCCAGCTTTATGTTTTTCTCCAGCGTCCCAACCCATCTCTCACACACCCACACCTGGAGAGCCTGTCCTAGCTCACAGCCCTGTAGATTCAAAGATTCAGAGATTGTAAGGGACTGGAAGGGACCTCACAAGATCATTGGGTCCAGCCCCTACCCTCACCCCCCCCCCCCACTAGTCAGGAAAGACAACTGGGGACAGGTGACCCCAGTGAGGTTACTGTCCAGTCTCTTCTTGAAGGTTTCTGGAGGACGTGATTGCACCATCTCCGGAGGGAGCTTATTCCACGGTCTGGACACCCTGACCGTAAAGAAGTTTTTCCTAGTGTTAAGCCTGAAATGATCTTTCAGGAGTTTGTGGCCATTACTCCTGGCTTTCCCCTCAAGTACCCTGGCGAACAGTTGCTCGCCGAGCCCTTGATGCATTACCCTGATACAGTGGTAAGCTGCTGGTCCCTTCTCAGCCTTTTCTTTTTTAAGCTGAAGAGACCCAAGTCCCTCAGCCTTTCCTCATATGGCTTGCTGTGTAAGACTCTAATCATACTGCTAGCTCTTCTCTGGACTTTCTCAAGTTTTTCTATGTCTTTGTTCAAGTGCTGTGCCCAGAACTGGATGCAGTACTCCAGCTGTGGTCTCACCAATGCTGAGAAGAAGCAGAAGAATCACTTCCTTGGTTTTGCTGGAGATACATAGGTTGCTGCGTGCCAGAGTATTGTTTGCCCTGCTGGCTATGACATCTCACTGATGGCTCATATGCATACTGTGGTCTATTATTACCCTCAGGACCCTTTCAGTCATGGTGGTAGTCAGCTTGGTGCCAGCAAGCCTGTAAGTGTGTTGGGGATTGTTCATCTCTAGATGGAGCACTTTACTCTTCTCAACATTGAACGTCATCTGGTTCCGATCTGCCCAACTTGCCAGCCTGTCTAGGTCTGCTTGTACCTGCAGCTTATTTTCAAGCCTGACCATAGTCCCCCATAACTTGGTGTCATCTGCAAATTTGGCCAGTGAGCTCTTCACCCTCACATCCAAATCATGTATAAAGTTATTGAAAAGCACTGGACCACTCACAACTCACACCTGTAACTCCTAGTCAGGCTCCTGCTTGCCAGCCCTTTAGTGGCAAGTCACAGCTGTGCCAGTGGGGGACAGAGATGGTTTTTAGTCTCAAGGTGTAACTGCTTCAGGACACAGATAGAAGTGCAGCACTCCGCTGTAACTGAGAGCACCTTGCAGGAAGTGTTCTGAGTTACAGCAATCCCCTGGAACAAACAGAAGTTCACTGTTGGTTCCAGGGGCAACGGGAATCTAGTTGCAGGCTGGGATCCTGCAGCCAATTTGCCCCAGCAACAGCCCCTCCCCCCTACCAACCTCCATGCTATTTTCAGAATGGGACAGGGGAAAGGGAGCAGAAGGAGCTCATTCTAGGGACTCCCTAGCCAGCACTGGAGGGTGGAGCGGGTGAATTGGAGCCCTCCTGAGATGGGAGGGCTCCAATTTACACGCCTCATCCTCCAGCAGGGGCTAACCCTCGCCACCCCCATATAAACTCTCTCTAATCCCTTTTTCTCCTCCCATTCTGAAAACAGTGATAGGCTGGCAGGCAGTGCACACAGAAGTTACACAAGCTGCTCTGCTTTGAAGTGTTTTCACCTGACCCCTCATGCAATGAGAGTTCAGATTTTCACCCTATCAGCTATTTTTAAGCTGTCTGCAGCTATGAACTTGTGTTTGGTCACAGCTATAGACCACTCCCTGTGGCCAGATTGGGTGAAAATCATTACTTCTGTCTGAACCCTCAAACTCAAGCTAGCACTAACACCAATGAACATTTAAGCAGCTCAAAATGCAATGTGTAATAAGGGCCTTAGGTGACCAATCAAGTGGTGTAAACAGTGAATCACAATTAAGAAACATTCATAGCAAGTAGCTTGTAAGAATCCTCCAGAATTATTCATACAAAGTAATAAAGGAACAAGTGCAGAGAAACGAATCCATAGAGGTCAAACCCTCTTCATGGATACTTCTCAAGTGGACAAAAAAGAGGAAATTAATTGTATATATAGTTTGAAATTAATATATTAATCAAATCTGGTTGTATAAGGTGTGCATAGTCCGTCATTTATTTTTTAGTTATTTAGGGCCAAATGCCAGTACTATGCAAATATAAATGACCACATCGCTATAGTTCTGGTGGAGCAAGTTTGTGAGGGATGGCAAGTAATGGTAATAAAGCCTTGATAATATTAGGGCCCAGACTCTCAAAGGTATTTGGGCACCTAAGTCTTCATTATGGAACCTGGAGCACAGCCAAGCGGGTGATGCAACTACCTGGCTGGTCGCTTTTTTGCCTGGTGTTGCAGCTTTGTTCTGCACAGATAAAAACAGCAAGGGGTATCCAAAATGGGCAGAGAAGCATCCCTGTTGTGTTCAGAAACCTGAAAAGCAGTGTTTTCTACTTCCAAGCATGGCATAAGCTTCCAGGTATCCTCAGATTTGGAAAATAACATTTTTTTCCCCCTCTTTGAGAGACTATGAGAAATTATTTAATTCTTTGAGCTTTAATGACGTAAAAAAAACCCTGAAAAGCTGGTTTTGTCATTGTGCTTGCTGGGATTTCCATGTGTGTGTCTGTGTTTGTGTGTCTCTGTTCATGCATGCACATGTGCATGCATGTGTATGTGTGTATTTAAGGCATCATTTTTTTCCTTTAAAAATACCTCAGTTGTCAAATATGGGCTGGCTTACCTCTCAGACAATATTTTCATAGCCTCCCATTGCATTGCATAATGTGTTTTGGGGGAACATATGACTGCCATGCAACATGGGATAGTTGTCTTATGGAGTTATGAGGGTATGAGGAACTCAAACTACAGCTCCCTTAAGGCACCATCGGCTGATGCAGTTGGCTATTGAACTTCCGCCAAATTAAATATTTTGTTTTGGTTGAGCACACTGATATGAAATGTTTCAATATGGACATGTAAAATCTTTTTTCATATATATTTTGACAGAAACTATCAAAATGTTTTAACTTTCTCCTTTTTTCGTTAACTTTTCCTTCGGGGGGTGGGACCCGTTGTATTTTGACTTTCTGGCTTACTTCAGGATTTAAACAAATAGCAAATTACCAGAATTTTCATGGGAAGGAAACATTGATTTTCAACTAGCTCTGCCCACCTCCTGACTTAAAGAAAAGGCAGCATTGCGAGTTTTAATGAAAAATATCTTTTACAACTGTTTATTTGACATAGAAATTAAATGCCTATAAGAAATGTAATTCACATAATAGTTCTGAAAGTGTTGAAATCCCTGGATAGGTAACTTTGTGAATGTGGCAAATACAATTTTTGGCGGATTCAGCAAAGTATTTAAGCTTGTGTCTAGCTTAAGTATGTGAGTAGTCCTGTTGCTGGCTGTCAAATTACTGTATTTACTCACATACTACATGCACATTTCCCCTCAAAATCAGCCCTCCAAAATTTGGGTGTGTACTTCTTCTTTGATGGAGCAGAATCAGGGGAGAATAGAGCAAAGAGCCACAAAGATGGCTGCTGCTTCCCCATGGGGCTGCAAAGAGCAGGGGTGGAGTCCAGTATCAACCAATATAGACACTGGTGAGGCAGCAGTTTTGGCTGAAGAACCATTGAGCTTCGTGAAGGTGACCATGTCCTGGGATGCCACATGTACTGGACACTGTGTTTCCAGGACTTACTAATGTCATGCAGTTCACCATGACTCCGGGGGGAAAAAAATCTACATTCTGCCTTCCAAACACAGGGTGTGTGTCTTTTTAAAAGATGTGTGGTATATGATAAAATATGGTATTTATGTCATATTTTGCTGAATTAGGCCCTTAATGATTTTTTCTGATACTGAACTATATCATTTTCTGATTCAAATATACTACTGCCTGCTACTGGAAAAAGCCAGATATCCCCAGCTTTTGGTCTTGTATCTAGACCTATAATTCTAGACTCCCTGTCCATTTTCAAGGTAAGGGGCTCTTTTTGGAGCAGGATGTACTTTGCTGTTGCCCTGAAGTTTCAGGTGGACATGGCAGAGAGTCTAGTAATAGGGTCAAGGCCTGTGGGTTGGAAACATTCTTTACCCTTATAATTTAGAGGCAGGTATCATCAAGACATGGATCCAAGCCCTCATTTTGACACTTTTGACCAGCTCTTAAATTTTATTTAAAAACAAAAGCAACTCCAACCTACTGCTTCCAATTGCTTTAACATAAGGCAACTCTCTTTTAAAAAGTTGCCAACTGTTGGCTGAAACCACCTACAAAAGAAACCTACCTTTACGTCCAGAGAGCTGGCATCTCTCGCAACTAGATAATATCCTACCCTCCCATTCCTGACAAGATTTTCCAATTCGCATCCCCCCAACCAAAAAAAAAAGGGACACTGACAAGTATTTGTAACATGCTTCCCCTGATATTGCATAAATCCAGGAGTATTTATATGCTAATCAAATCAAAATAGACGTGATTAGTGAGTGGAGAGCACCAAGATGGCTGTCGTTTCCCCATCAACCTGTGATAACAGCACCAACACTGCATTAAAGAGCTGAATATTGTATAAGCCAGGAAAGTTTATAGGACCTGACAGACTTAGATAATAGTAAACCCCAAGAAATCATACCCTACCTATTACATATTTATTATGCATTACAAATTGTAAATATTTTAAAAAAGAAAAAAAACAAAACAAAGATACACTATGGGTAAATTCTTAATGCTTAATGAAATTATTCATGATATACAAAAAGGAGCCTAACTCAACAAATAAGATGAAGGTTAATGCATGCGGATGAATATAAAAGAGAACCCAGTCCTGGCGACTAATGTGCTGTGTCCTTCCCCCGGTTGATCCCAGAATGAAATTAATGCAACCTCATTTTCGTGTTTAAGAGCTATCCCCAAAGCTGAGTAGCAGAAGACCAGATAGGCTGTGCAGTGCAAAAGCCAGACGCCTTGTTTCCTTCCATTTCTCAAAGGCTTTCACAGCTGAGTGCTTTCAGAGATAAAAAAAAAAAAAATCCATTCCATATTAAGAAAAAAAAAATCTACATATTTAGTTTACATCTTTTCAGCCATTTGCTTTATCCACTCTCTAACTCAAGAGGTCAGCTGCAGGTTGGAAAGGCCGGTGATATGCAATCATAGGTGAGACTAATAGGAAAATCAAGAGGAGGTAAACAAAAGGAGCGGACATAATGTGTCCCGGGGGGGACTGGTTTCTCTTTCAAGGATTTCTGGTGTTCTTATTTATAATGATCATAGATCACAGTGCATCATGTCTACAATTTTACTTTCTTTTCTTCTGGAGCTGCAGCAGTCTGCAGGGGGAGGCATGGAAATGAATCAGGAGCTCCTGGTGGTCATTAAAGATCCCTGAGCTATTTTTTGTCAGTCCAGGAATGTCAGCTTCTGCATTCCAGCCAGACCCTATTTACATTCTGCACCAGCTTTATAGTGCGCCGGTCATTTCTGCCAGATACACCATCCCTATCCATTCCTCGAACTAAACTGGAGGGATGATGTCGCTCATTCAACTTAACATCTACTAAGCACAGTTAACTGACTTCTACTAAACCCACATTCAAGCAGTTGAGTACTTTGTAAGTGCTATGGTGGCATTGCAAAGTTGCTGCCTTTCAGGCCAGGATAATCTAACATACACAATTTAACAGGCCTCAGTATTCCAGTGATTTGCAAATGAATGTGTGATTACACCCGAGGGTAGTGCTGCTGTGGGATGCTGAGATGCTCCACTCCAGAAGAGGCAAAGTAGGGTGCCTTGTATATGGCAAAGGCTCCACAATAAGCAGGGTTTTAGGTCCCTCTTAGCCATCACACTGCTTGAGGGACAAGGTACGGCCCTGGGAACTGGGTCTGTTCAGTCCTAAGGCCACGTTGACTAAGTACAGACAGTCAACAAGCCTGAGACTGAATTGATTCAATCTTCACCAGTTAGTCAAAACTGCATAGATTAAATTGATAAGCACATGAATAGACATCCACTTTTGTTTCCAGAAATGCAGCCACATGCCTGCAGTGGCCCAGATCAGAAACTGGGGATGGGGGAGAGGAGGGGGCACTAAAGCATGGCTCCCTGCTCTGTGGGAGCAGACAGCTTGAGCCAAGTCTAGCCTACCCACTCAGGGAGTGGGGAGTTGCAGGAGAGGTGCAAAGCATCCTGGGATGCTGGGGGACTGTGAGTTAACGTGAGACGATCCTCCAAGCTCAAAGGAAGGTAATCCCAATGAGGATCAAAGGGAGCAGGAGGGCACACAAGCCTCCATGACTCACCAAAAGCATCCGGGAATGTCTCCTTGCTAAAAGGGAGGTGCACCCCCAATGGAAAGAAGGGGACTGCAGTCATTTGGGGATGTAGGGGGGCAATCAGGAAGGCCAAGGCAGAGATGGAATTAGGGCTAGCTTCCCAGATTAAGGACAATATGAAGACCTTCTTTAAATACATAGAGGGTAAAAAGAAGGTTCCGGGTAATGTGAGGCCCCTGCAGGACACATTGGGAAATTTGATCGTCACACCAAAAGACAAAGCTAACATGTTTAACGATTTCTTTGCCTCCGTCTTCCTAAGTAGGGACCAGAACAGTTACCTCCCTGCTGGGCTCCCCTCGGGACCCAGGGGAGGCACACCTGGGCCAAGGGTTAGTGAGGAACTAGTTAGGGAACTTCTGGAGGGCTAAAGGAATTGTCCAAGGTTATTGCAGGACCCCTGGCAGGGCTTTAGGAGCACTTGTGGTGCTCTGGTGTGGTGCTGGAGGACTGGAAGAGGGCCAACGTGGTTCCCATTTTCAAAAAGGGGAAGAAGGAGGACCCGGAAAACTATAGGCCAGTTAGTCTTACCTCGATACTAGGCAAGCTGTTTGAGAAAATTATTCTGGCACACATCCAGGAGGGGCCAGCAGGGGACTGCATGGTTAGGGGCAACCAACACGGTTTCATCAGTGGCAGGTCCTGTCAGACCAACCTGGTAGCCGTTTACGATCAGATCATCAAATCATTAGATGCAGGGGTAGCAGTGGACATAGTCTTCCTGGACTTCCAGAAGGCTTTTGACACTGTCTCTCACCCCGTTCTCATTAAGAAACTGAGGGGCTGTGGTGTAGACACCCACACAGTCAAATGGGTCGCCAACTGGCTGGAGGGCCGCACCCAGAGGGTGGTAGTGGATGGGTCCTTCTGAACCTGGAAGGACGTGGGCAGTGGGGGTCTGCAGGGCTCGGTCCTCGGGCCCGCACTGTTCAACATCTTCATCAGTGATTTGGACGAGGGGGTAAAAAGCACCCTGTTCAAATTTGCTGATGACACTAAGATGTGGGGGGACGTGGGCACACTGGAAGGATGCAACAGGCTACAATCGGACCTAGACAGGTTACCAGGGTGGGCGGACGAGAATAGGATGGGTTTCAACACAGACAAGTGCAAGGTGATGCACCTCGGGAGGAACAACCGGCACCATACCTACAGGCTGGGGAACTCCCCTCTTGTCAGCACAGAGGCGGAAAAGGATCTTGGAGTCATCATAGACTCCAAGATGAACATGGGCCGGCAGTGTGGGGAGGCAGTCAGGAAGGCCAACCGCACCTTGGCATGCATCCACAGATGCATCTCGAACAGGTCCAAAGAGGTGATCCTCCCCCTCTATGCGGCACTGATCAGGCCGCAGCTAGAGTACTGAGTCCAGTTCTGGGCACCACACTTCAGGAGGGATGTGGACAACATGGAGAGGGTCCAGAGAAGGCCACTCGCATGATCAGGGGACAGCAGGGCAGGCCCTATAAGGAGAAGCTACGGGACCTGAACCTGTTCAGCCTCCACAAGAGATGGCCGAGGGGGGATCTTGTGGCCTGTTATAAACTAGTCAGGGGGGTTCAGCAGGCATTGGGGGAGTCCCTGTTCCCCCGAGCACTGCCAGGAGTGACCAGGAATAACGATCACAAGCTGGCAGAGGGGAGGTTTAGGTTAGATATCAGGAGGCGCGACTTCACGGTCAGGGCAGCTAGGATCTGGAACCAACTTCCAAGAGAAGTGGTGCAGGCTCCTACCCTGGGGGTGTTTAAGAGGAGGTTGGATGAACACCTTGCTGGGGTCATTTGACCCCAGTACTCTTTCCTGCCATGGCAGCGGGTCGGACTAGATGATCTACTCAGGTCCCTTCCGACCCTAGAAACTACAAAACTATGAAACTTGAATCTGGAGGGGATCTGGGACAGAAGTTCAATAAACCAATTAATTTAAATCAGTGAATCCTGATACTACATCCATTCAGCTTTATTTTAAACTGGTTTCTGCCATTTTGAAAGTGGTTTACGTGTACTGAACTTCTGTTGTGTTACAGATTTGAACCAGTTTCTGATCACTTACACCAGTTTATGTGTAATTTCTAGCCGTTAACTCTTTACCCTTATACTAGCCTGTAAGGATTATTTAGTCTTGCCTCAGGGGACCCCTGTTTCTTGAGACCCCACTGTCTTGGGCCATAATCCCAGGCTACCAAGAGAGGCATTTGGTCAGTCATTCATTCCTTGGCTCCCCTCTCCTGTGCAACACTTGATTTGGAGGAAGCAATACTGCACAATTGCAGGAATCCAACCTCACAATTGCTTCTGCAAAAGTTACAAGCTTCTGCTCTCCCAGAACAGTTCACAGATAACTGTGAATATCCAGCTCCTGATTTGTACTGGAACCATGTAGCCAGAACTCCTATTGACAAGAGTTAGGAAGATGCCAGGCTTTTGAAAACCAGAGCCTCAGATGTTCGACTGGTCAAAACTTTTCACTGCAGTTTTAAAATAAGAAGTCATAGACTCTAGGGACTGGTATGTATTTTATTGTAGAGCTAGCACCCCACTTTCAATAGCCATGTCATTTCACAGAGCATTTAGAACGTACTCCTTATTTTATTATTTATAACATATTGTGAAATACAACTTGTAGGCACTTATACGGTGTCCTGGAAGTGCAGCACAAATGAAACGGTATTTCCTCATTTTAGCTGTATCTGTTTGCACCCTCCGTGGCCCCTGAAAGCAAGAGAGGAGGTTTTACCTTTGTGAGTCTGGGTGGGTAACAGGCCTGGGATCTGATGAGCCTCCAGATGAAGTCACCCTCCTGGTTGCTCCTGCTCTGTGATATTGATACGCCAGCTTAGTTATAGCTGCACATCTTAACTTTGTCAGCCTACTGTGGGGAAGCCCAGTAGGGGAACCACACTGGGGAACCACAAACCAAAGCACTTGGGGCTTTATGAAGTTCCTGTGTTGAAAGGACCAGAAACTAAATAATAATAAGTTGAGACTGCAAGGGTGAATCTTTCCACTACTCTTCAATGAAAGAAATTGTCTTTCCCACTCAAGCTCTCGAAAAACAGAGGGGAAGAATGGGTAGCTAAAAGACGGAAAGAAAGTGTTGCTATGAAAGGTTGTAGATTGGTAAACTGAGGCAGAAAGGCTAAGCAACATGCTTGAGGCCATTTGAACCAGTGTCAGGGAGAGAATCAGAAACCTGGGAGCTCTGTGCTGAAATCCTGTGTACTCATCAGGGATAAAATATCCTGGCTCTTGCAAAAGGGCTCTGCCTTTCATATCTCTCTTGAATGATATTCTCTGATTGTAGAATAGTGCCAGGATATCACTGTAGTACTCACTGGATGCATCTACACGGGCCCTTTACTGCCAAGTTGCTGTATTAGCTCTGCAGTAAAGTGTTACCAGCTACACGTGTGCTGTTAAGGCACATGTCACCACTCCACATGTGTGTCACCTTCTACATGTGTGCTGTTATTAGGGTGCAGTAAATGAATGAACAGTCAGGGACAGGACTGCCTTAGGGTGGAGTAGTTACACATGCTGCAATGCACATGTAGGTGGTACAGGGGCTGCCTGGGGCACAAGGGTGCTAAAGTGTGAGGGCTGCCTGCCATCTAGCCCCGCACTTTGTGCCCCAGCCAGCTCCTCCACCACTCAACACCACTACACGGAGCCTATTGCTGACCTCCTAGACCCCTTGCCAACCTGGCGCTGCCAAAGTACTGCAGTCCTGGGTGCATGTGCAGATGCTGTGCCTGGGAGCAGCTGACTCGGGTGCAAACTGTGCTGGAGTTTATCGTGTCACTTTAATGGCATGTATAGACGCGCCCAGTGAGAGGAAAGAGTGCCACCTCCTGGACTAGCAGTACCCTTGCCTACGGCCCCCCCCCCCATTCCCCGATGCTTTTTTGCAGAGTGGATGCAACTTCTCTGATGAGTTCAAGGACTGTGAAGCTGCAACTGCAAGTCTGTGACCCTTATGCAGATGGGCAGGAGCACAGGGATTTTGAAAAATGAATTGACACTCCATTTTCCCGTATTGAAAGATATAAAAGTCCTGTTTGTTTTCCTCGTGCTTTCCTCTTGAATTAGACACCCAGTCTTATTTAATTAAGTTGTAAAGGTTTTCCTTGTAAATAATCACTTTATCATAATTTCCTGAAACTATTGGCTGGCAGCTGGATGTAAATCAGGGCATTTATCCTGCTTCCTACTGTCGGTGTCAACACATCGTGAACCTCTGGATTCTTCTGAGTAATTGATATGTCCTTGCCTTCTCTCACTCTCTCCCTTTCCCCTGTCTGGCTGTCTTTTGGGCAACGTCGTGTCAACACTCTGAAGAGCACTCTCAGCAGCGGAATGTCATTAAAATTAAAAATACTGATGGAAGAAATGAGCAGAAATAAACAACGAGCAGTTTACAGACAAAAAACAGTGACATAAGGTGCAGAATAATGGAATATAGAGAAGAAAAATACAGTGATGACTAGCTGACAGATTGTTGTCATTCAACTCTCCGGGGCTTTGTCACAACCTTCCAGTAGGGATGCAATATTGAACATCTGGTAGACAACTAGTGCGGAACCTCAAGGCTGCATAACAGAGGCAAAGAAACTGGGGAGGCCTGAAAACATATTACCCGCCCCCCCCCCCTTCCAGTCCTTCAAATCAAGTATTTTTTTTCTTTTCTGTGTTGTCTTTAAAGTGGGTTGTCTGGTGGGGCAACCCCTTTGCTTCTCAGATTTTTAAAAAAAAAAAAAGCACTGCTCATGCTGTCAGTGTTTAAAATTCAAAGATGCCTTTTGGATTCCTTTTCTGGAGGCCTCTAAGACACTGAAGGATGGTGCGTGCACCTTGGAGAGAGGAATGTGGATTCAGATGGACATGTCTGTGGGCGAGGAGGCACAGCAAGGGCATATCCCACTATTGTAGAGCCAAAATCATCTGTCAGCATACATCCAAAGCTTTAATGATTTCCTGTTCATTTTAGGTGGCTACTCAGGGATACCCATCACTGACTAGTGCTCCTTGTGGAAGCAATCGTTTGCTTGTGTTTCAAGACAGGGACTGTGGGGATGAGTGGCTTTCTTTTATATTGGTGTAACTCCAGTACACTGGGCTGAAAGAGGAAAAAAATGAGGCTGGATAAAGCCCTTTGTTGTACATTTTTGGTAGCGCCTAACTGGCAGGACTGCTTGAGAAAGATTTTTTTTTTAACCTTACACCCCTATCAAAATTAGATGTCTATTATTATAATTATTATCATTACTAGTACTGTTATTGTTGTTGTTGTTGTTGTTATGTCTTAAATTTTTGGTAGTTCCTAATTGGCAGGACTGCTTGAGAAAGAAGTTGTTTTTTTAACTTTACACCCTTACAAAAATTAGGGGTCTATTATTATTGTTGTTGTTGTTGTATTTAAAATGTATTACCATTGTTGTTGTTGTTATTGTTGTATTTAAAATGCATTACTATTGTTGTTGTTGTTATGTTAAAATTTTTTGGTTGCTCCTAATTGGCAGGACTGCTTGAGAAAGATTTTCTGTTTACCTTACACCCCTGCAAAAATTAGGTGTCCATGATGATGATGATGAAGATGATGAATGTTGTTGTTGTTGCTGTTGTTATTAGTGTTATTAGTTTTATTATTATTGCTATTGACATTTTTATTATATCTTGGGAAGAAAATGAGACCTTTACAATAAAAATGCAAACAACTGCCCCTTCTTGGAATAGCCACCAGTCTAGTGGACATTCCCCTGGCAGTCAGACTTGTTTCCTTAATGCTACCAGAGATGGATAAGGGAACTGAGCAGAACGCCCTGTGTCCCAGGTGGGTATCCTAACTATTGAGGCTTTTCAAGGCATGGGGATATTTCTGTGTTGAACTATTCACACCCTGCCCCCTCACCCACCTCCAAAAAAAAAAAAAAAAAAAAGGCCTGCATTCCTCCCAATGCAGAATGAAAACAATATTCTGAAATTTCTCTTGATAAAACTTCTTTCCTGGAGTTAAGAAATCTTCCCCATGAACATTTAGTCAAAACTAATTCACGTCTGCCAAAAGCTTCCATTTAGCTGAATCAGCATTCTCCAGTGATAGTACTTTACTCAATCGATTTGTGATTTTGGACTCATAACATTTGGGACCCATTTGAGCTGTGTAAGAATCTAATTTCCAGTGCTGAACACCTAATCTCTGAAAAACAGGCCTGCTCATTGGTGTCTCCAGCTGGGCAACCAAAACTAAAAGATGATGATAAAATACTTTGTCTAAATTAGCATTAGCAAATTGTGTTCCCATAAAGTAACATCGATAATAATGATGAAGGCAATAACAAATTGCTTGTTGTAAATCATTATATTACATAATATAATATGATTACATTATATAACACATAATAAAATCCAAATAATATAATAATATGTTTTCATCATAAAATCATCTGTACACTAGCTTAGTAGAAGCATTATACTGACAGTATTTTCCTATATGTATTCTGGGAGTTGTTAAAAGTTAAAACTTTTGCAAGTTTAACTATCTCTGTTGGAGGCCTGAGGTTCTTTGCTAGTGATAGCTATATTTATATAGACGCATATAAATACATATTATCTGACAGTGATTGCTAGGTAAGAGTACTAGTGTAGCTACCATTATATTAGTATAAATGTGTTTTAAACTGATATAGATTTTTTTTTCTGTTCTTGAAGAAGTCTAGAAGAAGCCTTAATATAGCACTTTTCATCTGTAGATCTCAAGCACTCTACAATAATGGTATCCTTAAACCTCTTCTACAGAATAGGAAAACTGAGGTCAGACAGCAGAAGAAACCTCCCCAAGGTCACCCACTGCACAAACGTGAGATCCAGACATAAAATCAAGATCTGTTGAGTGCTATGCTACTGCTTTATTACTAGACAACACTCGCTTCTGTAATTTATAATACTAAAAATCATTATTATACCAGCATAATACCTTCCATTGCACGGCCAGGGGAAGGCATTCTTTTAAGTGCACTGGGATAATTTAAGTAGAAGTAGTTGGAAATGTAGACAAACTACAAAACATTAGACTGAACTCAAGAGGCCTGCGTTTATTTTTCAATTCAGCCTCACACGTCTTATGTGAATGTAAGCTAGTCATTTTAATTCTCTGTGCCTCTGATACCCCCTCCATTATGAAGGGAAGTGGCAAATTCTCTATACCATCGAGTCATTAAAATAGCATTATTTCTAAGAAGCATGCTGTATTACAGTCACAGGATGATGCTAGATGCCAGGTTCAGTAGGCAAAATGCTATGATTTGTGTTATGCAGGGGGGCAAATAAGTCTATGCTAATTCCCTCTGGCCTTAAAAGCACAGAGGCATTGATTTACTGGGAGTGATATTTTTTATTGGATCAGCTGCCTCAGCAGGAGAGATTGTAGACCAGCTTCAGGCCCAAAGTCCCCTTCCTTAGACTCGCTAAAAAATCCTTACTGCTGACATGTTTCCTAGACCATCGTGGCTACAACATCTCTCCAGTAGTAACTTAAAATCAGAGACATTTCAATAGCAGTAATAAAAGTCATGGGTCAAATCCTCCTCACTTATTCCAGCTAGTTTTACTGGTGCTTTATGAGTACAGTGAGCAGCCTTTGTCTCCATATGTTATTATTTTGCTAGTGCGAGTTGAACTACACAAATGTGTGTAGTGTGTTTTTAAAGTGTCGCACAAGGTAATTATTACTTGCCTTGATGCTAATAGCTATGGGGAAACGTTTAATTGCCTTACATTACATTTTATTTATTTAAATAGTAGCTTGTTTGATCCAAAGCACCAGGGAAGAATAGTAAAAGAGCATAAATAAATATTATCTGACAGGTTGGCGAAGTGTGGTCTGATCTACCCTGTAGTACATCCATATACCAGAAACCAAATATCAGCTGGAGAAAATTACATTCTCCAGCTTTACATGTCAAAATAGAGGGGGGTTTCAGGGTTAAGGCTTTTGGCCCTTATGATCTGGGAGTGAGGTTTTGGTTCTATCTATCAATGGCCATCTCTACATGACAAAATGGTCAAGCTGGGCACCTCAGACATAATAAATGAGAAACACTGTGAGCCAAATCCTATTCTAGATATTAGGTGTCCCACTGGATTTAGGAGTCTAAGTGCAATTCTTTTCCACTCCAATCAAGTGACTGAAAATCCTTGTTGCGTCTACTTGGTAACATGCCGTCATCTTCCCCTCAAGACTGAGTCACACAAAAGCAGTGAGGAGGAAGACCCACCCACCTATGGCTCATGATTGTGGTAAGTAGGTGCCTGATGCACTGAGAACCCCCAGTTCTTTCCGAAAGTCTGCGAAGTTGGGCTCCTTGATCTATTTAAAAATAAAAATAAAAAAAATATCAAACGTCACTGGACTCTGAGTCCTACAACTTGGATTCTGTTTTTTCTGGCTCTACTACTAGCTGAATGTATGACTTGCAAGTCCTGTCACCATTTTATGCCTCCATTTCTCCTCCTGTCTTTTGTCTGCCCTGTCAACTTAGCCTGCGCTGTCTTTGTACATAGAATTTGCTCCTCACTATGGGATTGATTCTTTTCTGCCTCTAGGAGGCACTTATTCAGTATCTTAGTCAGCCAGTAGGCATCTAAATCCCTCAGCACAATCATAACCCATTCTGCCCAAGGCCTCAAATTCTGCTAAAGTCTTTAGGTTTCTCACATGGCTCTACTTTGGCCTGCTAGCTGTTCTAAATGCACATAGTTCACACTCTAGGGGCACATCTACATGTGATGCTTTGATATGTATCAGCCTAAGTTAATGCACACAATACCAGTCTATATCCATAATGGAACAGTAGCTCGGCACACACAGACTGGCTTAAAAATGATGGCACCTGGTCTAAGCTTTTTCCTCACCACCACCAAAGGGCGAATGTGTGTTGTTTGCTAACTGTTGAAACTCTGTGTAATAGGTTGATTCTGCCCAGTGCTTTTTGAATGTCTGTACCCAGCCATAGTGAACAGCTCCCTCATTAGTCTACTTCAGAACCATCACTCCTGTTTTCATTATCATTTATATATAAGCACTCAATTTAATCATGCTTTTACGGTCACTGTTTCTTACATGATCATCAGTACCAAAAACATGGCTGTAGCCTCCTGTGGCCCCATATAAAGACTGTAGAAGAGTATTATTTGGTGTTGGATATTGCTGAGGAACTTACTGGACCTACTGAATTGGATTCAAACCAACACTGATAAAATGCTAAATTATGTAAACTGAAAATGTACTTCAACCTAATTTAAAGAAGTCTTCATGCATGCTTGTAAAACCGGGAAGTATGGACCAAAGGAATCACTCCCTGCAAGATATCTGTCTTAGATTAAATTGCCCTAGGCTGATGGAGCTCAGATACAGTCTTATCTCCTACCCACATTTTCAAGCTTTCTAAAACGTGCCTGCTGCTGCACCCATGTGTGAAGTCACTAGGTTTCAGTGAAGATAAGCATATAGCCATTAACAGACGCCACAGTGAAACCAGAAAGAAGAGGGAAATATCAGTTGATTTATATTAACTGTTTCCAGCTCTCATACCAGGGAAAATTCAACCACTAAGTGTGCAGCCAAGAAAGCAAATACGTATCCAGAAACTTCCGACCCTCTAAGAGTTACAAGGAAAGCCCAGGTTGTGCCATTGCCTCTCACCCACTCTTGTTTTATAGGTGCACTGCAGGCTGTATTGTAGTTGAAAACAAAGCATCCAGTCTTTCCTTCTTTCTTGCTCAGCAGATGAATCTCTGAAGTTTTCACAGAATAACCTATCTTAAAATTAAATCATGAACCAGTTACTGCCAAATATTCTGAACCCAGCTCCCCACTCATCTCACCTCGGCACTTCTATAAGTTTGCAGCAGAAAAATTGTTTTCCTCTGAAATAATCAGAACTGTCTAATGAATTTTTAGCAGTGGCACAGATGGCGATAAAACTGAGGCTTCCCCACCACCGATAAGGGAAAGCTTGCCTATGCTAATGGCACAGTGTACAACATCTGTATGTGTCAGCAGCAAGGAAAGGGGGTGAGCTTTGGTACCAATTGACCTAACCCTTCCACTGCTAAAGGGTGACTTTCCCACTTTCCCCATATCCAGCAATCATGATCTAGCAATTAATCTAAACTAAGCTAGGATTCAAAAGATATGGGTTCAGTTCCTTATTTGGCTAAAGATTTCCCATATGACCTTGGCAAATGGTTGATGCCTCCACTTCCTTTCTTTTAAATAGGATTAATTGTATTTGCCCTATCACAGAAGTGTCATGAGAATAAATGTTGAAATTCTGTGTAGTGTTAAGGGAAGGGAGCCTGAGGCAAAAAAACCCCATGTCTGCAGTCTCCTGTCACCTTATATAAAGATGGTAGAAGCGTATTATTTGGTGTTGGATGTTGCTGATACTAAGGAACTTACTGATCCTACTGGAGCAGATAGTCCTACTGAGACAGATTTAACTTCAAGATGCTTGAGTGAAAGACATCATAGAATTACAAACTCTTAATATTATTATAGTTCTGCCTTTCTACAATGTATCCAGCACTGGCCTGTGTCAGAAAAAAAACCAAAAAAACCCCCCGGTCCAACACAGGGTGAGAGGGACCATTGGACAATCCCACTATGTCAGCTCTTAATGTTCTGATACCAATTTTGGCAACAGCATTGATGCTAAATATGAATTTTGGAAGGGGAAGATGTCAGGCTGCTTTTCCATTAGCTCACACAGTCTATTTAGTTTTGCTAGGTTGTTTGGAAGTTTGATGGGGTTTAATTGAAAATGTCAGAAGGGAACATTTTAATTTGACTGCATTTGATATTGTGGCTAATGTGTTCTGCACATCATTGTAATGCAGAACACATTCCCCATTTCACAACTGGCGTTGCTATTATTTTAAAAGGTGAGATCTTTCACTGTTAATCAGCACAGGGTGTTTAGTGCCGTTTATACTGTATGCTAATACTTTTGGTATTTATGTGCTACACTTTCACATAGGCTAAAACAGATGCCTATTTTATGGTCTGATCTCACAAAAAATATCTGCAGGTTCCAGAAGGCCATAGGATGTCTGAGGTCTCTGGACTCAATCCAAATCCCATTTGTTGGGCCAGGAAGAGACAAAGGGCGCAGGCAGAGGAGACTGAATCTCTCACCTGGTGGTTAGAGCACTCACCTGGTCTATGGGGGGGCGGGCAGGTTCAAGTTCTTGGTCTAATTAATGTTTATTAATTATGCAAAACTTGAACATGAGAGACTGAAACAAACTTACTACTGACTCCTGAAAGCTCAGTAGCTGGAACCTATTAGGTCCAAGTCTCTGATGCAAATCTAATAAAGAGAGGATTTGAAAGCAGGTTTTGCAAGTGAATGCCCAGTTCCACCGTGACTGTTCCCTGGTGGTCTTTTGTGCGAAGTCCAACCTGATGGATATGCTTGG
Source organism: Crocodylus siamensis (assembly GCF_052110815.1). Lineage (NCBI taxonomy): Eukaryota > Metazoa > Chordata > Crocodylia > Crocodylidae > Crocodylus > Crocodylus siamensis. The sequence goes on from NC_143397.1 coordinate 7,694,603, forward strand.
AAAATGCCTATTGGAGGGGTCCCACAGATGAGAGGAGTAGAGAGGTGCCTAATTTGAGGCATGAATGTAAGCAGACACCTCACAGACTTTGCCAATAAAAATGCAGGCAGCACAGGGTTGGCAGAAGCTGCAAGGAACGGTTGCGAATGCTGCTCATCCTCTCCTTACTGGTTCCTCCAGTTCAAGATCAAGGGACACTAATAAGGCTTCCTCTGCTTGTGAGACATGCTTGGTTAATCCAGTAGGTATGTCAAGTAAAAAAGAAAATCACCGGGGAAAAAAAGACCAAACAGTCATGATCTTATTTCATGACCCTCAGTATTTCAGGCACTGAAGTTGTCATGGTCTACACTCATACCTACTTAAGAGCCCATGCATCTGTTCAAAGTATGTTCCTGATGGGTGTAGCTTTGCTGAGATGAAATCTTTGCTTCTAAAAATTGTGTCCAGTAAGCAAAGCTGAGGACTTCTGGGAATTCACAACCCTTGATATTCTACCCAAGCATCACAAAATTAGCATCTGCATTTTATTGGCAGAATCAAATGGTTACTTTACCTAACCAAATCTAGTCTGCCTGTGGACCAAGACATTTAATAATGTAATTGTATTCACTCAAATGTAGCTATATCACCGGAGAAGGAAAAGTCAATCATTATCATTTAACATGATAATCACTCTCTAGTAGCGTACCCCATCCCCTGTTACTAGAATGGCCTGAGAGGTGAGAAAACCTGGGGCCAAGACGGGTAGAAAGGACTAGCAGCCTAGATGGACTGAGCCAGGGACTAAAAAGGCCAGCCAACTAATAAGGCAACTGGCTGCAACTGGTCCGTGGAGGAAGAAGGTCGGATCACATAGCTGGAAGGAAGCTGGGCTTGGGGATATCAGCCCAGTCTCTGAGCAGGCAAGGGGTGGCCTCTGCATGCAGTAGGGAGAGGAGCTCCCAGGAGAGAGGGGCTGCTGGAGAAGGCACCCAAACCACCCAGGGGAGCTGGGGTGAGATAGCTCTGACAGAGCTAGGACCTGTGGGCAAAATTTATCTTAAAGGAGGGAGACAATTTATTTTGTGAAGTAGCTGGCTTATGTTTTTGTTCCTTTTTGAACTTGAGACCAGAGGACTGGATTGTGGCTACAGGGGTAGAGGAGGCCATGGGCAGGTATGTCTGGGTGACATACCCCACCACTATAGGTACCAGAAGCTAGCCCCAAGCCAGAGGGGCTGAGACTTGTGGCATGAAACTGGAGCCACAGGAGGGGTTGCTGCCAAGGCAGAGCTGCTGCCTTGGGAACTGAGGTCTTAATGAGTGGACAAAGTTGAGGTTCTGGCCAGAGAACAAGGGGTCAAGGCTGCAACAGATGAAGCTCTGACAGGTGCCCACAACCCTGCAGGAATGCTCCTCTTAAGGGAAAGCACTTGAGGGAGAGCTTGGGCTCTCGGTTGGGGGCTGGCCTAGCCAGGCAGGCAAGACAACCAGTGAGGTTTTCCCTCAGCTCAAGGGATTGCCTTCCCCAACAAATAAGAGAACATTAAAGTCATGGCAGGCAGGAGACTGGAGGTGAGGCAGGGCCAGGGCAGAGCCAGCAGCAGAGCAGACCACAGAAGGTGCCAGGGTGCGGCAGACCCCATCAAAGGACATTCAAGTAATCTCAAATATTTGAATTTTCTTTCAATTGATATCTATATCTATCTATCTATCTATCTATATCTAGATAGATCTAGATCTAGATATATATATATCTATATATATACATATATAGCTATAGATAGATACATAGATAGATCCATCTATCTATCTAGAAGATAGATAGATAGATAGATAGATAGATATTGATTTGAAAAAGTCAGTGTTTTGGTTAATTGAAAATCATCTTCAGGGAAAAAATGTCCTATGCAGTCTGAAAGAAAATATTCGGGTGGCTTTTTATTTTTTATTTTTTTGTGCTCTTAATAATGCATTTTAAAATAACATTTACTTTAAAAATAAAATGCCGTTGCAGATGAAAAGAAAATCATAACATTTCAATTGCTATTTGACCTCAGGTATAGTGGCCAAAACAATTTAGCAAAATCAATTAAAAGGGGAATCAAATATTTGAGATTACTTGAATGTGATTTTTTTTTTCCTGGGGGAAAATAAAGACCAAAAACTTTCACTATCATCTCACCATAAGTCTTTTGTTTTAAATTTTTCTTTTCTTTTAATTGTTTTATATGTTTTTACTTTTGCTAATACAATCTGATTTTCATTTTATGATATTTTGACCGCAAGGTCAAATGTCGGCATGGTAACCAACATGTGATCCCAGTGGAAATGAGTTATTTGCAGCTAGAAATATCCTAAAAAATCATAAAAATAAGGCAAAGTTCGTGTAAGCAGTCTGAAAAAAATGCAATATAATAGTAAATTCAAATATAATAGTATTTTTTTCCAACTATATGAGTTGGTCTAATAAAAGATATCAGACTTACCCAGAGAACCTTGTCTTCCTATAGAAAATTCATGACATTTGAGAAAACTTTAATTTCTATAAGCGTTGCTTATTTTTCTTATGCTGTAAAAAAAAAGGACGGGGGGACTGTGAGTGTGTATGTGGATGCCTTTTTACCTTACTAAATGCTTACTAGTGAATACATGCAATGGGAAGGATGAAAATCTCAGTTTCTATAGCATGAGTAATTTCTGCATTTCAGAATTTGTTTCCATTCGGTATTGGGAGGAATAACTGTAACATATATGTTTGTGTGTGCATTAGGCCTGTGCAAAGTGGCTAACATTCACTTCGAATTCAGCCAATTCAGGGGAAAGTGATTCAGTTTGGTCATTCGAATCACTGTCCTGAATTGATTCAGCCGAATCTGATTCGGAGATTTGGCTACTGGTGAATCGGCTGAATCTCCGAATCAAACAGGCCCCATCCCTTGCCCGTTCCCAGCCCCACCAGTAGCTGCCCTGCTCAGCCCCAGAGTCCCAGCACTCTTTTTATTAAAAAAATAAAAATAAATCCCTGCACTCATTGGCTCGTGCCAGGCCAGGGGGAGGGGGGGAGGAGATACTTACTGCTCCCCCACTGTCCTGTGCTATGTGGGGGGCTCTGCCATGAGCCCTTAGAGGTCTTAACAGCTGCTGCAGTAGCCAGCCAGTCTAGGTTTTTTTTTCTCCCTATTTTTTTTAAGCACTAGGATGCTGGGACCGGGCAGGGCAGCCATTGATGGGGCCGGGAGAGTGGGGGGGTGGTCAGGGGGGCACTCAGAGTGGATGAGGGAACAGACAGGGGATGGAGCCTGGCAGAGGTCCTACCATGGTCTCCTCCCCCCTCCTCCACCCCACCTCCCACCACCTACTTATTAGCCCTGAGACTAGGTCCAGCTCCCTGCGGCAGCGAGTGGGGACTGCCCAAATCGCTGAATCGCTGAATCTCCTCCAAATCTTTTTCTGAATACATTCAGAGGCTTCAGATAGATTCAGACCTTTTTACTGGTCTCCCGATTCAGTTCAGATTCAGAAATTTGGCTGCTGAATCGGGCCGAATCACCTCCAAATCAGCAAGCAAAGCTTTGCACAACCCTAGTGTGTAAGTATCCTCCCCCACACATACAGGAAATTTCCCCTGAAGCACAGCTGAATGATAATGCTTGTGCAATATCACAGCATCTCAGGCCAAGCAGGAACTGGGGATTGTGTTGCTGTATTTGTGCAGGGATTTGGACCAGATGAACCTTAGGGTCACTTTTACCCTACCATTTCATGATCGAACTTCCCCTAGCTGTGGGTTAGAGGGTATGGAGACCTACGGTTCCCTCCCACTTCCCAGGAAATATCATTATATTAATAACACTAGGACTAAGTCAAGGCCCACAGAAAATGAGAAGTGTGCTTATACATTCACAGAGGAATGGTTTTACCTGCCCCATTATCAGCTGAACCTGGCAGAGACACCTGTTTTCTCTATGAACATAAGGGTGACACTACTTACAGCACATTAGAAAATCGTTTTCAGACATCATCTAAGTACATCTTAGGCTTTCTAGTGAAAAACAATTTGAGATGCTTGGAGCAAGTGCATCTTCCATTCTCCGCTGTTATTGCAGGGGAAAGTTGCCAACAGAGAATGTAGTCAAAGGATCAGAAAAACTCACTAAAGTTTGACACGATTAAACAAACCCCGGTTTTAACATTTTCATATTCTCTTTTATATCTTTTAGAGATTGGTTCCAGTATCAGGCTGAGCAGCGCAGCATTTATCTCAATTCCCAGTCCTGCATGCCATTGCCAACATTATCTCTACACCCTTTGATAATTCCTCAGCTAGTGTCCCTGGGAAATCTGATCCCTGATTTTAGGCAAACCTCTGTTCCCTTCACGTGCAAATACAAGCTCCAGCCCAACAAGAAATCTCCTGTTTGCAGTCCATGTATCTCTAATTCATGGTTAGCATTATGAAGATTATAATGATTTTTTTTTCTTTTATCTCCTTTTGACTAATACACCAGTGATTGGGGGAAAAACAGAATATTTTAGTGAAGATCCTCTATGTTGTTTGACACACTGCGGTTGCTTCTATTTTTCCCTCTGCTTTAGATTCTTGGGGAGAACTAAACCCAGTGCAGCCTTTGATCTTTTTGACTGGTTTCCTCAGTGGATGAAGCAGACTTATAAAAAGGGCACAAGCCCTTTTTAGATGATAACACACATTACATTTTCTATCTCATTCAGCACCGGGGTGTTTGCAAAAAGCTCACCATCAGTATTCCAGCCTGGTTTTTTTTTCTGTGTGTTTTTTTTTTTTAATGTGAGTTTCTATTATCTACAAAAACACTTCCTGATCTGCCTTCTCAGAAGGTCCATATTAATTTGCTGTGATCATTTCATTTTTTACGCTATCTTTCACCTTGTATTAGTTTCTGCTGAGGCAGGCAAACTGCATATGCTGTTTCTCTCTGAAAGCAAAAGAGGTCTTTTTGTCCCTTACTGTGACACTTGTTCTTTTTCTTCCCCCCACCCCGTGCCTTTAAATGGTATGCCTATGTATCTAAATAGTCCAATCTGCTTCCTTAATTTTGCTAAGTCTTACTTATCCCATGCAGCTTGCTTAGCATGTCCTTTTGCTTTGTCTCAGTCCTACAATTATCTATGGTCCTTTACATTTACTCTGTCTGGTCACCACCTTTTCATGTTATTTTTCTTCTTTTCTTAATTAGGAAATTATGCCTATTCTCTTGATTATACTCCTTACTTTAGCTCAAGAAACAGTTGGTTTCTATTGTATTGATCTCTTCCGGCTTCAGACTCCACTCCACCCTGACAATGAATTTGAAACTCCTCAGAGAATCCATCTGAAAACGCAGGCTTCAAAACCAGGAGGAAGAGTTGTCCTGCCCTCAAGACATAATCTGTCAATGGCAGCTAGCCATGATGATGTAATGCTTTGAGTCAGGCGTTTCATTGGCTGAAGAGACTGCCACTTTACTTCCACTCCAAAGAATAACTCATATACCGTTCCCCGAGATAAGTATTAGCAGCACTTCACCCAGTAAGATGGAGCTGATCCAAAATACTGCATGAGCAGAACCAGAAGCTGCACCTAGCTTATATGCTGGGAAAACTGGGCCTGATTACTCCATTTTTGAGGATGGTCTCCTCATTGGTTTCACTGGCTTGTGATACACTTACAAGAAACTCCCGTTAGGAACCTGATGTGCTTGCTTGAACCACATGGGGAATTGTTTTCCCATTCCATGGAAAGCTCTGAAGTTGGGATAAAAACACCAAGTTTTGAAAATGTGTACATCTGGAAAATCGGAAAGAAATGGTCTGTCAAAATGGGTTACTTTTTATTCCAAGTCATTTTAATTTATTTTAACAGTCACGTGTATCAGCATTCCCATGGTGAAAAATGGAGGCAGAGCACTTTGACCTAAAGCTCATTTACTGAGCTTTAGTTCGAAGCACCCCACCACTATTTTTCAGCACCGGGACACTGATACATGGGATGCTGGAACGTGGTAATTACCACAAAAAGATAATTACCTAAATTGCCTTTAGATGTGCAAAGGTAAATCTGAACTGGAAAAGCTTTAAAAGTGTTGAGATTGTTGAAACCTTGTTTCACTTTGTACATCTAAAGGTACTTTTGAATGGGAAAAGCTTTAAATTCAATTAAAACTGAAAGAAAAAAGGTTTATTTTTGAAAATATCCAAAAACAAAGTTTCAACAATTTCCAAACTTTTCTTAAATGAGAGAGTCAGATAGGGTGCCTATACACATGCAGGGAGGATGTGTATGCACTGTAATCAGAGCTGACTTGATTAATTGAGTCTATGGGAGTGTGGTAATTACCGCACTCCAGCAGAGCCCCGTGTCACTTGTATCAGTGTCCCTGCGCTGGAAAATGGTGGTGGGGTGCTTTGAACTAAAGCTCATTTGATGATCTTTAGTTCAAAGTGCCTTGCCATCATTTTTCAGTGCGGGGAAGCTGATACACATGATGCTCTGGGAGTTTTTAATTAGTGCACCTCTCCGAGCGGTGCTAATTAAAGCACTGCCCCTGCCTCCCGGAGCACATCTATAAATGTCCATAACATCCATCAAATCTGATCCTTTGCCATGACAATTTTCAGTTTTAATAAATTGTCATTTTCCCTTGGGGGGTGGAATTTTTTTTGTGAAAAAAAAAAATTCTACAGCTCTAACAATTCCTGTATTGGCTTAGTTCTAGGTGGGTGCTGCTAAGCAAACAGGGTATCAGAGGAAAATATCTTCGTCATTATTGGCTACTTGTTGAAGATTAAAGAGAGGTGAAAAATAATTAAACATAGAACCTGCTGTAATGTAGATTTAAACTACTTCCAGCAGAGAGGTTTATCACAGGTCCGAGGACTTAAATTGATAGAGGATCCTATTAGGGCTGTGCGAAACAGCACCATTCCTCTTCAATTTCCATTCCAACGTTTCGACAGAACAGTGTTTTGTTTCAAGTTTCATTTTGTTTCAACTAAACTGCTTTGCTCTTTCCAGTGCTGTTTCGCCCATAGGCTATAATGGGGAAGCACAAAACTGCCTACAACTTTGTCATTTCTTGCCTGATTAAGATGAATCTTGCAGGGATGGTAGCCCCTTCTGAGGGCATGAAGCCTGCCAGCTTTCAAGGAGATAGGTGCAGGGGGTTCTGGGAAACTGCACCTCAAGGTGCTGACAAGCAAAACTGTCACTTGTCAGCAGTGGCAGCCTCCTGTCATCCGGCAGGCAGATCCCGGTGCCTTAACCCCCAGGAGGGCTGTGGGCTTGCTCTGAACTCCTCCCAGGAGTGTGGCCCCTGATCTGCCTGACACCTGACAGGAGGTTGCTGCTGCCACCTGGGACCGTTGCTGGGCACAGCCTGCACCCAGCACCGGGAAGATTGGTGCTGCTGCCAGTCCCAGGCAGCAGAAGCAGCCTCCTGTGATCCAGCAGGCAGATCGAAGGCCCGCCCACACCCCGGGAGGGGTCTGGCAGAGCCCCACAGCCGTCCTGGGGGTGCAGGGCCCCAATCTGCCAGCCGGATCACAGAGGGCTGATGTTGCCAGCTAGGACCAGCGCTGGGCACAGCCCGCACCTAGCTCCAAGAAGATTGGTGCTGCCACTGGCCCCAGCTGGCAGCAATAGCATGCTGTCATCTGGCACGCAGATCTGGGGGCCAGTGCCCCACAAGAGGGCTGGGGGCTGTGCCAGAATCCTCCCGGGGGTGCTGCCCCTGGATCTAAGTGGGATGACAGGCGGCTGCTACTGCCGGCTGGGACCAGCACAGAAGCAAAGCCCGGCTTTGAAACTTGAAATGTTTTGAAACTTTCAAAACATTTTGAGTGCCCTTGTTTCATTTCACAGCTGTTTCGAAGGCTTTTGTTTCTTTTCAATTCCTGTTTTGAGCTTAAAATGGATCAAAACAGCTTTGAAACAGAACACCCAACAAAATTTTACATAGCCCCAGATCCTATATAGTTTCCCAGGTAATTCTGATGCCTACCATCTCTGATGTATTTGCACTTACAGTTGGACAGATCCAGCATACCCCATGAGTTCCTCTTACATCTATGGAAGATGAGGTTGCTGTAGTAGCTACATATCTGACTCCTAACACTTCAGAACAACATACACCTATAAATAAACCAGCCAGCTCAAGGTTGGACTCAGTTGATCAGGTCAACTCTATTCTAGCGCTTCATGCCAATGAAAAAAACCCAGCATTTATTTAGCATAGTTTAGTAGCTTTGTAATGTTTTCATAATATTCATTTCTTCTACATAGCCATGCGATAGGGTCATTGAGAAAGTACAAAAAACATATATTAAGTCCATGCCATAGTCTGAATCCTCAAGAGCCTGTCTTATGGTTCCTTGATCCCACCACTAAATCATATATATTTAAATTTATCTTAAACTATATGATTATGGTTCTTATCTCAAGCAAAACTATTTCAACTGTATACATAGTTATAGTTATGATAGCAGTGACTACAGGCTCATTAGATTAGGGCCCTGTTTGTCTAGGGAAAGGTCATCTTGAGAGAGAGCCCTTGCTTGAAACTGAGACAAACAAGACAGACAACAGTCAAGGAAAGGAAAATTGAACAGTTAAGTGAAATGGCCCAGGGCAGCAGAAGAGAGAAGAAAGTCTACATCTTCAAGGCCTCCTGGTTTACTCTTTAGCAATTGAACCAGATGCCTTCTCCCAGCCTCATCACTATGAGTGCCTTCAGTAAAGATGGCAACGTTGTTTTCCCAAAAAACATCTGCCTGTTCAGGTTCAACACACCTGTGGGAGTCAGACTTCAGTAGCTATTTTGCACACTGTGATTTTGAACGCCCAGCTGAGGCTGTCTGCTCATGATTCATCACATCTTTGGTCTGTACTTGCTCACCAGTTAACCCTAGGAAAAACTAGAGCTGAAGCCTGACTCCTATAGACAGCATTATTGTTAGCAAAGTTGACAATGGGGCTTCCTGAGATCAGAGGTGAATCCAAAATCACTTTCAGATATGGAAATGACATAATTTAGAACAATAATGAAGAGAAATGTTCCTTGTGTGTCTCCTGGTATGTAACTCTCACATTGTCACGCTAAACCCCACAGCCTGGAAAGCTCTGTAAGTACTATGCTGTAGCAGTAAATTCAGTGGTGCCTTCACTTAGGTGTTTCAGCCATTTAACCCCCAGTACAGAATAAACTGGTACAAGTTTCAGAAGTGCTGCAGATGTAATTTTCTGACACCTGGACTGCTTTTATTCTAGCAAAGGGTGGACGTGGAATCAATTAAATAAACCATTATGCATGCTGAATAAGTGTTATGGTAGCCATGTTAATAACAAGAGGGAACTTTTTTATTTAATTTTATTATATTTTTTATTTTATTGTATTTTTTTTTTTAGTTTTAGCTTTTATTTTATTTCAGCCTTTTTAGCTAAAATAAATACTTTTATTTCATTTTTTATTTCATTTTTAACTATGTGATCCTTCACAATAGTAAACACTAAAGAGTCTCTGAAGTGACAATGTTGAACCAAAAATTGCTCACATATCAATTCATACCATTATTCAGTATGGGCTTGCTAGTGTCTGGCTTGGCAAATGCATTCAATAAGCTTCCTACCAGCATCCATCCGACCCAAGATGAATGACATCAGCAGGAGTCCAGGTGTTTTGTTAGATGTAGAAATACATGGGAAAACATGGATTTTCACTTTTAAAGGGGAAATCATGGGTTTTCTATTAAAGGAGAAAAACACAGATTTGTTCTACTCTGAAGGAGAAAATCACATTGTTTTCTCTTTTAAAGGAGAGGAATGTGGGAAACCGTGGCAGAGCTGCAGCCTACAGGGGTTGCCTGAGACTGGGGAGCGGGACGCAGAGGGTGCCACGCGCCTGTGCTCGTACTTTTCTCGAGGAGGGGATGCGGTCCAGAATTTCCTGCCGTATAAAAGAGTGTTGATAACTCAGGTATGATACACTTTGACCTTTGTGTTAACAGTCAGCTTGTTGTTCCATCCCCATTTGCTCAGCATGCTTATGACAACTGATGCTTTGCCAATATGGGTATTCAGCTCAGCCCATTGACAGTACTCAAGAAATCGGTAAACAACTGGCAGCTGTAGCATGCTAGAAGTTATGGCGAAAATCAACCTAAATAGACACATTATGTTTCACTGAGCACTTCGCTCCTGTGAATGGGAAGGGAGTTTGGCTCGGTATCAGATGCTTAAGCTCTGTTTAAAGAATCTGTGAAGAAAGATATATGTGGGCATTGCTTTACATAGCCTTATATTCACTATTTCCCGGTATCATTTAGACTGCATAAATTACTTCATTTCTACTCTTTAGTTGCTTTTGCTGACATGATAGGAGTCACTTTGTGAACTGCTCTCTGTAAATACTCTTAGACCCAGCTTCCCAATGAACTCTAGATACTTAGGTCTAGGACCTAATGAAGTGCCAAGATGTGTAAAAAGGACTCAGGTGGAATTTGGGTGCCTAAGCCATGAAAGGTTGTATAAATCGAGCTGCTTAGAACCCACAAAACTTGTCAGATTTCAAGATTTATTAGTCACCTTCATTCTGGCCTGAATAGAGATCCCTTTGTGCCTAGGTTTGTAGTACCAAGCATCCTCAGAAAGCAGTTAAATAACATACTAAGGCAGGGGCAAGCAATTATTTTGGGCAGAGAGTTGCTTACTGAGTTTTGGCAAGTCATCAAGGGCTGCATAACAAGCAGCCAAGGGAAGATAAATATTAATTTTCTAAAAATTTTAGGTGCCCCACAGGCTGGGTAAAATGGCCTGGCGGACTGCATTTTGCCTACCCCTACACTAAGGTGCCTCAATCCCACCAAGCCACAGTTAAAAATAATCAGTGTGTAAGGCACCTAAGCTCTGTCGCCAGTTCTTTAGGCAAGTTCTGAGCATCCCTAGCAACTGTTTGATGATGAGAGCACGCATGCACAGTTCAGCATAAAATACTGGAGGAGAGGCAGTGTCTACGTTTGATCCAACAGTGTGGTAGTAAAAACCACTTGCCCAGGAAGTCATGCACCTGGATTTTAGGCCTACCTCACTCTCAGGGGATTCAACCTCCAACCTGTGACCTCCCATTTCCTGGGGAGAGCATGCCCATGCGCTCTCCCTCATGCCCTTCATGTCAGAGCTGGTTCACCTGGCAGCCAAGCAAGCAAGATTCATGGGGCTGCAAGCAGACCAAGCAAGGGGTAGAATGATTGCAGCCTAGTGGTTGGATCACACCGCTCAACCCCCTGATACAGTCATGCCCACCATTCATTTTGTTCAAGACTAAATGGGGCGAGTTGTACCGCTGCTATCATTTATGCAAATGAGCTGGTCATCTTTAAACAAACCCAAATCTCCCCACTCGTTGCGTAGGGATCCTAGTAGCTTACCCTATTGATTTGAGCACCCTTTGGGGGCATGGCATGTACATCTAAGTCACTGGGACATGAGGGACCATAGAAGATGATTATATTTTTGCCTCTAATATTTGTGGATGAATGGATGTCAGTGCCTCGATGCCCCCAGTTATGTTATATTATGATCTGTAAGTTAGCATACAATATCTGTGATATCACATGAGTCCTAGTCCAGGAGAAGGTGCTTTAATAGGAACACCAAATCGCATATGGCTGCAGATTCAACGAACAGAGATTACAACTTTGCTGTCTCTTACTGTGTTTGTAGAGCACCTTCCCCAGTGGAGACTTGACCTGTTTTGGACCCTCTAGGAACTACTGTCACATCAATAATGATAAATGCCATTTTATTTCTCCTCTTAGCAGGTCGTTCTTATCTCTAGGAGTATTTTCATCACACTTATGGCCCATCCTCTTTTGAAATACTTGATATAAAAGTCCATTTGAACCAGCCCCGTCTAAAACAGCCCAACTCCTACTGATGTCAGCGGACATGAGGCTACCAATGCCCTAGCTGCATTTGCTCCAATATACCCTGCCATTTTCTCCTTTTTTTCAAAGGTAGGATCTGGTTTTCTCAGCTGACCCAAAGCACACATCAGGAGCATCAGACCCTCATCCAACTGACTTCTTGGGGACTCTTTGCAAGGAATGGGGAAGCACTGACCACGGCTTTTCTTCCACGGAGGAAATTTAGATTTGTATTTTAATGGCTGTAAAGTTCTGTTTTAATTACAGAGAAATAATTTGAGGAAGATTGGTAATAGGCAAAACTTTGAGACCTTTTGTTCTTTAGTGCAGTGAAGGAAACCTCATTAGAGAGGATTTTCTTAGTTAGCAGGGCTTCGGGGTTAATGAGCTGTGAGTGATAATATATGGTAGTAATCCCTCATGGCTGTAACAAGTTGTATTTTATAAACTCCTTAATCTCAGTGGTGAAAGAGGCGTGGGGTGTTGGGAAAAGAAGAAACTAATTTACAGGGAAATTTTAGAGATTCTGCTCCCTGTCTTGTCTGGAATTTAGTTGAAAGAGATACAGGCACCACATGGAGGAAGGAAAAGATTGTTATTCATCCAAATACTTACATAGCCCCAAGTAACATAGGCTGTGAGCACATCACACCATCCCTGCAAAGAGAGGTACAGCAATCTCTGCTTTATGGATGGAAACTGAGGCACAGCCCCTGAGATCTTCCAAGGTATATGGGTGGTTATATCCCACTGATGGCCTGAAGTTAGGATTTGAGGAAGTAGGCTAGGGGCAACTCAAACATAGATTTAGGCTTTTAAACATGGATACCTTTGGAGCGGGTAGCTGTACATCTAGACATAGTAGACTAGCCTGAGTGTAGAAGGGATATTATTATATGGTTTTACATTATCCATGATAGTCAACCCCTCAGGGCAGTCTAGGAAAGCTGGATGTGAACTTGTTCCCTTCTACAAGGTAGACTTACTACAAGGTAAAATCCAGTAAATTACTCCGTAGTAACATACCATGCATTTGCAACAAGTGATGCCTAAAAGAATGGTTTTCCTGCCCCTTGAGTTTTTGAGATTTGGGATTTTAGATCTGTCCGCAAAGAAAGGGGGAAGATAAATTTGGGAAAAAAAATCACAAACCTGGACCATGAAAAATATCCAAATCAGGTCATTCAAGCTATTTGTTTCTTTACCCTGTAAAGGTTTTGTTTAAATCGTGACCTTTCAGAAATCCTTTTTTTTTCTGAAGTAAAACATAGATTTAGTTTCAAATGAGAAGTGTTTCCAATAAAAAAAAAAAGTTCCATTTTGGAAATGTAGAAATATGATATTTAAAAATTTCTTGCTGTCAGTGTTATTTTCAATAAAGACATTGACATTTTCCAGGAGAAAATGCTTCATCAGGAAACTCCTGTCCAGCCTCTACTTCAACAAGAGCTGATCAGAGTCATGACATTCAACAGCCAAGCAAAGTGATTCTTTCTTTCCTGACCCTTGATTTGTGACAGAGCTTGGATCTTTTTTATCTTTATTAATAGAAAAGTCTCTCTCAGAGAGAAGGGTTTAGGGAACTTTACTAAGTTTAGTTTGAACTTTATGCAAACCTCTTCAGTTGATTAGATCCAAATGTGTGCAACGTTGGGTTCAGAGGTACATAAAATCTCAGGTAGTCATCAACCAGTTTCCATCCAGACCCCAAATTTACTTGATATTTGTTTGAAAATTCATTGGCACTCACTAGAAAGTCTGACCAATAGTAATTGTTGGTGAAAAAGGAAAAACCAATTTAGGGAAAAATTACATTGTTATGTTGTTTGCGGATTCAAAATGGCCTCTGTTTCTATATTTTTTTTTTAATGCCTATTAAAAATCCTCCCCACCACCACTCACACACACATGCATGTGCACACACATGAACATGCACCAGTCTGTTCTGTCTGTTTTTCATATAGTTTAGCAAGATCCTGCAGGAAGACTCAATAGTTGAGTAGAACTTGAATGTTTCTAATTCCTGAATATGGTTTCCCTAGAAATCTAGTGAAGCTTTCAGTGAACATGGCCCAGGCCCTAAATGTGTAAGGTAACATGAAAAGAAGTGACTTTTGTATGGTCCTGGCATTTCATTAGAATGACTTCATGATAGTTTAATATGGTTCAATAATGCATAGTAAACTCTGGAGTTTATAATCTTTCTCTTTGCTGTTGTGAAGAGATCTCTGGCCAACAGCACTGTGCAAAGCTACAGTCCCTGATTCGATTTGGCTGAGATTCGGCCCTATTCAGCGGTTGAATCTTCAAATCTGAATTGAATCAGAGGACCCTTTAATCTCTCTGAATCAAACTGGGACTTCCGAGTCGATTCAGAGAGATATAAAAAGATTTGGTGTTTAGGACACAGACACAACTCTAAATGTTTTATTCTATATACCCCTAGGTACCAGGCGGTTTGTGAATGCTGAGATGCTGGGGCGCATGGAGTGTCCCACAGGAGTATGGGGGGTCCCCAGCATGCTTGGCAGCAGACCCAGAAGTCGACCAGAAGCACTTCTGGTCCACTTCTGGATTCACGAAACAGTGTTCAGGTGTCCCCCCCTCCCCCAACTGTTCCCTTAATGCACCTCCCAGTATCAACAACTGGTGCCTCCCAGGTCTGGGGGTGCACCTGGGATCCCCCCATAGCTGATCACCAAGCTGGGAGGTGTGGGGGGATGGGGGGGTGCACTCCCCAGAGGACCCAGAAGCAGACTGGAAGTATTTCCAGTCCACTTCTGGGTTCACCGCGAAGCATGAAGGGAACCCCCTTTGCTCCTGTGGTACTCTCCATCCCCCCCAACATCGCAGCATTCATGAACCACGCCTGGTACCTTGAACTATGGAGAAAAAGCATTTAAAACCCTGTCTATGGGCAAATCGCTGATTCTTCGAATCAGCATCAAATCTTTAGATTCAGATTTGGCCAAATTGAATTGGGGACAGTGATCTGAATCAATGAATCAATCACTATCCCCAATTCAGGCTGACTCTGAATCCAAATTGAATAGGGCCTGTTTTGTACACTCCTACCGGCCAGTGATGAAAACAAGTAAAATGTAAGTCACAACCAGTTTTTTCAAGGGAATATGCAAGTATGAAATAAGATAATTAGGGATATGGAATTTGGGTTTCAAATGTGATTTATTTATCAAAGCTGGAGACATGAACCAAAATCAGGGGACTGATCTTTAGGTATGATTTGAAGGGGCTCAGGTTATGACTAATTCCTAGAAATTCCCTCCGCATATCTCTGCACTTTATACAAGGTAACAACATTATTTCTATGTTAGTGATTTGAAACAGAGCCGAATGAGGCTGTGGCTTAATCATCAGTGTTTCAGTGCTGTTAAAACCAACTCATTGCGGCACCTCAGATTAAGATACTTATTCATACCATCTGACCCTCCATTGGGTTGGCCAAGGAAAAAACTTAGGCAATAAATACTCACTTAAGCAGCAGCTGTATGAAAAACTGGATTGTGGTCAGTGGGGAAAAAAGGCATTTTTGTAGGCCTGTTAATTTTACACTTCATTCAGAGCAGGAGACCAGCCGACTGCCAGGAACCACTATGGAGATTGTGATCACAATAGCACACAAGGATTTCTTTGAACAGAAGTGAAGAATTGATCGATAAGAAAAGTGTGCTAGGCTTCAGGTGTAACAGCCAGAGAAGTCTTGGACCATGCATCAGCCACAGGATCATGGCTGGTATGGCAGATGACATGACTGGGACTGTTTTACTTTTTGATGAGTCATATTCACAGTAATCATACCACAAGGGATCCAATTAATATTTCCCCTGTCTGGAATGGCTAGATTTGTTGTCTTTAAATCGATGAATCCAGGGGACTGGCAAATATAATAATGATGAGTAGGTTAGGTGACTTGCTCAAGGTCATTGAGTAAGTCAGTGGCAGACCTGAACGGCACCTCTGTTGACATCAGTAGGCTTTGGATTAGGCCCATAGAGAGAGATTTAATTCACATGCTACAATTGTGAAAGTCACTGAAGGTACGCACGTGCTGTTGTATTGTCCTAAACAGGGAAGTTTCCCTGAAATAGGACTGTGGGCTAGTTGTTAAACCAGCATAATAGGAGGGAAGACAAAGAAGTCAAGCAGAGAAGGAGCAAAAGAAATAGGCGAGGGAATACAAAGCTTACAGGTCTGGACAAGTACCATTGTTTGGAACAAAAGATTTAAATGTCTCTGAACAAAACTTGAAATACATTTGAATATAAAGTGTAATATTACCATAGAGTCATATTGTCAGCAGCAAGAGGGCTTAAAAAAAAAGAGAGAGCAAATAACTGACTGGTAATATTTTAAAGGGTAACCAATGCTCACTAGCAGCTGCAGTAAGACATTAAGTAATAGAGCACAGTAATGTTAACAGCTCTCTTGGTAAGTGTGGTAAATGAAATAAACCCCAGCATTCGGTGTATCATTAATCTATAGTGAATAATGGCACTGGTAGTGTAAGGAGATTAAAAAGGGCATTGTAAACATTTGTGGCTGTATAATATACAAATTAAAAATGTGTGAGCGCTCGCAGCTGCATAATCTACAAATTAAAAAGTGTAATAGCATAGCATTAATTACTGGCTGATCAATTCACCCATAATTGCTAGCATGTAGATGAACAATTATAGGTCCGAAATGTTATTTGAGAAAGAGACATTGACCTTGGAACCATAAGAAATGATAATACGTTATAAGGTAATATAGGCTCATGTCAAAATCCTCTATCAGTATTTGCTGTTGCAGGCTAGTTTTGCTCGGCAGCCCTCATCATACTTTTCCCTTTATGTTATGGTGCCGGGAGTGGATTATTTTTTGTCCGAATTACAGAAATATTCAGCTGCCTAGTGGCTTCTTTAATGTTTATAGGTATATAATGCTTCTCTCTCTCTATATATATATATATATATGTATATATATATATATAGAGAGAGAGAGAGAGAAGCATTATATATATATATATATATATATATATAAAAAAGCATTATATACCTATATATAGAAGCATTATATATATATATGTGCCTGAGAAGAAATATATAACCCGAGCTGCAACCTGTTAGAAAGGGGGGTGGTAGCATTGCTACTTATTACAGCTGTTGCAGCTTTTCTAACCCTGCTTTCAGTTGTGTTTGTCTGCCAAACTTTAACTTTTTAAGCACAGGGTTTGGGGGGAGGGGTGCATTTATTTTTTAATAAATTGAACCAAAACAAACTGGGCATTTCCAAATCTGAAACAAAGAATGGTTACATTGCACTGCCCAGGTTTTAAAAAATATGCCCATTTTTTTATTTTTTTTGTGTTGGAAACTTTAGGTTAAAGCAGGATTTTGAAAAGGGAAATGACCTTTTACCAGGTATGTGTCTTTTTTTATCCTCATGACAATCTGCCCAAATTTGGCACAGGTTAAACGCCTTCAAAATTAAAGCTAAGATACACTCAGTGGAGATTTAGACATGAATAGCTGTGTTGGCCAAAAATATCATATGTACTGTGCAAGTTTCAGCCTGGGCACAGGGAGGACTTTTCCCAGGTTGTAGCTCTGAGACGCTGCTGGCTGTGCTGAGTCCAGATCCAAACCTGAGAGCTAAGTACTTTTTAGAGCTGGCAGCTTGTGTCTCCCGTGTTCTTACCGTCTCCCCTCTGTGCCCAGGAAACGTGGAGGAGAAAGCCACTTTATCTGAAGGCCAAAAAAAGAAAGTTTTTGCAGGATCCGGCCTTGGTAACAATTAGTTCTCATTTCTGCTCAAGGAGCTTGACCGTTCTAGCCACTTGCTCACAAAATCAACATCCAGTCACCCTCGATGATGTCTTTATATTTCTGTTATAAAGTGAACCATCTAAACAGCTGTATCTCTCCCCCTGAGTTATCAAGGTAGGCTAACTACAATCATATCGAAAGCCTGAATCTTCTGTAAGCGGGGTAGTTTAGATTGGTAGCGAACAAAGCACACGTTCGCCCTTTGGTGGGGTGGGCAAATCTTAAACAGGGCCCTGCCATTTTTAAACTGGTCTGTGTGCACCAAACTTTGGTTCTGTTACAGGTATGGACTGATTTTCTGTGTCAAACTTCTGTTCTGTGACAGGTATAGACTGATTTTCAATCATGTATACAGGTAACAGTGTAATGTCTGTACCTGGCCATAGTATTCAACTCCTTGTTCAACGAATGTGCCTACAGGCTAGCTGCAGACATTCAAATAGCCCAAGGCAGAATCAGCCCAAGTTACGCAGCTTTTTGTAAGTGGCATAGTTTAGATGGGTAGCAGACAGACCACGCATTCACCCTTTGGTGGGAGCGGCGGGCAAATCTTAGGCCAGTTCTACCATTTTTAAACCACTCTGTGTGCACCAAACTTCTCTTTTTTTGTAGGTATAGACTGGTTTTGCGTGCAAACTTGTGCTCTGTTACAGGTAGAGACCAGTTTCCAATCACTTCCACTGGTAAAAGTGTAATGTCTGTACCAGCCCATATTGTCTAATTCTGGGCTATAGTGTACAGTGTTTGGGAATACCTCTCAAACGAAAATTAAGGACTCGATTCAATAAAATCTTCTGGTTGAGAAAATAAAATCCTGTGGCCTCAGAGAGCTTGTGACCCCGGTGCCCTGCTTTGTGCTCTGGCTTTCTTATGAATGCAGAATTGAATTCGAGGTCTTAGTCCTGATAGCCAGAGCTCTCCATGGGATTTACATAAGTTATCCAGAGCATTTTCCTGCTATGTAACTCTGACTTTCCACAACACAACACTGGGGTCTCCAACATCATGGAAGAGATTTGTGAGCAAAATGGGAAGCTGTTTCAGGGCATGCCAGAGTCCAAGAAGACATCAGAAAGGTCAGGAACCTCACCTCCTCCAGCAAAAAAAAAAATTATAATAATAAAAAAAAATGAAAAAGCAAACTTGAATTAACTCATACCTCTCTCTCTCTCTCTCTGTATAAATATATATGGCTAGGAAGAAATTTTCATTTCTAAAATACGAGTCAGTCAATCCTTCTTGAAATTTGGTTTTGACAGGGTTTTCATCAATATTTTGAACTTCATCAAAAAAAGTGGGGGGGAAATCTTTACAGACACAGCGTCCCTTTTTTGACAGGCTTTCTACGATTCTTATTTTGAAAGGAAATTGAAGACTTGGAGGATTCTCAGATGTCAGGGGTGATGGGAGTGACACGTAAACCTCCATAGATAAAGGAAATATTAACATTTTTTGACGTCCCTGCTGAAGTCTTTGCAAGTTAAACAGCCGGCTGGTCTCACTTGTTTACACGTGCTCCTTACGCTCCATTGGTATGCTGGAAGGCCGTGCTAATAGTCCCATGGGAAGCTTTTGTTCAGTTTTAGCCACCTAGTTAAAGGAAGGGTGAAATATTTTCCTCTAAGGCAGCGTTTTGACAATGCAGGTTCAGACTGGATCCTGGGAGTCCAAAGGATGACTCCCTTTCATCAAGGAGCCTGTTCTTCACAGATCACTTATTTAAAAGAAGCAGCTAGGGAGAAGCCATGCTGGAGCATCTCCTTTGAGAATCACTCATAGTAGGATGCTTGATTGTGTGTCAGTCAAGGAAGAATGCGCTCCTTTTGAGACATGGCTCCATCTGCCGGTGTTGTCCCTAAGGGTCCAATTTTCCATGGAACTGGAGAAAAAAGGAGAAAGTAAGATTTTTCCTTTGGCAAGAAGATAGACTTTGGTCCTATTACAGTGTCCAAACTGGTTTAAGCCAAACTCAAATTGGTTGGAAAATAATTCTTTCCCCTGCCCGCTTGTGAAATGGTGTGATTTTGTTGGTGGCTACCAGAGAAATTAGTTTGGATTTTGGTAAAGTTTTTGTGTTGTTTAATGTATTGATTTTTTTTTTTAACATTTAAAATGAACAAAATGGAGGTTGATTGCTGAGAACTTGTCACTTTTCAGTAGAAACTGGAAAATGTTGATGAAAACGGAACATATTCCAAAAAAATTACTTGAATTAAAAATGTCATTTTTCCCTAGAGAGGTTTACAAAAAGAATTTCAATTGTACATTTCTGATAAGCTCTAATTTCATAGCCTCATCTATTGCTATCATTTATTAGTAAGATGGTAATACCTAGTAACTCCTGAATTGCGGTTGGTACTATGAAGCCATATAAGCAACAGGTCTTTTGTCTGAAGATCGTATGACTTAAATAAGCAGAAAATGGAAGAAAAGAATTGCTACTACTGCTACTACTACCATTACTCTTGCTACTACTACTATTACTGTTACTATTACTATGATCCCATTTTTACAGATGAATATCTCAGCATTTTCCTCTAAGGCAGCACTTTGACAATGCAGAATCAGACTGGATCCTGGGCATGCGAAGAATGACTCCCTTCATCAAGGAGCCATTTTAAGAAAATTTAAAAATAGACTATGTGCCTATATCCAGGTGTGCAGGGGTGTGCCCTTGCAGCAGCTCAGCTTTGTGCCGCTAATTTGTGCCACAGAGCACGCCCCTACACGTGATGAGGGGCAAATTGCCCTTTCCCCATTCCTCCCAGCTCCCAGTGTGCTGGAGCATCCATGAAAGAAATGGAATAGTCAAGATGCTCTAGCTGGCAACCAGAGTGTCTACCTGGAGGTCCGAGCCTCCATTTGTTCTGGTGCACACTACAATAACATGCACCACACCACTTTTTGGTTTTTTTCAGCATTATTTTTTCCTACTGGGAAATCCTGATAGCAAATTTTGCTGCACATTTGCAGTGTTGGGAATATTATAATCCCTTAGGTGTGTGGTTCATGGTACTGCAAAGAGGTTTGCGATGCCACAAACTGCATATGGCTGCATGTCTGGACATGGCCCATTAGTCCAACTGGAAATGCCTACTAGTGCTAACTAAGGATTGTGTTAAAATCATGTATGGTTAACAAAGGCTAGTGGAACATATTGGAGAGTATTAGCATGTCACACATTATGCCCAACTGGTGAACAAAATAAATGGGCTGTTCTTTCACCATTTCTGTAGTAAAGTTTCTAAGGAAACCATGATGCCAGGAGATAAACTACACAGAAAAGAGTACAATCCAGTATCTTGGAAGCCAACCCCACCATCTCTGGGACCTTGGCATTCACCATAACAGCACTGGCCCTTCCTTGTCCTGGTCCTGGACATTGAACTAACCAGACCAGACTAAAGAGAGGGCCAAAGATGATAGAATGATCTCCACTGGCATCAGTTCAATCTTAAACAATGCATGAAATGTGAGACATGGGATCCTGGTCTTAGCTCCTCTTTTATGTGGTCTTTTCCTCCTCTACCTTATTTCTTTCTCTTCCCAGCTCTCTCTTTTGTCCTTCCATTTAGTAAGACACATCCTTATCCAGCCAAGGCTGTTTATTTTGCACCACTGCTCTGAGTCTAGGAGCACAGAGACCACTAAAAAAAGGGTCTGAATGGCTCGACATTTCTACACATTTGCCAGATCTTGTTGGGGGTGTTAAGACAATCTTTTGTAAAAATATTCCTCCAGCAGTGAAGGTGTAAATAGTATTCCACCCCAAGAGATAGGAAACACATGTTTTTCATGGTTCCTTTGTTGGCTTTCCTTTACTCCCTTTTTTTATTTGTGTTCACCTTCAAGAAAGCAAATTTGGACTTGAACAACAACACTAAAAGCATTTTTTCCAGCTTATTTCAACTAATATTTTCTCTTTGGAAAAAAATAGCGTGGGGGGGAGGAGAATAAGACAATTACTGACACTTTTACCACCACTTTACACTCAAAAAAGATTGTTGAACAGGAACTCAGATAGAAATACATTTCCAAACACAGAGCTGAGAAGGCCTGCCTTTCTGGCATGAATCTCAAATCATGTTTATCTGCTTAGTGTTATACTGTGACAGAGTCATATAAGTACCTTGGACTCTGGGACTATTTATTCCATCATAACTAACTCAGCCGTCCCCCAAACCTTAGTTGCTCTAACTCATAAATCAGAGTTTAATCTCTGGACCTGTGTTAGTGATTTGAGCAGGGCATACAAAGTCTGCACGGCATCTAAGTACCAAAGCCATTTCTCCAATGATTTAGCCATGAGACCACTATCACCTATGAATGCCTCTTCTTTTGGAAAAAGGAACTATTCCTATCAGAATATATGTTCTATGAACCTGCCAAGGTTCCCGAAGCTGCGGAGGCCATTTAGACTGAGTAGGGCCCTTTGGTAGAAGGAACAAAACAGCCAAATCCTTGAGAATGTCCTTATGAAGCAAGAGAGCTGGTAGATCTAGCTCATCGTCTACTAATATGTGGATTTTATACTTTTTTAGAAGTAAATAAATTGATCATCTGTTTAAAGAGAAGGCAGAGAATAATGGATAAACAAGAGGTCATTTGGCTTCTCAGAATAAGGACAACTAGTAACACTTGCTGTCAGTATTTTGCACACCTGCCTGTGGGAAGTAGAGGAAAATAACATGAAGAGTGTTGGATGCTTCCCTAACCAATTGCACCAAATCACTGTGATTGCTGACTTATACATTTGTAAGTAATGTTTACTTCTGTAACCCTGCACTTGCCTCCATGACTCTGATATCTATTGAACGGTGTTTATATTTATTGCAATGTGGAATGGCACTCCCTTTTTATAACTCGGCACCTTTTAGATAGAGATTTTATATAAATTCTCCTATTTCATAAAACAGAGTGGGGGGAGAGAATGAACACTGTTACCGAAGTGCTTTATCACCTGCAGTAACCATATAAAATGATTTAGGATCTCAAATTGGTAACAGAATATATGTGCAGACTCTGAGGATAAAAGTCCAGATAAATACAGTTTACAAAAATAGCATACGTAAAAGTCAGTTGCTTCTTTCCCAGCTTGCTGGGATCTGAATTCAGGTTTCCTTGGGCATGTTTACACATCTTCATATGGCGACATTGTTACTGTGCTGTGCTTTAGTACTTCCTTTTGGAAGTACAAAAACATGGTGCAGTAACTGCCCGTACTGCTCAGTACAGGCGGTGCACGCTTACATTTTCCCACTATGTTGCCATAGCGGCATGCTGTAAGCAGGGAGTGCACCGCCATAGCTACATAGCTAGACCTGCATGATTGCTACATCGCTGTAGCATGGTGTATGGCAACATAGCAGGTGGCTACATCACCGTGTAGACGCACCTAGTGTTTCCTTTGCTGGGAGTGATAACAACTTTGGTGCCTAAGATAACAAGAGATGCTAATTGTTGGATCAGTCAAGCTGACTTTGTGATCTTATTCATAGCTACAAGGTGGTGGGTGGGTGGAGCTATGCTGTTTTAGTGGGATACGCCAAATATTCCCAAACTCTCCACTGTGGGATGGGTCTATACCATGCTTTTGGACAGTGAAACCTGCTTCTTTGCCCTGCATGGTGTGATGGGTTCAGCATCAGTAGAATCAGTATACATTATTTTTAAGATGCAGTATGTGCAGTTGTTAAGCCTGTCGCCCTGGGTGACCCTGGCGGTGTGTATGTGACTACTACCTCATTGTCACTGGCCCGGTGCAAAATGAAAGGATAGCAAACTGGAATTTTTTAACTTCCTTCAGCCAGCACTGCTTTCTACAGGCTGCCGATGACCCCCGCACCATCCAACCCAGTAGAAGGCTACAGCATTGATATGAGTCTACCACTCTCCCCTATGGACATACTGGAGATCCAACATGGGTGACATGGAACCAACATCAGGGGCTTATTCACCATAAGTGATCTTTTTGGGTACTTTGCCCTGAAATAGTAGGAAATCTCCATAGCTAGGAAAAAATTGGAGTCACCAAATACCGCACTTATGCTTTATACAGTACTCCAGTCATCCAAATTAGTTACTCACACACCCAACATGCTACTTTTGTTACATGCTATTTTGCAGCTGAATTTGACACTCAGGGCTGTGTATTTCAGAAGAGCGTAAGGTCACATTTCCATGTTCACAGCATCCAAAATTGACGAGAATTCAGGTCAGGATTTCAAAAATTCTCCATAAGATAACAGATCTCAGAGTCACACTGACAGATAGATTCTCATGCCGATGCTGAGCTGTTTTGAAATCTGGCCAGTTATTTTGATGTCTAAGCAAGAACTAAGAGCTTTTGAAAATATTGTCCTTCGTTTGTATCAACTTTTTTTTTGGGGGGGGGGTTGAAGTATGGCTTCGAAGTCGCAGCTGGCACATTAGAAAAAAGAAATACAGTAAAATGAATAAAATATACTCTCATTCACAATTTCCTAGAGGCTCCTTGGCTGTTAATTGAAACTTTTGTCTACTTTATTGAACAATAAAAGTGACAGAAACTACTCCCAGGTGTCCTTCAGTATTAAAAAGAGGATAAAGGGTTCCTAGCAAAGGTGACAGAAATTAATGTGGTGAGCCCAGCTATCAAACATTTTGATATGTGAATTGCCTGATATTTCTATAATGCCTTCTTATGATTGGAAATGTTATCGCTTCTATTGAATCAATAGAAAATGTTAAAGCTCCGTGGAACCCCAATTACAAAATAAAGCTAGAAGGTTAACATCTGGGACCAGCAGAGATAGAAACAATTTCTATTGTCATACCTTTCTGACAAGTAAATGTCAGAAACATAACACCTTCCACTAGGCTCAGTATAGAGCACATGTAAAAGAGTGATTGCACGGCAGTCTCAAGTCAAATCACCTGTCATCTCAGCTTTGACATGGAATTACTTTTGTTTTATGCATCTATTAACCTTGAACTATCAGCATTTGTTTTAATGTTCTGGTCTGAAGTGACCTAAATGTACTTCTTTAATGCACTTACTGCTGCAGCTAAATGGAGGAGAGTGGGGGAGAAGAGCTAAAAGGAAAAAAAAAAAGGACGGGTAGGTGAAGTTGGTGAGGATGGTATGCACACTTCAGTCCATCGTGCTCCTCACGCAGGGCTCAGGATCCAACATATTTATCCAGCAGAATACATTACAGTACCAGGTCTTAGAAGGTTATACTGAGGGTCAACAAGTCCGAATCAAAAAAGGATCGTATAAGAAGACTCAATCCTGGAATCATGCCTAGAGATTCAGAGCTGGTTTTCATCAGCATAAAAGAAGTCAGAATCAGGCCCCACTGCTGAGTATTTAAAGGGATGGAAAGATGTAGTGGCACATTTTCCTGAGTGTGAGATGGGAAGCCTTTTATCAACTTACGTTGTATTATACCCACCAAATGTAATTGGTCTGAGGGTTCAACACCAGTAGAAGGGCAAAGACTATTCTGACATCAGTGGAACTGAAATCAGGTCCTTAAGGAGGGTCAGAAGTATTTCATTTTCATAAGTGAATCAATCTGAGCCCATTCCTGCAACGTTTCTATCCAGAGACCTCCCGCTTGTTTGGGATGTTTGGCCCTTTGAGCTCTGGGGCAGAATATGCAGCTACCTAAATTATTCCACAATTGCTAAGCTGTGTGAGAGCTTTCACCTCAACCTATTTACCTGCACACCACTGCAAACCAGGGAAGTGTTATTCCTCCCATTTTAGAGATGGGGAATTAAGACACAACGGGCACGTTTATGTGTCACCCCGTGCTACTGCAGCGACGTGCTGCATCACTGTACCGCATTGCTACAGTGACATCAGGTGAGGTGGGTCTGCGTGTGACCAGCAGCTACTTCAGCATAATAACAGAGCCCCCCATTTTAGCATGGGCAAAATAGTGGCGAAAACTAACTATGAGCTGCACGCACAGCACAATAGAGGTGGTTACTGCGCCGTGCTTTTTTACTTCCAAAAGGAAGTACTAAAGCATGCCACAGTAACGATGCCACTGTAGGGCAATGTGTAGATGTGCCCAAAGGGGTAGATTTCTAATGGCCCAAAGAGCGGTGAGGTCCCTCATTCCCACTGCGAGTTGATGAGATTTAGACACCTAGCTACTATTTGTGCCTTTGAATATCTAGTGTAGGAAGAAAAAGTGCCAATTGGATTTTGTGACTAAACATGAAAATAATGCTTGGCTGAAATGTTCAAAGCCGTGCCGAATTTTGATTGGTTCTTATCAGCCAGGTTCTCTGACATCGCTCTGGTACCACAGGAGTTATGGAAGGAGAGAATGGGTCTCAGGGCTATTGTTTCGGTTGTTACTGTTGTTATCACCTCCCTTAGTCTTGTGCACTCGTGCTCATCAACCTCCATGCAAAATCACTCATTAGAGCTGAATACCTCATAGACCTCATGGCATCCTGCAATGCTTGCTTTATGGGGGCAGAACTCAGCTA
Source organism: Crocodylus siamensis (assembly GCF_052110815.1). Taxonomy (NCBI): domain Eukaryota; kingdom Metazoa; phylum Chordata; order Crocodylia; family Crocodylidae; genus Crocodylus; species Crocodylus siamensis. Next base: position 7,720,843 of record NC_143397.1, read on the forward strand.
GAACTCAGCTAGACATACGTTTCTCTGTTTCTTTGTTTCCCTCCTCCTATTGGTTTCTTATCATTTTCTTCTCTGATGATTTTATGTCTATTCTTAGTATCTTGTTTCTTATACATTTACAAAGGAAGAGGGTAGGTTATATACTTTAATATATCAGAACTAGATGGGCAAAGCTACAAGCGAGATTTATAACTAGCATTTTAATATATTTAAAGAGATAGCAGGCAAAGAACATCTTAGGCCTCTACTACTTAATCTGCAAGCAAGCTCAAGGTACAGGCACAATCCAAAGGCTTTGAACATGTTCTTAAAGGCTGTAGGATCAAACAAGAAGCATGAAGAGGAAAGTAAAATATAGAGTCCTTTTGGTAGTGAATTTACCTTACATTGACAGAACATGAAGCCTTTCACTGGCCTGTCCCCGGAGCCACTATCTTATTAGTCCTAAAGGATTAGTCTGGCTCCAAGTGGGCACATCTACACATTCATTAATGCACTGTAATTATAACGCATTAAGTTTAGCACCTGTAATGGCAGGTACTAAACTTAATGTGCCATAATTGGTGCTACTGCACATTAACACAAATGAACACTTTTTTTTGGTGATGTTACTGTACATTAAACTAAATCTACTGTGCATTAGCGCATTAGCATGGCTTTTGCCCGCTGCACTAATGGACAGTAGAATTAGTCTTCCGTCCATTAAGCGTCTCATGAAGATGTGCCCAGTAAGACTGGAAACAATGGTTTGGGGCCTTAATGAGGCTGGCATCTCCTCCAGGGATTCCCACTACAAGAGATTACGTGAGGTGCCAGGTCATATGCCCCGTGATGTATTTGACCTTGCCAGAGTGTTGTTCTCCAGTTTGTTTCCTGTCAGCTCTGTGTTTTTTGGGCCCCTGGCACAGTACCCAGCCTGTCTCACTCACCAAGGACTCTCCCCCACCACCACCTCTGCCTGAACCAAAACTAACCAGAAGGACATACAAAAGGCAATGAAGATTCAGTGAGAGATGCACCTAAACCCCTCTAGATAAGGGTGATAGGATTAAGGCAACTCCTTTAGTCATGTCTGCATCAAAGATGGGACAAGGAGGCACCTCCATTAGCATTCAGAGTGGAGAACAGAGATTTCATAGATTTCATAGACATCAGGGCTGGAAGGGACCTCGGGAGATCATCGAGTCCAGCCCCCTGCCCAAAGGGCAGGAAGTCAGCTGGGGTCATAGGATCCCAGCAAGATAAGCATCCAATTTGCTCTTGAAGGTGTTCAATGTAGGTGCTTGAACCACCTCCGCTGGCAGACTGTTCCAGACCTTGGGGGCTCGGACAGTAAAGAAATTCTTCCTTATGTCCAGCCTGAAACGGTCTTGCAGGAGTTTGTGACCGTTCGACCTCGTCATCCCCTGGGGCGCTCTGGTGAACAGACGTTCCCCCAGATCCTGGTGGTCACCCCTGATAAACTTATAGGTGGCCATCAGATCACCCCGAGCCTGCGCTTTTCCAGGCTAAAGAGTCCCATGGCTCTCAGCCTGTCATCGTAAGGTCTGTTTTCCTGACCTCTGATCATGCGCGTGGCTCTTCTCTGGACTCTCTCAAGCTTCTCCACATCCTTTTTGAATTGTGGAGCCCAAAACTGGACACAGTACTCCAGCTGTGGCCTCACCAAGGCCGAGTACAAGGGGAGAATGACGTCCTGGGATTTGCTCGAGAAGCATCTATGGATGCAAGCCAGCGTTTTGCTTGCTTTACTAGCTGCAGAATCACACTGCAGGGCCATGTTCATCTTGTGGTCAATGATGAACCCCAAGTCTCTTTCTTCCATAGTGCTAGCCAGCGTAGCACTGCCGAGCCTATAAGGAAGTTGCAGGTTTTTCCTCCCAAGGTGCATTTTTCAGAGCCTGTCCAGATCAGCCTGGATCACCCGCCTGTCTTCTGGTGTGGATGCTTTGCCCCAAAGTTTGGTGTCATCGGTGAACTTGGCCAGATTACAAGGCAAGGGCGACATTGAACCCTGGGACCAGAGAAGCAAGGGAGCACTGCATGGTGGAGTATCCCTGCTCCAAATGCTAATCAGCCCACATCTACACACATCCAGCTCAGCATTGATCAGACCAATTCTAGTGATGTCTTCTTTATTGGTACCCAAAACACTGAATTTGCCTGCTTACATTGTGAGATCCCTCAGGATAACCCCACCCATAGCCAGGAATGATCAGCTCCTATCGTCCAGCATAATAAAACAACTCTGACTGACTCCCTTGAGTCATCATTTACCCATGAACAAACCTGGCGTTCTCCCTTGAACCATTGTTGTTTCCCCCCAAACCCCCTACCCAAGCTCAAGTTTCTGTTCCGGTGCTTGAATCCAAACGCCCCACCACTTCCACTGGGACTTCACCTTCTCCTTTTCTGCCTGCAGCACCTCCACTGATCGTGCAGGGGACTCTGCCTGTCCTCAAACCCCTGGGCCCAAAGCTGAACAGCTTGTCTGCAAGCTTCCCAAACACCTGGGACCCTCAACCGGTTCAAGCTTTGCTGAATGGTGAGATCCCAACTCTCTTGCTCTTGCTGTCTCCGTTTAAGCCCACTTTCTATACTTTTAAACTTGGTTTAATCCCTCTCTCTCTCTCCCTCTCTTTCTTACTCCAGGCACGGTTTTCTAAACCTGACTTTTGCTGATCAGAGTTGAGCTAGACTTCCCCAAATACCCAATTGAATCTGTGCAGTATTGTACCTGTCTTGTTTGTTTGTCTCTCCTTGTATGACTATTACTACGAGTGTCATTATAAGTTTCATATACCTGGCAATAAAATAACTTTTAGGATCAAGCTAGTTGCCATACTCTCTCTCTCTGAACCTCGTTTACTCTTTCTTGTCCTCGACCTCCCCATTTGCTCTGCAGCAACGCTTTTTTTACCTAAACCAAAGATCCCTGTAAAGCCTCAAAATCCTGTGGGGTCTGCTCGTCAAGAGAGTTACTACCAGGACAAATGGGACAAGAGATTGAGAAGTGCTGAGTCCGGGGCACATGAGGGTGTCAGACTGGAAATGCTGAGTAACCTGCCCACTCAGACATGCTTTGTTCATGGGTGTGTGTGCGTTGTGTCTGACTTCATTTTATTGTTGCCCTGCTGAACCAAGTTCTGTCCTGTGTCTGTGGCATAGGGGGGTGTCAGTCTGTAAATGTTGATTGACCCGGCTCAGCTCAGATGGGCTGTGCTCCTATGCTGAGTCCGGGGCACATGAGGGTGTCAGCCTGGAAATGCTGAGCAACCATGCCTGCTCAGTGTGTGTGTGTGTGTGTGTGCATGTGTGTGTGTGTTCACTCAGTTCGGTGGCTGGAGGAACCCAGTCCGCTGGGGGTGAGGACTGGCAGAAGGGAGAGATAAGCTCCATATAGAAACACAAGTGACACAAGCAATACAGTGATGGAATTACAGACGGCCCAGAAATGTAATCCTAATAAATGAGTGTACCCCAAAGGGACGGGCAAATCTGGTAACAAGTCCCTTCCTTGCACTTTAGTCTGATGTTACTAGTTTGAGATCCATAGACGCAGAATGGCATATAAGTGGAGAATCAGGCCACTGACTCCTTTATTAGCAATTATAACTGCTTTGTTTGTTACATGTCACATTGTACTGACTTCAGGCCAACCCTACATACACATTGGCCCCATATTTTCAGTGCCAATTTTAGGAAAAACAGTTTTTTCTCTGAAAAAAAGTCAGTAACTAGACATAAATACCATGGGCTATTAATTCCTCTATATAATCCCACCGGAGCATCACACACACACACACACACACACACACACACACACATGCACGAGAGGATGCATAGGGATAAATGGACTAAAAAACGTCACTGAAAGCATTTCTGTCTTGCTATTTTTCTCAAATGTGCAAATATACCACAAGTACAAAAGTCAACACGGCTGGGGGCCTGATTATGCCTCAACCCTATGTATAGGCTTAGTGTAATTTTCACGGTTCTTTTGGAGGGAGAAAGAGGTAGACATATAATCAGAACAATGGAGTACACAATGGCCAGAAGGATGCTTTTAACAGCTTGCTCTGTGTGTGCTCATCTCTTAGCGCAATGGGGGACCATGAGTGGGGCTTCTAGGCTCTACCACAATTGAACTTAATAAAATAATAGTAATAATTAATTAACGCTATAGGAAAATGCAACCCAGGGCAAAAATGATGCCTCTGCAATTGGTTTATCATGACCTGAGAGCAGCCATTTCCAGGTCTTTTAGAATAACCTCCTGAGTAAGTAAGGAGAGAAAAAGTTCCTGATACTCAAAAGATGAGACCTCGTCACTGAACTGGGACAAAGTGGAAGGAAACCTGGGAATACAAAGTCACTGTGAAAACTCAAAGAGGGAAAGAGCCCAGATGGCCTATGAAAATGAGGAAATTAAGTCTTAAATTGATGGTGATACTAAACTTGGGGTTTGATTATCCTGACAGATGTGCATGCGATTCGCATTTACTTCCATGGGAGGTGTGCTGGTGAAGCTGATGGGAAAAGCAGACCTTAGAACCACTGAACTGTGTTCAGAGCAGGAGACAGAGAGAGGATGAGAAATTCTAGGTAAGCGTAATAATTTCCAGCTCCCGCAGCTTTCCATGACAGAAAGGTGACAGGCAACTGGAATAATATAACTTAAATAATCGTGCACTGAGAAAAGCGAGTAGTAGTAGTCTATAAGCTGAATCCAGATGAGAACGACCTGCCCAGAGTGGCCAAAATTCAAGGGCCCTGATTTTGTTCCTAGACACTGCTGTGAAATAACTCTTTTGAAATCGCTGGATTTGCCCTATATTTACACTTGTTTACTGGAGATCAGAATTGGGCCTAATAGGTGTAAAGAAAGATGGGCTACCCATATAAAAGGACTAAAAATGGTCTTGTCTGAAAACATGAACTATAACTCTATGATTGAAAAGGATCTGAGTATTATAGCAACTTTAAGGGCTATTAAGCCAGTTCCTATGTGAATGTGTAGTCTGAATTGTATAAGCATTTGGAATGTGTTGATGATAAAGGGATTCATAAAAGTTGTTATGCTGATTTTATGTTGATGGATGTTGGAATATAAGGTGAATTATTAACCACAGGAAAGTGAGACTAATGTTTAAGTGCTGTGATATATGTGTAATTGAAAGCAATTTCTTCTATAGAACAAGGAGATTGTGGGCATAAGTGAAACAAAGTTTGAATAAAGCACAGGTGTAGTGAAATCTGCTGGGTGTTTACAGCCGGGAAATGAAGGAAAATTAGGGCTGGCTGGTTACAAAAAAAAGCAAAGAAAAAAAAGCAACAACAAATAATACTACTGGAAATAAATAATTTGCATTTATATAGAACTTCCTATTCAGAAGAATCCCAAAGCATATTACACACTTTATAAAGTGATTATAGAAAATAGTATATACATATTAATACTCTGTGTGTATATAGGTTCTTCTGAGGATCTCAAGGCCCCCGGCAAAGATTGTTTGAGTCTTTCAGCGCCATTTTGAGGCCCGGATCATCATTGCCACTTTACAGCAGAATCAGCTGAAGCAGGCAGGCTAAGACTTTGCTTCTGCTCCCAAGTAAAGCAATGGCAATACTTGAACAACAGATTGGCAAGCAGCTTCATATGCGGGATGTCTCATTTAAGCCGGTGGAACCACTTGGGTAAGTGCTCATGCCTGTGGGTAATGGATTCACAATCTGGCTTTGAATAACATGCTTGAGGCCACACAGTGAGTCAGCAGCAAAGCCAGAGAGGGGGCCCAGGTGGCCTGACACACACTCCTCTGCTGCAGCTTCTAAAAGCTCTTGTGCCGATTCACCGTGTCCTTACACTAGTGCCACCCCCGAAACTTTAACTGCATCACTGCTGATTCACACCGATGGGAGTTAAAAGGGAAACCAGGGTTTACAAATTCCAGGTGCAGCTCACAGTCATTGCTGGCCCTCTGACAAGCAGCTGAAGCTCTCATGGCTATTAACAGGAGGAGTTTGTTCACTACTGGGCAAACCTCCCCCCCGCCCCCGCCAAAATACCAACACCATCCTTAGCTCTGCAGAATACATGATGATGTTGGACTGGTACTTTTCATCATCAAGAAGTTTGAAATGAGAAGTATAATCATGTCTCAGGATCATGTATTTATTTATCATCATGGCTCTGTACAGATATTCAAAAAGTCAGAGGAAGAATTGATCCAAGTTCACGTAGTTTTCTGTGGGTGCATCTATATGTGCCCCAACTACGCAGTTGGTACTGAGCAGTCATTTAGTACTTGCTAAATGACTGTGCAGTACCTGCCGAGACGCCGCAGTCCCAGCGGCACACGGGTCATTTTCAACCCTACTGCACAGTAGCAACAAGCACCGCGGTTAGTGCCCACGGGTGCTATGTTGCCATAGTGAGGAGCTACATCACTGTAGCTCATTGCTATGGCAACATAGTGTGTCACATAGATGCACCCTTTAAGCAGCATAGTGTAGATTGGTAGCAAACAGAGCACATATTTGACCTTCGGTGGGGTTGGCGGGGCAAATCGTAAACCAGGTTACACCTTTTTTAAACCCGTCTCTGTGCACCAAACTTCTCTTCTGTTACAGGTGAACATCAGTTTCTGATCACTTACACCAGTAAAAGTGTAACATCTGTACTTGGCCCGTGTAAGCATGTATACATTTTCTCTGTTTAAATGTATGTCTGATCTACATTTCCACAGAAGTCAGCCCTCCAAATTGGATTTAGGTGTGGAATTAATCAAGTTATAGTGATTTAGCTGAGGATCTGAGCTATAATTAATATTTTTATTCATATTCATAAGTTGTATATCAAGAAAAAAACCTTCTCACTAAGAGGGCAGTCAACTATTGGGATGGAAAACTTCAAGAGGGTGTGGAATCTCCAACCCTGGAAGTTTTTAAGAGCAAGTTAGACAAACACTTGGGTAAGACAGGGTGGAGTCTGCTGGGAGCAGAGAGTTAGAATCGATGACCGCCTGAGTTTTCTTCCAGCTCCATTTTCCTATGATTCTATATAATACACAACTTTGACAGTAATATTCACATTTTTATTGCAAACTCATAAATATACACTCATTCCTTATCAACTTTTAACACGAGCTGATAAAATCTGGAATCCAAGTGAAGTTAATACTTCATTTCCTCCTTATAAAAGTGCTAGAATGATACATATCAACCAAACCTGAAACATAATATAAAAATAGCATGAATAGACTCTTATTGGATTTGACGAGCAAGAGAAAAAGAATGTCCAAAGCTAACCCCCCTAAATAAACCTCAAATAATCAGTCTATAAGTAAACTGAAAGTCCTTTTTTAGTCTTTCTAGAGAAAAATCTGCTACAAGGCTGATGCATGATGTTAGCTGCCAGGTGGGGTATAAGTATGCGAGAAGTGTATAAACATACATTTAAATGATAATTAACGTGAAGCACTATGGACTGATATTGGGATAAGGACTCTTCTACTTTTAGGATGCTGGTTCTGTTCATTTCTAGCCCACATATATTGTAAGCAGAGGTGTATTTTTATTTATTGCAAATTCTATATTTTATTTATTTTGTCCGTGTCTCACTCTCATATTTTCATTTTTCTAATGAAAAAAAAGTCCTTTTCTCAACACTGGAAAAAATGAATGGGTTTTTTGTTTGGTTTAAAACTATTTATACTTTTTCAATTAAAAACATGGAAATTAAAAATGGGAAATGTCCTTCTACCCTCTTTTCTCTCCCTTTGCCCCTTCCCCTTTCCCTTCCACTATTTTGCCACTGGAAAAGCAAAATGAAAAACAAATAGGATAAAATATTTTTAATGTAATTTTTATTCAGTGCTGAATTTACTATTTTCATCAGAATTTGGTAGTTTTGAAGAATATTTCCTATTCAGCCAGTTCCATTTGGAGATGAAAAACTGGACATATATTACTAAGGTTTTTGCCCAGGGTAATCCAGGATGTTTGTAGCAGTGTGAAGTTTCAATTTGTGTTTGCTGAATCCCATCCTGGTATTCTATTCAGATGCACAGCATTGAAGCAAGTGCCCCAGAGTATATTCACATTCAGACTGTGGCTCTGGGTGTTTTTGAACATTACCTTTCCCATGTCAAGATGGGGATGTTCATGTGTTAAGGCAGGAAAAGACAAGCTAAGTGGGCTCTGAGTATTTCAGAGTGACACCTCTTTGGGTGAGGAATATCTCCAGCTGGTGTTAAGGAGTTTGTATTATAGAAACGTCATACTGCTTCACAGGGCCAATATGAAAAACCTGCATTCCTCTGGCATTCCAGAATACGCTTCCCTCAGTCCCGCTCCCACGTGGATAAGCTATCGTCCTTGACTAGGGACAGACATTCAAGAAGCCTGAGCCTGAATTGATTCAATCTTTGCAGCTTAGTCTAACCTGCCTAGATTAAATCAGTTTGTAACTGCACAAACATTCCCTCTGGACCAAAGAAATGCAGGCATATGCCTGAAGTGGTTCAGGCTGGTCGCTGGGGGGTGCCCGAGCAGCCCTCCCTTCCCTTCCACACTGCTGAGCTGAGGAGAGCATGGCCAGGCCCCAACAGGATGCTCTGATTAGGGAGGAGTTTAAACCCCCACCCTGTCTAGATGGTCCCAGGCTTTTCCCTGATTGCTATTCAAGGGGCAGGAGTGTTTCCAAACCCCAGCCCCTGGCTAGCACTCTGAGGCAAATGCAAGGGGGGCGGGGAGTCATGTGGAGCGCATGCAACTGTTGATGATACTGAGCTTATCAATCTCCTTCTCTCTGCTTCTTCATACTGTCTGCAAACCTGGAAAATGAGGGACTCAGCAGGAGCTCATAACACAGCATTTAGCAGCCCATCAACAAAATAAAAACTTCTCTCATTAGTTCAAGATCTTCTTAAATAGATTTTTCCAAGAAGGAATGGAGGGACTTTACCAGCTGACCTCTTGATTAGCTCCAAACAGCCCTAAGGGGAAACTGTTCTGTCTGCCTGTCCCAGTGAAATTGGAGACACACACACAGACACCTCTCAGCATTAGCTAGCATACCACATGCCTGGGGTCTGCAGGGCTGGGGTCCACGCTGTGGGAGATGGGAAGAAGAGAGGGGGGGATCTCTGTTTGAGCAGCAAGCAGTGATGGGAGGTGGAGCCAGGGGAAGTCAGGCATACCCTACTCTGCCTGCAGTCTCCCCCGGAGCTCTGCCTAAGGAGTGGAGAGATGGGAACAGCCCTGTTCTCTGCAGCAGAGAGCATAGCCCAACCCAGGGCTGCAAAGCTTCTGGGGAAGTCTGGTTTAACTTAAACCTGGAAGGGGTTAACACATGAGAACCGTAATGTCTGACAAGACCCTCTTTCTCATGTAGTTCTGCTTCATTGTGTTCAGTCTAACAAGGAACCGTTTCTCCAGGCTTCTGATCCAGTGCAGCAGGAACATCTCTGAAAGTTTCTGAAGTAATTTCTATTTCTTATTGCTGGTGCACCACATACTTTGCTGTCTGAAAGAAAATCATAAATTTTATGGTATGTGACTGTCACATTCCTGGAGGTTGAGGGTCTTGTCATTCTTCAGTCATCCAGCCATTTTTCTTCAGCAGCCCTTTTTTTTCCCTGTGGGGAGTCTCTTTGCTAACCGCTACAGAAGTTTGATTTTTCCTCTCACCCTAATAAACGAGATATCTCTTGCCCACTCCCTCCCCTGGGTACAAGAACTTATCATGATGTGTTTAAATGGCTGGAGTAATAGAGAGCTTGCAGATGACTACATGTGATGGGTATCATGGTTCTGTAAAGCTTACGTGGCTGACATCTGGGGAGCCTGTGCTGCATTCCCACCTATGGCAAAGGAACCATACATCATAGTTTGGAGGGCCATGAAGGATGAGTGTAATGAGTGCAGATGCTTTAATACCAACTGTCTATCTCTACAGGAGCAAACTAAACAAACAAAAATTTTACAGGCCTTGGGTGAAATGAGAGATGCCTCGAGAAATGGTGTGGAAAATAGAAAAGTGCTCTCTTTACAGGCAGCTCAAGGCAAGTTATTTTAGTAAGTCTTCTTTGACATGAGACCTTTTTATTGTTTTCCCATGTATAAAAAGCTGTCTCTTGCACCGCCTTCTTCTTCTGTCTCCTGAGACCACCAGAAGTGGGTACAAGCCAAGTACAACCAGAGGAACCAATTCTTCAAAAATGGAGAAATGAATAGAAAAACTGGGTATCAAAGGAGCTAGAGTGTTTCTTATATAGAATTCTATTTCGTCTAGCCCAGGTGCAAAGATCTGTCCTGCAAAATGTGTTCCCTGTGCAGGAACTTCTTAGAGGGATTTCAAGAGCCTGCCACACCATGTACCAATGGTGGCAGGAAGACATTCCACTACTAAAATGTTGGATGTTTATTCCCAAGAAGGGCTCGTGCATAGCTGATGGAGACACCAACATCTGAAACCGAATTAGGGTCACCATAGAAGAACAGAGAGCCTCTCTAAGGCTTCTATCCTATTTATTCATTCATTCAGCCATTCAATCATTCTTCCTGAACCAAAATTGGTGTTCAGGGTAGAAACTAGTCTCTTCCATTACTTTCTTATTTGCTATTGCTTCTGTCTGCAGTAGGTTGCTGAGGTTGACTTTTCTGTGATTGCCATCATTTCCTAGCACCAACTGATTTCCCTCTGACAGATTCATCTGTGAGTCTGTAAGTTGGCATCTGGACTTAAATTAAGTTGCCATAAATAGTCAGCAGTTCTGCCTGATTCTGGTGAAAAAGAGAAGCAACTTAGTGAGATGTCAGGTATCTCACTGGTAATGGAGGTTCTCAGTCTTTTCAAAGGTCTCTTTACAATTAGCATTTCTTTTACTTAAAATTTACCATTGTCACTGCAGCATCGACTTGTTAAATAGTAGGTATTTTAGTTCACTGGCTAACCAGAAAGGAAGCTCAGATTAACTCATTCAGGGTGCTGCCCTGCCCTGCTTTCTGTCTAATCTCAAACAAAAATGGTTGACTACCTCTGGGCCTTGTTGCATGTTACTTTTAGGATGGATTTATTTAGTTAGTAATAAGCATTATTACAAGTAGCATTGTTTCTAAGCAGTCACACAGTAATGCGTATTGCATTTTAAATTATACACAACCTTACTCCAGAGCCCTTGAAGACCTTCTATAATATGTTGCAGGGGCTGAGACCGACCAACAGTTATTTATCACTTTATGGCCCCCATCACACTGGATCTCCTGGATGTATTACCTCCATGGAGCAGTTGGATGTTAGCTCTATACATGCTAGGTAATATGATCTGCAAATACTTCTTATTGGAAAGAAGTCCTAATTTTGCTACACTATGCACTGTGATAGCACTTAGCATGTTTTGCTGCTTCAACACCCAGATGCTTGCAGTTTAAGTGCAGTTAACACGTCCCGAAGTAATGTGTCACAAGGCGCAAGTCTCTAGCCAAACTCCAAAAAAAAAGGGGGGGAGGGGGGGGAATCCTAAAACTAAAAAAAAAAAATGCAAATGTTCTAAAATAATAGATGATGTGGATATTCTTATTGTTGTTCTTGTTGTTCTTGTTGTTATTAAAGATATGAAATGAAACAGGTAAAAAAAGTCTATCAGATCAATAAACATTTTAGGCCACAGTCATTGTCATCTTCTTTTCTTTTCTTTTCTTTTCTTATACATATTTTTAAAATAAACTTACAAACATTTTAAAGAGCAGCATCATGTTTCATTCTGTAAACATCTAAGCAATGTAATGGTTTTAATCTATATTGAACAGCGTTAGAGTCAGAATGTGCTCTTAGTTGCATATTAAGGATTAATATTGACTCTTGCTTGTACAGCTGCCTTGCCAAGAGAAGGCTGGCAAGCAAGGGCAGGAGGCAGCACTCCTGGGCTCTATCCATCCCGTGGGGGAGGAATCAGCTTGGAACAGTGCATTCTGGGATGCTGGAGGACAGCAGATTGCTTGGTTTACCCTCCCTGGCACAGACTAAAATTACCCTAACATGAGCTAGGTAGCACGACCCAGAGTTAACCCTCACCTGAAATGGTATAACTTTGAGATGCTCAGAGGGTACTCACCACGAGTTACCAAGTTTAACCTGTGGATGCTGGCATTTTAAGTGCCCTTAATATCATTTATATGTAACGCACAAGCAAGAATTAAAGTCTCAGAGGTGGGGAAACACCAGCAGTATGCTGATCAGAGGAAGTGTGGCCCAGTGGCTGGGGCACTGGCTTATGACTTGGGTACTAAGCTTAGTTGTGCCACTGCCATGCTTGTGTAATCACACGCAAGTCACTACAATGCTGCCGTTACAGTTGTGCCAGCAGACTGCTATTGAGAGTCGGGACCAGGTCTACTAACGATTGTTTAATTCCAGAGGTTTGCTTTGACTCATTTATACTGCTTCGAATCCTTTTATTTTGAATCATGAGGCAGCAATGCAGTTTACATCAGAATGCAAGAAGTATAATCGTGGGGTTTTCTTCAGGCACAACTCCATTTCTGTTCCTCCACAGCCCCCTGAAGTGTTTCTTCCCATTTATACCTCACCTTCCTGCTTTTCTTCATCATGATTTTCCAATTACTTTCTTTTTGTTCTCTCTTTCATCTGTCTTTCTCTGTTATTTCCCTTTGGACTTCCCAGCACCAAACTTATTGCTCTCTCTTCCATGAATATTGTTTAATTCTTTCTTTCTATCTTTTTTTTTTTACCTCCTGACTTTATTTTTCTTTGATTTCTTTTACATCCTTCCTTTATTTTCATCTCTTCTGTGTTTGTTTCCTTAAGGGATGGGAGCAAAAAGCACCGAGCCATGAAGGAAAAACACGGAGCATTTTCTATGAAGTAACTTGGGAAGCAAGAGAGATCCACTGGCAGGTGTAGCTAATACGTCCAGGATGTACACAGCATATAATACTAACCCCAGACTTTACTGACACAGGGGAAATATTGCTGAAAGGATGAAAAAAGTTCTTGCACATTTTTTTTTTCCAGATATGGTGAGGGAAATGTTCATTTCTGCAACTTCTGCTACACTTTCTATGTGATTCTTCAGCTAGGTGAGATGACATTTCTTTTCCATTAATGCTTGTATTAATTCTGACCAAGGCAAGCAAAATGAATGAATATGCATTAAAAATAGATCACTTTTTTCTTGGTCTCAAAGTAAAATAAATACTAAAAGTATTAGTAACATACTGTTGTGTGCAGAAAGCAGGACACAGTCCCTGCCTAAAACTACTTATGATCTACAGCATAGATCCAGCAGGTTTTCCCATATGTATTGACCCTTATGCTCCTATATGGCCTCAGCGAAGGCCCATGAGCTCTGCCAGATGAAAACCTCTACCTGTGGGAACCAGCCTCCAGGCTGCACTGGGTGGAGAATAGTTTTCCCTCTTTGGTGAGGATTTTTGACATGGTAATTTTTTATCCACCCTGAGGCAGCATCAAAAGCCAAAATCTCAAGAACAGCAGCAACAAAAATGAACATATCAAAAATCTGGGGGCAAAGTATCAGATCAGAAATGTTTCCTCTTTAAAGTTTGAAATGCTTTGCTTTTGTTCTCTTTAAACTTTTTTTTTTTTTTTTTTTTTATGTTTTATTCTAAATTAAATGCAAACTCCTTTTAAACAGGCAGGGCCAAAGGAGGCTTTTTTTTTGCTTGGATAGTTTCAAAACTCCAGGTCCCTGTTTTAAAACAGGCCATTCATTCAAATCTGCTCGTTCCTGCAACAAGTTTTATTTGATGAGCGTGCTCCATTGGAAATGACGTTTCAGTGGAACATTTCTGACCAGCCTCACTTGCAGACATGGAAAAATAAGGAGATCCACGTGTGCTGGAGAAGATCTCCAGACTCTCGTCACTCTTTCCATTCGTCTTCATTTTTCACTGGGAAGCCAACTTGAAAGGAAAGTGAACATTGCCTTTGAATTTATTCTATTGGCTCAGGTTGGGTGAAGCAGATTTCTTCTGGCCATCAGCAGAGGACTGTTTTATCTGAAAGCCTTAATACAAGGCCTGAGGGTGACAGCCAGCAGAACAAACCCTTTTGAGCATGGTGGGTCCCCAAATGTGGTGTTTTCTTACTAAGTCAACCCCAATCCGCTCCGTAACACTTGTTATCTACTAGTGGCTGTTCCCTGGCCTATGAAAACAGGCCGTTTGCTTTAATGCACTTCCTAGTAGAACAGACCTTATAAAAGCTGCCCCAACAATTGATATTAATTGACCAATTTGCATTCGCAGGAGAGACCCCAAGGATTGAATGAACAAAGTTGGTGTCTCAAGGGGAGATGCGAAGGACATTGGCAGGACACTGAGGGAAGGCAGGCATTGCCATCATCCCTGCTGTATCTGCTCTGTGGACAGAAAGGAGAACTTTAGTCTTCAAAGCTGTCACTACCGTAGTTTTCATGAGCACTAAATCTACTCAGAAGCAAACAAAAATCCTAAGAAAATATTACACTCGCCATGACTATGGCAACAGGAAATGAAAAAGGTCTGTTGTGTCCTCCACGGCATACGCTTGCCTGTGATCGTGGGGACAGATTTCATCCTGAATTATGGTAGGGCAACTCAGCGGACACTTGCATAGGTGAATCTGGGAGTAGAATTTACACTTTCGTCAGTCATTACTTCACCCAGCAGATGAAGGTGCTTTGCTCGTACCTGGATGGCTGTGCTTTCATTGTGCAGTAGTAAGCACAGTCAATCATATCACACACAGCGCATAATGATATATATTTGCATTCTTGCTGACAAATGCCATGCTGACAGCACACCCATCTGGTAGAAGAGAAAACTGCATAACAGTGAAGACATGAGTGTGTAGACAAAACAGAGGAAGAACCCCGGTTTTGTGTTACCTTTTGCAAGGAGAGCCTTACTCTATTTGAGATATGCACATCATTGCACAGCATATGACTTGAGCAGGAAGCAGATGCTGATGGAAAGAGGATAAAGTACAAAATTAGGGTAGGGTTACTCTATAAATGGACAAGAAAGAGGGAAAGATAGTGTTATTCAGTAATCACTCAAAGCCAAGAATGATTGTATCAATCCATGTATTATTTTGATGCTGTTTTCCACCAAGCCACTTGATGAGACAATGAAGATGAGTGGAGATATCTCTGTACTTTGCTATAAACTGCTTAAACTCATAGCTGGCAAGCTGTAGGCTATTATCAGATGTTGCTACCATGTCTAATGAAGATAAATTTGAAATGCATGATGACCTGCTAAGCTGTATTATCTTCTGATAAGGCTGTCTCAAGGAAGTGAAAATACAACAAGCACAGGGATAAGCACAAATACACTCCCCCCACCCCTGCCATCCTCAACAAATAGTTGCCTACTTCGCTGAAGGATGCCACACCTCCCCAGAGTTTCCAACCTACATGGGCTCCTTCTCTTGGGTAGCCAAAAACTTGAATGTAGACAGCAAACTTTAATGGATTCTTCCTTGACCCTGTTAATTTGAAGCCGGTTTAAAACTGATCTTATTAATATTGCAAGAAGTGGATTGGATGGTCAGTTTTAGCCAGCACTGGCTTCCCACAAATAGTAGAAACAAGACCCAAAAAAATAAGAAACCCCAAAGATTCCTTTTCTCAAAGTTGTATAAAATGTCTCTTTTATGCATTTATTCCATAGAGAAGTGAAGACTTACGTTATCTTTTTCTACAGTAACAAGCTAGTGTGCCTCCTCTTGTGATTCTTCTACTGCTAATTCTTCTTTCAGCCACTGTATCAGGGTGAGTGATACTTTGCTAAGGGCACACACTGTGGGCTGTTTAGATCCTTTCTACTCTATGCTCAGTCCAGAGTTTCCATATCCTCTGGAAGGTGGCCTCATACTCTCTTTATCAATGGATTTGGTCCCCTGATCTTCCAGTGAACATGTCCGTCAAAGACTTAATACATTTTTAACCCCCAAATTATTTTTTCCCCTCTTGCAGTATTTCAAATGCTGTCTGCTCGGGGAGCAGCTAAGGTGTCTTGCTTGATAGAATCATAGAAAAGGAGGGTTGAAGGGACCTCAGGAGGTCACATCTAGTCCCATCCCTGCCCAAAGCAGGACCAGCCCCAACTGCATCATCCCAGCCAAGGCTTTGTCTAGTTGGGCCTTAAAAACCTCCAAGGATGGAGAGTCCACAGCTTTTCTGGGTAACCTTTTCTAATGCTTTACTACCCTTCTAGTGAGAAAGTGTTTTTCCTAATATCTAACCTAACCTCCCTTGTGGCAACTTGAGCCCATTGCTCCTTCTCCTGTCATCTGCCACCAGTGAGAACAGCCCAGCTGCATCCTCTTTGAACACCCCTTCAGGTACTTGAAGACTGCTGTTCAATCCCCTCTCAGTCTTCTCTTCTGCAGACTAAATAAACAAGGTCCCTCAACCTTTCCTCATAAATCATGTGCCCCAGCCCCCAAACCACATTTATTGACCTCACCTGAACTGTCTCCACTTCATGCCCAGAGATGTGATTGTGTGCTTTTCCCCGAATGCATGCCGTTGACTACCGTAGCAACCCAGTTGAAAATGGGAAGCTTGCTATTTAGCTGGAAGAGTCAGAGCAGCTGAACCTGATGTTAAAAACTTATTTGAGTGTTGTTAGTTTATATAAAATGGCATATATTTACCATATTAGCTCTGCTAGGCTTGGGAGAACTACTATAAATGTTGGGTTTTTTTCTCCCAACGTATTTACTGATGTATGTAGTTCACATCCTCATTTAGACCCTTGTCACATGTTCACTTGCAACAGTTGCAAATCATTGGGGTATAGTGCCTTATTAAAGTTAGTGTGTATTAAGGAAACAACCCTCATCTGGAAGAGAATCACTTTGGAATGCTAAGAGGGCACTTACCACATGCTAAACTGCCTGGATGTGCATCTGCTTGTATTTTAACTACACTGAAGTTGAATGTGTGACACCACCCTTAGTGAGAGTGAGGTCAATGTTGTATGCCCGGAGTTTAATCTGTGCACTGCCTATTGTGTGTGGCTTTTCCTTCAGTACTAACCCCAATTTCTGGTACCTCACTGGCTAATTTCAAATTATTAATGGCTTCATTTGCTTTCAGACAACCACACCATTAATGTCTCGCTGCAGTGTTGTCCTTTCCTTCGAGCTACGATGCTGTTTTCAGTCTCCTGCCCAAACCCTGAACACTTGATTCCATTTTCTTTTTTGGAACGCAGAGATCCCTTTTTCTGTAGTAGTTTGAATCCCTGACAATGTCCACAGAGTCAAAGCCCTGACCTCCCTCCATAAGCCCCACTCTGAACGAGATGATTTTTTTTTTTTTTTTTTTTGCTCATCAGATCCTAATTACTTTGTTAATGGTTTATTCTAAACTTGTGTCTTCCCGGATGTCTTATCTAAGATCCTTAATATGACCCGGTTTCTTTTATTTTACTTAGTTGGCCCCAGAGTCTTAATATGGACTCATCGGATGCATCCCCACGAGCCTGCCTGTGCAGGGGCATGTGTTTGCTGTGGAACAAATAGCAGCGGCATATATTTGTGGCACAAATAGCAGGGCCAGCTAGGGTCTGGGGACTTCCCAGGGCAGCAGCAGCTACCTGCTCAGAGCCTGGCCAGCTAGGGTCTGGTTTCCTGCGGCACACCCTGCCACTTTTTTCAGCAGCATTTTTTTTTTTTACACCAGGATCTCCCAGTGTCAGAAAAACTCACTGCACTCAAAATTAACAGCACGGTGAACTGCTAGTGCATGTGCTGGTGCATGGTGAACTGCATGGTGAACTGCTGACGCACACATCACATGCAGTTTGCACTTACTACACTGAAAATTAGCGGCATGGTGAACTGCTGGTGCACGGTGCTGGTGCATGGTGATCTGCGTGGTGAGCAGCCGGTACACACATGTCACGTGCAGTTTGCCACACCTCAGACAGGTTTGAAGTGCTGCAAACCACAGGTGCATGTTCATAGGGACACACCCATCACTCTTAAAGCTGTCAAATACACTTCTAGGATTTAACCTTGTGTGGATACCCCCTTGCTCATGCACTTCATCTTTATGTACACTGCAGCACTCCTCCAATTCCTGTATTACTGTTTCACAGTTAGTTTCCTCTGCCTGAGTTCACTGAAAATTAATAAGAACTTCAAGTGCCTTGGAACCAGCTATTATTAGAAATAAAGCTACTTTCTCCTTGTCCTCCTTTTTGCTGGTCCCCTTTCCTGACTGGTATTGAATGAAGCGCTGTTCAAATCTTAGCTTATCGTCTTCCATATTTTTGGAGCATTTCATGTCTTGTGGAGCTTTCGTTACCCCATTCCTACACTCAATATTTTCATGGTTCATTTTCCTTTTGCTACCAGACATTTTTCAGTAATTTCTCAAACTCAGGGAATCAGGGGTCTACTTTATTCAGTATCTGAGTTCTAAGTGCACAGCACAACAGCTGTTTTCAAGTAGCTTTTGCAAGAGCCTCTTAATTATACAGCTCTCTACAAGTAGCCTCTTTTGGGCCCTTGTCACTGGGACAAGAGAAGTCTTGGAGAAAGCCGGATGAATAGATTACAGCACTGGGGCACATATCGTGACCTCTGTTAAACAGTAATATATATCCATGGAGCTCACAATGGCATTGCATCTGCCCCATTTCTGCCCCAAAGAATTGCTGAGGGGAGTCCTTTGGAGGTCTGTGACTTAAAGACCCAACCAGCCCCACAGTAGTAAAAGGCATGACAAACCAAATCACTGCAGAGCACTTTTAGCAAATGTTCACAGTGTTGGCTGTACGTGAAGTCAATGTAAACTTTGTAGCCAACATGCTATGTATTTCCTTGCAACTGGATTATACCTAGTGCCCACTGAAGTCACTGGTAGGGTTGGTATTATATGCTTTCTGTTCAATACATACATGCAATGTGCCTGGTATAAGAACAACCCAGTCCTACCAGGGAATTAGGCTGGATCAGCGATTCTCAACCATGGTGCTGCAACACCCTGGGATGCCTTCATGCTTGAAATGCTTTCAAGGGTGCCATGGGGTGCTGCACAAGGTTAGCACCGTTAGGTGTGCAAACATTATTTGCAAAATAAACGCAGAGATTTCAAATAGGGATGTGCAGCGTCAAAAGCCTTCTGACCTGATGTGACTTTTCTGAGCTTTTTGCAATATAATTGCTATATTATTGTTTCTGTACCCAGAAAACAAGTAGAAACTAAGTGCTTACATTTTTGAGGGGCGCCTTGAATCCAGCTAGGGGAACCTCACATCTAGCAAGTGGTGCCTTGAGTCTAAAAAAGGTTGAGAGCCAGTGGACTAGATCACCTGTTAAATTTCCTCCATCTTTATCTTCTGTGATTCTGGGGACCTGCTTACAGATGTCCATGGACAGTGTCTGCAGGCTTCCTTGGGACCTGTGCAGGCATTTCTGTTGGCAAAATGAATCCTTGGATTGAAATAGGGCCTGTGCTTTATAGTGGTTATGGCCACATGGGATTAACGAGTGTGGCATACAGAAGTGATTTCTTACTTAGCTATTATGATAAACAATTCTATCTGTGCACTATTTATCCACTATAAATATAGATGGAGGTTCATATATACACTAGATAATAATGATATGACAAGTGACATGCTGTCGCTGTAGCCCCTTGCATGCAAACAATAAGTGGCATATATTAGATGCACGTAATATTTGTGTTGATGCATCTACATATATTTGCATACACAGATAACGATAAATGCATTTGCTTCTATAGCTATAAATAAATCCAAGGTGAGTAGCTCATTGGGCTTAACTGCTAGCTGGCTGATAGGCCTGGGTATCTGCTGGTGGAAGCTGTAGAGGAAGGAGAAGCCATTAACAGACTCCTATATTACTTCTTTGGGAGCATTGGGAGTGGCCTTCTGCCCATGGAGGGGAAAAATAAACTCTCAGGAGAACAGCCAGCACAGCTTCTAGCTCCACTACAGTAAGGCTCCAGGGAGATCCAGCCCCCACTTTGCACAAGCACATGCTTCCCTGTGATCATGGCTGGTTGTGTGAGAACAAGCCAGACAAGTGTTATTTGTGCTGTTTGGATGGCTTGTCTATACCCATGTTTTCTTAAATAGCCTATCTGGTTCCAGTCTGGACATATATAGGAATTGGGCCACCCAAGTACAGGAAGCCTGTCGCAGCATTGTCCAGCCGATGCTGAGTGGCCTTGTCCATGATGTGTTGCTGATTGTTACGTTGGCGGGAAAAGAAAATATGGCTAGCCGGCTAACAAATCCCACTTTTACAGCATACAATATTTTGTTTCAGTGGCGTTTGAAAGGATATCGCTTTGTGAGATTGATCCAAGGCTGGCATGAAGAATATGCACTCAAATCTCTTTTAGAAAGATTTATAATATTAACCTTAGGCTATTTTTAAGTCACCGTCGATCTTTATAGAAGCAGCGCTGAGATTCATTTGTTTTCCAACTGGCAGAAAGTCTCTGTTACCTTTTGTAAGCCGGTATTGAACAATTTGGCTTTGGGTCAAACTGGTTTAATGAACTGTCCAGGGTTCAGACATCATGCTGCCATTTGCAGATGTTCAATAAGCAGTCTGTTTTAGCAAAAGGAGTTCATTAATATTTGTGGCTAAAAAGCCTTCAAAACATCGATGTACAAATCTCCGCCATGAATCTTTTAAGTACCTGAAATCATGTACGTGCAGAAACAGAGGGTTTGATTCTCCTCTTTTTGCATATGGTATAGCTAAGTGTAAGTCCACAGGCTGCAAGGCGCTTTCTTCTAGCTATACTGACAAGTGCGGGAGAAGAATCCAGCTCATAGACTGAAAACCTTTCTCTAAACTTCATGCAAAATTTCCCTGGAATGTAATAGAAATAAAAGCTCACAGTAGCCTCTGTACATCGATACGGGATTCAGTAGAAAGTGCTTGCCTCTAAACTGCTACTGAATTCAATCGAGACTTATATCCATGCAATAAAAGTCTATAGAATATTTTAAAGATTCTATAGAAAAGTTATCACTCTCTAATAAATCCATAGGACTTTTCCATAAAATAATAATGACTTCTTTTTTTTTTCATATTCTCTCAGAAGATGATTGGATTTCTCTCATGCTTGGGTCAGCTTCTCGTCTTCAGAGACATGACAACTTGCCCAAAGTCTCTCACGGTCACCTTGGAGAAGAAAGTTGCTCTATAATTTGGAGGAACTTGCTATGGAAAAGTCAAGCGGGATTAATAAGGACACAACCAATCATATTCTGTCAAAGATCCTCTGAAAATGGATGCGACTGGATTAAGAATAGAATAAGCATTTTCACTTACTTCCAGGTCCCCTTGCACAACGGGAGTGTGGTGGCCATGAGAACTCAACCCCGTAAGATTTCATAGATTTAAGTGTAAGAAGTCTGTAGCAGGACTATATTTCCTAATTAAACTATGTGGCATAGTTCAAAGAACTTCTAGAGAACTTATCCTTTGCCCTTAAGTCCCAGAGGACTTTTCCAAGACAGCAATTTTTCTTGATCTCCAGCCTGTTCTCCCAGGGCTTCTTCAACCACTCAGCTATTAAGGGTTGCCCATTACAGAGCAAACGACAAGGTAATATTCGACAGAGCTGATGACAAAGATGGTGAGGCTATTTTAAAGCATCATTCACCAAAGCCAAATCCTTATAAAATATATATATATATATATATATATATATATATATAAAAGGCTTCAAACTGTTTACTTAGATTTAAAAAGTGAGAGCCAGCTTTTTTTTTTTAGTTCAATAAATGACTTTTCTCTCCATAGTGTCTATTGAAAATGTGATGTGTTTAGGTAGTGATTTCTATGACCTTAAAACAGCCTTTACTGTCTTGGAACTGCAGGCTACTCAGCACATCTTGACTACTGGGTTGCTCTTTAGACGCTCCAATGATACCACAGATGCCCATTCAGCTAGTTCTTGCTGAGTTTCTTTTCTTTCTTTTTTTTTTTTTTTTTGGCTGCCTGCAAACACTATATAGTTTAGCTTCCCTACAAAGACTTTGAAATGACTAATTCCTGCAACATATTTCAACACATCCTTAACTGCTAATTGAAGTCTGTGCGCAAGGCGGTGAATGGTACGCACCGATGGGAACTTCTCTTGCAATAATGTGCCGAATCTGCTCTTTATCTCATTCATTGCCAACGTCTCATCTGTTGCAAGTCCAATCAATTTTTGTAGCTTTAAAAGATATGTCCTCTGTTAACTTCCTATATGCCAAAAAAATAAGATGGAAAATTAAGCATTACCTTTGCAGCAGTGAAACTTGATTGCTTCCAGAAGACTCAGGGAAAAAATGTTGTTGACATTTTTTACTTCCAGTCTCTGCATGGCAATAAGGTATGATGGCTGATTTATCAAAGAGAGTGTTCTCATCAAGCAGGAGAGCGAGAGAGAAAGTTCACGTCGCACAAAATGAGCTGCTAATTTCTTTTCCATTTCACTGACAATATGGTATTGGAGCAGCTGTGATTAGAACAATGGATGTTCCCAAACTGTGCTCTGTTTAACTCTTGCAACTTTGCAAGGTCACACTGTGGGAATAGGAAGGAAAAGTGGGGTTTCGTTTTTTTTTTAAATTTTTGCTATTATTATTTTCCCAGTGGGGAAGCAGGGTTAATACAGGTGGGGTTTCTTCTGTGGGAAGGACCACCCTGAAAAGCTCACACAGTCGAAGAATGAGCCTTGAGTGCTTGAATTAAACAAGTCCGCACCTGAGCCAAAGTCTCTTGAAAACAATGATTGTTCCTCCCTGTCCCTCCCTCTGCCATCATTGATCTGAGTGAGCCTTGCATTTAACCCTAAATCTATTTGGCAGGAGAGTGTGTAAGTAGGCAAAGGCTTAGGAGACTCAGGTTCAAGTCTTGCTCTGCCAGGGTCTTCAGCCAAGTCATTCTGTGCCTCAGTTTCCCATCTTTAAAACAGGGATGACAGCACTTCCATGCCCTGCTAGGATGTGATGGAAACAAAACTGCTAAACCCTCTGAGCAACTCAGATACTACATTAACAAGGATAGAAAAGTCCCTTAGGAAAAAAAGCAATTTCAGAGCTATTCCTCCCCCATTTAAAGTATCTGGTTCAAACTCCACTGTTTTCCCAAACAGGGCTACAATGGGAAATATTAAGGGTTTTTTTTTTTTTTTTCAAATTTATTTCATCCCTTTTCACTAAAGGGTGTTGTGATGTGAGTGGCAGGGCATGATTCTCCACTCCTTTATGCTGTTTTTACAGGAGAGTAACATTATGGACTTCAGTGGGATTACTTCTGTTTTACAACGGCGTAAGCGAAAAGGAGAATCAGGCTCGTATTGTTCACATCTTGGTACTTTGGGGTTTGTTTTGCCTTTACAGTTGCATTAATCCATGCAGAGGGGGAAAAAATGTATTCTGAATGATTTATCATGAACTGTCTATATGTGTACATAAACTGCATTCGAAAAAACCTCTTCTTCCCAATTAACAATGGACAGTGGAGCTTCGACATTCATTATGCTGCACTGCAATCCAGACAGCGGGAATGTCAGGGTCCTTTGGGATATGTATTTCATTTTCATCAGTTTTGATGGATTTCTCAACTCCTCTCTGATCTGCATCATGTAAGCATGGATCTCAATTAGCATTGGTTTGGGGCACTTTGGTTCTTGGGCTGCAGAGATATTGATCTATCATTTTCCAAGATCCTTTTCATATAAGCAGTTTGCAATTCTGAAAAGAAGCTGCGGGGACAGCATGGCCATCACGATGTTCTGAAACAAGGTACACATGCTAATGACATTAAAAATGTGCTTGTAAGGTCTAGCCTCACAGAAAGCGATTAAAAAACAATGCTAGCGGCTGTATATCAGTCACTCAAAGGCCTATCACTAGTATCTAGGTGCAGATTTACAGATGTCACTTATTAATGGAGCTAAAGATACACCTCACAAGCAGCTTTAGGTCTAGATTCTGGCTTTTGATTAGGCTGATATGAGTCATTAAACTTCTTATGATACAGGAGTCTCTGAATGGCACAGAGCTAGGGTATGGCTTCCTCTCTGAAATAAGCACAGATTTATAGATTTATAGATTGCAGGGCTGGAAGGGACCCTGGAAGATCATCGGATCTAGCCCCTGCACAAAGCAGGAAAGACAACTGGGGTCAGGTGACCCCAGCAAGGTGACCATCCAGTCTGCTCTTGAAGATCTTCAGGGTAGGTGATTGCACCACCTCTGGAGGGAGCTTATTCCAGTCTGGACACCCTAGTTATGAAGTAGTTTTTCCTAATGTTGAGCCTGAAACAGTCTTCCAGGAGTTTGTGACCATTGCTCATGATTTTCTCCACGGGCGCCCTGATGAAGAGTTGTTCGCCGAGCCCTTGGTGTATGCCTCTGATGTAGCAGTAAGCTGTTATCAAGTCCCCTCTCAGCCTTCTTTTTTTGAGGCTGAAGAGTCCCAGATCTCTCAGTCTCTCCTCATGTGGCTTACCGTGCAAATCTCCCTTCTCTGGACTGTCTCAAGCTTTACCACACCCTTGTTAAAGTGTGGGGCCCAGAACTGGACGCAGAACTCCAGCTGCGGTCTCACCAATGCCAAGAGAATCACTTCTTTGGTTTTGCTAGAGATGCACTGATTGATGTATGCCGGGGGTTATGGCTGGATAAAAGAGACATTCACAGTTCCCTCAGCCTCTGACCATACACAACTGCTAGACCCACCGCAATACCATTGCAGTTGGTTCAACACTGAAGTTTTTCTAAACTGTAGGCTAGGCCTAGATCAATGTCCAGCTTTCCCTTGATCAAAAAGGTCCAAAGATGCTATCTAACACCTATTTTGGTGACCCCATTCTCACTTGCTGCCATTTCAGCTGAGCTAGAGTGTCTCTAAGATTTGGTCCACTGAGTCTCAGAGAGATACAATTGTTCCTGAAGTTCCAGGCATTGCAGAGAAAACCTGCATGCTGTACGATAGGAAGGGCAGAAAGGTGCAGGCTCAGACCCTTTGGTATGCATGAGGAATGGTTTTATTTGCTACTTGCATGGAAGCCTAAAGAGGACACGTCTTGCCCTATCTTCCTCTTTTACATCTTAGCTCATACCTGGGTCCAATCTACCCTTTGGTAACCTTCACCTCCTCACAGGTGACGTGCTTCACCTAAACCAGTTATATATCCATATAACAAATCACTCTACCTAGCATCTATTGCAGTCCCTCCTACTTGGGTGTATGGGTGTTATTTGCAATGTCCCTAGAATATAGTAGAAGGTTGGGCCGATCTTTTGGTGTGGGAATGGCATTTTGATGGCCAAAGTTAACATATAACATGTTGCCATTGTGTACTTCAGTACCTTTCAGATGGTATATGTTTTCAGTTAAGGTGGTTTTATGGCTGATGGAGGGACAACAGCTATGAAACTACATAGAATGAAGCACTGCCCCATCAGCCTCTGTATGGGTTGAGGCTGTACCATTAATATTGGCCCATTACCTTCCTTGCTGCATAGTCTGCCTCTTCAGCTCAAACTCCAAAATATGACTCCGGCTTCAATCCCAAGTCACACTGCTAACCAACACGGCGGCCAGTGCACAAGCATTTCTTTTGAGGTCAGCCCATGCAGGTTTGAACTAATGAGTTTCGCTTTGAGTTTTTAGGTTCAAACCCTTGGACTCAACAGAAATCTGCAAAGATCAAGTGTCAGCTGGTTCTCTGTGAAAAAAAGCCATGCAAAGTAGGAAACTGTAAATCATCCTAAATTCAGACAAAACCAGGCCCACCCAGGGTCACATTTTTTTCAGCAAGCCTGACCTAAGTTTATAAGTAAGCCAATTAGTTTCCTGTGGTTTCTGGTTTTGTTGTTAACATTTGCAACAGCTCTGTGTAAGCCATGTCATTTAAATGAAAAAAAAAAAATGATGAAAGAATGAAACTGTTAAAGAAGCAAATCAAGGACAAAGCCAGAATTCAGATTTTAATGAAGCAAGCAACCTTTTACAAAGGCAAACTCACCCTGAGTCCTTCACAAACCTGGTTCAAACATGTATTTAATGCATGCTTTCATATAATTACTTTCACAGAGAAGTTAAACACCCAGGGCTGTGTTCTGCTGCTGTACGGCATGTAGCTGAGTTTTTCATCCACATTGCAAGCCATGGGTAAGTGTCATAGATCTGCCATGAGCCTCCTGAAGCCAGTGCTACTTGGGAGCTGCTGCATTGCATAGATGTTTCTGTATGGTTTGCTTACACATAATCATAACCACCATGGCTATTCTCTTTTGAATAACTAGAGGGCTATGAATAACATGAGCTTGTGCAATGTCTTCTTCAGCACAGGACTTTAGTTTTCTATGGGCTATAAAGAGGGTTTCATGAAGGTGCTTGTATCTTTGCATGGGCAGAGGATAGGCTGAGGGGAAAAAAAAGCGTTGTGTCCTAAGAGCCATGCAGGCATAGTGAGGGAGGCCCGGAGCAGCAACCACCATCTTTATCTTGAACCTGGCATATTGGGCAGCCAAGAGAGGAAGGTATGAGAGGCCAAGAGGAGATTCTGAGTGCTGCCTCATCAGGAAAAGTTGGGCTCTAATACACTCCAAGTTTCACAAGGCCTCTCCCAAGTTGTCTACACTGCCTAATTGCTGGTCTCTGATGCACATAGGAGGAGTGAGTAGGTGAGTGGACAAGAAGCTGCATATGAGGCAGCAGTGTGCCCTTGTTGCCAAGAAGGCTAATGGTATCCTGGGCTGTATTGGTAGGAGTCTTGCCAGGAGGTCAAGGGAAGTGGTTATTTCCCTCTATTCTGCACTGGTGAGGCCACATCTGGAGTCCTGTGTCTAGTTTTGGGCTCCCCACTACAGAAAGATGTGGACAAATTGAAGACAGTCCAGTGGAAGGTAATAAAAATGGTGAAGGGGCTGGGACCAAGGAAACTGGTCTTATTTAGTCTGGAGAAGAGGAGACTGAGAAGGGATTTAATAGCAGCCTCCAACTACCTGAAGTGGGGGCCCAAACAAGGATGGAGTGAGATCGTTTTTAGTGGTGGTAGATAACAGAACAAGGAGCAACCCTGTCAAGTTGCAACATGGGAAGTTGAGATTGGATATTTAGAAAGAATTTTCTCACTAGAAGGGTAGTAAAACATTGGAACAAATTACCCAGAAAGGTGGTGGGATCTCCATCCTTGGAGGTTTTCAAGATTCAGCTAAACAAAGCCTTGGCTGGGATGATTTACTTGGGGCTGGTCCTGCTTGGAGCAGGGGGTTGGACTAGGTGTGACCTCCGGAGGTCCCTTCAACCCTCATTTTCTATGATCTTATGATTCTGTGATTCCTCAGTGACAAATGTAAGGTTGTGAGGGACATGACCATAGTTTCTGCCTCCCTTGTATCTGGACAAATATTTTAATCCATGGGCGGTTTTTCTGTTAGGATGAAGGTTAATGATTAAGTAATTCTAGAGTGAGGGATGTAGCTATCTAGTGCCTGACCCACAAGCCAATAAAAGACTTGTCACTATTAAGGGAGTCCACCTTGTCACTATTAAGTGAGTCCACCTTCTGTAACTAGCTTGTACACTAGGGTCTTTGTCCATGCCTGGGGATGCTAGGGACTACTGCAATACAAATCACTAAGTAAAAAACAACAGCAGCCAGCAAGTGGAACTGAAAGACCACAGTCCTAATCCAGTCCCTCCATAGAGCTGCATTTGCCTAGGACAAAGTCAATGGCTGTGCTATCTCTGAGAAGTCCTTCTACTTGATTTAATCTCTTTTAACCATTTCTCCTCACTCCCTATAGTATTTTTCATACAAATAATGACTATTTTCCGAGATTTATGTCAAGATAGTTCTAAATTAGCAAAGGTTTTATACCCAAAAAGCAGAACATAGTGGCATACCAACCAGTAGGTGTTGAGAAATTGAGAAATGGTGAATGTTTCTATTAGGTACTCTAAAAATTTCCATACTACTCTTTCTTATTGTTATTTTCTTCACTGCTTTCTAAACAAGTGCTCATCTGTCTGCTTCATGTACCACAAGTTTCAGTAGGCCCCATATAAAGAGCATTTATGGGCATATAATATCTGCCATCTGTAGAATAGGCTCCAATTCTTACAACTGAAGGTGCCAGGCAGGCTAATGACATATTATAGCTACCACAGGATAAGATATCAAGGAGATGGATTAGAATTTCTCTCTTGATTTTGGCCAGTGCAGACTAAGGGGGCCCAACTCACCACTGCATTTCCCTAGGTTTACACTGGTGAAACTCCATTGAATCCACCATGACTGCATAAGTGTAGGCAATGAATCTGGCTTAAAATTGTGCCTGTAACTAACAGCATTTCATTGCCTAAAAGCAAGGGGGTGTTGTATGATAGACCATCAGAAACCAAATAGTGTTCGTGTCATCAGAATCCCGTAAAAGTCTCTCAGGGGTATTTTCAACAATAAACCAATGAGCTGATCAGTTTGGTACAAGGGGAGACAGCCAAGAATAAAGGAGGGAAATTAAAGCAAAGGGAGATTTAAGCTGAACCAAACCATGGCCTCTGACGGCATTATATACTTATTAGAATCCTTTATTATTTGCAAGTGAGAATGGGGACCATTGTCCTACAGACACGTAATAAAAGGTGGTTCTTTCTCCAAAGAATATATAGTCTAAAGGGAAAAGCCAGACACAAGTTAGGAGAAGGAGATATGTCATGGAAGTAGAACAAAGAAAATAGGCCAAGAGAATAGGCCTTATGAAGAGAGGCTGAGAGCCGTGGGACTCTTCAGCCTTGAAAAGCGCAGGCTCGCGGGGGGACCTGGTGGCTGCCTATAAGTATATAAGGGGTGTGCATCAGGACCTAGGGGAACGCCTGTTCATCAGAGCGCCCCAAGAGATGACAAGGTCCAACAGTCACAAACTCCTCCAAGACTATTTTAGGCTGGACATAAGGAAAAACTTCTTTATTGTCTGAGTCCCCAAGGCCTGGAATAGACTCCCTCCAGAGATCAGACTAATCCCTCCCCTGGGGCAGGGGACCAGACTTGGTGATATTCCAAGGTCCCTTCCAGCCCAAAAACTATGACTGGGTGTAAATCTCCTAGCGGTTCCACTTCTTAAGTCCCCTCTCTTTCACCTCATTCCCAACCATTGTATCTGGGTTCCTGCATTTAGCAATACAACTAGTATGTGGTGCAGTTTGTTTGCACTACCATCCTTCCCCCGGACAAAATGTAAAAGTTCTTGAAGAGTTCAAATCATCACTGTGCACATTGCCAACGACCACCATATTGAAGGATTTCGGATTTGAAACAACAGCCCAAAAGCTTATGAAAAAAAAAATCATTTTTAAGGAACAGAAGGAAATAATTGCAAACACACAAGGCCTATGCATTATAAACATTTCACACATGGGTAAACTATGTCACAGAGAAGTTCAGGTGTCTACTAAAGGCCACACAAAGAGGTAGGCATAAAAACACCACCACTTTTCCAGACCTTAGCATCACAGGCCCTTGACTCAACTGTTCTTAGCATTAGGCCTAAGCTCTAACATTTTTTAGCCTCCTATGCCTCTGTCTTCAACTTGTTATCCCATTTATTTTTTCCTATTAGTCTGATCAATTCCAAATCCAAGGTAATTTACAAGCTGTGTAGGACAGGTTTCTTCCAAAATGCTGCTAGACACAGTTCTACATGCCAACTTTACTGCTGAGTCTTAAGGTTGTTGAAGATGCTGCTCATTTTAATTTCAGATCTTCCTTTTGAGCAGGGTATGCAAGGTTATGAAACTTCATTACATAAGCAGAACTCTGAAATTACACACTGATGCTCCTTTATGACATTTATTTAGGGATTCCAGAGAACATTACATTTCTCTGTGTCAGTTTTCAGATGAAAGGAGAATATTTCGGGGGCCTACTGGAGACTGCCATTTCCTGCAGCCCAGTGCCCCAGTTTTGCTGGGACATTCTCACGCCTCTGTGTGATGACCCATAGCCCCGGGAACTTATTTCTTTGCCCATCTCATCAATAAACATGCATGCTTTAATAACTAGAAGATGTTTCCCAAGAGTAAAGTTGAGTGGGAATTGACCATAAAACAATTCAATTTTTTTCCAGTGGAAAAAAGTGATTTCTACAAACCAAAATCTTCTGTGAGAAAATTGCTTTTGTTGTGCTCTCTTTACATGTTTGCTCCATCTCATTGTGCAGCACACCAGAAAAGGATATGAGGATGAGAATTGGATCAAAAATGCTGTTTCCTGATATGAATGGTCTCTGCCAGAAACCAAAATCAGTGATGCTGACCCAAAAAACATCCAAACTTTTTACATTCAGTCTTCCCTGTCTTATAGCAGGCCTCGGTGACGTTTCCCTCTCAGAGCTAAATCATTTGACAAACAACCCTACTGCTTGAGTCTCTCAGTTATTTCTTCTCCATCCCCACCCAAATTTCCCCTCAATGTTTGCCCTTATCAAAGAGAGGAAATGAAGGAGTTGAGGAAAGAGGGTTCTGCGATGTCTCTTCTCCATAGAGCGCTTCCCTTCTCTCAACGGTAGTGGATGGGGGTATGGAAACCAAGGTTGAGAAAGTTTAAGGGGACATTAAGCAGGAAAAAAAAAATATACCCAAGAAATCCTGTGCTGTTAGCAATGACTCTTACTCATTACATTGACTGCATTTATTAGGACTTTTGTTTTCTGAAATCCCTATCATGCACCACAGCTGGAAGCTGAATACCAGATGAGATGGACGGTTGGCCTCCTCTGGTATGGAAATTCAGACATCCCTGTATGAATCGGTCCCCAGCAGGGCCATACATTTTGGTAGCTTTTTGTTTTAATTGGAACCCTGGGCTATCAGTGGCTGAAAATGGTTTTGTGTTTAAAAGCCAAAGAAAACTTTAAATGACCTTAGAGAGTGAAGCTGTGTACCTGTAAACCCTCTCGTATGATCTCTAGGATTGCTGTTGACAGATAGAGCCTGATTGACTGAAAATCAATGTGATCAGATGTTTTTATGGATTATAGTGGCCTCAGCTAATTACACAAGATTGTCTTTTTAGATCCAAGAGGTTTCAAAGCAAACTCCAGGCAGATGTACACAGGATTAATCTGCAGACTTGACAGTTTTCCCTAATTATCTTTTGTAAGAGCAGAAACTGGATCATCTCTGAAGTACTAGAACAAATCAGTTCTATGCAGTTATCCCAGATGTGCACTCTTTGGGCTCTATATGCAGCTGCCGTAAGTACAGTAATTCGAAGGGTTAAAAATGCAGCTTCATTCACACCAACTCAATTTGCTGGCTGAAGTTAAGACTTTCCAAAGACAAAATCTGTATCCCACAGGTAATCTCTTTCTTTCTGGAATTTATGCTTAAATTCTAGCTCCCTTTTTGTTTTCCATACAGCTACATTTTGTTTTGTATTTTTTGCACCTTCCCTCCTGCAAAAGGGAGGGAGGGAAAACGCATTTAGCCCAGGCATTTCGTTCTGACATTTTTCAAATGGAATATGCATATTTTTATTTCAAAATGGCATTTTTCCACTGCCCCCCACCTCAACATTCAAAAACAAGGGAAAAGAAAAAACAAAAGCTTGTAAACAGGTTAATTAGCCTCAAAATAAAATGTTTCATTTTGTTTCATGATGAACAAAACATGTTGGGTTGTCCTAAACCAAAACTGTTCAGTTTTTACTTTTATCAAACATTTTTGGGGGGAAATAGTTTTAGTTGAAATTAAGGTTTTATTTTGTTTTGGTGTTATTGCTTTTTTGCTGTTTTTTTTGGTGGGGGGAGGAGGGGGGTTGTAGTTTGGCTCCCATCTTCTACCCAGCTGTACTTGGGAAGTCTTAAGCTTTTTCACAAACTACCTTGGTTATCTTTGGCATGCCACACTTTGCAATAGGATGAACCCAAGATCTTTCAGTTATTTTTTCATATAAATTCAGTTTGAAAACCAACCCCAGAATAGTCCAGACATTAGGATATTCATTTGAGATGTAGAAGACATACTCATGTCCCAGGCCTGAATCAGATATTCTTTTCTCACTCAGTAAATTTATGCTTATCACGTTTATGTAAATGGATGACCAGTTTTAAGCCAACCACAAAAACCAAGTGTGTGTGTTTACATGTGAGAAAGAAAGAATAAAACTCCCACCCAGTTCTACTCACTTGTTTTGTGCCTCCATTTCTCCATCTTTGAAATGGGAACAATAGTACTCACATCCCCACAAGGAGATTGGCTCTGATCCTGGCCCTATTAAAGTTAATTAAAAAAAAACAAACCCAAACCTGAAGTGTCAGATGGATTTGCAAAGACTAATTAATGAATGCTCCTAATGTGCTTTGAAATCCTCAGCAAAAACAGACTAGTGAGGTGGCAAGCGTGATAGCATTATGGGATTGATCGCAGTGCCTCTGCACCACCCCCAGGACCAGTGTTCCTCTCTACTTCCTCCTTCTCAGTGCAGGCCTTATAACAAGGTCCCTCCTCGCCAATGCAGAATACCTCCGTAGAGCATATTATCCAGCGCTTTGGCCAGCATAGTATTACTCTGCTCAGATCGTTTCCTTTGGGAAACTCTTCCACATTCAGATCCATCCCATTGTTCGGAGTTTCTTTTTTTATCTTCTTCCAAGAAACTAAACATTTCCCTCCCTTTTTGCCAATTTTTCAGTTTAAACCTCCTTGGACAATAGTAAAATCTCTTTGGAGCTCTCTCTCTTCCAATGCATCTCTCCCTGACACAGGCAACTGGTAGAGGGGTTCTGGGGGACACGTGCCCCCCCCCCCAAGTCCTGACTCAGCATTTCTCAGGATGGGGCAGTTTTTTGCCACGCGGGCCGGTGGTGTGTTGGGAGGTGGGTGGAGCTAAGCCATTGCACAGAAGTATAGGGGTGGATATTGGGGGGGTGCCCAAAAATTGTGCCCCCCCAGACTCAGGAAGCACCAGCAACCCCTGCTCCCTGATGAGCTCTGTTAGGCTAGGTTTTCTTTTGGATAAATTCACTTTTTTTCTGTTCTTTTAAGCTTTTGGGGTGGAATATGTCAGCACCCCCAGCAAAAACGAGGAGAAAATAGTGGGAAAACATAGTGGGCACATCTCCACTATGAAAAAAGGAGATGCAAAACAGTCATATTAAGGCTGTAACTGATTGGCGCTGGTGCTTTTAAAGGCAAACTAGGAAAGGATTCTCCTGTCAAAGTCTACTCCTGCCCAGCAGGGATCAAAAAGGGGTGATGAACGGCCTACTAGGACCTGAAGGGAGACATATCACCAGGTTGAACAGATGTGGTTACACCCCCACCCAGTCACACATCCCTCCAAAGGCGGTCTGGTGTCCATCTTTCATCTCATACCCTTGACACCTGAATCGCGTTCACCTTTGGCTCCTCTGTCTCTTTATCACTGTATAACCCTCAGGGCTGGATCCTCATCTGTTCTAAAGTGGAGTCATTTCATAGACCTGAATGGGACTTACAGTAGCTAAGGATCTGGCTCTTCATACTTTATCCCTGATTTATCATTTTTACAACACTTCACTGTGAAAGTTTATGGCAATTTATGTCATTACACAAATTATACAAATTGCCATTAACCGATGTAATGTACTATAAAGAATTGGAAGCATGAAGAAAAAAATTATTTGAATTTTTCTTCTGCATGTTTGCATTGCTTTATAGCTTAATTTATCAATTCGGTTAATTGAAATTTATATCATTATAAGAAATTGATGCTGAGGTGCTTTCTTTTCTCTTCTTTTTGTTTGGTTTTTTAAAGGATCACTTTTTTTCCCCCCCATTGGGCCATAATTGCAGAACCTTTTCTCTGTTTTAGAAGATAAGGTGAAAATGACAACCATCATTTCTATCTCTTTCCCCAGAGACTGAACACATCACCTCTGTGTTAAATTTACCTCCACTCATCTTGGCTTTAGGCTTTTGAGTCTAATCCCAAACACAAGCCCCTTTAATACTGAAAGCATAACACACTTTTGGAAGAGGAATAAACTAGTTTATTTTTAGTTGCTTAAGCTCAAGTTCTTTTTGAACAGGCTTTTCCTTTTTTCCCAGCCATCAATCACAGATCTGACTTCTCTCTAAGTCCCTCTTCTTTTCATGTACTTCAGGCCAAATTATTCGGGTATTTTGTATTGTCACTGTTGCAGCCAAGCCTCAGTCATAGACCAGGACCTATTGTCTGGAGAGCTGTATAAACCAAAAGCAGAAAGGGTGCCCTTGCTCCAATGATTGACAATCTTTGGATAAGACAACAGGCAGTAGTTGGCTACAGACGAAAGACATGGAGCAAGGAACTAGGAAACGCCGTTGGTCAGCAAGATGAGCAGTTATCTCAGGAAACCAACTGTGCTTTTTGTAAGAACCCTATAAAGAAACTTCAAATACTTTTGAAAGTGTGGGGCTTTTACATTATTGCATGCAGGAGTCTACCACTGAAAAATGAGACATGAAAAAGAACACTTCAAGACACACACACACACAAATCCTGGAGGTCCCCTATCTGATGGCTAAACCATGAATTCAGGTCTAGTCTGGAATTCCTTCAATACTTGAGGATGGCTAGGACCAGCTCCAGCATTTCGATTTGAATGTATCTAACAGCAGCAGCATCAAAACAAAGTATTGCAAGGTGCAAAAGGACCCAAACTGAAGAAAACACAGGGGGAAAAGTTGTGTTTCTTTCTTAATAAACACAAGGCAGGTTCTGCATTCCTTGTTCACCTGAGTCTCATAGGGTACGCACAGAAGTGCAGGAAGGCACTTGCAATTGTGCTGCAACTTTACACAAAGTGCTAAAAGTTACAGTGCGATTAAGCATAACAGCTATTCAGCATTGGGGGGGGTGGCCTTGGAGCCCCCCACTGTACTGGGTGAAGCCAGGTGGCAGGGAGCAGTGTTGCATAACTCCCAGCATGCTCCGCAGGTTGCTTAAGATTGCCAAGAGCAGCCAAAATGAGCTAGCCATAGCCAAGCAGCCAGCCTGCCTGGGGCTGCTGCAGCTGGTCTTGACCCTGAGCTGTCAGTGATAGCCTCTCATCCTAGCCCCGCTTCCTTTCCTGGCCAGCTGAGAGCCACAGCATGGCTGTGGGAAGGAAGGGGGGATGGTGTCGCTCTCCGCAGTACCCCCGGGATCTGGGGAACCCGCAGCTTGGCCCGGCACACTGCATGAGAGTGTGGGGTCTCTCTCCCTGAGCTTGTTCCTCTAGGACCAGGAGAGCAAGCCCCCTGATCCCACCAGCCCCTTCTCCTGTCCTGAGTTTCTTATATCTGATTCCTCACACTGCTCCCTGTCTAGGTCAAAATGGTTTGAAGTAAGTGGCCTAGACCTAGACGGGGTGAGATGAATTCTTGTTCACATCCCCAGGTGATTCCCTGCTCAACAGGCTAGTGTTAGTGAGTGCCATTCTTATCTGTCTTCTTGTCCCGCACACTAGGAGCATTTACAGGAGATGTTTATTGAGGAGTTGCCTAATTAGCTCTGCAGTAAATGTCTCAGCATCTACACATGCCGTTCTATGAGGCTGCAGGAAACTTATTCTCTCTGCTGCAGGTTAGTAGTTGTAAATACAAGTACAATCTTGCACCATAGTTATTTGATGCATGGATGGGGCTGGCTGGGGCACAAGGGTGCTTTACACAACGCGTGCTGGCTGGCTAGCTAGCCCTGCACCGTAGCCCCCTCATGCACCAGCCAGCCTCTCCATAGTATATTGAGCCAGGTCAGAGCAGCCCTGGCCAGGCAGGCTGACCCCCAGGCCCTGCTGCCAACTGGGGTTGCTCCAACCTGGCTCAACATGCTGCAGTCTCTGGTGTACATTCAAACATGGTGTTCAGAAGCAATAAACACCGGCATGATACGTTCTGGAGTTTATTGCTGCTCACTAATAGCATGTGCAGATGCACCCACTGAGTGAAGAGCCTGGGTTCTTCAGCCTGAGTATCGCACTAGCAACACAGCAGCCAAAAGAGAGGGATTACAGTGCTCAGCCTTCCAGCGCTTAAATCCCTTTGCCCGAGCTTTTATGGACAAGATGGTAAACGTGCTTCTGAGGCCTACCTGCCAACAGGATCTATGGGCATTAGATTCCTAAATATGGTTGCATCTCTACCTTGGTATTGTTAAAGTCTCCAGGTGCAAAAGTGGAGACAATAGCACATCCCAGCCTCACAAAAGAGAGGTAAGAAGATACATATATACATACACATATCCATATGTGTGTGTGTGTGTGTGTGTGTGTTCATTCACAAGACAGGCCTCAGACACTATGGTTCTGAGGGTTATGCCTGGACTTGTAAATTAGCAAAATTTTATTGAATGTCAGCAGTTTCTCCAAATATCTGGGGAAATTAGAGATTCCGACAGAAGAGAAAATCCCTACCCACTTATTTTTTCCAGCCCAGATTCAGTAACAGGTAGGTCACAGATTCATTGAAAACGGGGGTTGGAAGAGACCTCAGGAGGTCACATCTAATCCAACCCCCTGCTCGAAGCAGGACCAGCCCCAACTACAGATATTATTATCCCTTGTTCTTTTTCTAGTTGATTCTGGTTGGTGCCCAGTTGAATACAGGGGAGAAAGCCACCATAACTGTAACATTTTTTTTACTTGGTTAAAACTCGGGGCAGGGGGAGCAAGGCATATGAATGAGCAAGAGAGGAGACCAAAAAATGTCAGTGGATGTTCAAGTGCTAATGCAAAGCTCATTTCCTGAAATGACTGGAAAATGTGATGATTTGTTGTGCCTGCAGTTAGGCATCTGACAGCCTTTATTTCTAGTTGCACTTGGCTGTTAACTTTATTTATGTATGCAGTTCAATGCACTTAAGTATACACCTAAGAAGCATCCACTGAAAAGTTAGTCCGTATAGACTATAACATAGAAACCTCCAGGGGAGCATGATCGCATTTGGTAAACACCTTCAAGAGAGCAATGTAAACAAAGGGAGGAAGTTTTTTCCTATTTACAGATGATGAGAGAACAAGAAAGGATAAGCTTAGGCAAGCTCTTAAATAAGATGGAGTGAGGCTGAGGAATGGACTAGCATCATACCAGGATAACTGCTGAAACCAAGATTGTTTAAAATGTCTCGCAATTGGAAAGTCCAGTCATATTTCAAAATTTTAATTTCAAACTATTAAAGGAAAGATGGAAACATTGATTAAATGGTAACAAAGTATCTTCCTGTTTCCCTCCTGCCAATGCTAACCACAAGTTGTTCGTCTCAAGAGTTTGTTCACTTACATAGCAGGGGAGAATAATTCAGTTCACTGCAGGGTCACTGGGTGGAAACCTCTAACCTGGATTATTAGACTATTATGGACACTAAAGTATTATAATGATTCACTGACTTTGGCAGGGTGCTAGCAATTTACATCTAAGGGTTTGGGCCAAAAACATCTCTACAAAAATTAAAAGAATATTAGAGTTCAGAACATCATCTGACCCCTTCGTGCACCAGCAAAGGTCCATCCCTAATAGTGGATAATATGGAGGCATCCATCCTCTCTTTGCTCAAATACGGGTCATGACCTAACAATGGAGCTGAGCTTGCAGCCTCAGTAACGAAACTGAACCCAAATGAATATAACGGGACACGTTTGGGCAGGAGGCAGTGAGGAACGTACACTTGAGCAAAAGTAGGAGATCCTCAAGGGATGCCACAGCACTGCTTCTCGTGTGTTGGAGACATCCTTGAGGGCCAAATGAGCCCCAGGAATAGCTAGCTGAGCTTCCCTGGCAACTTACGGTGTTTGGAAATGAGCATATGGTTCCAGGTACAATAGCTGCTCTTTTCACTCCAAATTAACACAGCTGTTTGGGAGGTACTAATAAGTCAGAAGGACAAAAAAACCAACAACAACAACAACCTGAAATAGTGGCTAAGGGCAGAGGAGAAGGGAGGAAGAAAATACAGACTCTAAAAATATACCGATATAGGGAAGATGCTGAGCTGGCAGTCCTGGGAACAAAGTGCAGCCAGATTTACCCTTCAAACAGAAATGGTGCAGGCAGCATTGGTGAAAGCTTCCCTAAGTTTGCCTCCCAGAGAGTGACTTTATCCTCAGCTAAGGGGACCATTCTGGACAAGACGGGATGGTTTTGTCTTCCTGGTTCACTGAGTCCTTAGACTCCTTGCTGTGACTTCTCAAAAGTGAGTGGCACCAAACCAATTTTGGATACTGGGACAAGGGCTGAGCCATGTAAGCTCATTTTATGTAGGGTCAAGAAAAAAATAAGCCGATGATTTCAGTTTATTATTATTACAGACTAGGTTTTACTTTGAACCCATGCCCA
Source organism: Crocodylus siamensis (assembly GCF_052110815.1). NCBI lineage: Eukaryota > Metazoa > Chordata > Crocodylia > Crocodylidae > Crocodylus > Crocodylus siamensis. The sequence goes on from NC_143397.1 coordinate 7,759,217, forward strand.
CTACCCTATTATCACTTCCTTGAGTGACTTAAATAAAGACTTGAAACAGACACATATGAAAGTATTTTATAGTACCCAAGCTGTGGGGTGGCTGCTCTTGAATACACATAAGAAGACATGGTCCTCAACTGGTCATATTTATAGCACCATTTTTTAAAAAAAGCAACCCATAGAATGTATTTTTATGCTGCTGTCAATCATCAAAGCTCTGATGACTTCAGTGGAGCTGTGCCAAAGTCTATCAAGTGAGGATTGATCCAGTGTGGCATGCCAGATGAGTAGCAAAGACTGTGGAACAGATAGGAGAGGTTTTGATGCAATTCTCACCGATGGTTCTTCAGTGTAAGGATCTCCACATTTGATACTTCAGTGGCAGTGATGTATTGGCATAACTCCAATCATCGTACAGAGATCAAGAGACAATCCTTTCTTACCAAAAAGAGTTTACACCCTAGAGAAGTAGATCAAACAGAGACTGAACGAAGAAGGGATTGGGTCCGAATCAGTGAGAGTCATGAACAGAAGACAGTTCTGGTTCTTTCTCCACCACCTTATGCACCAGTTTAAAACAAGCTCCCATCTGAGATTGTAGCCAAAAATAAATAAATAAAAGTGAACACGACATGAAGAAAGCGGTCAGCAGGTGACAGACCATAATTGAGAAGGCATCCCATGCATTGCTAACAATCTGCCAGGAAAGAAGGAAGACCTCTGTGGGTTAAACAGATCAATCGTGATTGGAATCATAGCAAGAGTTCAGGAGGCAACATCCAAAAGCTAGGGTGCACATGTGTTTGCAAGGGGACAAAATCTGAAAACAGTGAATACAGCCCACAGCTGAATCAGTGCATTGGTGCTTTGGAAGAAAATTCAAATCTAGATGTAAGCTTTAGAGCTCTGGCTGATCTTTAGAAATTAGCTGCAGCTTCCCCCCCATTTATTCACAATAGAAGAAACTAATGAGAGTTCAAGAATGAGAGCTCTACTTCATTCTGCCTTTACTGAGCAGATATAGAAATGAGTGAGGTGGAGGCAACTTTACATTGAAAAGGAAGCTTAGGCAGGCGGGAGAATACTGAGATTTGTATAAAGCTCTTTGCCTTAACTCAACTACCTGGGTTGATATATTTTTTGTCCTGATACCAGGTATAGCAGTTTGCAAACAAAGGAAATTTTCTTTCAAATAAGTGCATCTCAGCTAATCTATGTACTAGGGATCAGTAGCATGATCCTTAAAGATAGACAAGTGGCAAAATGAAAAAAAAAAAAAACCTCTTTTCTTTGTTCATTAGACTTTGAAACTCCTTTTTCTCATTTACTTAGTGTTGCTGCTTAAGGTGTTCATGCAAGTGAAAGACTGAACATTCAAGCTGGGACTAAATGCCCTTGGGCATAACAAAAGCAAGTCTGTGCTAATTTGTAGCCTGCCTCTTTTATACACAAAAGCACAGTTTGAGATATGCTCAGCTGTACAGCACTTGTTAAGTATCAAATAGGAACAAGGTTTTTTTTTGTAGTCTTTGGAAGTGTGTTTGGACTTTGAAAACACGGTGGCTTAAAATACCAGCCTAATCTCTCTCTTGTACTTGTTTGTATATAAACCAATACAAATCTTTCCATTAGAGACAGATGAATGTCACAGATTTCTGGTGCATCTGGGTTTTGGCTCTGTCAACAATACTATAACAATAGTCTTTTTAGCTGTGCTTCGGCTAATTTTTTTTTTTTTAAACCTCCTCCTTCCCCTTCTTCTCCCCACTTCCCACCCCACAAATTCAGGTCCCAAGCTGAATTTACCATGAATTCAAAATACAATAGCTAGCACTGCAAATAAAAACAGCATCAGCTCCTCACCCCTACCCCACACCAGAATAGGAAACCCCAAAAGAAAATCAGAGCAAATGAATACTGCCCCACATCCAAACTATAATGATATAATCAGACATGATTGTGTTCCTGCTTTTGTCAAAATCCCATTAAAGTGAATGGACCTTGCAGCTAGCCGAGAAAGACAATCCTGAGCCCTGTCAGCCCAGGGAACAAAAGACTTCAAAGGTGAGCTAGGCAGGGTAACCAGTTGAAGAGCCTACCTGGAGCATAGCTGTGTAAAAGGATGGGAACAATGCTAGCCTTAAAAGAGTGCATACAACCTGGGGGAAGGGTGCACTTCTACTTGACTATGCCCTCAGAGGCAAACTCATACTGAATGCGGCTCTACCACCATGCCCTTACACAAGGGCATGGCTTCAATGCACTTTCAGGCTAGGGACAGACATTCAAAAAGCCTGACCCTGAACTGATTCAACCTCTGCAGGTTAGTCTAACCTGACTAGGCTAAACCAGTTTCCAACTATACAGACAATCCTGCTGGGATGAGGAAATTCAGGCACATGCATGCAGTGGCTCAGGCTAGAAGCCAGGGGGCGCTACAGCAGGCCTCCCTTCCCTTGCAAAGAGTTGAGCTGAGGGGGGTATGGCCAGGCCCCAGTAAGACTTTCTTATTAGGGATGTCTGCCTGTACCATCCCAGACTTTTCCCCACTGGCTGCTCAAGGGGCAGGAGAGTTGTCAGCCCCCAGACCCTTGTTAGCACTCTGAGGCAAGGCGGGGTGTGCAGTGCATGCATCTGTTGATGATACAGAGCTTTTCAATCTTCCCCCCTGCTTCTCAGACTGTCTGCAGCAAACTGACAGACAGAGCAAGGCAGCCTAGAGCTGGTAAGAGTCTTTATTGCCCAATTAGCAAAACAACAGCCTCTCTCCCATTCCTTCAAATTCTTCTTAAACAGCTTACCGACGGTGTTTATTAGCTCCAAAAGCCCTGTTCTGTCTGCCTGCCTGTCCCAGTGAGACACACACAGACACATCTTGGCATTAGCTAGCATACCGCATGCCTAGGGTCCCTGCTGGGGGAGATGGGAGGGAAGAAGGGAGGGGGGGATATCCTGCTTAAGCAGCGAGGTGGGGTAGGGGAGGGAGGGTTGGGGTAGACCCTGCTGTGTCTGCCTTCTCTGCTGGAGCCTTATACAGTACTAGCTAGCATACCACATGCTGGCTACAGTCTGTGCTCTGGGAGAGAGGGGAAAGGGAACCCTGCTTAAGCAACACGTGGTGAGAGGGGAGGAAGAAAGGGAAGGGGAGGGAGGCATGGGGAAGCCAGCAAACCCTGCTGTGTCTGCAAGTCTGTGTGGAGGAGCTCTGCCCAGGGAGTAGAGGGGAGGGGCCAGCCCTGCAGGGAGCATGCTGGGATGCTGGAGGAATCTGGTTTATCTTAAACCAGCAAGGGGTTTGGGACAGACATTGCATAAACTGGTTTGTACTTAATCATTTAAGTTTGATACTACATTCAACCAGGTTTATCTCAAACCGGTTTCAGCCACACTCAGACTGGTTTATGTACACTGAACATCTATTCTGTTACAGGGTTAAACCAGTTTCTGATCACTTAAACCAGTTTATGTGTAATGTTTGTCCCTAGCCCCAAAGGCCCCAATTCCATGACAATCTGAACCCTTATCTAATGAGAATTCAGATGTACTGGGGGGTAGAGGATGTGGATTGGAGCTCCTGAGGTGAAGGGCTCCAATCATCCACCTGCTCCACCCTCCAGCACCAGCCGGGAAACCCCCAGAATGAGGTCCCTCTGCTCCCTTCCCCCCCTCCCCAAAAGACAGTGCTGGGGTTGAGAGAGGGGAGGGGCAGGGCTATAGCAGAGTAGCTACAGAATGCAGCCACCCTAAATTTCAGCTTGATCCCCCAACCCCCAGGACCCAAGAGTGAATGTCTATTGGCTCCACGGGATAGCTGTAACTCATGGCACTTTCTTCAAAGCACCACGTGTTACAGTGCGGAGCTGTACTTCAGTCTGCACCCTTAGTCAGTGCATCTGTAAAGGGATGCTGAGGAGGTAAAGAAGCCAGAGGTGATGCCAGCACCTTGCTTTCCTTGGGTGCAGTGGATACAGAAATTTCCAGCCTGACAGGATGATGGGCTCAGGGAAACCATTAGCCATTGGGTTAGGGAAGCCACTGGCTCAAAGCTGTGTTCCTGTTCCAGGTTCTTGAGTGACCTTGGGCAATGTTAGTGCCTTAGCACCTCATCCATACATTGGGGATGACTGTGCTTCCTTTCACACAGCTTTTATCTGTCTTGTCTATTGGATTGTAAACTCTGTGAAGCAGGACCCAACTCTGATTCTCTAGATCTGAAGTACAATGGGCCCTTGATCTTCCTTAGAAGAACCTCTAAATGTTACAGCAATATAAATAATAATAAAGGCAGTCTCTCAACTGGGAAGACTCATTTAAGTCAATGAGACTATTCACAGTGGTACTCTTTACTCAGTAGTAAATGCTTGGATGAGCAGGTATTAAGTGAGCAATTAATAAAGAAAAAGTTTGGTATCTACAACTGTTTCCCCTTCATTTCTACATCTGGGATATCACACATCTGATCTGTCGGGTGCTTAGATGAAATAAGCTTCTGAACCTGTAGAGTTTAGACCTATGGGCCATCCCTGGGCTCATAATATCATACTAGGCAGGTGTGCTGCTGGAGACGTAGACAGAAGCAAAATATGTGATCTTATTTGCAATGGAATAATAACTGGGAACATCAAGGTGAGTTTAGGATGTAGTGAGACCTCAGCTCAGGCTTTTCTCAGCTTGCCACACAACCTTACCATTGCCTTAACGTATTTAATTATTAATACTTCCATGGTGATGAATCAAAAATGCTGCATTTGACTGGCACAGGATGGTAAGTGCTTTGAAAGTCATTATCCTAAACACAAAAAGATTTTGAATAATCCTTCAAAATGTCAAGGCACACATCACATCAGCAATTGTTAAATATTTCTTCTGAGGAAAGAAGTTAATTTAAACCACTTTTGATGTTTAATGCCACTCACGACAGCAGCTGAAAATTAACCCCCTCTCTCTCCCTCCCCCACATCTCAGCAGTTTCTGTATAATATTCTAAGGGTGGTAGGACATTTTCAATGCATCTTATTAAATAAGAAATCAAGGGCAGCTTTAGGAAGCTTGAAGGATGAAAAGCTTTCCCGAACTTCTAAACCAATCTGCAGGAAGCAAGAGACTGGGGATATTCTCTATTCAAACCTATCTGCAGTCCTGGTCTATTAAAATTTCTCTTCTACTGCAGAGGATTGCCCTCCCTACAGAGTGATTTCCACTGGGAAACATTGCGTTCCAGAACAGAACGATGCCCCTTTCCAGCCAGAGACGCAGAGTAAAATCAGACCAACGTTGTTACTAATATCTGCTCCTTACTAAATTAGGAGGGGCAGGGAGGTAAAATTATAGTGCAGTGCAGGTTTCACGTGCGTAATAGGTATGTCAACTATTTAAGGAGCTAGGTCAAATTCAGCCTGGCAAACTAGGCTCCTAAATGGAACATAGACAGCATGTAGGTGACTGTGTGTCACAAGAAAAGATCTGATGATATCCTGTTCTAGTGACTGTGAAACCCCTTAAGTGCCTAAGTTAATATGGCATGGCAAAGCTCCTTCAGCCCCTAAATTTAGGCATATGAGCATGCACAGGGGAGTCCCCAGTACCTAATTCTCACCTGAGCTCTCTTGCAGTCTGGAAAGGAGGCAGAGCAGCACCTAAACACTACCTAAATCCCTGGATAAAACCAGTCCATTAATGTAATCCAGATTAGGTTCATTTACACTGAGTTCAGCACAAAGCAGGGGGCTGAGGTGATATGGGAGCTAAATCATACAGTTGACATCCAAAAGGTTGGAAGTTTTGAGACCATAGCAGAGGTGCTCATGGTACAGCCCTGTCACATACCAACAAATCTCCAAATTCTGCTAGATATTTTGTCACAAGGGCATAGGAAGGAAGTGCAAAGCACTCCATTTCCCTTGCTTAAACACAATCACAATGCTTGTGTAATAGCATACTGATTAGAGCACTCACCTGGGAAGTGGGCTACCTGGATCATAGGTCGAAGAGGATTCAAACCCACTCCTACCTGCCAGAGAGCATCTAACCATCAAGGTATGAAATGGCCTGGGTAGGGACATTATTTACCCATCCTTTTGCAGCTGAATCCACTGGAAACCAGGATGCAAAAGACCTGAGGCCAGAAGAGGAACAAGTAAAAGGGATCCTGACTTTACAGCCAGACGATAAGGACATACTCCTGGGACAAGAGACCCTAGGTTTCCAGGTCCAGGTGCCAGGATTATTTCAATCTGTTATCCATTGCCTACTGAATGTGAAATACATAAGCTTGCCTGACAGCAGAGACCACAGCCCAGGAACTAGCCCTATTAAATAGCCACGCTCTCAAGATGAGAGCAGAAACAGATTCACCTTATATATGGACAAAGCACTGAAGAGAAGGTATGGCATGCTTGGGCCTTTTAAACATGCACCAACAAAATGGATGGTAGCTTTGTCACAAACCAGCATTGAAGTGAGATTAGGGGTTGATTTGTAAAAGAGCTCAACTGGGCACTGTTGAGATCTAGCCCTGACTGTGCAGCCTAAGTGGGCCCTCAACGCTTTGCCCTAAATGCAGGGGCTGAGCTCTTGAAAATCTAGCCCTGAAGGAAGCTGTGCAATTTCAAAGGAGGAATGAAATGAATCCTGGCAATGAATATTGTTTCTTGCCCTCTGAGCTCCTCGTATAACTCCATTGCTTCAATGTCCCCTTCTCCTCCTTTTTGCTCTCCGTTTAGCTGATCACGTTGCACCAAATCCCACCTCTGTAAATCCTCTTAAAAAATATAAAAAATAAACCAAGACATGGGACCAATATGATGTTTGCAAACAGTCTCCCCACCAAGCATGTTTGTCAGTCCTCTTGTTCTATGAGACAATATAGTACCTTATACAACGAGGCCCCAGTTTGGGTAAGATTGCTAAGCAATACTGTATGTAATAATAATAAATGCATTGAGCCTGCGGGGGGGAATATGTGCTTGAGAGAGACAGAAATACCAATAAGGAAAACTAGACCCTGACACACTAATTTTGCAGGCAAACAATCTGTCACCAAGTTTAGGGAGCAAATACATGTGCTGAATCTGATCAAATGCCTGGCATAGCTAATGATGGCTGAACCTCTAAAACGGGTCAGAGATTCATTGCGATCCAAAAGTCAGCATGGGGGAAGGGAGAGCAGTTATCCAGTCTTCCTGAATGAGCAAAATCGGACTGGAAATCTTTGCTCCCGAAAGAGATTCCAAGTTCATCTTCATTCAGGTCAAATCCATAGACTGGCCAAAAACTATCAGCTACACCAAATAGTCCACAATAGTCATTAAAAGAAAGGCCCACCAGAATTTCAGTCCCTCGATTACCCTATAAAATGACTAACAGAGGAAAAAGGAGGGAATTAGGATTATAATTAACAAAAGTGCTTGCCAGTGGGTCCGTAAATTCTGTGAGCAACAAAATTGAGATTTGAAATGATTGTGTCCTCTGAGGCTACCGCTCTGCTTAGTAGTCTAGATTAAAGCCTAGTTAGATATTATTAATTCATTTAGAACTTATTATTGGCCTCCATCTCCAGGGCCTGTAGCGACTTTTGTTATTCATATAAATCAATTATCAGTCCACACAATAGGATCGAAAAATTCCACTCTTTAAAAGCCCCACTCTCCCCAATTTCAGTTCTGTATAATAAAATTGTTCATAAACTAGAGCATTCAGAGAGGTCTCCGACTGCAGCCTGCTGTCTCTGAAATGCCCAGAAGGAACAGATCCAGAGGAGAGTTTCTTATAGGAATGCCCTGCCATCAACTGTAGCTAGACTACATCCAAAAGCAGCTGCGTTTCTTCATGCACAAAGAAGGAACCAGGTCCATCCTGTCTCAATGACTTCCATGTTTACATTGGAGAAAACAACAAAACGAGGATCATAAAAAAAGCTATGAGGAGAAAGCACAGTATATGTGTAAAGTTGACTGCTGAACCAACTCTGCCTGCCCGAAGTGGAGGTGGTCCAAATAATCAGGATAGCTGCACAGCTACTTCCATCACAGCAATCAGCATTTGGAGTGACCCAGTGAATCTTAACTCTAATAACAGGGTGGGAGATAAGATTTCATAGATTTCATAGACATTAGGGCTGGAAGGGACCTCGGGAGATCATCGAGTCCAGCCCCCTGCCCAAAGGGCAGGAAGTCAGCTGGGGTCATAGGATCCCAGCAAGATAAGTTGGAAGTGAGGCTCTTCCCCCTGTCCCACTGCGGGGGATGCAGTCCTTTAAGGATCTAGACCCATGGCCATGTGGGGTAGTAAGCAGAGGTAAATGTAAAGGTAAAGAAGTAAATGTAAAGATAAATTACAATACAAGGTGTAAAGGCAAGCGAGGATCACTGTCCATGAGAGTTACAACTCTAGCTAAGACTAGAATTGAGCCCAAATATATTAAGCCATCTGAAAAGTGGACCGACATTACTATACCCGTGTTAAGATGTGTTCACCAGGCAATAAGGGGGGCTATAGACATGCTCCAACACATTCTAATCAGAACATGTCGGAGCACACTCAATTAACCTGGATAGATCAATCAAGATTAAACAGGACTGATTAATTGAGTCTGCTAGAGTGCTGTAATTAGAACACTCCAGCATGCCTCACCATCATGTGTATAAGCCCCTTTGGCTTTCAAAATGGCCACAAAAGTGCTTTAGAATAAGTGCCCCTGCAGACATTTTGAAATGTGTGGGAGCTTATACAGGTGACGGTGAGGTGTTTTAATTAGAGTGGCTCTCTAGGATCCACTCTAATTAAAACACTCCCCCCCACCACGCACACACCATCTCCAAGTACATATATAGGCACCCTAAGAGTTTAATTGACTAACCATAAACACCCAGGAAGTCAGTGGCAGGAAGAGGAACTTGGGATCCCTGCTTTGATATTCTGTATACTACAGTGGAGAGGGAATAAGCCCATGGGCTCTATAGAAAGCAAAAGAGTGAAATGCCATGCAAATTTTGGGAGTTTTGGCATACTCTTTGCAATGGGGACAAAATCCAGCTGCTACAGAGGAAGCCGAGTGAGACATGGTATTGTAAATGTACAAAAAGGTATTAAAAAAAACCAAAACATTTTAATGGCCTTTTGGCAATATTCAGTTGTGAAATTGTGCTCAATTAGAGAAGCTATCACAGTCTCAAATACAAATTCTTAAACACATATGGAATGTTTTCTAAATGAAACTTCCAACCAGAAAACAACCTAAGCCATGCAGAGGCGCATATTGAATTTGGTTTTCAAATTCTGCAGTCTTCTCCTCCCCATCCTCGGAGCTGCTGCAAATTGAACAAAGTGTGCAAACTGCCGAGGGTAAGAGCTTGTTTTAAGAAATTTGATCGAACTACAAGTGTGCGGATGAAACATTTCTCGTTGGCACCACCTCGCTATTTAGTCAATGAATTTGGTGATGACGAAAGGTTCAAAACTAAGACTAAATTTGAATACTCCAAGATCTAAAGGGATCCCTATGATCAGGCAGCCTGACCCATTGCATGACAAAGGCCAGAGATTTCACCCTGTGATTCTGGTATAAAAGCCTGATGGAGTAGTTCACATGGGTCAAAGAGCCATTAACAGTCATTATTGACGTGGTCTACATTTGACTCAATGGTACTTCTGCCATCTGCCTACCAATGTGAGTCCTCAAAGGATCAGGGGCAAGGTGGTTTTAAAAGTAGCTTGGAAAGAAAAAACAGGGAAAGCTTGGGTTTCCTATTTCCTTCCTCAGTGAGGAGACAGTTAATGGAGACACATCAATATAAAGCAAATGAATGTCATGCTTGTGTGCGCCTCTATGTAGCCATACCGGTTAACTACAATGATTTTCATTTAATCTATCATTCTCAAGAAGAAGACCATCACCCTTAGAAAGGCACTGTAGACTTTACTGTCTTTTTCTGGAACCACTTAGTGCATTTACATTTTCTGTGAAACTCAATCAACTTTCCAGCTTTTCTTTTTTGAACCTTTTCTTTTTCCCATTAGTCTGCTAATAATTGTTGCTTTCCTGGCATCCCTGTTCTGCTAGGTTATTATGCATTCCTCAGCATTGTGAAAAATGAAAAGTGGAAAAATATCACATGCTTTTCAGCTGACTTAACACTGCGTAAAATGCTGAAATTATTAATTGAACATCTTGATTATAAATTAGGTGGAAATAATGTTGAAGAAGCAGCCCCTAGTCATATAGGTTTATTATTAGGGCTATGCACTGAATGATTTGAATTCCATTCTGGTAGTGGTAAATATAGTTATTAGGGAAGAATGTGAGCTCATGGATTCTGGCTGAATGTCAGCTGAATCAAGCAGGAGATTTCATCCATAATTTAAAATTGCATGTCTTAAAACAATGCCTGTGTTATCTCCTACTTCCCCTCTTCCAAGAACAACATGATAATGATCTTATGTTGGAGAGGAAAATTATTCAATACACTACAGCATTTTTATTATTGTCATTATCCTTGCAGCACCTACAGACCCCTACCGTACAAGGTGCTGTACAAACGCTGAGCAAATCTCTATGTGTGTATGTGTCTACATAACACAACCACCATGCCAGCAATAACAACAAGAGACAGGCCACCACCCATACTGCATGATTATGAAACCTATATTGACTGGGACATAACAAGCACCGGAGGGTAGACCTGGACACACAAGTAACCGAACAGAATGGTTGTGAATAAGAAGTCTGGGAAAGGGCTACTTCTTCTCCACGACAAGGTGAAGAACACAATCAGAGAGAAAGTAAGATTGTATTGCAAGGTGACCACAGAGGTAGATGCAATCCAGAACTGCAAGGTGAGCCAAGTGCAGGAAGTACTGTCCACAAATGGGTTATAACCCATAAAGGCAAGTGTGAAGGCCTTGGAAATGGAGCAAACCATCTCTCTCATGCCAAAATTGTATTTCTAGAAGTAACCAGATAATCCTGAAAAGCTCTTCTCCTCTGAAAAGGAAGCAGGCAGGCATGGCTTACAGGCATACAGAGATGACCGTGCTCTGTACAGGTACTACCACATTCCACAAACCTGGAGCATAACCAGAATAAATAAGTATGCAAAATTATATTGATTGTTTTGCCCTAGATAATCATAACCATAACTTCTATCTTTAAAAAAAACACATCTAAATCCCTGAAGATTTATCCACTGACCCAAAGAAGGCTCAGAGTTTGCTTTCTGAGCCATTTCAGCTTGATTCAGTTGGAAACTACCCCCAAAGCCATCTTCTCTTCATTATCCCACCTCACTTTCAGTACCTACTATTTACTAAATGCTTGCTAATCATCAGCTTTCTCATCACCAGCTATGCTTGACTATGTGTATGGGCAATACTTAGTATGATGGGACCCTAGCCTATCATGACTGGGCTCATTGGATACTACAACAATATAGATGTCAGTAAGATCAAATGGCATTGACCTCTTTTGTTGGATTTCGTGCCCAGGGCCTGCTGTTTGGGGGAATTTGCCATCTCCATGAAAATGATATTCATGTAAACAAGCAGAATGAAAACATAGGAATACAGCAGCAAATTTGGCTGAAGGAGACTAAAAGGTCTATCTTGGTTTGTTTGTTGGGGGCTCTGGAGGGTTAGGGGAAAGCTTTGCCGGAGAGGTTAAGAGCTCAGCTCTGTCCTGGATTAAACAAAACTCTTGAATCTGAACAGCTTTTCCTTGAGGCTTGGAAATTCTAATGAGAGCAGCAGCATTTCAAGGTTCACAAAACCCTATTTCTCGCTGTTTTCTTTCTTTCATTTTAACTCTAAGCTGTCTCCCCTCCGCCGATAAGCAGGAGACCCACTGGCTGTCAGTAATGTTGGGCCATAGCCAAGTGACCTATTTAGGATTTCTGGCTCTCCTAGTTCATCTGTGAGTGCTCCAGACACAATTCTGCATATTGCTGCGCCCTTGCAGAGGTGTAGAAGTCACTGAGGGCCAAGGGCTTCCAACGCCTTGTGAAAGATACTCGGTACCACTCAAGTTTGGATCATGCATTGCTGTCTCTTTGTCAGACATGGGATGATGTAGGAAGAACCCTAGTGCTCCATCATGTCCTCTTTTGAAGCAACCTTGTAGCAGGAAAACAGCCAAAAAACAATATGTGTGTAAATGGAGACAAGCACTTTATGCACAGTTCTCCCTCCTTAAGGCCTTTCTCTGGGCCTGTGGGAAGCAAGGAAGGGCCGTGCTGCACAAAACATCCATAGCACAGGAGGGTATTGCTTTAAACTGCCACTCAAATGCAGAAAGCATGGCTGAAAGCATCCCATTGTTGACATACATGCCATTACAGGGAATTTATGTGGAAATAACAAATAACAAGGGACAGAACGGGACAGACAGTTAGGGAAATGGAGCTAGAAAAGGAATCGGATAACCCCACACAACCTGGGCCATCCTGAGCAGAGGTGCACCCACAAGCTCTGCAATATGGGCCAACCACATGGAAAGTGGGATGCCATCAGATTCACTGAGAGCAGAATTAGGGCAGCATGTAGTGCTTTTGAATATTGCACCAATATTGCCCACTTGGCTACCATGGTGTGCCGTACATTTAAGAAGCTCTTGCAAGTGGCAGATGTACTGCGCAGAGGCTTATGTTAAACAATACCGACTGGGCAAACTCAGATGCTGAATGATGCAGACCTTAGAGAGACTCCTTGGCTCCAAGTGATTACTGAACACTCGTACCTTGTCGTGGCAAAAGGGTAAGATGGATTGGTGTGGAGAGCCACATCTCACCCAGTGTCCAGTCTGCTGGTGCTGACAGATGCTGCATATCAGTCTCACTGTGGAACCAGGAGGCAACTTCAGTGATCTACTGCATTCCTGCCCAGACATTTCTCAGCCCACTGTCCCATCCTGTTTCACTGTTCTTCACTATGTGTCTCTCAGTTCTACCCAATGGGTTTGCTGAGGTACCTGGATTGTGTTCAGATGAATGCCTCAGATGTCTTTGCCCTACTCTGCATTAATAGTACGACTGAACATACGTAGTAGAGCAGCACCTAATAGCCTAGTGAAGTGCTTAGGGGCAGAAATCACCATTATTTCACTGAAACTAATGGAGGCAGGGGCAAAAATCGCCATTATTTCACTGAAGCTAATGGAGATTTACACTAGATGGGCATCTTGACACATGGGTCTTCCTTCTGTAGTGCCTGGAGGCTAAGTACTGGGTGTCAGATTTGCTGCTTGTACTGGGGGCCGCAGCAGGGCAGCATGGTCATTGGAAAGTTCATAATGAACAGCTTAGGCCTGTCTCTCACCTTCTCTGGAGAAGTGTAGCATGTCATTTTAACCCTCTGTTCTCCTTTCTGAATGCAATGCCATGGTGCAATGTCAGCTGAGTTTCATCAGTGATTAGGAGTACAGGAGTCACCACAGCAAATGAGACTCGGGGTCATTCCAGCTCAGGGATGCAAGTAAATGGGCTAGAGACAGAAGTTACACATGAACCAGTTTAAGTGATCAGCAGTAGGCTTAAACCCGTAACAGAACAGACATTCAGTGCACTTAAACCACTGTCAAAATGGCTGAAACTGGTTTACGATAAACATGGTTGGATATAGTATCAGACTTAACTGAGTTAGGTTAAATCAGTTTATTGAACTTCTGTCCCAGATCTCTTCCAGATTAAAGTTAACTCACAGTTCCCCATCATCCCAGGATGCTTTGCACATCCCCCACAGCTCCCCTTACCCCTCACAGGGCAGGCTAGCCTTGGCCCAAGCTGTCTGCTCCAGCTGAGCAGGGAGACATGTTATAGCACCCCCCCAGCTTCTGGTCTGGGCCACTGCAGGCCTCTGGCTGCATTTCTGGAATCAGAAGTTCACTTGCTTATTGCTTCAATCTATAAAGTTTAGAGAAACTGCAAAGATTGAATTGATGCAGACTCACCTTTGTGACTATCTGTACTTAGCCATGGGGTCCCATAATCTGGCAATGCTGGTACAGCCCCGTTGATTTATGCACAGTGCTGGACTGGCCCTGTGCAGTAGGGATGAGCAAAGATTTGGTCGCTGATTCGATTCGGCAGAGATTTGGCTTGATTCAGTGGCTGAATATCTGAATCAAATCAGGAGACCCTTTACACTCTCCAAATCGAATCGGACCCATCTGAATCGATTCAGAGAGATTTGGAGAGATTCAGTGATTTGGACATAGATACAGCTTTAGATGTTTTTTCTACAGACCTTGAGGTACCAGGAGGCTTGTGGCTGCTGAGATGCTGGGGTGGATAGAGCGTCCTACAGGAGCATGGGGGGACTCAGCAGTAGACCCAGAAGTGGACCAGAAACACTTCCGGTCTACTTCTGGGTCCACCGCAGAGCAGGGTCAGGATTGGGGCTGCAGCTGCTGCCTGACTCCCTTCCCACCTCTACCTTTGCACCTTGCCATATCCCTCTCCCCCATGCTGCCTCTGCTCCCCCATGACCCTCTCCCTACATTATTATTGATCTGTGCTGGCAGGCTCCATCCCCACTGCACCCTTGGGCACTGAACACTGTCCCAGTCCACCCCACAGCGGTGGAGCTCAGCCTGCATGCCTGCTCCAGGGACTGGGCTGGGGCTGGGCTCAGTGCCCAAGCTGCAGAATGGATGGAGCCTGCTGCCATGAAGCAATGAAGTAAAGAGGAGGGAGTAGGGAGCAGAGGGAGAGAGGGCCTGAGGCTGCAGGGAGCAGGCACCAGCAGGGGGTTAGCAGCTTGACCTCTCCATACTACCCCCCGCTACAATTGCCTACCCCTTGCAGCAATGGGAGGGATGAATTAAATGCAGTTCTCCAGTAATTAGATTCTATATATGGAAAAGTATAACAAATGTGTACATTTCCCATGTATATTATCTAATTAGTGAGGGGTCACCTTAAATTCAAAGTCATCTTAGATTCAAGTGAGTACAGTAGATAGCATCCTGTACCAACAGATATCACCACCAGGCACTTCTGAAAAAGGTGCAAAGAAAAACAAAACAAACAACACTTAGGATCATATCCCAGGTTATGTATAATACATCCATGGGGAATATTTCCTCCTAAAGCTCAATAGTTAGCATTGAGTTTTTGCTACAAAATAGCATGCTCATTTTCCTTCAAAAAATCTAGGCAGGTTTGTATTTAATATTTATAACTTTGAATTTTCTTGTTAGCTACATAAACATCTCATCCCCTTTACAACCTCACCTGTGGTCCTCAGGGCTATCTTTTTGCCAACAGCCTGACATACATGGTGTCCAAAGAACTGGTCACAGCACGTCTACCCGCTGTGTTTCCTTACTTTATAAACCTCATTTTAACCCCCAATTTGTTGTTTCAAAGATTAGCTATGTTTCAGTTGAACTCTGCACAACCATCTCCTCCATACTGCAAGCAACTGCTGGTTCTGGGATTTATTACAGGTATGAAGCTTAAGTATCAAGGCAAATTTAGAAAACCTTTTTGCAAACCCCCCTGCCAATCTGGAGCCATTTATGGTTTTTCATCAAAACTGGACAATGTTTCTAAGCGTCAAAGAGTTAAGTCAACTCGGAGACAAGTGAAACTAGAACTTCAGCTAGAGATGGATAGGAATCAAAAAACAGAACACAGGGTTAGATTGGAGTTCCCTTCTCAAACTAAAGTCTATAAAGGGGAGAAACCAAGCAGCAAATCTCAACAGCCCCAGGCTATGGGAAAATAAAACCAGCTTTGTTTTGCCTGTGGTTAGTTTTATTTTTGCTTACAGTTGATTTCACTTTCAGAACTCATGCACTCGCACAGCACTACTTCTCTAAAAACATCAGTTCAGTAAAACATTGTTCTCTAAAAAAAAGCCAGGTCAATGTGCAGTAGCAACCAAAAAAGCCAATAAAATGTTAAGCATCAGTAAGAAGAGCATTGAAAACAAAACAGAAAATAACATCCTGCCACACTACCAATCCATGGTGCACCCACATCTTGAATAGTGTGGGCTTATCTACGCGAGACGTTACTGCAGAGCTGACTAACAAGCTCTGCAGTAAGCATCTCAGCATCTACCCGTGTGGCCCTGTTAGGCCGCAGTAAATGAATCAACCCTGCCATAGGTTAATACTTGTAAACACAAGTGCTATCCTACAGCGGTGTGCTGTAATGTGCAGCAGTGCACGTGTATATGTTGAAGGGGCTGGTTAGGGCACGAGGGCGCTTCAGTGTGGAGTTTACTGTATTTCATTCATTGTCCATGTAGACACACCCAGTGTGAAGTTCTGGTCTCCACATTTCAACGAGGATTTCATAGAATTACAAAAGGTACAGAGAAGGGCAACTGAGAAGATCAGGGGATGGAGCAGCTGCCATGCAAAGTACTACTAAACAGGCTACGTCTCTTCAGTTTGGAAAGCAGCAGGCTGGAGGGGATATGGTAGAGGTCTATCAAACTGTGACATGAACAAGGAACTGCTATTCACAAATTCCTCGAATACTAGAAGTAGGGGGGCACCCACGTTAAAAGGACACAGGCTTAAAACTAACAAGAGAAAGCAAATTTTTATATAGTATGTAGGTAAACTGCAGAGCTCATTGTCACAGGTGGCACGCAGGATTTTATCAGTGAGGCTCTCATGAAACACATGCAAGAGGCAGAGGCCAAGGAGAGGCCAGAAGGTCTTATAAAACTCAGTGGGCAGCCCGTCAAACCCTGGGGCTTTGCCTGGGGTGAGGCTCCCCACCTCAATCGCGAGTGCCTCCAGGGACAGCTCTCGCTCAAGTTCATCGGCCACCACTGGGCACATCTTGGGAAGGCCATCGTGTAAGCGCTTACTGGACTCTGGGCACAGAGGTCATGGTAGAAGGCTACAGCATGACGGCAGATCTCAGCAGGATCCGTGAGTAGCCAGCTGTCCAGAGTCTTGAGATGGTCAAGGATTTTCTGCAGAGTCCATGGCTTTTCCAAGCTGAAAAAGAACTGGGTCAGGGCATCAGCCTCTCCCAGCTCCCGGCAGCGAGCACAAATACTCACGCCTTGGGCTGCGCCCTCCACCAGCTCCCACAGGTGCTTCTTCTGAAATTTAAGGCTCTCAAGCAGTCCTGTGTCTCCACCAGCATCACGTAGGGCTGCCTCAAGCTGTACTACATCCTCCTCCAACCCCCAGACACGGCGGCGGAGCTCACTCATTGCCAGCTGTGTGCACTGCTGGCAGAAAGCTCTGATCTGTGCCTTCCCCACACCCTAACATCACTTCCAGGAGGAATAGGTGGTTCTCACAGTCCCCCATGTTCACCAGAAATAGGCAAAGCATTCACAGAAGTGAGCATCTTGCAGCAAGCTGGTGTTAAAGCACCAGTGGATGCCCGGGAACGCGCTCTGCCAAGGAGACTCAGCTCGCACCAAAGAAGACTGTGATCCAAGAGTCGGGATAGAATAATGCAGCTGTCATGCAGGACTGGCAGGCAATACCTGGTGATGTAGAAGCACTCAAGGTGTGCCATGGCAGTCCTGCCAGCGGTTGCCTTTATCCAAGTGTACCGCTTGGCATTGGTGTGAAAATGACACCAGACACACACAAGGTCTCCTGCCTCCAAAGCTGTCTGCAGCCACCGGGCTGAGGACGGAAGGGGTTCTGGCCTGTTCCGGTCATGCCATTCATTGACCATGCGATTAAAGTCCCCGCCCAGGAGGAGAAGGTCGTCATCATCAGCTGCACTCCTCAAAAAGTCAGCCAGGGTCTCAAAAAAACGACTGTCCATTCTCGCCCAATGGTGGGCGCATAGATGTTAATTAGGAGGAGGCGATGTTGTGCCAATGTGATACGAGCAGGTAGCAGGCAGCCAGAAAGAAAAAAAGAAAGAAAGGGAGGAAGGGAGGAAAGAAGGGGGGAAATGGGCTTTTTTCCCCTAGAACTTTTTTGAAAAGAGTTTAACTTTCCCAGTCTCCTTCCCTTTCTTGCAGAGATATAAACCAGAATTTGCAGGGATTCACTCTTCAGAGATTATTAATGACCTGAGAAAACTCTCTGATTCCCATAAACAACAGCCCAGTGTAAATCAACATACTGTGTGCCTTTTTGATTTATGGCAATGAACTGTTTTGTGCAAATCAACCAATGATCCTCAAAGAAAGGTGCCTGGAGGCTTTAGGGCAACTGAGACTTCTCTCAGAAACCGACTTCAAGTGGAGCAACCTGGTTGAAATATCATCTCCCCCATTTCAGCAAGCTTTTTATTTTTAATTGAAAGTAGAAGCATTGGGTTAGAGTATAAAGGGACTCACACTTCACTGCCAAGGCCCCATGACACCCCACGTACACATCTTCTTTTATTTACCAATGAGTTAATTTCGAATTTTTGTGGAGAAATGTATAGCTGGAACCGCTCTCCAATGTTCTGAAGTAAAATAATCCCTCCTAGCCACCTTTGTTAGAAGCTGAATCCTTACAGGTCTTTCCTTGATTGGGATTCAGCTTCAATCTGCTAGTTGGATGCAGCTTGACTGAAGTGAACAGCACAGGGGATTACAGAATAAATTGTGCAGCACAATATATATATATCTATATAGCCATCTATAGATATATATATAGATAGATAGCTATCTGTCTGTCTATATAGATATAGCTAGCTAGCTAGCTAGATGCATCCATCCATACATATACGCACACATATAAACACATACATATACACACACATAGATAGATAGACAGATAGATATACAGTCAACAACTATCTATTATTTTAAACTTAGCTTCAGTTTGCTCTGAGTTGGCGAATCCCTACTATAGCTGAAGACCCAAGGATTTGTCTTTCTCTCTCTTTCTCTCTTTTTACAGCAGGTATCTTCATTCTCTGTCGGACCTCATGCTGGACAAATTAAATCCACCGCAGTAAACCACCAATGCAGACAGAGAATTGCATAGAAGACTGAATTTGGAATAGGGGTACAACCTTCACATGTTGGCGCATTCTGCAGACCTGCGGCCAAACTGCAGTTGAGTGAATCTAGGCCTTGTTGTAGTAAGTAGGGAAATTAATCCTACGCAGCAACTTTTCATGTAGAGCAGAAGGCAACTAGCATGTCCTGACAATGGGGCAAGTTGTAGTAAAGTCCTACAAAAGAGGCAGTGTTTTGAGGAGCCAGGGTCCCAAGATGTTGGGCCATAAGTTCTACCTAGAAAATGACTTGTCTGTGTGTGTTTGTATGGGACCAATGTTTGTGTGCTCTCGGTAATGCATCACTTAGTAAGCAGGCAATTAGACTCTCCATTTTTCCTCAGTTTTTAAGGGATTTCCAGCTGCAGAGCTCTTTGGAAGAGTCTCTATTTCGTGTGATAAAGACACAGCTACTGGTAGCAAAGGCCAAACCCATGAGATAAAGTCAGGCATCTTGTCAAGCCAGATAATAGAAAGTAATGTACTTTCTCCTGAGTACCCCTGGGCCATTGAGAGTCTCTAGAAATGAGCAAGAAATGGCAGGTGCACTTCTTTAATCAAGGGCCTGCCATGATCTGAATGGGGAAGATGCAATTCCTCCACTAAACCAACCTTCCAGGATTTTACAATATCTTTGTGACACACTCAGAAACTGTTTATTTCATAGCCCAGTCACATTGACACTAGCCACCTACCACTGCCACTGGCTAAGAGTTGCTCTTTTAGCCCCAGTGAGAGAGGTCTGTGCTCTAATACTGAAAGCCTAAATCAACCCAAGCTGATGGTCTGCAGTTACAGCTGTTCCTTTATCACCGACAGCTGAGTTGTCTGCATGGGTATATATGCATACATGCTTTGTGTGCTCTCCAAAGTGAAAAATACTGTTGGTTTTTTCCTATCTATAGATTACTTTTGATTTATTTTATATGAAAATAAAATGGAGGGCATGAACTGGGATGGGCAGAGTGGGTCAGCAGGGAAAACTACTTTGTTAAAAAAAATTGGCAAAAGGACAAAACTCAGCAATTTCCCTTTACGCTTCTGCATTCATAAATGGCTCTGCA
Source organism: Crocodylus siamensis (assembly GCF_052110815.1). Classification (NCBI taxonomy): domain Eukaryota; kingdom Metazoa; phylum Chordata; order Crocodylia; family Crocodylidae; genus Crocodylus; species Crocodylus siamensis. The sequence goes on from NC_143397.1 coordinate 7,779,192, forward strand.
AGCACCAAAGTGAAAGGGAAAACGTCCTGATTTCTTCATGAAGCTCCTCCAAATAATAAATAAATGTATTTATCAGGCTGCAGTATCAAAGAGATCTAGTCCCCCTGGACTCACTTAATACCAGGAATTATTGCAGAACAGAAAGCTTATATAATCCATTATGAGTCACATTTTTTTATCAAACCACCTAATTAAAAGTTCTTTCTTTTTTAAACTGCTTAATGAGGAATTGCATCACAATCCCTAAGATGAGTCAGGCATTTTCAAGGAGATGATGATGGAGTAAGTAAATAGACAACATGATACCTCATTAACCCAAAACCCATGGGGGGAGGGAAGGAGAAGGGCAAGTGCATCTCAAAACAGTATCCACTGTACTACAGTTGCAAGGAGTCTAACATGACCTCCATCAAGCTGGAGTTAGACGTTATGGGTCTGATTCACTAATGAGTTATTCCAGTATAACTCTGTTGATTTCACTGGAATTACATCAGTGTACAACTAGGGAAAAAGCACAGCGTAATGGGACCTATAAATGATACTCTTTGCCATATGTATAATATTGCATCAAAAAGTAAAAACCTACATTAAAATAATGTTAATGTTGCACAGTGAAGCACTCAAAAGTTAGCAAATGACAGACGGTTGCCCATGTAACTTTAAAAATAGAAGCAGCCTGAAGCAGACACCTGGCGTGGAAAATTTCAGCCCAAACAGTAAAAAATTGGCAAAGTTAAAGCTTCTGAAAAAAGATGTTATAATGGAAAGTGTCAGGAAACCTTAACTATGGGCTGTGCTGCAAAAACAAGTGTTGAGAGTCCTACGATGACGAGCGGCCCACACAAGAGCTCCGGCCCTGTGGGATAAATGCCACAGAGTCACATCTAGGCCCTGTAAAACAGAGACCACGCGTGCAAATACTGTCATACTGCCGAGCGGGTGGCATTTGAAGGCTGTAGGAACGGTGATTATTCAGCTGCAGCCTCTATGAGCCCCGATAGGGATGATCTGTGTACCTGAAGTTTAAAGGCCTTTTTTTTTTTTCATTTTGCCAAGGATCTGGTCCCAGCAGCTATAAAATGACTACGAAAATAAGAATCAGGGAGATTTATAAGGGTGTGATCTTGAACATCATTCACATACAAGGAGGCACATTCATTTCAATATTGAAGAGATATTCACTCTGCTGAGGGATTAAGCAATCACATGACTGCCTTAAACTGCTCACGTGACTACAGCTTGCAAGGTCAATGCTTCAGGCAGCCTTGTTTCATGGTCCCTTAGCTTAATAGAAGGTGGCACTGTTGTGAAGTGCGGGGTTTCTTACAAGTGAAAGGCTGCCTTGCTGTGCAGTCAAAAAATCACCCTAAACATGTCTGGGCAAATCTCATTACTGAAAAGTAATGTTAACACAAAGCGGTGGACCTTGCTGAAGAAGAAGGTTGGTCATTGCCTTGCAAAATACATTGGATTCAATTTTTATAACCTGAGTTTTGAGTGGTGTAATATTCATTTGGAGAGCGGAGGGGTCTTTGGGCTCAGTTGCCAATGCCCCATTCATTCTATACAACACTTTCTGGGAAAGCCAAAAGGTGGGGCAAGAGGGGACAGTGTAGATAGAAATAAAAATATACATGCAATAATAGGGAACTAGGCCCCCATTTCAGAGAAGAGTGCTTTTGTTTGGTTTTTTGGAAGATATTGAACTAAAGACTTACTTCCCAGGGCTTAGTAACACCAGCCTCTAGTTTAAGAAGCATGCATGTGGCAAATAACCCTATAGGCAAAGAATGAAATGGTATGTGTTTTCACTAACAGGAAATGAAGCCACTGGGGGAGAAATCATGGTTTCACTGGAGTTAATGGCAAAACTCCCGTTTTTGATGTTTCACTTTCATAATACCCTATTCTGTTGCCGGAGCCCTAAAGCGAATGGTGCTGGCCTAAAATAGTAGAAGAAGGTTTTGTTTTATTTATTTATTTATTTTTTAGCTGATATAGATGGGATTGATCCTTCCTGGCTTGCCATTATAGAGAACCAGCTTAAAATAAAACGCACCTTACCTGTAGGGTAGGTGCTGGTACCCATATTTGTGCTGAATAGCATGGCCATCACTGAAATCAATGGAATTACTCTCAAAGAGTGAAGTTATACATTATAATTAGTCCATACTAAATTTGTTGAATGTTAAGTGATATGAAAGTTAGAACATGCTGTGGGCAGTGGCATATTAAGGGATAACATCAGTTCTTGCCTGCACTGCTCTGGCTGGCTGCTAGAGGGCTGGCAAGTAGGGGTATAGCTAGGAAACTTGGGAGCTATGTATGCTCTGAATGTGGGACAGGGACCGCAGGGTGGTGCAACCTGGGATGCTGGAGGACTGCAAATTGCATTTTTATCTCCAGGGAACAGACTGAAGTTATCCTAACACAAGCTAGGTAGTATAGCACAGAGTTAACCCTCACCTGAAGTGGCATACCTCTCAGAGGGCATTTAGCAGGGGTTAATAAGCTTGAATGTGTGGGCGCTCACATTTTAACTGGCTTAGTATGATCTAAGTGTAAAGAGTTACTTCACCCTCAGAGTAACATATGTTGTCATGCATGAATTTCTCAGAATGTGTGCCTACAAAGACTCTCGCCAACAGAAAGGAGTGTTTGTCCATATCTTTGTTAGAGCCCTTTCCCCTTTTCTGTTCAAAAGGACAGCAATTCCCCCTATCAAAAAACCTTCAGAAATGCTACAGGGGTTTGAAAAATGGAGCCAAAGGTGTGAATATTTTGTTTTATAAAATCTATTTTCTCTCTCTAATGTCAAATGGTTAAACTATGACATTTTATCCATAGCCTCCATTTTCTTTCCTGAATGTTAAACACCTGTAATCACTGTCACTATTACTGTCCTGGAAAAGATGAGTACATTAACAGACTTACCTTTGAGATAAAGCTACACTCTACTAGCTCACTATCCGTCTGCCATGCTGGCTAGCATAAAAAGCCATGGCACATTGTGAAGCCATCATCACTTAGTGACTCAAATCCCACTTGGCTGGCAGTCATTCAGATAATAAATTGGATGCTGAGTAGTGAAGCATGGGGTGGTGATTAAACCACAGTGACGGGGAGCAGGTGATCTGGCAATGAACTTATCAAGTGGCCTTGAGTAATTCACTGAACTTCCCTGTGACCCAGCTGCCAAATGAGTACAAGGGTTCTGGCCCAGCTCCACAATGGTGGTCTGAACCTGGCTACTTACAGGAGCACTTAACTGTCCATTAGTATTTAATGGAGCTACACCTATTGACATCAGGACATGATCTAACCCACTGACCCGAGTATTTTTGGGTTTTTTCAGAAGAGGTGCCTTAAAATGCATGCTATGCATGCAGGAAGAATTGGAAGTCCTTGCACAATCATGGAACTATGACATGATTGGAATAACGGAGACATGGTGGCAGCTCGCATGACTGGAGCACGGTCATGGATGGGTACAAACTGTTCAGGAAGGACAGGCAGGGAAGAAGAGGAGGAGGAGTTGCTCTTTATGTAAAAGAGCCATATGATTGCTCAGAGATCCAGTATGAAACTGGATATAGGATTATTGAACCTCTTGGGGTTAGGGTCAGAGGGGAGAGCAACAAGGGTGATGTCGTGGTGGGGGTCTGCGATAGACCACCAGACCAGGAGGAAGTGGTGGATGAGGTTTCTTCAAACAGCTAGCTCAAGTTTTCTGATAACAGGTCCTGGTTCTCATGGGGGATGTCAGTCACAGTGCACAGGCAATCCAGGACATGTCTGTAGAGTATTGTGGACAACTTCCTGGTACAAGTGCTGGAGCAGCCAGCTAGGGGATATGCTCTTTTTGACCTGCTGCTCAGAAACAGGGAAGAATTTGTGGGAAATGCAGTAGTGGATGGAAAGTTGGGCAGCAGTAATCAGGAGATGACTGAGTTCAGGATCCTTAGGAAAGGAAGGATGGAGAGCAGCAGAGTATGGACACTGGACTTCAGAAAAACAGACCTTGACTTGCTCAGGGAACTCAGACTGAGAGGCCAGCCTGATGGGGAGAGGCATCCAGGAGAGCTGGCTGTACTTTAAAGAAGCCTTAGTGAGAGTGCAGGAATAAACCACCCCAATGTGCAGATAGATTAGCATGTATGGCAGAAGACCAGCTTAGCCTAGAAGGGAACTCTTTAGTAAACTAAATCACAAAAAGGAAGCTTATAAGAAGTGGAAACTTGGACAAATAACTAGGGAAGACTATAAGAGCATTGCTCGGGCAGGCAGGGATGAGGTCAGGAAGGCCAAAGTGTAATTGGAGTTGCAGCTGGCAAGGGATGTGAAGGGTAACAAGAAGGGTTTTTACAAGTGTGTTGGGACCAAAAGGAAGATCAGGGGACGTGTGGGTCCCTTCCTGAATGGGGGAGGCAACCTTGTGATAGAGGATGTAGAAAAGCCTGAAGTGCTCAATGCTTTTTTTGACTCAGCCTTCACAGGCTAGGTCAGCTCCCAGACTACTGCACCTGGCAGCACAGTTTGGGGAGGAAGTGAGCAGCCAACAGTGGTGAAAGAACAGGTGAGAGACTACTTACAAAAGTTGAACATGTACAAGTCCATGGGGCCAGATGGGATGCACCCAAGGGTGCTGAGGGTGTTGGATGATGAGATTGCAGAGCCTTGGCCATCATCTTTGAAAACTTATGGTGATCAAGAGAGGTCCCAGATGATTGGAAAAGGGCTAACATAGTGCCCATATTTAAGAAAGGGGAAAAGGAGGATCCAGGGAACTACAGACCAGTCAGCTTCACCTCAGCACTTGGAGAAGAAAAAGGTGATTCAGAATAGTCACCATGGATTCACTAAGGAAGTCATTTCTGATCCACCTGATTGCCTTCTACGATGAGGTGGCTGGCTCTGTGGATACAGGGAGACCAGTGGATGTGATGTATCTTGATTTTAGAAAGGCTTTTGATACGGTCTCCCACAACATTCCTGTGGGCAAGCTAAGGAAGTACGGTCTGGACGAATGGACTGTAAGGTGGATCGAAAATTGGGTGGAGCATCAGGCTCAGAGAACAGTAATGACTTGGTGTCTGCTTGGCAACCAATGTCAAGTAGAGTGCCCCAGGAATCAGTCCTGAGGCCAGTTTTGTGCAATATCTTTATTAACTATGTGGAAGATGTCATTGCACCCTCAGCAAGTTTGCAGATGACACCAAGCTGGGGGGAGTAATAGATACGCTGGAGGTAGGGCTAGGATTTGGAGTGACCTAGACAAATTGAAGGATTGGGCCAAAAGAAATCTCATGAGGCTCAATGTGGACAAGTGCAAAGTCCTGCACTTAGGACAGAACAATCCCATGTGCAAGCTGGGGGTGACTGGCTGGGCAACAGCTCTGCAGAAAAGGTCCTGGGGTTGACAGTGGGCAATAAGCTGAACATAAGGCAGCAGCATAGCCTTGTTGCCAAGAAGGCTAATGGCATCCTGGGCTGCATTGGTAGGTGTGTTGCCAGCGGGTCAAAGGAAATGATTCTTCCCCACTATTCAGCACTGGTGAGACCACATCTGGAGTCCTGTGTTCAGTTTTGGGCCCCCACAATACAAAGAATGTGGACACATTGGAGAGAGTCCAGCGGAGGGCAATGAAAATGGTGAGGGAGCTGGGGAACATGACTTATGAGGAAAGACTGAAGGAACTGGGCTTATTTAGTGTGGAAAAGAGAAGATTGAGAGGGGATTTCATAGTAGTGTTCAACTACCTGAAGGTTTCAAAAGAGGAACTGGGCTGTTCTCAGTGGCAGCAGATGACAGAACAAGGAGCAATGGGCTCAAGTTGCAGAAGGAGAAGCTGAGGTTACATATTAGGAAGAATTTTCTCAGTAGAAGGGTAGTAAAACACTGGAACGGGTTATCCAGAGAGGTGGTGGAAGCTCCATCCTTGACGGGTTTTCAAAATCCAGGTAGACAAAGCTTTGGCTGGGGTGATGTAGTTGAGGATGGTCCTTTTTTGAGCAGGGGGTTGGACTACATGAGCTCCTGAGGTCCCTTCACACCCTAACTTTCTATGAGTCTATGATGATGGTGATTGCATTATTATTATAGTTGTCCATGGCTCATGTATTTATGTTATGACGTAATATCTTGCCTGGATGTTTGTCTGCAAGGCAAAGGGCTCTGCATTTTGTCCCCAGTTTCTAATGGCTTTTACTATCCATGAGGTAAAATGCAGAAATGGCAGAAAGACAGTTATAATCTGTTGGAACAGGGGAGCAGATCCAGAGCCTAGGCCCCTACCCTGACTACAGCAGTGATTCAAGCTCTGAACTACCTTCTTGGTCACCTGCTTGTATACTCCTGCTTTCACCGATCTTCATCTTCTGGTTGCCCAGTAGCCCCGTTACAGGCGGGCTAGAGATCTACTGCTTCCTTCATAGCCTGAGGGTTAATGCACTTTGCCGGGATCTAGGAAACACGCCTTTAAGCCCTCTTCTGGGTAACATGATCCTAAACCCCTTGTGTCCCAGTCGCAGAACAAGTAGAATACCTTAGTCACTGGACTACTGGGTAAGAGGTCTGTTTTCCTTCTGTACTGTCAAACATTTGGGGAGAGGGGGGTGCCCACACATGGGTGTGTTTTTCCTATCATTAACATGCCACGGCTCTTCTATTCCACCAGACACTTAATGGTAAAATAGGATTTACCCCTAATTATAGGAATTCAGAGGCATGGGTGTGTGTGTGGGGGGGGAGGGGTATTAGCCTAATTGACCTTTGAAGTGTGCTGTGATTCTAGGGTGTGTGTAGATGCAGTGGAGGCCCTAAATTGAAGCAGTGGGTTTAAAAAAAAAACTCCTCGAAGGAGTTTTAGTTTGCTGCACCCCAAGTCATTGAAGGTGCATTACACCACCGAATTTCCTACAGGGGCTGGAATTAATGTGCAATTCACTGCTAAGGCGTGCAAACACCAACACCATTGAAGCAGTGCAAAAGCATTTAGCCCTCTCCCACTTTAAAGTGTCGTGCACACACGCCTCTTGTTTCATCTGCATGTGGCCCTACACACTAAACTGTTGGTTATGTACTTACAGCCTTTTTGCATAAAACAGCAACCTGTTGCATCCACTGCATCATGCTTGTATAAGAGATCATTTGGGGAGAGTGGGTAGTTTTCCTCACAGTCGCTTTTTTAAATGTTAGATTTTAAGATAAATTGTTCCACTGGAGACTTTCAGCCACTGAGACTTAAGTCTGCTGCTTGATCGTACAGGAAGCACCAAGAGTTGGCAAAAAGTAGACAGGTATTGAGCTGAGATCTCTTCTCGCTTTATTGTCACCTTGTTCTCTCTCCTACTCATTTGTATACTTCACCTACTGGTTGCATCTATTATGTCACCTCAAGGTGACTCAGATAAGAGGTAAATTCATGCGAAAAAGTACATAAGCTTGCACTGAATTTGAAGCGAAGGCACTGACATGAGTGACACTTAAGCAGAAGCTTTGACATTCAGCACAGACTTTCATCCATTATGAAATCGGGGTTCTTACCAGCTGCCATGCCCCATGGCACAAGGGGAAATTCTGCTGAGCATACAGCTTGTAAGTCACTTTGGAGCATAAGGGAATGAAGAGGACCTGTAAAAATGTAAGACAATCTCATCCCACTTGCTTAGAGTGACACGATATTTAAAATCACAGTCCTTACAGCAGCAGCCAGAAAAATAATGCAGGTCATAGCAATGTCTTCCATAGCTAGTGACATTGCTTGCTGCATTTCAGGTGCCAGAGTGGATTCAATCCAGCCCAGGAAGGATGAACTGGCATAGAAGGAATGACAGACATTAGGCGTAAGTGCTTTTTATATCAAGCCTTTGGCAAGTTACTTGTCGCAAAAATCTGTTCTTGTGAATGCAATCCAAATTCTGCAACTTGTGCTATCAAGGCATATGATAACTTCTGCTGTCCAGGGATACGTTAATTCATGCCATCCTGAGATGTGCCAAATCATTGCCAGGATAATGGTTCATTCCAGCTGCCAGTCAAGGTCCTTTTTGACACCTTTAGGGCATTTCGGAAGGAGAGCGCTTTTGACAGGCTCGTGCAGAGAACAATGTCCTTTGTCCATCAGCCATTGTGTACACAACTTTTGAGTGAAAAGGGAGATAATTTCATATGAATTCCTCAGTTCAATGGTGTTTGTAATTAGTCATTTATAGAGATAACGTAAAAAAGGAGGCTGACATGCCAGCAAAATTCTTCTTCCTTCACCTGTGTTGCACCATGGGAACTAGAAACAAGCTAAGGAAATTAAACTAAAGAGAGAAGTAGATACCTAATCCTCTCCAGACACAAATGTTATGTCATAATTTGTAGAAACATAGCACAGCAACAGGGTTCTTACAGATGGAGGGAAAGGACTCACAAAAGGATTGGAGTGAAACAGGTGATCGGCCTCCATAATCAGGCAATTGTTCAAATAGATCATTAAATTAATTGAGTGGCCACATGCCATTTGACCAGCTCTAGTAACTAGAATATATCAAAGTGGTCAGCTTGCATATGCCTATATATACATGGCCATATATATGGGGAAATAAATTTCTAGAGAATTGCTGTTGAAGGAGAAATTAATTGTTCAGTTTTGTAAAAAAAAAAAAAAAGAATTTATGTCAGGAATTTAAATATGCAAATACTGAATTACTCCTTGGAGTGGCATCAGTTCATATAATACTGATAACATTTGTCAGGGCTGTCCCATGCATCTACAGGCTGAGATCCAGCTCGCAAGGCAGAAGGTGAGTCAAGCCATTGCACATATTAAATGTAGAGGTGTACTAATAGAGATTTTTGGGGCAGACACCGAGAGATGATTTTTAGGAGGCATATCAGCCAATACCAATCCAATTTCCAATATGCAGCTCAGGAGTCACATCCCCCACAGCCCCCTTCCCGTGCCCCTCAGATGACCCATGGCTCTGTCCCATGCCTCCCACCCCCCACTGGCTGGGCAGTGCCTGCCCCAGCCCCAGCCCCAGCCCCACTCCCTCCGTCACCACAGGGACCTCGATCTCCCCCTCCATGCCTCTTCCCTTCCCCTCCCCTCTCCTTCCAGCACAACAGACTTACCAGCCAGACACTGCTCTTCAAGCTGCTGGGCTGCACTGATGGCCTCACGCACGCTGCAGCTGTGTGCACGCACAGGGCAATTATCGGCCACATTATCGGCCGCATCAGGCAAAAAAAAAGCCCATTTCCTATATAGTCAATTTTCTTTATATTGGTGTCGATTCTATATCAGACCAACGTGTCGGTGCACTGCTAATGAAATGTATTCAGGTTTGGAGGAGAACAGGTAAAGAAATGCAACTCCAGAAGTTAAAGCCATCTGAGAAGGATCTAATATTAACCATTAAGTGAGGGGTAATTAATCACTAAAACATTTAATCAAGCAATGCGGTGGATTCTCTCACCTAAATGTTTTAGATCAAAACTGGATGCATTACTAAAAGATACCCTGTGTCTTTAACATGCTTATATATGATCTCTATCATAGCGGAGTGCCTCACAATCTGTATTACTTCTCTAGACAAGCCTTCCGCACAGGGCAGTGCCATTAATCTCATTTTACAGATCAGGTAACTGAGGCACAAGATGTTAAATGACGTGTCCTAAATCACAAAGCATGTCTGTGGTGAAAGAAGAACTAGGAAACATAATTACTGGACCATCTTTCTTCACTATAGTGCAGGGAATGCTGGGTAAACTTCTGTGGCTTATGTGATGTCAGTGATCAAACTATATAGTCCTAAGTGTCCCTTTTAACTTTAAAATATTTGAACTCATTTGAATCTGTGAAAATATGGTAGGGCCTGGTCCTAAATACCCATATTAATGTGTGTACTTGTCACACACTTCAGAAATCCCTTTGGATTTGAATGGACTAGTTATGTGATCAAGACCTACTCACAAAAATGAGGCTTTGCTAGATTGGGCCCATTGTGCATCCTCTTCCTTCATATATTTTCTCCAAATTATGTACTAAACTCTCTGGCGTCTCTGTGGGAAATGAAAATCTTTACAGAGATACAGTATGAAAGAATAGCGCTTAATGGGGAGCACTACAGCAAACAATATTGATCCGTTTTCTTTTACTTGTAAGAATGATTGAATGCCCAAGTAATTGAATTTTCATTGTGTAGCCTGAGCATTTTATTTTCCAAAACTCATGTGTTGTTTTGTTTTTGTCTTTTTGAAAGATGCCACCCTACGCCAAACGAAGAGCAGGCGGAAAGCCTTTATGGTGTGAGCAGGGCAAGATAGACAAGTTGGAAAGCTGAAATCCCATCTTTTATGCTACCATTTTGTACTACCCCTGGACCTATGCACTAAGGATTCCTGCCAGATGCCTGATCCACTTGCAATGGCTTTTGCAATTTCAGAGAAGAAAACCTACATTTTGGGTGGAAAGAGAAGAACAATATACGTTGTTCAAGTCCAGGATAAATAAAAGGTCTACATCGATGTGCTGGAAGACGGCTGTGATTTCAAAAACAGTCTCAGCTAAGAAGTACAGGTGACGAGCAGAGTACAGGTGAAGAAGTCAAAGATGCATGATCAGTGCAATTTATCACACTGCTTTTCAACTACCCTGAGCATTTCACACCATGCAAAAGGCATATACAAAAAATCAATTGGAGCAATATCCACACAGAGAAACTCTTCTTAACCCAGCACAATATAATCTCCCTTTTCTGCTTCTATCCATTCTCATACTTTTCAATGTCTCGTCCATGTGAAGACCCTGAACACTGTCACAGCACCACTGCATGCCCTAGATATTGCTCCTCTTCCCTTCAACAATGAGAAGGGAACCCAGGGAATTTATTTTCTCTCCTCCATCTATTCCTATGTTTTTGAACGCCCCACCCTGCTCATTGCCTGGGATGATCGGTGCAGAAGAAGTACATTATATTCTTGAAAAAAAACTAATAAAAGGATAAATATTTTTTACCCCTCAGACATCTATTATGTAGAAAAGTCCTAACTGATGTGCCTGGGATGAAGGAGGCGTTCAAGTGCAAATGCATAATTCCCCTATATTTTCAATGAGGATCTGGTTCCAGCTACTGCACCCATAGAAGTGCATTATGCTGCCTCCTGCAGAACCACACAGCTCTCCCATTCATGTCAATAGGAAGCACTTCAGCTCCTCCACGTAATGGGCCCTTTTAGTTACCCAATGAGAGGGTCCCTGGCACTTTTCTGTCCTGCGTTTTAGCAACAAGATCTAGCTGAATGGATCAGGTTGAGTGAGAAAGGGACTCGGGCCTGCCTCGCACAATTTGATCTGAGAATAAGCTCACCTTTACAGGCTCAGAGTGAAAGCTAGAAGTGCAGTCAGAAGTGTCATAGAAGAAGTGTGATTTCAGGACAGATTTCATAGCGACGAGTCAGACTGTGTCCTGTAAGGTGGGTTGAGCTGCTGACAGAAGGCTGGAATAGGCCGAGTATCATACATGTGCAAGTTTTCTTTTTCTGAAAGGAAAGTCAGACCTTGAGGTTTGTTACCCCTTCTACCAGGAGCCTCTCGAAACACAGGCACTGACTCCTCTCTGTTAAGGTTCTGGGCTGCCTTTTCCAGCAGGCCTCTCCTACCCGAAGGAGAGCAAAAATGAAGACTGACATGGGAAGACTTTCTAAACAGGGCAGTTTCAGTATCTGAAGTAGCCCAGCTTTGATCACCGTGTAAAAAGCCTGCTTCCTTGTGTTTGTGCCGTGTGGCCAGTGGTTCTGCAATGCAAAATGCACAAGCGGCAAAGGAAGGAAGGAATTATTTCACCTCCTGTAGGGCTACGTTTTCCTCCCTGAGCCTGAGAATCGGGCTCCTTCTTGCTTGTTTCCCTTCTGTGCCTAAGACACTTCCTCCCGGGTGCCCAGTGGCCAGGCTTCGCGAAGAAGTTACTCATAAGCCTGCCTGCTATGTGCCTAGTGGTGTGGGGAGTCGGTGTTCAGATTCCCCCAGGGGAAGGGAGCCTAAACCGTGAGTGCCCTACATCCTAGGTAGGTATCTGACTACTGTGCTAAATGTAGACACATCTCTCTGGTCTCAATCAAAAGCTAGCCATGCATGGCTCTTGGTCATCTACAGTTTCAAATGGGTGCATATGTAGCAGGACAGGCCCTGGGGTGGTCACCCTAATCCTGTTTGCATTCCCAGTCCTGTATATCTCACCTGCCACACCTTGATCTTTTTTTACGTATTAGCAGGGCTGTCCCTGAGTCCCAGAGTGCCCTCACCAGTGCTTTGCCAGCCCGACTCATTTCCTGTGATGGCTGAGCCCTCTGCCCACTGGCCAAAAGCATGCAGATCTCCACGGATGTCTCTCTCATCCTGGTGGACCTTCTGATGCACCGCTGGCAACAATTGCCAGTGATCACCACCTGAATGGCCCTTATTCAAGCCTTAAGACTTTTAATTGTAGCCTCCTACTGTCCCCATACCTGCACCCATACCTTGCAGATGTCACTTGGTCACTGCTTGCCTTTCTCTATAGGCTTTGGCCTTCTTTGTCTACAGGTTACTCTGGCTGTTGACTGGTAGGCTAGGTCTCTTGTTGGCCCCTGACCATCTTCGTTGGCCAACAGACCAACCGTGTTGCCCCTCTAGACCAGGTCCTGACCCTTTTGGCCTGAACCTGAGGGTTGCATCTCTGCCCCTGGCAAGGCTCAACAGCATGCCCCTCAGGACCTCTGTGCCTCCTTTCCTCCCCTATCAGACATATCCAGTCTTCAAGTCTAAAATCAGAACAAAAAACTCCAAGCAACTACTTGAACTCAAAATCCCATTGCCAGGACACCTCCCAGCCTCTGGCTCTCCATGCCCTGGGAGCCCCCTGCCCACCAGCCTGAACTGGCAGGAGCTCCCCTCTTGGCAGAGTTCAGGGCTACACTCCCACTGTGCCCCAGATACCCAGGTTTAGAGCCACTGTTTCAACACAGTGCATCAACATAGGGAAGAAATGTAGCCACATAAGGAAAGTAGATGTGTTGCACGATTCAGGCCATTATATGAAGCAAAGCAGAATGTCATGGTAAGCCTTAGATGTATAAAACCTGTGTGACGCTTATCTCCAAATACAATTCTCCCTTGAGCATTTCCAAGATCAGGCCTTAATGTAGGTGGAAACCTTATCATTTAGGGCATTCTCTCGGCTCCCCTTAATGCCTAAAATATTGTAAGCCAGGGTGATATCAATGAATAAGTTAGAAAGAGCTCAAAACAATGTCTCATAACAAAATGAAACAGGCAGTTAAGTTGCATTTATAAAACCACAGTTTTCATTCCCTAACCTTTATATGCATGAACTACCAGGATGCAGGTTTAATGTTCTCAGGCTGCTAGATGAGGTGCATCTTTCTGCGTAAAGAAAATAGCCTAAAAGGCCAAATTTTGTTTTGGAGAACTTTGTTTCAGTGAATATGGCAATGTGATTGCAACATGAACTGTGGGAAACGGGTGGCTGCAGGTTGTTGGCCTGAATTGCACCCGTTTGTTTTAAGCAGAGCTTTCCCTCTGAGTGCAAAGGATTTCTCATTTTTTACCCCTATTATTCCCTGTGGAGGAGTAAACAAGAGTGGGGGTAACAATGGGATTTGTAAAGAAAAGCACTGGCTCTTGTAACCTGTTGAAAGAAAATGCAATACTTGCAGGCACGGTTGATCTCTCTATTTCATTCCATAAACATGAATAATTTGCTTGATAGAAAAATCTGAAGTCCATTTTTTGCGGTGCCAAAGTTCAACTAGTTTAGAAATACATCCTGAACCTCTAAGGAGTTCATCTGGGGTCACTTGTGGCACTAGGCTGGTTTAGCTTAGGTGAGACGAAAGAAAAGCGTGTATCCACTCACTTTTGTTTTCAACGTATTATATCCTGTCATTATAAGAAGAAAAGAAGAAAGGCCTAGTTTAACCCCTTGAGTATACCCCAATGACCAAATCTGTGTAAGAAACCTTATCATAGAAATCTACCGATATGGTTATGAAATGACTGGCCCTTTTTCTCTCACTGAACACAGGGCAAAGCAACTTTGTTTCTTGTAATGTCTTTTGTGGGACTTCTTTTTTTTTGACTGTACTGTGCTGAATAATGTCATTACAGGGCCAGTTTTTACTGTGACTTGGTTCTGTTGTTTGGTCCATAGAAATTCATGGACCATATTCAGCTGTTGCTTCTACCACTCGAAAACCAAGCTGTCCTTACTGGTGTCACTCAAACCGATTTAGGTCTGGAGTCTGTCGCTCATGTCGATACTTCATTCTAACCTATTAAATTTTTTTTTTCTCTTTTGAAACAAATCTAGTTGGTTTAATAAAATATATCACCCCCACCGTGAGTTCTGATTCCTTTTGCCTTTAGAGCAATACGGCTACTACTTGGATACCTGCCTTCATTTACAAGGATGCAATATCAGAGTAACTGCTTGTAACTCCCCACATGGGTGGAGGTGAAGAGCAACTCGGCTGCGCTCTCTCTCATGTACCTGATATAGCTCCTGAATAATTCCAGCCCAGCCCTTCATTTACCCTAGCACTAGTGTGAAGCAATCTATCAAAGTCACTTTTAATCTAGTCCCAGTCTTATTCCCCGCCAGAATCTTGAAACCGAAACAATAGTAAAATTGGTGCCAAAAAAAAAGGACCTTTCAAATATTTTCAAGAACCTGGTTCTAGAGGTCTCCATTTAGGGGAATGTCTAATCCCCCCCCCCGCCCCCCCAAGAAAAAAGCTTGCACATCCTTGTTAGTGGGTTGCTCTGCTCATATTCTGTTTCAGATGTCTACGTATCCATTCTCTGGACAGCTATGGTAAAGGGAAAATATAAAACCAGTCCAGAATTTAGAGACTCATCAAGAAAGTTTCCCTTTATGGGCAAGCACACAGTCTACAGGATTTAAATTTAACCTCATGCTTAAGTGCTGAAGGCTCACTTGGCTAACTCGATTGAACTTGAAGTATTGCAACATTAAAATGGTTCAGAGATGGGCTATACACATGGGTGTGTGTGTGTATATAGTTTTGTATAAGTGTGTGTGTGTTTGTGGAGGTATTCACATATACGTTTTACTCTTACTTATATTAACTGTCTAATCTAAATGCTTTTATATTTAAATATGCACGTGATAATATGCATTCATCTATATAAATATGCATCCACATTTAAATTAGAAACAACTTCCGATGGAAAATGTCATGGAATTAGTGAAAGTGATGTTGGAGATATCTTTATTTAGTGAATGCCAAAAGGTACAAGGGAAATAGATTCCTAGAAAAATGAAAGATAGAGATGGAAAAGACCTATTAGGTCAACAAGCCCATGCCTCCGCCAGTGCAGGATAGATGTGTCTCCTAGGCTCACTACCTGACTGGAATATTTGTTAGCATTGTAAGATAGTTCTTCTGGGTTTGGGATTTATGAATGTAGCTTTGTTAGTTAAAAGCATGTGTATGCACAAGGGGCAATAGCATGAGATTGATTTTTAAGAACTCATTGAAATCGATGGAGAGCAGTGTTTAAAATTGATGGTATGATATGGCCCAAGAATGCAGTATTTTAGGACCCAATCCAAAACCCATTTAAGTTCATGGAAAGTCTGCCAGCAAATTCTGGAGAGTTTGGAACGGCAAGTTCATTTTCAACTTCCATAGTTGTTAAGTACTTAGAAGTACGAACATTCAACTGAAATAGTTGCAGGCATGATTGTGGGCCAGCTCCAACTCAGGCATAAGTTCATGGAGGGTTTTTTTTAATGAAAATTTTGTCTATATTACCTGTAATTTATTAATATTGCAATACACCAGTTCTTGTTTGGACATCATAAACTTCTTTGCAGTGAAGTGAGCAACAGAAGGGTTTCCACATCAATGACTTTTCCACCTGCCGGAAAATGTTTCTTTCAATAACACCAGTAAAAATCCAGATTTATTCCTTTTAAATCAATAGGTTTACTTCGGCTTTATAAAGCAGAAATTTGGCCCTCCAAATATTAGGAAACTGAATCATGTCTCAGTTTCCTGAAGTTGAGTTAAAACGCATCAATTCCTGTAGTTCTTAAAACTCTTGGTTAATTTTAAGTTTTTAAGTTAAAACCAATTGTCCTCTGTTCCCTTTGCAGGTATAGCAGTCTCATCACATCTAGACAAGCCTTCTTCCAGCCTCCAAATCTTTTGCTATTTGCAACTGTTCTCCACCAAAAGAAGTCACATAAAAGTAGCAAATACAGAATTTATGGATATCTATAAACCTAAATGGTGAGCACTTCCATGCTAGATTTGACTGTTGATTGGTATTAGCAATTTCTCTTTTTAGTCTTCTTACATGGTTATATTGTATTACAAATGCAATGTAATAATCAGATACCATTCCCCAAAGTTACATTTTCACTAAAGCAAAGGGAAACCTTCTCCATAGCCACATCAGGCAACCGTGAGAAAGCCACATATAAAACAAACTTTTCAGATCCTTGATGTTCTTCTAGGATACCTGACAACAGGCCCCTGAAATAAGTCCTATATTCCCAACTCACTCATGTCACCACTATAGAGATGGGTAGAAGAAGAGATTCAAGGACATCTTAAGGCCAATCCGAAGAAATGTGGTATTAACATCAATGCCTGGGGAACTCGAGCACTGCATCATCCCTAATGGTGTCATGAAGTGCAGCAAAACATCAACCATTTCAAGGAGACTCCTGTCACTATGAAGGTGGATAGGGAGAGAGATGAGGGGATCCTAATGTCATCAGGATCCACTCTTGGAACCATTTGCCAGGTCTACCGCCAAGCACACAGATCTCAGATTGGCCTCTTCCATCATCCTCACACTCACTTAGATGACTTCCCCATCTCCTGGAAGACTCTCATTCTCCTATTGAGGGGTTGCTGATGACAATTGCCATACACTGAGAAGAAGGTATTCCATTTTTGCAGTCGTGCTTACAGCTGATTCATTTTCAGCACTAAACATATAGCTCTAGGGTCCTTAGGCTTTCTTCTTTAGAAAGTCCAGGAGCTTTGTTTGCATTTTTTTTTTCTTATCTCATTGTATAAAACCAATGTGCATAGAAAAGCTGTCAACAGCACATTTTGCTGCTGCTTAAGCAAAAAATATACCCTCCCTGCTTTCATAAATTCATAAGTTTGGGTTTATCTTGTCAAATATCACATCCCCTAAAGTTAAATTGTGCCAGAAAAGCTGACTGGGACTCAAATATTAATGTGGAAGGAGTTAAAGGGGGTTAACAAAGGGGGTTAGAGGAAAACATACAGTGATGTGCTTAAAAAATACAGTGAAAAATAATGACCTGCAAGATCAGCAGAATGCAAATGATTCTAATCCTATCTCCTAGGCAGCTAATAACATGTATGACCATTTTAACTGATATGAACACTTCTAGAAAGAAGCTCAGAAATTTCAGTTGTAATTGTTGAGGAGATGTCATCGTTCATCCCAAGTGTTATTTATTACGTTAACATGACTTATATGATTTCACTTAAATAGTACTGGAAGGCTCCAAGCAAGATTCCTGATCCATTGTGCTAAATTCTGTAGCTATGCATAGCAGGAGACAGTCTCAGCCCATAACTTAAACCAGTTGCTCGCAAGACTTCATGGTGCTCACAGCCACAGGAAATTTTGCTTGCCATTGATGCACATTTCTTAAGTTTGACAGCATGATGCTGCCTGCAGTACCTCACTTCCTCAGTATTGCTCCCTATGGGCTAGTGAAGGTGGAGGACCCAGATCTAACAGAAAAGGCAAAGTCTTGGAGTAAGAAACAGGCACATATTAAATGACTTGTCCAAAGTCCCACAGGGAAATTGCGTCCAAGTGGGGACATTCATCTTGGTTTCAGGAGTTCCCCTCCTCTATTTTAACCCCAAGACCATCCTTCCTTCTGGCTACATCATTGCTCAGATAAAGAAGTAAAACTTTAGACTTTAGGGCTGAGCAAATTGTTTGCACTTTTTGTGGAAGACTATATTAATGAAAAGATGACATTTTCAGAAAGGGACTTGGGTATTCAGGAAGTTAAATCCCATGGATTTTCTACACTCCTAAGAACATAAGCCATTTTTGAAAATGACCTCATTACTATAAAACAAAACAGAAACATAATTTTTTACCAGCTTTTCCCTAGAAATGTTCTGCCACTCCCAAGGGAAAGAAACAATGCCTTCCTTTCATTTTCTCAGCATCCCAAGCCTGATGGCCTGAGAGTGGAATTGCACACTGTCACTTTAAATCGCCTTTGATTCCTGCATATAACTCTTCTCCTGGGTTTTACTGCCATATTGTAATGTTAAAGTGTAAAACTCTGCATCTGCTGAGGCATTTGGCTGGAAAAGCAAGTATGTCAGTGGTCGTCCCTAGCTGCCATCACACATATGGATTTTCTGTGTTCAGCTATGCCATCTGGTAGTTAGACCTAGATTCACTCTTCATTGAATAAGGACTATCCACCACATCAGACCTCGTTCAGCATGCTCCCCCCTTTCACGGCCTTGCTTTATACAATTCTTCTGTCGTGACTGTGTATGCAGTGAAGTGGTCTGGTTAGTGGGATATAGTGATAAAATCCCTTGATTCTGAGCAATGCACAGTCTTCATCTATCTGGGAGAAGAGCTGTTGGAAACACAACTCGTAAAAGCAATGCTAGCAATGTCACAATTGCCTGTGCTATAGACAAGAAATTGGAAATGTGCCAAATAACCTATAACTAGGTCCACTCCAGTTCAGAAAGGACCACTTAATAGTGTACTGAGAATATGGGTTAATCTCACTGCCAGTCCATTCCCTCCATTTGTGACAGTCTTTGTTATGGGAGGAGATTACTTGGGTGACATTTTTTTTTCTCGTTACTAGTTTTGTCACAAAATGAGACATCAGGCTTTGGTGGCCTCTTCCTAGACTGGGTGCAGCTGCCCAGATTTGACTTTTTCAATATGTAAATGCATTGGCTACATTTTTGCCTTGCTTCCCTGCCAGTACCCATGCTTGTGTCCACTCTTGGGATGTAGCTCACTGAAATGGGCAATCACTGAAAATGCACATTACTGGGAAGTTGAAAATCTCGGAGCCAGCCGCAATAGAAGAGACCTGGAAAAAGACCGTGGCTTTATGCTTCAGGTAGTAATAGTGACTATATCTTGCCTATATAGTGACAAGAACTAAAAAAGGAAATAAACTAACTCAAGCAAGAGCTTTTTTTCCAGTGTTGGTGCATATGCAAACACAAGTACTCTGGGATTTTCTTATTGATAAGCTAATTTCTTTCCCTGGTCCTAATGACAATTTCTTATGCTCTAATCCTCAGTAGAGTTTGGACTGCCCTTGTAATAAAGCATCTGTGCTGTGGATTAATCCCAATCCCACTGCAGACCACAGCATTTAGAGCAAGTGTGAAAGAGCAAATGCTAGTTGCTCTCACAACCCACTGCCATCAGTTGTATGCTTTTTATTCAGTGGCAGAGTTTTGGATTGGGTCTTTTGCCAGGTAAATTGAAACATTTTCCAAAAAAACTACTGGGAACTGCTGGATTAGCCACTTCTGGGTAATGTACTTGTTAAGTCTTTTTTGAAAGCCACTCATATTGCAGATGGTTAGCAGGACAGTGAAATACCAATAAGGCGCCAGCGTGTGTGAAAAACTTTGCCTTCTTTGGGAAAAAAAAAAAGGTAGACCAAGAATTTTTGGCTAAAAACTAGAGTTAAAAACAAAATAAAAACAAACAAAGGGACAGAAAGACCCCAAACCAAGCAAAAATGGTTCACAAATCCTATCACAGTGCCTTATGTTCCAATTGTCCTCCATGCCAGGGGTCCCGAACCAGTCTGTCTCCAATCGTGCATCAGAACCTCCTTCTTCTTGACCTATTCTGATGTATCCTTTGAGTCCTTAGTTGGGATGCATAACCAAACTGAGGTGCATCTGATGCTGCCCCATCTGGGAACCTGGTTTACAGATGGTAATGGGACATGGGACACCTGAAGTGTAACTCCATGAGTTGCACTGGCACTTCCATATACATTTCTCTCTCTCTCTCTCTTTTTTTTTTTTAGTTAGGTGCCTTTTTGAAAATCAGAAGTTGATATTATGAATGGAATTTTTTTGGATAAACATAGTTGGGCTATCTTCTACATGCTGATTTTCCATAGAAAACATGGTGTTGATGCAAAAATCTCAGCCATTCTCCCCATGTACTGATTTTCTAGTTAAAAAATATCAAACACCCTCTCCCTCAAAACAAGGGAAAAGTCAGATTTTTCTTGCCCAACTGTCTGGTTATCACAGAATTCATCATCAGGGTATCTAAATGCTTAGTATATGGCACTTATCACATGGATATAATAACTTTGCATGAACATTTCAAGGTAATGGGTGAATTATTGAGGAATAATTAGGATTTATGGAATGAAGACAGGCATAATGACAGGGAAAAAAGTGTTTTAACAATGAGATTTCCCAGTTTATGGCTCCAATGTCCACAGGAAAGACAGGAAAACCAATTGCTTGTACTATTGAGTAGGCAGGAGTCCTTGAGGTTATAATCCAGGGGACAATAGTGCATTGGTCCAAGATGCAAAGAATGGATTCCTAGGTCTTTTCATTCAATGTTATTTTGCCTTTCTTTTAAGGTCAAACAAATCTTTCCGTTACACGTTTATAGCCATGCTCCTCGATATTTTGTCTGAAGTCATATTACATCACACACATTATTGCTTTCACTATTTGCGTTTATTCTGCTCCTGATGACTGCATTGTTACACAAAGCAAAATTATTGGACCTTGAAACAGTTCTAGATTGCAAAGATGACACCATTGTAAATCCACTTTGAAGGAAAGTCTAATCAAATATTATGAGAGGATGTGTACCAAACCAACTTACCAGGAGTGTTTGCATTATAAACTTAATTTTTTCAGTGCAATGTTTGCATTATAAGCAATCAGCCAAGTTTATCCCTGGTGTAACTTGAGTGAAGAGAGTTACATTAGAAATAAACCTGACCTACTGTATTTATTTTAGGGCAAGTTCTTATGTCTGCTAGATTTTATTTAACTAACAGTGCTTGTGGAAAGGTTTGGAGAACACAGGAATTAAATACCTGCAATGCCAGGTGAAACTCAACATTTAAGCCTCTTCTCATTGTAGAACTGCCCGGGAAGTTTGGACCTTAGCCTGTGTTTGGATTCAGATCTCTGTTGTGAAGTCCAAGGAGGATCATTGCTGGGGCCACTTCTATTTCTAGAGAAGCAGTTTTTAACATAAGTAGCATCCAAACTTCTAAGGCTTTAATGAAGTGGTTTAGAAACCAGGAATCAAATGGGATCACACTACTTATGAGTGTGGTCATTAGCCTAATGGGAATTCAAATGCAGAAATGAGGCATGCAACCAGAAATATGTTTGTGAGCCCAGATTTGGAACAGAAATGTCACTGTGTGCTCAGAAATGGGTCACCCGCAAAAATATTAGGAACACTTGCTTTAGAAGTTAAATCTGCATTAGAACTGGACATGAATAATAAATTAGTGCAGATGTTACAGCATAGGCAGAGTGTGGTGTCTCTATGGAAGACAGCTTAAAAAGAGACTTCCCTATTTTGAATCTGCTAATATCATATCAGGTTTAGGATAGATACCAACATAGAGCAAACTATGAGAATAAAATGTCAAAATTCATAGATTCATAAAGAGTTATGGGCTGGAAGGGATCTTGTAGATCATCAGGACCAGTCCCCCTGCAGTAGGCAGGATGAATGAAGGTAAGAGCCAATTGTAGTTGTTTCCAAAACCTGAAAATGAAGATCACAGTGCCAATAGCAGTCCTGGCCTTTGCTACACGTGGGGATTCAAAAGAATTCCCCAACTTATACAACCGAGTCACTCCCACAGTGGAGGAAGCTGGTTTTAAACTAGGAATTGAGAAGATAAGACAATTGAGTCGCACAGTGGGGACTTTGCAGTCAGCTCATGTTTACTATCTCTCCCAGTGGCTTTCCACACATGCTAAACAGGCGGAAAGACGTGGAACAGTTCTGACACATCCCACACGAGAAGAAAAGAGCAGACATTCAAGGGGAACCATAGATCTGCAGGTGATAGAGCTAGAATGACTGGAACAGTGTTCTCACCCATCACCAACAGCAGAAGATACTGGCACTTGACACCATCCTTGTGATGCAAATCAATGTTAGACCTGCCTTGTAAGTAAATACACAACCTAAGCAGCAACAAGGTTAGGGATTTCCCAATGGATCTAGAGAGATGTAACCAAGAACAGAACTCAGGAGGCTTGGTATTGCCTCCCTGTGCTAACCTCTCGGTGACAGGTAATCAGGGTACCAGTAGCATATGTTGACTCTACAAAAGTAGTTGATCTCATATATCTTGTTCCAACTGTACTATCTATACCTGTAAAAACAAGGGACGAGCAAACTTCCACCAGGTCCTGAGCTCATTGGTCAAATGATGCATATGGTATGAAAGACAAGTTCTGCATAAGGAAAATCACACTTATCTTGATATATGAAACTTTTACAAATAATAGTAGGAAATAATAGGGTAGATTGTATTGCACCTGGGAGGATTTGCATCTATTTGGGCAGGCATTCACTGATACCCTGTGGTCAAACAGCAAGCACCAGTATCAATGCCAAGATGTAAGTAGCTAGCTCCACTGTAAGCGTATGCAGGATGTCAAGGACTCGCTTCAAAAGACAGAAGGGCATTGCCAGGAGTGAATCACTTGTGAATCATCCCTATGAACTTTTCCAGGACTGCTAGTTCGGTCATTGCAATGTGAACTTCAGAGCATAGATTTTATATGCATAGCCTTGTCATAAATAAATCATAGGAAAATGTAATGAGAAAATATGTAGCAAGAAGTAAAGCAAACCGCTATACGGAACGTCAACAGTGCTTTATAATTCAATTCAGTGAAGGACTGTGCGAGGAAATGCTAGTGATTTGTGTGTTGTGTATTACGGAATTTGACGAATCATGGAAGTTTATTGCGAGCTAATATATTATTCAAATGTAGATGACACTAATTAAGAAATAGCATTTCAGATTTCAAATAAATAAATAAATCATAGGTCACAGGCATCCTGATCCTGAGACGTGCAGAGCTCTGAAGCCAATGGCAGCTGCAGGTGCTCACAACCCCTCAGCACATGCCCCTAAATAAATACTGTAAATTATAGGTTGGCGTGTACCAGGGCAAACACAGTCTGCAATGTCAGGGCAAAAGAGTTTCTGGAAGTTACTGCGCACGGAAGATTTGTGTTCAGTTTCTCACTCTGCCACTGACTGTCCCTGTGACCACAGGCAACTTATGTAAGATAAGCTTTTCAAAAGTACTTAGCAGGCAGTAGACCAGGCCAGAGGTGGGACCAAGGGGCTGAAATCAAGTAATTGCACCCCCTTCATTTCCTGCTTCAGCCAAACTTTACAACCAACTGCCTGAGAGAGGCAGCAGCATTTCTATTCAGGCAGTGCTGAGGGTGTCTGTTGACTTTATGGCTCATTATAATCCACCTGATTCCTGCTAATCTCTCTTCACTCCTCAGGTGAAAACAACCCTGTCTCCTTTTTAATGGTCTTGATATTCTATTAATCAAGCTATCCCTTTTTTTTTTTTTAATGTTCCTGCCTGGTACCTATCCCTCGTAATTTCTCTTCTATTTCACAGCCCCGAAGACTGTTTTTAGTTCCAGCTAAGCACCTTAACTTAGGTGTAGTTATATTAATACAAGTGGACTTTAACTCAGGTATGGAAGTGATCAACAATGAAGTGTTGGATGCATTGTCAAAATGGTCAAGAAGGCACAGGCAACTGGTAGAAGGGGCATGGGGGGGGGGCACATGCCCTCCCCCCTGGAGATTGGCTCCCCAAAATGCTGGGGGGCCCATTTTGCTGTGCAGGCTGGCAGCGTGTTGGGCAGGGGGTACTAAGCCACGATGTGTGGGGCCAGGCCCCTCTGGCCCCCAAAAAAACTTTTGACCCACCCCCAGCCCGCCCCTGGGCCCACCCACAAATTGTACCCCCTCCCCCAGACTCAGCAGACACCAGTCACCCATGCAAGAAGTTAGATTTTTGTTTTATGAATCTGAATGAGAGATATACATTTAACTATAATGGCTACAGGACTAGTAAAACAGTATCTTTGGACTATGTTTGCCTACTTTCTGGTGGTTTTTAACCAATATATAGAGATGACAAATTAGTACATGTTGCAGTAAAGTTATATTTGTTTTTGCTTTGATCTTAAACTGCATAATATAGCCCTGCCTCCCCTCCCCTTAGTATATTACTAAATCTTCCATTTTTTGAACCGGAGAAAAATAAGCGTTGTTCTATATTTGATAATGCACCACACCATCTGCACCCCCTTATAAAATCCTAGACGCAGCCATGGACCAAGCTTTCAACACAGCTCAGCTCCCATTTATGCCCCTAAGTAAAAGATATGTGTTTTCCAAAGTTTTCCACCACTGGGGGCAGGGGCCAGGGTTCCTGCCCTTCTAGACTAATATCCATCTTAAACAGCCACCATACCTCTGGCTTGTTCTCCTCCTCCTGGCCCTGTTTAGCTTCTTCTTCTAGCTGCTTGGTGGGCCATCTCCCGTAGGAGGGTTGGAGACTGCTCTGAGCAGCACTTGCCCTGCAGCCTGACAGTGAAGGAATCTGGCTGGGAAGTAAGAGCCACGATCATTCGGTCTCCTCTGGGTAAGGGGGGGCGGGGGGGAGGTAGACTCTATGTACCATCTTTCCTGAGCAAAGTGTACCAGCTGTTGAGCTAAAAGGTTGTGTCTAGCAGCTGTCCTTTCTGATTTTCTTTTTTCAGCTAAAGTTTTACGACTCACTCATTGCTCCATCCCTTCCCAGGGTGATTCACATATGCCAGGGGAGCTATGCAGCCCTAGTGCAGCCTTTGGAGTATTGCAGAAGTGCAGAGCAAGCAGAGCTTCATAAAAATCTCATCTTTCTCCTCATCCACCTCTGTTTGAAAAGGCAGAGGTAAGTCTTGTTTGCTAACAACTTTCCACGGGCTGTTCAACTGTAGCTTTGTCTACACACACATTTGCTGGGCATGATACCCAATCCAATCCACCTTTTGCATGAATTTAAATTTTGGTTTATAATAATCCCTGACTGCCTACGATCTTTTACACTGATGCTTATAAAGGCCAAAACAAACACAGTTTAGGATCATAGTAAATTAGGATTGGAAGGGACTTCACAAGGTCATCTAGTCCAACCCCCTGCTGAAGGCAGGATCATCCGTGACTAAACCATCTCAGCCTCTGCAGTCACACCACAATTTTTCTGTGATGGAACAATATTTTGAACAATACCTGATGTTTTGGAAGGAAGATGAAATTGTGCATAGTTTATGGTAAAGACCCTGGAATCGGTCTCATTAGATTTGTGCACTGTCATAGAGTCCCTGGCTGACCGTGGGAAACCTATTTCCTATTGTTAAGCAATTATTATTAATTAAGCAAAAATCCGTTGTATAGACAAATACACTGATGCCCAAATTGCTAGAATGACTGGATAGATGCATAGAGGCAGGAAATTTAAAAAAAAAAAAATCTGGGAAAAGAAAGCAGGAACCCTGACCATTGGCCTGCTCTCTTACCACTGAGGATAGAGTAACAGTGTAGTCTGAGGTAGAGGGATGGAGGAAAATAGACGGTACAAAATAAATATGAAAGAAAGCCCATGAGGTGTCAGGTTCTGATTCAGCTACTCAGTTTTTATCTGCATTTAGCAAAATACTGAGAGGAATAGCTGCAGGGTGCTATTTCTATTTTTTACTATCTTCCAGCTTAGCATGCGCATTTCCATATACATACTCTTTGACATTTCTCTAGGCCATAAACCCAGCCTAGCAGAAGACCCCTGTGCAAAGAGAAAAGAAAAAAGAAATAATCATCTGCAGGGCAGGAGAGGGAAATGAGCTCTGAGCCTCAATAGCCTAAGGAGAATATTTTTTTTCCTCTCCAAACTGCAGAATGTAGAAACAGTTTAGGTGTGGAACTTGTTGAGCAGAATATGAACTTCAAAGGCACTCAGAAGCCTTTTAAACACAGAGTTAAAATTAATTCCTAATTGTAATTAAATGTTGTGGTAGTAGCACACAGACTTTACCATGCTGGAACACTAATTTGAAGCATTTTATATCTGATCTTTTAGGAGGGGGAAAAAAATGCGTCCTGGTTAAAGCCCTGAAATATGCTTTAGGAGATATGGGTTCTGTCCAAAGCCGACCTTAGGAAAGCAACTTAAATACTCCATGATTTGGTTCCTCATTGAGAAATCTCCCTTTTCTCTCAGCCCTGTTTTGCCTTGTCTATTTAGATGGTAACTCTCCGGAAAGGGA
The DNA here is from genome assembly GCF_052110815.1 of Crocodylus siamensis. NCBI lineage: Eukaryota > Metazoa > Chordata > Crocodylia > Crocodylidae > Crocodylus > Crocodylus siamensis. The sequence continues at coordinate 7,805,642 of NC_143397.1, forward strand.
CCGTGTCTTGCTGTCTACGCATCTCCCTTACCACAGCTGTCATTGTAGGTCTCCCTATTATATATTTGGTCCAATAAAAGAGATCACCCCAAAGTCCTCACATAGAGTAACAGAAAAGTAGGATAATAAGAGGCTTCCAGAGGCCATTCAATCCAACCCTTCAACAGAGGTGGTATCATTTTTATCCAAACCATCTTATCCAAATGCATTAGTATGACTACACAACCAGAAGACATAACACCTTAACCTGCCACAGTTATGCCATGGGGACAATGGTGACCAACATCCTGTTGCTCCAAGGGCTGTTCAAATATACTTGAGAGATCTCAGGAAGAGGGCCATAACCCCTGCCACACAGTGGGTACATCTGCAATTAAAGTGCCTGAATTTTCTTCGCAGAAAATCCATGCTCATTAAAGCCAGCCCACATCAGGAGCAAATTGTGCCGACAGAAGCAACCCCCCTGCTTTTGCCTTGCTCTGCCACCCTGCAGCAATCAGGGACTTCCAGGATCCCCCAGGTGCCAGCCCCTCACTGTCCTGGCTCTGGGGACAGACCTGATCTGTAGTGGGGAAATAAGAAGGGGGAACTGCCCAGTCTCAGCAGGCAGCTCCCTGCCAGCTTCAGGGAGACTGGGGTGGGCCCCAAGACCCAACGGGCAGAGGTAGCTGTCCAGGCTTGGCAGGCAGCTGCCTGGAAGCCCTACACAGATTGAGACCCATCCCAATCTCCGTGGGGCTGGGAAAGCTATCCTGGATACTCAGCAGCTGCCGCCCAGGCACCTGGAGATCAGGACCATCCCGATATCCATGGGTGACTGGTGCCTCCCAAGTCAGTGGGGGAGGGTCCCCCAGTGGCTGATCAAAGAGCCTGCAGTGAAACCGGAAGTACACTTCCACCAACACTTCCGGTTTCGTGGCTGGCACTTCCAGCGCGTGCACGGACGATTTCAGGGGGGTGCACGTGTACCCGCTTGCACCCTCTATGCATCACCAGTGCTGATCTCCATGTCCCTTGGAGGCAGCTGATCTCCCACTTGTGGAGATCAGGTCACATCCAGATCTCCATGTAGCTTGGAGGCACTGCCTGGCTCGGACAGCTCTCCCTGCCTCCTGCGGTCCCTGTTGCCTAGGCTGACCAGGAGTAATTTGCTCCTGGTCAGCATCTACATGTGCACTTTGGCATATTTGTTTACCTTTAGAATCTAAAGATACTAGAAAATGGTTCGTTAGACTAATCTACTGAATAGTAATTCATGCTCATGTGTAGACGGTTATCGTTTATTGTGCATTAGTCTAATGTGTAGTAAAGCATCTTATGTAGATGCACCCACTAAGGCAAAACCCCAGCAATCCATAAGATAATTTTCCTTCCTGACCTCAAATATGACAATCAGTCTGACCCCGAGTGGAGGGGCATGATCTAATTTAATCTTAATTATTTGTTAATGAATTATTAATGAGTACTAATGCTGAACGTGGTGCTTGTTCTAGTTTATAAGCCCCATCCTCCCTTTTCTTTGGACAACAGGTTGATAAACTCTGGCATTTAGGCAGAGTCCAGATCTGGCGAGTGCAACAAGCCTGCCCAATTTCAGCCTACAGATGAAGGATGTGAGGCAGACCACCCTGCTAAAGCATGCATGGTTAAATGGCTTCTTTATCCCATGCTAAATGTGGCTGTACCATTTACTAAATCAAAGCATCCTTGTATACATTTTTTGCTAGCAGTTTCTTAATTTTCTGAAGCAATTCTTGGACCTTTTGGATGGATGAAAGGAGATGAATAACAGTGCACTTCCATAACGCATTAGAGTTTCAGGGCACTGCATAAACGTTAAGTAACTATTAAGTCTCATGACACCTCAGTGAGGTAGGTTAGTGTTGTGAACTCCACTTGATAGATGAGGAAACCCTGGCAGAACTGAAATGACTTGTGCAAAGTCATATAGAAAAAAAAGGGTTGAGCTGGAATTAGCGCTGAGACCTTGCTTCTCCTAAACCCATCCCTCCAGTCTTGATTCAACAAGATAAATAACTGCGTGCCCAGGTTATGCAATTTGTGTCCCAGAGGCTGAAGGATAAACCTCAAGCCTTGTAAGCTGAGGAGTGTTGATTTGAGCCTCAGTATGGATGGCAGTGTCCCACCAGGTGCCAGCCTGGGACATGAATTAGAGAGCAGGGAGTGGTATTAATTGCACTGCTCTTCAGACACATAGGCTAGGGACAGACATTACACATAAATGTGCTTTAAGTGATCAGAAACTGGTTAAAACCTGTAACAGAACAGATGTTCAGTGCACATAAACCAGTTTGAGATAAACCTGGCTGAATGTAGTATCAGACTCAACTGATTTGGGTCAAACTGGTTTATGAAATGTCTGTCCCAGACCATAGCGGCATACAGAGCTTGATGAGGCATTTTTAGGGTCACAGGGCAGAGTGGAGCATTGACCCTGTGTTTCTCACTGACCAGTCTGAAATAGGTGTTCAAAAAGAGGCATTGCTCCTAAGTGTTTCAGAGGTATAGGTTTAATCATAGGACATAGGCAGACAAGGTTCAGCCTGATGAAGGGTGTTTGCACCCAAAAGCTTGCTAAGAAGAATTTTTCCAACTATTTGAGTTGGTCTAATAAAAGATATTGGATTTACCCAAAGAACTTTGCCTACCTTTCACTTCCAAGTGGAAACTCTCTGCTAAAGTTGTAGCTCCTTCCTTCCTCCCTGGGGCATGGGCTAATGGTGCAATGGATAAAGTGTCCAATTATGGATCTAAACCTTGTAGGTTCATCTCCTGCCTGGCTGGTAGGACCCATTTTCCAAGCCAAGAGCTTTCTAGTTTATAGAGGGCTTTGGTCTGCACAACCATGTGGCTGGTGTCCTGACCACATAATGGCATGTTAGGCATGATGTGTAATACAGTGAAGGTGTGTGTCATGGTGTGATGTTATGAATGTAATGACATAGTGCTCTTGGTTTGATGGTAATTTGTTTGTATTTGCTTTGTATATTGGACCTGGACCCCAGAAGGGCCAACTTTTTTTACCCCGAGCTCCTGTATAAAGTAGTTCAGAAGTCAAAAGTCCTTCCTTCCTTCCTTCAGTTGTGGCAAAGTAAAACTTTTTTTTTTGCCAATTCATTCTGGAATTAATTAACTGAAGGCCACTCTCAGGTGACTCTTTCTTTCCTCTCTCTATCATTTTTGCCCATGATAGCACCTGCGGTGAGACCCTCAGGGAGCAATAAGACACTGAACCAAGCCAGTTTTCAATTATATATACACCTGTTGGCACAGTCTTATCTCCTCCTTATCTCCACATGTAGAGCTACAGAGACTGGATTACTGGGTATGGGGGTTACATTTTCTCCAAGACTAATCAATGTAGCTGCAAAAGGTGTTATAATGCTACAGGACTGGCTAGGAAAAGCCCCAAATTAGAAGGTACAAAAACAACAACCATCTGGCTGGACAGTGATGCTATTTATTCTCAAGACCCATGTCTCATAAAGGCACTTCTCATGGAGTCACTGTGTACTTGAGAAGACATGGGGCCACATCATCCACATTAGAATGACTAGTGTCTATCTTTGTTCCTGTCTCTAAGAAAAGAAATGGAAAAAAAAAAATATATATAAAATATTATTATAAACAATTCATACTGGAATAAAACCAATTTAAAAAGCTATCTATTATTTTTTTAAGGAAACGGTCAAGTGGTTTTAGGTCCAGAAGCACAGGACAAAGGTCCTGAGAGACAAGTAAGTTCCAGTCCCAACTTACAAAATTTTAAGCATAAGTCCAACTCAAGGCATTTCCAGCTGGGTCTTTGCAGCATAGGAGTATGTCCCTTGGAACTAGCTGTCATTCTAATACGCCCTAGCCATCCTTCTTGGTATCCTGCCCAGGTGTCCTGTACTCAGCAGCTGCTGCTAGTAGATTTTTAGACCACACAACCACCATGCTGTATGTCAAGCACAGTACGTTAGAATGACAGCAGGATTTTTTTACAAATTGGCCTCATATTTAATGCTGCCATGGGAATACATGAGTCTAGAAGAGACAAGGTAAGTACAGGGGTGAGCTAAGTCTGCATGGGAAATCTAGATAAGAATCAAGTGAAAACGGAAAGAGTCAGAAAGTTGAAAACAGGAACAAATATAGGGATAAACTAAATGCTTCATTTGGATCCAAAAAATGTAAGTCCCCCACCCTTTTATTGAACAGCATGGAAAGAGCCTGTTTTATTTAACCAAGGGTTGGAAGTCAGTGGTGTTCCCATAGCTTTTCATGGGTTAGATGGTGGAAGGGAGACCCAGGGAGCACAGATCTGGGAGCATTGATACTTGAAATAATTATCCATGGGGGGGAGGGGGAATTTGGTATGGCAAAGAAGTTCATTATACACCTAGGCTGAAGGGCATAAATGATTTTATACCACTTCCTTGAGGCATCATCAGAGCCAAATTGCTCCCCGGCACATGTTGGATTATACTGATGGAGAACTGCTAACAAGAGAAATGACTGATTGACCAGGATCTCTGACATGTCTCATGGCTTCACTTTCTACAACCTCTTATATGCCCTCTCCTTTGCCCAAAATCACCCTGGCAAGAGGAGATGGGAGGGGATAACAGAAGGCTGAGTCAGAATACCCCTAGCCTAGGTGAAAACCAGGGAAAGCAAAGTTTCCTTCTTGAAGCTGTGACACCTCCTTGCAACTGCTCTCCAATTACCCTCTCCAGTGACTGTCACTGCATTTCAGTTCCCTCTCCATTTACCTGCTAAGTGTGTGGTGTGATCTTCTGTTGAATATCCCACTTGCAGTGCTGACAACTTGATATGCCTTCCTGCTAGCTGCTCCAACTGTCCTTTGTTTCCTCCTTAAATTCTTACATGGCATAGATGGGCTCTTGCTTCCTGTGACTTCCTAATGGAGCTGTTGAATGGTAACTCCAATCTGGAGTTTAAAAGAAAAACAGTGAGATGGCTTCTGAAGTACGGGAGAAAATGATACGTATCCAGTGGGCCCAACTGTTTACATGCTAAGAAATACAAAAGTCCACTGTAGCATTTGTTATTTGTGATGCAGTTGTGCCTACAGGCTCTGTGCAGGGCTAGAAGGTTGATTTTGCCAGATAGTGCAGTGGTACCAACTTGACATTTCTTTATGCTTTTTGACAGCGGATGTGAATATGCCCTTGACACACACCCAGAACAGAGAAAGGGAAGGAAATAATGGTTTGAAAGGGGTAAAATGAGGCTACTGCTCCATTTCTTAATAATGAATTACTTGCAGAAGGAACATAGCCAAATCAAAAGAAACCATGTGCTTCACATGTGCTGTCACCCTCGTGACCACTCCAGCATTTCAGTGAGTGGAAGTGGCCTCCTTGTCGTGGCTTCATCACTTTTGATATACCCCTATTCCTGCTGCACGTGCACAACCTCATCTCTGTTTTTCTTTCTTCATCTGAGAACACCATAATGCAAAGGGGGCTGGAAGAAACCATGCAAAATCTTGGAGGCAGGTGGACGACAGAAGTTCCTCTTGTTCACAGCCCTCTCGGAGGTCCCTGCATGGAGAGGCAGCTGCTACAGTGAATCACCATGCTGTCAGAAGGTCAGTTCTGTCCCCCAGGCTTGAGTAAATCAGGATAAAAGATTCAGGACATAAAAAGGAGTAAAAAAATATATATTTGGCTCATTGTGCCAAAGTTCCTGTGGGTGGAGAAGCAGCATTTTAGGGTTGTATGCTACCTGAATAGAATTACAAACTGAGCTGAATTCCTTAGCATCTAGAAAATGTACAGAGGGAATTATATATTCATTTTCCTGCTGCTTTATAGGTTCCTAAGTGCTTTGGCATAAATAATATCATTGCCATTTCCTCAGAACAGTAGAGTTTAGGAACTCAAAGTATCTCCTGGTTTTGGAGTGTGAAATATGTGGCTCTTCCTCTTGGGCTCCATTTCAGGAGTCTAAGAAGAAAGAGGCAAAGTTGCCTATACCCGCTATCCAACAAGGCCTAGAGAGGCCCAACAGGCTTAACTTAGAACCCGTGCTATTTGAAAATAATAACAGCTTTGGATTCTTTTATTTCTCATTTGATATCTGAGCCATTAGGACTGGTCTTCTTCATTTATCCCCTGATACTATGAGACTATGAACTTATTGAGATTCTTACTTAGCAGGGTCCTAGTGGACAAGTGGCCTGTGATCAGAGGGAATGGGACTTCATGACCTGCGGTGTCCCTTCCAATCCTGCATTCACTGCCAAACTCTTTGCCTTTAGCTGAAGTGGATGCAAGTTCAAACGCATCAAATGCAGAAGCTAACCTGTTAGAAAAACAGAAAGTGCTATAAGATCACAAGGACAACATATTAGGTTGCACTTGGTGTTGGCCTCCAGTTAAGATGCTGATCTGAGGCTCTGGAGAATCAGATGTAATTACGATTGTGCCCCAGGATTTTTGCATGACTTGGGGTCTTGTCTAATGTTACACTTAGTATGTGTGAACTGCACTTAAAACACTAGTGTCTGAGTGTTCAAGCTGTAAAATAAGTGCTAAGAGCCATCAGAACGTAGCAAAGGTAGGACTTTTCCTACGAGCAGTATCTCCAGATTGTATTACCTAACGTGTTGACCTAACATCCGTTAAGGGGGATAGCACAGGGGATAGCTGTTGGTCCCATCCCCTGTGCCACACCAGACCATATTGTAGTCTTCAATGACCTCGGCGCTGATGACATGTTTATGTAGACTGTAGTAACCATTACCACGTGGCTGCTCAGCAAAATGTCTAACTCATAGTAATGCTTACTACAACCTAAATAAAACACATCCTATGTATACCATGCAAAAAGACCCTTAGTGAGTCACTTCAAGTCTCAGCCCCGCATGTAGAAAATGTGTCTAATAGTGTACATGCATTTCAGAGGGGCACCATGGAGAGAAATCCTCTGACCTAATGGCCTCATCTAGGTACACAGGACAAGAAAAGACTTCCTAGTTCTTCCAATCCAGTCTTCCCCAGTTGCAAGCAGTCTTGTCATGTGAACCTTTAAAGTAAATGGATCAGGCTCCATCTTACTCCCAAGTGGGGTTCTTGAACCCATTACTCTAGGCGGAAGGCTACTTAATGGCCTCATGGCTCTAATCCTAATTCTAATCCTAATTCAATTCATATTGTAATGCTCTCCAGTGTCAAAGATGCCTCCTAATTTTACATCACTGACAAATTTCAAAATCAAAGTCATACATTTTATGCAAAGGTGACAAATAAAAACATTAAATACAGTCACTCAGTAGACAAGTCCTTGAATATCCCAAGTGAAAACTGAATTCCAATAGTTTTTCATTCAGCACAACCTGTTGTTGAGAACTCTCTAGCCCACAGATTAGCAATCAATGGCTTGTGGGCCAGATCTAGCCCACAGAGATGTAACCTGGCCTGGGAAGGTTCAATCCAGCCCACAGCTGCCATCAGTGGCACTCGATGACAGAAATGATCAGCCACAGGGGAACAGCAAGGGAAACAGCTGTGTTACAAGTGGCAGCTCAATTTAGGGCCAAGCTGTGTTACTTCATAGACTTCATAGATTTTGTAGGGCTGGAAGGGACCTTGGGAGAGCAAGTCCAGTCCCATCTCTGCCTCGGCCTTCCTGACTGCCCCCCCCATCAGCCCTGAGCAACTGCTGTATAGTCCTCCCTGGTGATGGTCCCTCCCTGCCATTGGATGTGTGTCTCTCTTTTAGCTACAAGACATTCCCAGATGTTTTTGGTGAGCCATGGGGGCTTTTGCACCCTCCTGCCTCCTTTGATCCGTGTTGGGATTACCTCCCTTTGGGCTTGGAGGATCGTCTCCTTAAGGAGCGACCACTCTTCTTGGACACCCGGCTCCCCTCCCCTCCGGGACCTCAGTGCCCCCCTGACTATTCTCCTTAGCTCATTGAAGTCTGCCCTCCTGAAATCTAGGGCTTCTGCCTTGCTGCAGGCTTATGCCACCTTGCGCTGGATGGTGAATCCCAGCAGGCAATGATTGCTGTCATCCACCTGTCAACCCCCTCACCTGGTCATCACCCATGGCCAGCCATAGGTCCAACAAGGCGACTCCCCTGGTGGGGCTGTGCACCTCCTGGGTTAGATGGAGGCTTATTTCAGTTCCAGACACTTGTATTTCAGTTATCCTTCAGAGCTGCACTAACATCCATCCTTAGATGGCTCAGCTGTGAATGGGTACCTGGTCAAAGGCAGCAGGATGTGATGCTAACCGTATCACTTCTTTGCATGCCATTTGCTACAGACATTGGTGTGCCTTAACCTTGTCTGTCCGGTGTGATTCTTGGCTTAGGCACATCTTACACCAAGCACTGTGGAGCTCAGAAGTATACAGTAATATAGTAATACTATGTTCCTGCTGCTTTGTGCCATGCCTATGATTATAAAGAAGCTGACGACCCTGTTGAGTAGCTTGGTTTTTGGCTCCTATTCTTTAACAGGTGGGGCGAATCAGCTTGGACATACCGGTAAATCCATCACAAAGCATGCTCTGTGTTTCAGAAAGTGATCCTCTCTGTATATTATTAGAGTGTGTTGCATGAAAGGTGTTACCGAAGAGGAAGTAACATTATTAACTACGGTGAGCTCTGCAGTCAATGCAGTTTGGAAGAGTAAACTACAGTCTCCTCTCTGTGCTTTACAGTGGATGCCACATGCTTCAGAGCTTTAACAAGCCTCTCAGTATTAAGGATCAAGATGAGCTCTTCATGGGCGACAGGGTAAGGCTGCATCTGTCTATAGAAGTGTTATTGCACCTTCCCCTGAAACATCTGGTGCTGGCGACTGCTGGAGACAGGGAGCTGGACTAGATGGACCATGGACCTGATCTGGTGTGGCAGTTCCCACGTTCCTGCGCTCCCATCCCACCTGCTATGGGAACAAGGCTGTCAGGTGCAAGGATGAAGTCTTTATGCAGATCACAGGTTAAGACTGGAGTGCTGGCCATTACAGAAAGTCATCCTCTGATTAACCGAGGGCATTCAATCTCCCTCACTAAGAAACTGCCTCACTAATCCCCTTTGTGTCAATCACTAGGGTCACTTTTCTGATTCTTACTCACGCGAGGGATTTCCACAAGATGCAGGCCTTCTTGCTGTTAAGCCTAAGAGCCCAAGTCATGGAGAAAACCTCCAAGGTAGTAGACATTGTACAAATCCACAGACACAGAAAGATAGCCCATCTCCCAATGACTTTACAACGATGGAGAAAAGAAAAGACAATAGATGGAAACATGGGTGGTACATGGAGATGATGAAACAAGATTCGTCAGCTGAATAATAGGCAGTAGTCTCAGTGAACTAGAGGTTTAAGTACCGCCAAGGTGTCATGTCTTTGTAAGGCAACAACAAAAAGTTTTACGGAGGGGCAATATCTGTGTGCTCTGTGGAGAGCCCCAAAGTAAATTTGGTCTTTTCTCTCCAGAAATGGTCTTGAACCCCCACGATACATGGAAGACAATCAAGCTGATTATATTCCTGCTTGCTGCTTTAGTGCTTTAGCATCACTTCATTAAGCTCAGTGGAAATACTCTTGATTTGTGTAACCGAGAGGAGCATCATCCTGTTGTGGGCCATAGAAAAGACAAAAATCAGCATGTGAAGTCAGCACTGATTTCTCACCTGTTCAACAATTTAGACAAGTTACAGATGCAAATATCCCCAGCACCACCTGCACTGGGTCTCTGCATCCCAGTTCCAGCTCTTCTCTGCAATAAGGTCAGCAGGGTGAGCAACTGAAATTCCTCATCTTTAATCAGAAGCAAAATGTTTTTCTCTTGTGGTTGATTTGCATTACTTGTTTCTCCTGCCCCTTTCTCCTTCCCTTGTCTCACTTCTCTCCAGTGGGACTACTTATTCAATCCATATTCTTGGACCAGCCCACAAGAAAGGCTTTCAGTAGGCAATTTCATGGTAGAAATTCGGGTCATGCCCGAGGACACAGAACTGTTGAACGTTGGCATTATTTTTAGTTAGATTCTTTTTTTTTTAATGTTTTTTTCTTTTGAAATAGCTATTACAAATCTTTCATTCCCACTTCCTACATAGTTATGGGTCCATTACAAACTCTGTGAATGAGAAACAGTTTTCACACATTTGAGAAACAGTTTTCTTCATTTTCTACCACTCCTGGTAAAGAACAATGTCCTTAGAGGTTTGATTGACCTGAAGCTCCTGATTCTTATTTGTTACGGATTTGAAGTTAAATTGTAAAGACTGGCATTTAGATTCATTATGCCTGGGACAGTTCTTCCACATCCTTTGACTTCCACCTGCCTCTGGAAGGGACAGTAATTTATTATTTCTTCCACTGGCTTCTTATGTTCTTCCCATGCTCTTCCTTATGTTTGGTCACTTCAATCCCCTCCTCTATGGTCTTCACTCCAATTAATCAATAGTCAGGGATAGAAGGCACATGGCTCTGATTGAATATTGACCACCAAGTCTTAAGGTCAAGAGTGGCTAAGAAAGGGATCCAAAAGACACTGTACTCAGTTGGTATGAAGGTGACAAATTGAGACTAAAGAGAAGAAAGTCTAGATCCCAGATCCTTAAAATGAAAAAAAAAAAAAAAAAGGGAGAAAAGAAAAGTACTTAAACCCAAACTGGAAATGTTTTCAACCCAAATTTGTCCCCATGTTTTCTGGCTGGGGTCTTGTGATTTAAAGCTAAATGGCCTGATTTTCAGGGTTGCAGAGGTTCTCAAAAGTACTGGGACCTGAGTGTGTCGGACTAAACCATCTTCTAGACACTGTCCAGGTCCCAGCAAAAGCAGAAAACTGAATAAAAGAACAGCTTAAACAACATCAGTAGATTCGAAAGCAGACACAGCATTAGGGAGTAGAAACACAAGGTCATTAGCAAGCAGGGAGAAGAATGATAACTGGATTGTGATTCTTGATCAAACCTGAAGTCTTTTTATTTTTATTGTTGTTGTGTGTTTGATTTGCAATGGGAATTAGTCTTTTTGTTTTCTGTGTATCAAATTAAAAAAAAAAGAGATAAAGAGCTAATAAAATAAGAGGTAACATATGGAGAGTGGCACTGGCTGCATAAAGATTATGGATTTTATTATTTGTTGAAATGGAAATGTCAATGCAATCTCATGGGCTGATGCCATGGTAATTCCATTGGATTTTCGACAATGGGGATGCATTTGTACAAGATGCTAGCCTGTTGGCTTCTAAATGTGCTATACAGTGTTAACCCATGAGGTGCTTTTTTTTCCCAGATGTACAAGCATGCTACATGATGCCAACCTGACAGCATAGCACATGCATATCTAATGGCCTAAACCTGGATTATGCAAAGATAAAGTGTGTATCAATCAATCACCCTTCCCATATCTGTTTAGTATTTACTAACAGCTCAACATGGGCTTGTAGAGGAATATATAATCGGTGACTGCTGGTGATTACAATCAACTGTTTTTGTTCTTACAGTTCCCATCAGTAGGGAGCTTGAAGTACCCTGCAACCTTCAGCACTAGGACATTTCAAGAGGATGGGTTTATATTTTTGTATTTATAGTTGTATGTATGCATCAAATCCTATCACAGAAAAGCTTTCCAGAGGAAATATTTCTTAAACACAGAGCTGAAAGGGAGGCATATTACCTTCAAGGAGAATTTCCAAGTACACTGACATACAGAGGCACAGGGAGGGGAGGAAAAAAGTGGTATATCTTTTCCTCAACAAAAAAGCTACTATAAGCATATCAATGTGTTTCCCATTCCCCCTCCATAGGGCTTGCCATAGCATACTGGCTCAGATACAAAGTCTTTTTCTTCAAGTTCTTCTGTGCCCTGAACCCAGATGCAAAACCAATCCTCTAAAGCACTGGGATGAAAACCAGCGGTTGTGCTCCTCTCTCACAATGAAACCTACTATCGTGAAGAGAAAACCCATGTGTGTAGGAAACTGCGCTTTTGAGGGTGCCGGTCCTACATCATGAAACAGGTTGCAACAGAAACCAAGAAGCGCACAACTCTTCTGCGGCAAGTGTCTTTTTCTTTGGCCTCACCTTCTGCAGTGCAACACATAGGAACAGATCCCAACCTGCTTCCAACAAGTGCCACTTGACTCTTGGAGCAGAAATAAAGCGAGGCAAACAACAGTTTGCAGCTGTGATTATGCATGGACCAAAAAAACCAAATCATTAACCTGGATAACCTCGGGATTAGTGCACTTGTCTACCAAGTTGGACAGTTGGTCACTTGGGGAAGAACCCAGTTGCACTTTATGCACCAGTAGTATAACTGTCACTGCTGGCACTTATACAAGTTTGCAATCCTATTCTGAGTGCAGCATGGAGGCTCGTGTACCCACGCAGATACTAGACTTGTGTAGGAGGCTGTACTTTTGCCAGGCACATACATAGCACCGTACACATGTACCTGTGGCCTGTGCGAAGCGGCTAGTATTTGCTTTGGATTTGGCCAGTTTGGGGGACAGTGATTCAGGTCGGTGATTTGAATTGCTGACCTGAATTGATTCGGCCAAATCTGATTTGGAGATTCGACTGCTGCCGAATCTCCAAATCTCTGAATCAGCGAGGCCTGTCCCCCGCCAGGCCAGCAATGGCTTCCCTGCCTGCCCCAGCTCCTGGTACTTTGGGAAAAAATCCCTGACTAAGCAGGTGCTGCTACTCAGGGGGGGTGATTCCCTCTGCTCCCCCAATGCCCCCCCACTGCATGGGGGTCTCTACATGAGCCCCCTGAACCATGCCTGCTCCCCCAGCCCACCATGGCTGCCCCTCCTGCCTTGGCTCCAGCCCTTTAAGACCCCCCCCCAAGAAAACCCCCGCATTCACAACTCCCGCTGGCAGGAGGCAATCCCCATTGGCCCCCACTGCTCCGCACCATGTGGGGGACTCTGCACAAACCCCCCAAAGCCCGAAGGCTGCTGCAGGAGTGGAGAATCCTGCAGGGAGGGTTCTCCATTTAATTCTTTTTCTTAAAGGGCCAGAGCTGGGATGCGTGTGGCACCTGTGGAGGGACTGGGGGAGTTAGGGGGGACTCCAGGGGCTCATGGCAGAGCCTCCTATGCAGCAGGGGGCAGTGAGGGGCAGTAGGGATCACCTTTCCTTTAAAGGGCCGGAAGCTGGGGCAGGTGGGGCAGCCATGGTGGGGCTGGGGGAGCATGCAGGGGCTGGGGGCTGGCAGGTTTCCCCCCCATGGTCCCCTCCTCCTGCCCACACACCCCTAGTATTTACCAGCTCCAAGTCCCACTGCACCTCCCTTTTCCAAAGACTCAGAAAGCTTTGAATCAATTCAGACCTTTTAATTGGTCCCCTGATTCAATTTGGATTCAGAGATTCAGCCACCGAAACAGGCCGAATGTCTTCCAAATCGAATCACCACCTGAAGCATCACACAGCCCTACCAGCCCATGTTTGACCTACTGAGCATTTTCAGTAGCAGTGTGGATGTTGGTGCATCTGCCTTGCACATGGAATGGGAACCCACACTTGGCATAAGTGTCAAAAAATGGCAGCTATGTGCCTGGGTGCTTGCCATTTGGGCACTTAAAATGAAAAAGGATTCTGCTCTTGGGTTCCACCTGGAGAGACTGAAAGAGCAACTCACCTCCCGGGAAGGACAGCCTCACCCTTCGGAGGTGAGACATATGCGTTGTGGGTGAGCAGCTGTCAGCATACATGTCTGGTAAGCAGAATGGGCTCTGTGCCATAGCTATTATCAATGACAACTGTCCCCTTGGGGAAGAAATGAGACAAAGAGGAGTTCACTTGTAAAATATGTTATTCACATCTAGTAATGGGTGGCTGGAGGTGTTCAGATTCTATACAGATAAATTATGAGAAGAACAGAACAGATGAGGGAAGTCCAAGGATATGGAGTCCTGAGGATATTCAGAGTAAGGACTTGGAGAGGAACCGAATATGGTTGCCAATCTCCACAAGATGTAGGAAGATGTGTCGGGGGAAAAGAGCTGAGATGCAGGCCGGGAGGACTTGGATAGATCATCAAAATGAGGATGCAGAACTTCAGTGTGAGGCAGAAGATGATGAGAAGCCAGCAGGGCATCAGAACACAGGAAGAACGTGGGCAGAAACGAACAGAGGCGGAGATGCTAGTTGCCACACTTCATTGCTTTTTAGAGAAAAGTAGAAGTCAGACTGAGAAGTGAAGTGGATATTGTGAAGAGAAGGGAGGCCAAGCAGGAGGCAGGTAGTCAAAATACTGAGATGTCATGCATGAAGAATGAAGAGATTATTGGAATTTACGGTGATGATGGAAAGGGTGGGCTCTTGTGGAAAAGACTGGCATAAATCAAAATAACTCCTTTTGCTTCCACAGAGCTCTACTGATTCAGAGCAGATGAGGGCCTCAGAAATGTTGCTACAGCCAAGGAAGCCACTATCAGCATGTTGACTGAATCACTTTTCTTCACATTAGACAATCTCTTCCAACTCATTGTTACTCTTGCTTTCTATAAGTGATGTGTCCAAACACCATGCCCAAAGATGACATCAAGTAGGAGTCCATGGAGGCACGAGCTGCATCGGATTTCAATTGTACTTTGATGCTGTTTCCCATCCCCTCCTCCTTGAGAGTCCCAATTGTTTTCACAGCACTGGAACATCATGCTCTTTAGTTTCCAGTCGTGAGCCTTGGTGGGCATAGGTATAAGTGGGTATAAGAAGGGATACATTTCAAAACTTCTTGTTGACTTGGTGATTGAGTCTCTACAAACATTGACTAGAAACTGAAGTTCATGGAAATGTGGTATGTTCATCACATTCCTGGGGAATAGACACTGCAACCTCTGTGGCGTGTATTTCAAGACAGACAGAGATAGAGAGAGGCTGAATGAGCCACTTGAGTCCACGTAGCGTGATTTAAAATCCAGCCCAGGAGTCTTGGCAGAAGATTCAACTCTAACCACCAGACAACGCTCCCTTCCCTAGGAGTTCTGCAGCTCCACAGCTCTTGCATCATCCAAGGCCCCGCACTACAGGTTTCTCTCTAATTATACTTGGAGTTTCTTCTTTTTTGTTTTGCCTTTCTGAGTCTGTTGTTGACTGCGTGACAGACTAGAATATCGGATGGGAAATTCAGCATTTGCAATTCAAATTCCAAACTGAGGTTTTAATGCTGAATACTTGTGGATATCATTTGAGAGGCTTGTAGAGTTAAACAATGTCGATTTTTGCTATATACAGTGAAGTGACTTCACAGATATTATTCAGTTAAGATCCGGAGATGATATTAATATGGTACTTATGCATGAAACTCACAACAGGCAAGTGTATTTTGTAAATTCAGCATTTAGTTATCTCTTATCCATTAACAAGAAGCAAAGCAAACATCTCCCCCTTATATTCATGCCCCGAGCTAAGCAAGGGGAATGGGAAAAGGTTTTTAGAATTACAAATAGAACCTTTAAATTGTAGAAACTTGCTAATTTCATTTATGAAAAGCATTGCAGAACTTCTGCTTTCTCTCCCCAGTTGTTATTCAAATCACAGTCCCAAGCCAAAAATAAAAAAAAAAGGAAATAATCCTGCCAGGAATTTAGTGAGTTTTTCTTTTTGGAGATCAGGCAGAAATGCTGCATATTTAAATATGTAAATTAAAGTAAAACTTAGGTTGCTTAAGTAAGAGAAAAGAGAAGAAAATGAAAAAGAATTATAGGCTAAATTTTCAAAAATAGATACCTAGAAAATTTGAGCAAGCACCCAGCTGATTTTAAAAGAGGCATATGCTTTTTTTTGACTGTGGAAAATGTGTATTTGTATTTACAAATAATAATGTTTAATGTATATATGGCACTTTTTATGTTGGAAGCTTTTGACACAAATTAAAAGTGAAATACATTCCTCGTCAGGAGGCCAGTGCAAGGCCTCTGTACCTACTAAATCTCGCTTAAGCCCTCAAAATAGGATTTAAGGTGATGGTGGTAGTTCATATGTGTTATGCTACAGAAGTGAATTTCACCCTAAAGGATAAAGCTAATTAGTCTAACTTTTGCAGCTATTTTCACAGAAGTCACTTGGACTAATTGTCTAAGATCAGCTTTAGGGCAAATCCAAAAAAAGGACTCTAGGTCTTAAAACAGGACTTAGGTAGACTTTATATATGTAAGCCCAAAACTGTGATCCCAAATCTCTCTACTCAATGTCTACCTAGCCTTGGAAGTGCTTAAACTTGCAAGGTGCTTTCCTTCTGGGTGAGAAAACTTCCTAGAAACCTACAGTCTCAGGTATGTTCATGGTCCTGGTATGAGCAGACTACCTCCCAAATCAGATTTGCTGATAACCAAAACAAAGTAGAGCAAATCTAAATTCACCGAGGGGCCCAGTCTGTTATGTGTGCTCTGAGCATAGCTAGCATACACCAAAAGGATTGAACACCTCATAAAATGCAGCTACCACTCTTTTTTTTTTTTTAAAGGAGGTAGCAGAGGTGACATGTTATGTATAGTAGCCTAGGATGAACTCCTGGCCCTACTGGATTCAATGCAAGTGTTGCTACTGAGTGGACTTGGATCAGGACTTTTTTCCACCCCCTAATGATCAGGACACTTCCCTGAGAAGTGGGAGACCTGCATCCTATGTCCTCCTCAGCAGGAGAGGTTCAGACTCCCAGATCACACTTCCCCAGAGAGTGGCACTATACAGAAAGGAAAGCAAGATTAAGGGGTTCAAAAGTAGAGAGCCCAGAGGGAGCCGGACCCAGTAGTCTAGTGTTTAGGGAACTCATGTTGCAGTGAGGAGCCCTCATTTCTGGTCCCTGTTCCCAGGGTTATTTATATATGTGTCAAATGACCATTTCATGCAAACTTCATAAACAGCCTTAGGAGCAAGGGCCAAAATATTGAACTTCCCTTGACCCCAAGACATGTGCCCTAACCACTGAGCAGTCAGGTTTCTGGTGTCCTCTCCCCTCAACCCCATAAACCTTGCAGTCCTGTTTTGCTCATTGGTCAAGCCTCAACAGGAGGGATGGAGAGTGCTCTCGTCCTCCCCAATTCCCACCCTTCCACCGATTGCTTCCCTAGCTAGGGCACTCTTGGAAGGTGAAAAGCAGTAGTTTGAAGTCCATCAGAGGAAGGGATAAAACCCAAATCTCCTGCTTCCCAGGTGAGTGAGTTAACCAGTATGTGATAACTACACCTCTTCCAATGGTTGTGTTTTGGACAACAGGGATGTGTTGCTTGTAGGTGGCTACCCTCAGCATAGATTTCCAGGATCTGCATCGAGATGCCTGCCTAAATCCTCAGATCCAGCAAGGCACCTCAGCTCCATAGAGGACTATGATTTAGTGCATTTCCTACTGGTTGGCTCTAGGCAATTCCTCTATCAGCAAATGGATCTGGGGGTGCATCTAAGCTGCTTGACTCTTGTCATGCACAGTATAGGTAGGAACCTACTTAATTCACAGTTTTGCAGAAATCAACCGCAAAATAATTTAATACAAATAAAATGCTGGTTCCCCAGTAGGAGCCAGAAGTCCTCGCTGCTAGAAGAGGAAGGTGCCAGGTGGTGGGGCAGCATGAAGAGCAGCAGATAAGGATGTGGCCTCCGTTGGAGCCTCTCCACAATCAGTGCAAAGGGGGAGGGCTACCGCAAAATACTCACAAAATATGCTCTGGACACCATGAGTGGGCTGCAAAAACCCCTTTGTTTCACCATGACTTAGGTAGGTCCCTATGTATAGGGAGGTTAGATGTTGAACTCTGCAACTGACTCTGGGGGTCAGGCATGTAACTTGTAGGTGCCTATATCCCATACCAAATCTGGTACTAAACAACTAGCCACAGGTCACACAAAAAAACCCTGTGGTGGAGCTTGAACGCGAATGTCAGGCTTGTATCCTAATCAAACTTCTCTATTGACTACGGGTCAAATCCTTTTCCAGTCTTAAGTGCTTAAGTACCATGTCCAAGTCCAAAAGTAGCCTGACACGTGGCATTTCTGGCACTTCCACAGATTCTCGTGCACTTGCCCTTTTGAGCATACTTAGAAGACTCTTCTGTGGTCATGTATACCCAATACAAAACAGGATCACCCTGGTAAGCAAGTAACCACGTGCAGGTGCCTAAAGCTTAATTGAATACAAACAGTGAGTAATGGCAGGCATATGGCTTAGTGAGATACAATCTGCTTCAAAAGAGAAAGGTCTCTGCTAACTGGTCCCTGCTATTGTCCCTAGCAGGACAAAAGCTAGCCCACTACTGCCTATCCATTAAGTAGGAGGTGCACAGAAGCCATGGGCAGTTGTATTTGGATGCACTTAGATGCAGAAAGATGAAAGATCTTTTCCCCCCAAATGTATATGACTAAGTATTGTTTGTAGGATCACTTCTTTTCTTTCTCTTTTCTAATGAGAAGTCAAAACAAGCCCCAAATTTGGGGCCCATCTGTGATCGGAGCTGTACAGTCCCCATCTCTATTCTTCTCCAAGTTCATAGAGTTCATAGATGTTTAGGGATGGAAGGGACCTCTAGATCATCGGGTCCATCCCCCTGCCCTGGGCTGGAAAAAGCTCTGGGATTAGAGGAATTGCCTCAGGCAGTTTCCTGTTTTTTAACAACCCAGAAGAACCTAACTAATAAAAGATTAGCTTTCATCACATAGATATTTTTATGTCCTCAAGGAATTGGTCACTAATAAAAGCACCAGGCATAGGTGATATGTGGAGGACGGGGGGGGGGGGCACAAAAGGCAAATGCCCCCCTAACAGATTTCTGCGTCAGTGGTGGGCAGCACTGTAGCAGCAAAGTTTGGTGCCCAGGGCAAAGCCTGCAGCAGCAGTCTGCTCTCACCCTGCATACAGAGCTGAGGGGCACACTCCCCCCCATGTTTTCCTGAGAGTTCAGGCAGTGGTGGGTGTGGCCCTTCCCCTGTCCCTGTGCCCCCCCCACCAAATGAGCTGCTCATGGATCTGCCCTGCACCCCACCCCTGCTGGGCAGCACCTGATGGTGCCTCTTCACTTTGGAGCCCAGGGCAGTCACCTTGCTTGCTCCTACCTTGCTACAGCACTGATAGAGGGGCATGGGGCACAGGGCTGCAGCCCTTCCAGAGCCTGAGCCAGGCTGTGGCAGAGTTGGGGGTGGCAACAGTGCAATTTCTGCACTGAAGGTGGGGCACAGGGTTGGGGTCAGATGGAGTCAGTGCCAGGGCCTGGCACCAGTGGGGGAAGCAGTGGCACATAAGTGTGCCTCCCCCCCACCATCAACACTTGCATTGTCAAAGGCACCGGGAGCACAGAGCCAGGTTGACAAACAATTAAAATTTCTGTGTGAGAAGGTAAAACCACTAAGTCTTCGGCAGGGCTGAGAAATTGAACACTGGTTGCTTTTTTGGATTTACAGTAATTACACCGGCAGATTCTCAATATCGGTTCCCAGCCGACATAGCTCTTCCACGGCTCTCGGAGCAAGTAAGGGGAGCACAGTCCCTGGGAAGAAAGGGTGAATTGATTCAAAGGAGAGTCCCAAATGGGGCAATAGCAGGACACTTAAATGGCTCAAAGATTAGGTTCAGTGTGGTTATGCACCAAACAACTGGATTATCCTGTAGCCTGAGCAGAAGGAATTTCCACAGCATTTCATGGGTGTTGTGATAGGAGAATCAGGTGATTAAAATGTAGGCAGTTATTGAACAAAACAACAGGCATGTGCCATTAAGCCTAAACTTTAGAAAACAGACGAATACGTTTCAGGAAGTTTGTAGTACCTCCTCGTTGAACCACTAAGTGCCAAATGCCTAGGTTTTTAAGCATTGAAACAGTACTCTGGAAGTCAGTGAAGTTATTCGTATACTTACAGTTAGGTACCTGAATTAATGCCCATGCAGCTTCCAAGGATGGCAATCAAACAGCACTCATTGCTTCCAGTGGGCACTGGCTCTGACACTAGACCAAGCTGGAATACATTGAGAACAATTTTTCTTGTGACGTTGTGGCACCTGGGTTTCTTGTGCCTGACTGCACCCTAGGAAAACAGGCATGTAGGGAATCGGGAGCGGGGGGGAGGAGGAGGGGGAACAAGGCACGTTCCACACGTTCCAGAACCTGCAAACCATGTATTTAAAGTTCAGTGTAAGGTTATGATTGGGTTTGAGGTCTTCTTCTAAATGAACCAGTTTATCCTAAACTGCTAAACTTCAGTTGCCATACCATAGTTGCCATTTCAAAGTTGGTAACTTCACCATCCCAAGTTCTTGTGAATGAATTGCTGTGAATACTCAGTGCAGTGATTCTCAGTCAAGGTGCTATGAGATCCTCTTAAGGGTGCTATGGGATGCCATGCAATATTAGCAATCTTAGGTATGCAGATAACTACACATGATTCCCAGGGTAAACGCAAAGATCTCAAATAGAAGTCTAGGGAGTCCAAAACATTTTCATAGCTTTTACAGACATTAGGTCTGGAAGGGACCTCATGAGATCATCGGGTCCACCCCCTGCCCCAGGGGCAGGACGTCAGTGAGGGTCAGATCACCCCAGTAACATAACCATCCAAGCATTTCTTAACGGTGTCCAAAGTAGGTGCTTGCACCACTTCGGGGGGGAGTCTATTCCAGACTCTGGAGACCTGGACAGTAAAGCAGTTTTTCCTTATGTCCAGTCTAAAATGGTTTTCCAGCAGATTGTGACCAATGGACCTTGTTTTCCCTTGGGGTGCTCTGGTAAACAGACTTTCTCCCAGTTCCTGATGCACACTCCTTATGTACTTACCAAGTCACCCCTGAGCCTGTGTTTCTCGAGGCTGAAGAGTCTCATGCCCCTTGAAAAACATTTGTCAAAAACATTTTAAAAAGGAATCTATAGGGTCACCCATTGTGGTCTTTCTGAATTCTTTGCAATAGAATTGCTTTATTGTTTTACCTATACCCTCAAAGGAAGTGAAAGCTGGCATTTTCCGATAGAAGCCTTGAGTCTAACAAGAGGTGTCTTGAGTTTAAAAGGTTGAGAACAACTGACTCGGTGTAAGGAATATTATTTAAATGTACAGCTGTATAATTAATTCCAAAGACAATTGAAAAGTTTGGGTTCTCTGGGTTTGGGGTTTTTTTGTTTGTTTTTTTTCATTTTGGGCAGGCACAGACATTATACTTTTATTGATATAAGTGATCTCATAGCAACATATGCCTGCAACAAAAAAGAAGTCCATCACACAAAACCCGTCTGTACCCAAAACAAAGAAAAGGTCAACACACCTGGGTTGATCTAAAAATTGTGGAACCCGGCCAAAGATTTGCACTCCCATCACCAACCAGAGGGCGAAGGTGCGTTCAGTTCACTCCAGACCTAAACTACACCACTTACAGGAAACCACGCAACTTAGATTGGTTCCACTTCAGACTTTTTGAATGCCTGTACCCAATCTTTAAGTTCAATATGCTCCAATTTTCACTCTTCACATCATCTAGTTCAGTTCCAAGCTTTCCTCAAATCAAGCCAATGAAAGCTTTACTATTCACTGGAACTAATTATTTATTACCTTCTTGTCTACTTTAGGGAGTGAATTTTTACATACAGGCACAATAGTGAAATAGGCATTTATTTGAAGGGATCTTATTATCTGATGCAGTCTCTCCAACCGTATATCCCTGAGAGTCTGCACTGAAGGTTAAGGACTTACCTAAGTCCTTGAAGAATCGGAGTCTCCGTACGGATTTAGGAGTCTGACACTAAGCACTTAGTTGGCCTGTGATTGTCTTTTCCCCCTTCGCTTTCTGTAACCAATGTACTTTCCTAGTTTGAACTTCAAGTCACCTACAGAAATAAAAGACTCAATCAACTATTACATAAATGGATTTTATAAACTGAAATACTTACCCAAATATGGAAACTGAAGGATTTCTCATATAATGGTCCATGAATATTTAACAGAGGCCCTTAGCTGTTATGCATTTGTGTATATTTCCATGTACTACTTACCCAGCAAGGTTGCTGGGGCAATGAAGAGAAAAAGACCTAATTAACAGTCATTTAAATTGGTTAAGAAATGCAAAAGAAAATCTAAATAAATCCTGGGATTGCCTTGCTTCCAAGTTGTAAACAGAAATAGTTGTTTTTTAATAGGCATATAAGTTATTAATAGAAATTTCTCAAGTATTTTGCTGTTTATTTTGTAGGCATGGCAGTTAGTGATGATGCATTATAATAGCTTCTTTTGTGGTCTGTTTTCTTCCTTTCTTTTTCGATTTCCCCAGCTGAATTCCCCCACTTCAAACAAACAGTACTAACAGAGGAAATACAACGTGTTCTCCTCCAATCAAGAAGAAGAAACAATAATGTGATTTACTGAACTGATCACAGTGGAAAAGTAGAGCTTGCATTTTGAATGTCAGGCCCTAAATACTCCCTGGGGAGGATCATACTGAATCCACAGGGTGTTGAATGAGTAAATATGCACAGTGAATAGATTGGAAGAAATGTAATCCTATTTGCTCTTCTGATACTCCACACGCAGAAGTAGAGGCCACATAAATCAAATATCTTATTAGTTGTTAATTACTTATTCCTCCCTATTAACGAATTAAGCCTGACGACATAATTTTGATCCAGGTAAATTGTTCAAAGCTTGTTCCAGGTATGTAATCTGAGGTACAAAGTATATAACTAATAACTAAGATCCTACTCCATCTATTAGGTATCTAGGACTCAGCTCTCTTTCACCCGCAAATTACAGGTTCCATTTCTAAGGCAACTACGGTAGGTTTCCTAGTCTCTAAATGAAAAGCTCATTGTGCCTCCACACACTGATGTGAGGCAGGACTGAGAGCAACTTACTTTTTTCTCTGGTTGCCAGCTGGGCCTCTGGGAAGCCAGGCATGAAAAAAAAAGCCCCATGTGACCAGATGATCAAGCAAGCGGGAGCCTGACTCTAGTGAAGTGAGCTCTGAGTTTTGGTTTGCATATGTTTTTTCCCCTCTGTGCCCACCAATGACTATCTAAATGCAGAACTAGTCAAAGGAGCAAGGAAGTAGAGCATGACTTTGCCAGATACTGGCTTGGGCACTTAGTTGGAAGGCAGACATTCCTGTATTAAGATTTTTACTGCCAAGCCTTTTTTTGTTGTTGCCATTTACATTAATTACCAAGCAAAAAAAGATAACTAATGTTGGAAACTGAGACTCCCTCCCACCCAGGGCTTGGGCAACCTTACTGGGATCCTCTTCTGTATTTGGTCTCTTTTCCAACTATCTGAGTTGGTCTAATAAAAGATGTCAGGTTTGTTAGAGTGACTGTATTTGGATCTTGGGGAGCACTGGATTTGCATCTGAATAAAGGTTGCTTGTTTTTTTGTTTATTTCAGCAGCGCTGCTGACCACAAGGCAAAATGATCTATTAAAAAAACATTGCAAACGCTTAGGCAAGCAGTTTTCTAACAAGGCCGTAGTGTCGTAAAGTATAGAGCCCATTGTATAAGAAGAACAAGATGCAGCCCACCAGCTATCGTCAGGAGATAAAGCAGAAAGCAGGAGATGAAGGAGGAGTCAGCAAGACACCAGAAAGAACTAGGAAGTGACCGGAGGAAGCAGAGATCAAAGTTTTGGGCATGCGCTCTTAGCAGAGAGGCATGTAAATGAATGAAATGCATAGGTGATCCCATGCTCATGAAGTAAACAGTAAACAGAGGTGGAGCTTGAGATAGGAGGAGAAATGGGTGGAACAAAAGGAGGGACAAAGGTGGAGTGAACGTTAATGAGCATGAACCAAGGTGTATAAAATGTGAAAAGAACTAATGTTCACTGCCGCTCCCTGTGTTCACAGGCTGTGTGTCTGTGAGGGAGCTCGCCCAAAGCTGTCTCCATTGTAAATAAAGCTGTTGCAAGCAATGTGTGCAAGTAGCATTTGCTCCCTACTTGCTCTGACTAATGAGTAACAGGACCCATGAGCAACTGGATCGTCATCTCCCTAGTCACTGGGTGCCGCATGGAGTCAGGGTCTAACAAGATTTACCCAAAGAACCTTGTCTGCTTATGTCCTTAGACCAACACAGCTACAACCTCCATCCCATAGCCTTATAACTGTTTCATGACCAGCTAGAACAGGAGGCAAGCACCAACATGCCATGCCCTAGTGCCGGGGCTCTTCTCCTAGAAAGCAGTAATGGGTCAAATTCTCTCAAAACAAGGAAAACACTGAGTTAGGTCTAGTGAGATTAAATAATACCCTTACATAGGAAACATGATTAAAACTATAAGCTTTTTCCTAAGTTTCTTGCAACCATTGCTACGCGAGTCCCTAAAGACCATTTCTATATCCGTAGAAATCCAAAATAATTCCCTGGGAAATGTACATCATGGTAAGTGAGAGCTAAAGCATGGGTCAGTACAGTTGTCTCAGTACAGTTGTTTTTTCTTTTCATTCAATGTACCTAAAGATTGAGAAAAAATAGTAAAAAAGAAGAGGTATCTAAATATAAAAAAACCCACATAAATACATGAGCAAGCAAATTGCCTGGATTTATTACATCATCCATGTAGGGGTCTGAAATCAGGATTATATATACCATAGATGATTCTTTCTCTGTTCCCCAACCCCACACCATTTGTTTTATCTACTGAAACTAAACATTTGGGGAAATCTTGCTGGAACATGTGAGGCACAAGCTTAGATCACTGATTAAAAATGTAGCAAGCATGGGCAACCATCTCAGAGAACTAATTTGGTACAGAGCAATGTACAGTCATTGGGAAAATCTGTTTTTAACTGTAGACATGGTCCAGTGTTAAAAACAAATTCCTATTAAAGATGATTAATTAAAAATGGCCAGGGCTTGCCAGCCATAATTCACATGATATAAAGTGATAAAACTATTAATAAAACCATTGACCCAAATATACCACAGTGTCTGAATGTGCCAGTGTCAGAATGACAGACTGTATACAGTATATTATTTACACTTACTTTTTATCATGCAACATGTGGACTTTAATGTTGGGCTGAACTGTGAACAACCAGTGTTTATATGCATATTATGCTCTTATGAAGACTTAAGGTATTCACTTATTTTTAGTATGCACACTGATTTCAGTCTATGATTACAATATATATCATACCATATCATATAATTAATATGCCTAATGTTCCACTATGAGCACTCATATAAATCAGGAATAATGACATGGTTATCAGGAGTTATCCTGCTGCAAACGTTGTGGAAGCGAGAAGAGGCATCAGCCTTTCTCATATAGAAAAGAGCAATGGCTAGACTCTAAGCTTGAGTTTGGTAACCAGACAAGAGCTGCAGGATATGTCACATGAAGTTTTGTTAGTCTTCCAGGAAAGGAATAGAAAAAGTAATCGTTTACTTTTTGATCTATTGTTTAAAATTCACATCACCACTTATTCATCAGATATACACATTTGATGTGTGATGCCTTCATACAGTTAAAAAAAAATCCACTTTTCCCATGGGGTGAGGAACCAGGTAGCTCATCTATAAGCTCACTAATAAAAGTTTCATCTTTTATTTGCATATTTGCAGATTGCTTAGATCAGGTTTCTTCCTCTGTCAAACTGGTTGCTATAAAAGTTTCAGGGGGTGGTGACAGCGCTCTGTTAAGGGCACTATTTGACACCAGCTATTCTCAGCCGATCAGTGACCAGAGCAACTTGTTGCCCTCCAAGATTGAATTATCTGTAGATGCGTGTTGACTACAGGGGTTTCCCAGGTTGACAGATGGGACATAGCAACAGAAGTAAAAAAAATAATAAGGGCAAAGGGAACATGAGGCAAGGGTGGTGGTAGAAATAGAGGTTAGTTTCCAGCTGAGATTTAAAAAGGACAGGGGGTCCTAAAAGGGAAGATGAAAGAAGACTGATCGGAAACAAAGGATGGCCCCTCCGTTTGTTACAGATGCTTATCCAGAAAAGTACTTACATATGCCTGTGTTTAAGTATATGAATTTCTCTATCAGAGTTAAGCATCGTGGTTGTTGGGGTAAGACCATGGTGCTCAGCATTACACGAGAGTGTTCCTAAGAGATATTTGCCAAGAGATTTAGATGCTGGGAAAGGACACCTAAATGGGAAAAACAAGGTCTTTAAGCCCAAAGTGAGTGTAACTGGGGAGTCTGTTCCTTTAAGAAGGAACAGCCAGCCCTGTTGAAAGGGTCCATCCATAGGACATGTGGATAGGCTGGTGGTATCTTGCTAAGAGATTTAAAGGACGAGAAAGCAGGAGGAAGCTGTGATTGCAACCGCTTATTGCTGTGCTGGGAGCCGGAGCCAAAGTGGTCATCCTTGAGTACCTGGGACAGGTCGGGAAGGGTTGTTTCATTTGTTTATTTGTTGGCTTTTTTAATGCCTAAGAAGTGTGTTACTTGAAAGACCTTGCTGTAAATTCCTCAAGGAATGAAGTCTACCTGCAGAAGCCAGTAGGCTAGGTAACCCACTGACACTGAGGAGAGTGCGTGAAAAAGTAGGGAGACAAATACGAGATGAAGAAAGAAGGATGATAAGGAAAGGGGGAGGTGTTCCCGTAGATGGGGTGCAAGCTAATGGAAGGTGACAGAAGTCCGGAATGCAATTTTGAGCTAATTCTAAAAATTAAGGGAGATCCATCGGTGCTTGATGATAGGTGTCTCCAAAAGTTAGGAGCCTGGAGGGAGGGAGGTGTTCACAAGAACCTTGGATCTCATCCCACATGTGATACAAAGGGACATTTGTAAGTTAACAGTTATAGAGGCAAAGAATAGAGGCCTATTGCAATCTTTGTTACAGACCTTTATCTTTTACAGATCATCAGCACACCAAATCCTAAAGAAGGGATAGGCCCAACCCTGGGATTTGCCAAGAAGCCTTTTCTCCAACTGACAGCAGCTCAGCACTTTTCAATTCGGGCTCTAGGAGAAATACTTGCCAGCTCTTCTGCTATTGTAAATCAGCATAGTTTCCCTGAAGTCAGTGGTCTGTACGAATTGGCACTGGATGTAGAGCCACGCATACTTTTAAGACAAGCCATTAAAGGGGCGGGGGGGGGGGCGCAGAGGAATGAATGAATACATCCCACACTAAAAGAAAGTATAATGGCAATAGGCAAAGGCACATGAAAAAGCTTTCACAATATGAGATATTTGACTCTGTTCTGGTGTTCACTTCAGAAACCTTCTAATATTTTTCTCCTTCCGTTAATTCTCTTCACAAAAGCCGGCCCAACTGGCTTATAAAATCTTTTCCATTTTTTTTCTGCAATGGAAGAAAGCAAAGAAAAATGTATATATTCATTTTTCTGGCTGAGCTGGCTCTGCATTGTTTGCTAATGGTATGCTGATCTGAAATCTGCTGAGCTTCATTTAATGGCAACTGATGTAACTAAAAGTCCACTTCACAAAAGGTATTTCTAAAACTGCAAAAGCTTTGACCCTAGAAATTAGGGCACCCGGTACTCCAGTAAAGGGCTTTAAAATGTATTTTTCTTTTTTTCCATATTCCAATTTCTAACTCATTTCTCTGCAAACCATGAGAACTGCCTTCCATCTTGTAGAACAAATGTTTAGAGAGAAGAAGGAAAATCTGTAAAAGGTTAGCATTTGGGAGGAACAAGGAAGGGAGAGCTAGGAAAGGGCAAGTTGAAACAACATTATAAAAATATGTCATACTTTTTTTCATAATTAAAAAATAAAAAGAATATAGGCCCATATTATGAATGCGGGTCTGACTCTTGGCCATGAGCTCACATTTGTACTCACTTAGTAATATGCTCTGAGTCAGATTCTCAGTCAAAATCAACAGGTGGCATTTCTTTTGGGAAAAGTAATGTAGAAATCAAATATATACATGCATAAACATATTAACAACAGCTTAGAACTGGAAAGAAAAGACAGGTTTGAGACCAAGCAAATAATATTTCCCAAATTATTTGGTGAGGTAGAATTCTTCAAGTTTTATGAGTTCTATTTTTTATCTTATTTTTTACTCTTTTATGTTGTAAAGACAAAGGGTTCACAAGCATGCTTGACTTCAAAGAAGGGGTTGCCAACCTGAAAAGGTCAAGAAACACCTCTTCAGGAAAGGGTGTCACATTGCTTTTCTTATAATTACACCTCCTTCCACTGTACTAATGAATGTCACCGTGCCCTTTGCACCCATATTGCATAGAGCCCTTCTTCAGGACTCCCCAGCCAAAGCTGCCTTGACCATACCACTTATTATGAAGGGATTAGACACATTTATGGAAGAAAGGTCCATTAAAAGCAATTGAATACAATAGTAAAGGATCCTCTGACATCCCTAAAACAATGATAGTTGATGCCAAGGGGGTAAGTCAAGGGATAGATTGCACTAAACATGCCCTGTACATATGTTCTCCCTCTAAAACATTTACTACTTGCCTATGGCTGAGACAGGATACTGAGTTAGACATGCCACTGAAATCTTAGACTAGATTGTCATCCACTGACTGCACTGATTAACAATAGCTAGGGCTCTCCCCTATTATTTTCATTTTTCTCTCCCGGCGTATGGTGCTGCTGATAAACACCCGATGCAGTTCACGCCAAAGGAGGTTACTCTCCAATTCGAGAAGGGGTTTTACCTGTGTACAGAAGACAAGGGTCCAGTCTCACACTCCAGTATTAAAGATCACTGGATTCTTGAGCAAATGCAGATATATTATTAACATGTTATAATTTATGTCCATCTCTAGACTGTATGGCTTGTAAAATTGTTTGAGAATGGTGGAGCTACAATATAGGCGTGTAAGATATTATTTCCACATTCAGACTGCATCCTACATGGTTTTATCATTGACCTTGCTCTTTTTCCCTTTTTCTTTTTTTTTTTTTTTTAATTTCCTTTGCAGCAAACCTGGCTTTCTTTTAAGATAAGCGTTATGCCATTACCCTGTTGTTCTCATTGCTTGGAAGGGTTAGCCTGAGCGGTCAGCCTGGGCTTGCTTGTAACCTGTTTGCACTGAGCTCAAGCATGTGGCTCTTTATTCAGTAAAAGTTGATCTCTGGGATCCAATGTAAATGATTGCTAAGTACCAGGGTGTCCTTTTCTGTTTCACAAAATGAGTCACAGACCCAATCATACAATAAAGAGAATGCGAGACCAGAAAACAATTGTCTTTATTCCTCCTTGTCTTTATGGAAAATAATGACACAGAGTTTGCAATATTATATGATTATCTTTTTAACAATCCTCATAAATTATGCACATATATTCGCACATAACTCATTTATTCCTATCCAACTGGCTCTCTTATTACACATTTGCTTGCTTCATTAATGCAATATTCCTCTTTCCTGTCCTCTCATAAAAAAAAAAAAAAACCAAACAAAACCTACTTCTGTCTCTACAGAAGAAAGTTTGAAAGTCTATTAAACTTAAATTGCCCAGTAGTTGGGATCCAGGCAACAAATAATCTTCATTAAAGAAAATAACTAAGGAGCGAGTGCTGAAAGGCCAAAGAGTAGAAGACAGAATGTATCTATAAGAGGAGAAATGAATGAGGAGAAAAGGAGAAGAGCCAGAGAAGTTAATGCACAGTCAGCTTTTGAACTGGAGAATCTGTAAGAGCAATTGGCTTCAGAGCCAAAGACATGCAGCATTACTATAGATTTCTGGATAATTAGGCTTGAGGAAGACTAAGTGATATATTCACCTACTGCATTTATGCTTTTTTAAAGGGGATTTTTTTCCCCTGTATGCCATGGGTCTGAGACTTCAGACTTTTCGAAGACTGTAACATACAATGAGGGCAAAGATTTGTGTAATATCTCTGGCTTTATCATTTTTTCCTCCCTCTTGAAGGAAGGGTCAGTTAATTTGGCTGCTGTTCTTTCCCCCGCAGTCTTTTAGCCTTAGACGAGGTGTTTCTAATGCCTGAATTGTCTTACTTTTCTGACCACTCTTAGAGGCCACTGAACTTAGTGGCCATATTCCTATTACCTTAATAGCCTAGAAATAGGCCCTGAGATCACAACAATTCACACTTTCAAAAAGATGTCTAGCAGGAATGAGTCCCCTTTCCATGAATATCACAGTAGAAACAATAGTCCAGGGGAGACAAATTCAACAGGTTGTATAGTATGCAGTTCTCTGCATTTGGTTGAGTCTGACCCTCATAACTTGCTATCTGGAAAACTGCAGCCAGCATGACTCTCTTACGTTCCTATTTTTCCTATAAGCACTTTCATCTATAAACACCTTCATCTAACAGAGCATCTGGTTCCCCACAGACATTACCCCATTCGGGGTGTGGATTTTTACTTTTCTCAGTACTAAGAAAAGGATCCCTGAAGAATAGGATGTCTCTGCTGTTGGCTTACCTAACCAGAGGCAATGAGGAAGAAAGACAAGCGTAGACAACGGCAAGATAAAGATTGTGACAGAAATGCCGGCTGAAAACTCAGAGAACGCCGCTGCCAGCTACTCCTGAAGTCGGTGACTTCAATTAAAAATGAAATTCCCCGAGTGCATCGCTTAACTTTCCATGTAAGCATTTGGAGTGGATCTTAAGTGGTGTAGAAATGTCTGCAGAGAGACAAATTTTCCCATAAATGATCCCCTTGTCACTCTGATGGACTTCACCAAACTAAATAAAGAAGTATCTAGGGAAAAAAAGAAGAGAGTAACAACATAAATAGCATCAGTCATCACTGGCAACCCCTCGCAGTGGAGGATGATTGTCTTCCATGATTTTCTTATTGGTGGGTCCATAGATAGCTGACGAAGCCTGTCCAGAATTGACAGATGCTCCTGTAGCTCAGGCACATGTTTCTGTGTGGGGTTGGTGGCTCTGGGCTCTTGGTTAGGGCCATGACGTGCTGTTTCTGCCACTCCCATGTTTCCATTTCCTGTGGCCAGCATAAGGGTTCAAAATACTGAGATTCTTCCATTTGGGGCAATCGTGGGCGATAGTCCCTGATGAGTTGATATCAAAGTTGCATTTGTCCAGGTTGGCCTGAGGGTGTCCTTGAAGAGCTTTCTCTGCCCTCCTATTGAGCGTGTGCTTTGACTGAGACGGGAGGATAAAACTTGCTTTGAGAGTCTGGAGTCGGACATCCGTAGGACGTCGCTGGCCCAGCAAAACTGATGTTGGAAGATCATCGCCTTGGTGCTCAAGGTGTTTGCTAATGTTGGTGCATCTGCCCACCCACTGGATTACATGAATGACATAAATAAACCTCCACATGGAGTCAGTAATACACAGAGGGCATCTTTACACGTGCTCCAGGGGTGCGAGAGGTGCTTTAATTGAAGTGGCTCTGCCAGCTGCTCTAATTAAAGCACCCACAGCATCTCATGAATTCAGCATCCCACACTTCAAAATGGTGATGGGGATGCTTTAACTAGAGCTTGTTTGATGAGCTTTAGTTAAAGTGCCCACACTGCCATTTTGAAGTGCAGAGACACTGAATACACAAGACATGGGGGCTGTTGGAGCATGCTGATTAACTTGATTAATCAAGTCTGCTCTGATGCAGGGTCAAATGGCGTGTCACGGCACATCTACAGGCACCCAGCATTTCTATCTGTGACAGGATTACTTCGTTAGAAACATCTTTCCAATGTATCCCCAGCATCCGGCTGACAAAAAAGAATTGCTCATGATGAAAGTAAGTGAGATCTGCAGTACGCCTTTTTGTCCGGTAGGGTCAGGTAGAGGCATTCAAGACAGCACCTCTCCTTTGAAGAGCTAGAAAATGCCATGTCTGAGACTCTACACAAAAGGGCATTGCAAGGATTAAGAAGCAATCATTAGGTGTACCGAAGATGCGTGCACAATGATGCGGCGACTCCATCAATCCTGCAGCAACTGCAGCCCAGCTGTGCAGGACACAAGGTGAGGATGTCTTCAATAAATCCCAGAGCAAAATATGTGCATCATGGTTCACCTGATTTGAACTCTGCAATTGTTCACTGTTGTAGGGAGCTACTTACAAGGACAGGGATGCACGCTGCACAGTAACCACTTTTTCTCTTGAACTGTCATTCCCATCACAAATTGAGATCATCAATATGTTAAAAAAGATGAAACAGATTGAGAATGACATGGGATCAGGACAGGAGACTTAATGTGAAAGCTTAGGAAGAGAATTAAAGAGACTTTTGAAAGGCCTGTGATATCTTGAGCGAGTTTGAACTGTACAGCAAAAGTGTTTCTTGCTAAGTCCACTGAGCAGGTGCATTTTATATTTTACCTTGTATCGTATGAGGAAATTCTCAAACATGCTACATGCTTCTCCTCCAACGTGGGCTATTTGACACACTACAGCTCAGCCGAGTTCATTAAAGATATATAACTTAGCTATCCAAAGGGTAAAAATCAAGTGAACAGAGCATGTGAGTGATGATTTGAAGGAATAGGGAGCTGATGATTGCTCCCAGAAGTGATGTACAAAAATAGACTGTTCCTCATGAAACAAAGCAGTGTTTGAGAATTGTACACAGACACGCTGGAGCAGACCTATGAGTCTTCTTATCTCTCTTAATAGCTGTCTCTGTTTCTAGACTCAAGGCCAGACCCAGTTTGACCTTGGAGCTGCCTGAATGGGACTATTTGCTTCCAAAAAGCAATCCAGTTGGCTTTGCTCCACAATATTTTCATGGCAAATTTCCCTCTGCTTAGCCTTCCTGGGGTACCCAAAAGTGGCCTGTTGTTCTGAGAAGCGACCCATTTTGTTAGCTCAGGTGCCGAATTCCTGGCTAACTTCTGTTGCGACATACTTTGATGCCGGGGAAGTGCCCATATGTCTAGGAGGGCCGGGTCCTTTAGACTTGCTCTGAGTGCACCTTCCTTCTGCTAAATTCATCTAGACAGTACAGAGGATTTAATGCAACACGCTTCCCCCACAAAGAGTCTAGTAACTAGAGCTAGCCAAGGAAGAGGAAGTCTAGTCTCCACTTTATTCTGAAGGATTTGAAACTTCTTCATCATTTTTTCAGGAGTGTGCTTTCCTCTCTCGTGCCTGTGAGCTGGTGGAAACACAAAGGAGCAGAAGAAGGCTGTCTTTTTCTTCGGACCCTGGGACTCTTGCATGCTTGGCTGCCCAGTGACCTGCCCTCCACGGGAAGGAGGAAGAATCCCTTCACCCAGCGGTTCATGTTCGCTTTTGGGATACAGGACATAGAGGTTTGCAATCTCCCCAGAGAAAACAACCCCAGGACTCTCTAACCATTAGGACAGTGGGTAAAATCTCCTTGACTTTCCAGGTGGTGTTGGCCTTTTTACAACTGGCAGCAAACTGAGGTTCTCATCATCCCGCCTGAGTCAGGTGTCTCAGGGCTCATCTCTTCTTCATCAACAGCGTGTCCTGGCTGAGGCATGCCCCAAACTCTCTAACCCACTCCCAGTGCCATGTTTCAAATCCAGAAGAGAGGTGGTGAGGTTTCTCTGTGGATGTCCCCACATAGTTAGGTGGACCTCTGTCTCCATTGCCCATGAAAGTGGCTTCTGAGGACAATGCTGGAGTATAGATCAGAGGAGAGTACGGCTGGGAGGGACCTCCACACCTTGCTCCAGATAGGATCATCCCTGACTAAACCATCATAGTCAATGATCTTTCTAACCTACTCTTGAAAACTTCCAAGGATGGAGATGCTGCAACTTCTCTAGACAGCCTGCTCCACTGCTTGACCTTTCTCATAGTCAGAAAGTCCCTCCTCACTTTCAACCTAAATTTGAAGCTATTGTCCCTTACAGCCACAGAGAAAAGCCCATCTCCATCCTCCCTGTAATTGCCCTTCAAGTATTTGAAGACTATCATCCCCCCACTGTCTTCTTTTCTCCAGACTAAATCAACCTCAGCTTTTCAGCCTTTCCAAATAAGTCTTTCTTCCCAGGCCCCTAATCATTTTTCTGGACAGAGTACTTCAGGTGAGACCTCAACAGTGTTGAATAGGGTGGGAAAAATTGCTTCTCTTTATTTGCAAAATATTCCCTGTTGATACAACCCAATATGTTGAGTTGGTTTTTTTGCCACAAAAGTATTCATATTTAATTAGCTTGTGTTCATATATTATGATCTACTGTAATCCCCCAAATATATTTCTGGATACAAAAACATACAAAATATATATCCAGATTTAGAGCATTTAAGTAGTAGCAGATGGCAGGGGGGTTATTTAGGAACAATCGAGCCAAAATACACTGCTGTCTTGGTATAGGCATACGCTGAGGACAAGAATTCAAGTGCATCCCTGGGCTTACTGTTTCCTGCTGGCTACCTCTAGCTGTAGCTGAGCTTTCTGAATTATCCTGGGGCAGTGCCTGTTTAGCTCTGTTCTCTGTGTATAGAGGTTGGTCACCTAAACTCAGCCAGACTGGATCATTCTTCGAAAGGGCGCCATCATCTCCATGGACTGCACAAGGATCCTAGGCCTGTGATTCGCAGTGTTTCTTAGACTCCAGGCACCTCTGAGAAAATCTCAGCTCTAAGCTTTCACTTGTTTTTTTTGACCACAAAAAAATAATAGAGCAATTTTTCTGTTTCAAAGAAGTCAGGAAGTCCACAGAAGGGCACAGTTATTTTGACACTATAGATTCCTGTTGGAAATCTTTCAGTTTATTGTCTGAGTGATATGTAGGTGCTTGCACACCTAACAGTGCTAATATTGTGTGGCCCCCTATGACACCTTTAAAAGGATCTCAAGGCACCCTAGTGTGCCACACACCCAGGTTGAGAATCACTGCCCTAAGCTTTTAAACCTGACAAACCTGGGTTATTATCCCATATCAAGGTACCTAGATTTTAGGACTTTTGATGCTTCTAAGACCTTTGTATCTAGACCCTGTCAGAATTTTTTTTTTTTGCCTAAACAAAATTTAGATTAAAAATGTTAATTTAAGAAAACTCATGAAACCTTTTCATTTTGATTGACGTCTTCTTTTATTTTCACCGGGTGGTTTCTCTCTTCTTTTTTCTTCTCCTTGAAAGTATAAACCAAGAGGAAAAAGTTCGTTACCTCCCCCCACCCCCCCACCCCAACTGAGAACTAAGACTTTTTTGGCAGGGCAAACTGGAGAAGGTTGAAAAATATTTCTCCTAAATAAACATTTTTGCCTCGAAACATCTTCATGGAATTCTACAGCATTTTTCAACCGGTATTCATTATAATTGATGAATTTGCATGTTGTCTCCAGTACAGCAAATGTAAAACCTGGCACTTGATACCTGTAGAGTAAGATCCCAATTTTGGAGCTTGAGGCTGATACAAAGGGTTTTCATTTGTGGGATTTCAGTTGCTTGCATCAAAGGGAATTCCATAATCTAATACTGAGGAAGCATTTCTTAACTCATAGGAAGGAAGCATGGTTTTCTGTTGCCCCAGATTTTTCATTTCTGACTTGTATGTCATTAGATCACATTTCATCATTCTAATTCAGCGTGGCAAACTAGCCCAGTCAAGAAAAATATACTGCTTGACCTTTACTGCTTAACTATGATAAGGGCGGGGGGGACTGATATTTTCCTGGTCTCCCACTAAAATTACTTGCCCCTAGCAAATGGGTTCTGAGAATTGTGCAAACCCACTAAATAACTCTTCTTCCACCTCCATATGTATCTCTTTCAAAAGGAGTTACACGGCTACCATGATTCTCTTTAACAAGCAGCTTGGAAATGTAGGTTCATGTGGGATCAGAAGGAAACATCTTTCCCTGCAATCTGAACCCTTCTCAAGTTTAAGCTGTGCGGTGGATTGCTGTTAAATGTTTTGCATTCATCACACATGAATTAGTCACTTGTGCCTTTTTTAAGAGGCAGTGGGCACATCTATATAAGCCGTTTACTGTGGAGTTTCCTAATCACATTTGCAGCAAAGATCTCAGTGTTTACACCTGTGGCCCTATTAGGGTGCAGGACACTAATAAACTAATAATATTTACAAATGCTATCCTGCTGCAGAGTTTTTTTTCATGAACAGAGCCACACGTGTAGATGCTGACATGGCTGGCTGGGGCAGGATGGTGCTTCAGTGCAGGGGCTACCTGTTGACTAGCCAAACACTGAAGCTCCCTCATGCCCTAGCCAGCACCTCCACAACACATTGAGCCACGTCAGAACAGCCCCAGGCTGGCAGGCTACTTTCCAGGCACCTGGCCAGCTCGGGCTGCTCTGCCCCTGCTCAACAAGGTGCAGTCCCAGGTGCACGTTCAACTAGTGCGCCCAGGAGTAATACACTCCAGCACAACATGCACCAGAATTTATTGCTTCATATGAATACCGTGTGTAGACACACCCAACGTGTAGTTATGTAACAAGGCACCCTCTTGAATATATCTCTACCATATAAATCAGAGAAGTGTTTTGCAGCTAAGACTAAAGGTGCTGTTAAAGGTTATTTTGAAAACATTTCGAATTTGTGGAATATGATGCCATTATGAAGTTTGAATAGTTTCAGAGCAATCACTGGTTAAGGCTCAATGCCACCTCGGACATGCACAACCGTGACTTGCCACTAGAAGGCCCAGAAAGCAGGGCCGTAGACAAGAGCCAGGACTTGATCCCTCCTATGGAGAGAGAGGAGGGGAGAGGGCGTCATGTAGCTCAGAGCCACCATGTGGTTTCCTTTACTCAGGAGCCAGCTAGAGCCATGGGTGGGAGG
The DNA here is from genome assembly GCF_052110815.1 of Crocodylus siamensis. Lineage (NCBI taxonomy): Eukaryota > Metazoa > Chordata > Crocodylia > Crocodylidae > Crocodylus > Crocodylus siamensis. Next base: position 7,842,238 of record NC_143397.1, read on the forward strand.
GGGAAAGTATCGAAAAATGTACAGTTTTAGGTAACAGGATGGGGGAGCAGGAGAAGTAAAGAGAAGGTAGTGAAAAATAAATACTACTACTACTAATATTACTACTGCTCATAAATGGACCAATATCTTGCATGTGTTTCACTGAATTAGGATTGGGTTGGGGGAGCTGGGTTAGCACTCACACCAGCTGAAACCCAGTGAGACTGCTGTATGGGGTGGGTAAGCAGGGTGCTGACAGACCTATTTCAAATGAATAGCAGTTCAGTTCAAATGAATACCCTGGGGGAGGAGAAACTGTGCCATAGTTCAGTGGCTACAGCAATGAAGAGAGGTGGGTTGGTGACAAGGAGGTGGTAGACCGGTGCTAAAAGTCAATTGCCCATGCTTATTAGTGGTTAATTAGCTTTTTAACCACTCCCCTTGCACGAACAGCCAGCCAAGTGCATGGGGGTGTTCGAGCAACAGTAAACTGATGAGCTACATACCCCTGGGTGCTCACAGCTGCCCCTACCCCTAAGGGTAGAAGTGGGTGCTGTCTCGGGGTCAGCACCACCTCCCTGAGTTCAGGCGAGTTGAAAATTTGCCTGAAGAGAAAAGGCTTGGGGGGGCCTGGGAATGGTGTATTTTGGGATGCTGGAGGAATGAGAGAGTGTTTTATCTCCCTGGAGCAGACTAACAATACCATAGAACAACCGTGGTTAAAATGAATCAAAGTGAACCCTTGCTTGAATTGGCATAACTTTAAAGTGTTTGGGTGGCACTTAGCCTGGGTTGACACACTCGGATGGGTGAATGCTCCCATTTTAAGGGCCTTTATGATTGTTTCAAGGTAACCTGTAAGACCACCCTAATTTCATATGGTTCTGATTATTAGTTTGACTTGAAGAGACTGAGAGCTAAGGAACTTAAAGCCTCTCAAAAGAGATTCCCAGTTCCTGGATAATCATTAATGCAGTGTTGTTACTTGCTGCAAGTTACTTAGACCTAACGGGCATTTTTACATGTGCTCTGGGAAGGGGGAGGAGGTGGTGGGGGGGTGGGCAGGGATGTAGTGGGTGCTTTAATTAAAGTGCCCCATCCCCACTGCCATGCTGAAGCACAGGGATGCTTATACATGAGATGCGGATGTTGGCTGGAGGATGCTCGATTAATTGAGTCTGCTCTGATGAGTTGTAATTACAGCAGGTCGGAGCAGCTTCCCAGCATATCTACAGGCACCCAAAGGGCTCAAGGGTGTTCAGTCAATGTAGAGCCTCATTCCTTGAAAAAAAAAAAATCTTGCAGAAAAGGAAGCACCAAGGTAGCAACAAGCTACACCAGTCACTTTTTAATCCATGAATACACGTGGTAACATGATGCAAATTATAGTCTTTCCTTCATGTGGAATGACTATGCACTACACAATACTTGAAGATCTGCTGTAGCAGCTGTGTTGTACCACAATGTGGTTAAAGTTATATCAAATGCAGAATATTTTGTGTGCGCTAAATTTTGACTTCAGAATTGCTTCCCTTTCTGAAAAGGAATGAAAATTTGTCATATTGAGAATTGATGAAAAATGAAAATTTTGGAAAAGTTTCTAATAAGAAGTCAAAATAGAAAATATTTCTACTTTGATCAAACTGCTTTGATAGTTCAGGATATTTTCCTCCATTTTGAAGGAATATTTTTGAAGTAAAGACAATAATTTGGTGTTGATTTAAATGGGATTCCACACCCCTTTTTGTTCTCCCTGAGTGATTTTTTAAATCAAAATTTATGCTTTTCTATTGAAAATACTGGATTTAATTACTCTCTGTTTTCCAATGGAAATATGTATTTTTTCAGTAAAAATGTGGGTGAGCTCTAAATCATTAGATGTATTTGAACATATGATCATTGGACTTATTTCAGGAGTGGGAAATACAACTGAGCAAAATCCTACCCTTATATCATATAGGGAATTCTGGCATTTCAATATTATTTTTCAGTCTGAATGAGACAAAAAAAAATTGAAACAGTGAAATTGTCTATGGAACAGAAAATCCTAAAAACAGTGATTTGCAAATATCTAAATGCTTTATTGCAATACTCCTATGGGAACATTTCAACTCTCTGAAAACTCAAATGTTTCATTTTGGTTTATGGAACAACTCAAATGCGTGTCTGGTATCCTTGGCTCTCATAATTCATGGACAGTGACAGCTACAAAATCACACGAACACAACCATACGTGTTTGGGTCATTTTAACATTATCCTGTCTTTCTTTCTTGTGTATTGACTTATGGGATACATTACAGTCCTTTATTCTTTCCTATGGAAAGTCCTATCCAGACTTCTTCCCTATGGTGCACTTAGCCTCCTGGCTTTTGCAGAAGAATTTGCACCCTGAGGAGCTTTCAGCCAGTTCTGCAAAGCCAAGTTCAATCTTTAAATACCCAACATCTCTCTGCCCTCTTAAGGGACGAGAAAGCGAGCCCCTTTCTGCTGTGGTCCCAGCTCAGCAGTCTGACCCTTCCTTGCAGCAAACTTTTCCCTTCATAGCTTGCTTCCTCTTCTTCCTTGCTTTTTCTTTTGGGAGTTTTAAAGCTCCCAGTGGGACACTCTTTCATTACCCAAATACCCCTCGGCTTTCTAACAGAGCTGACTGTTCCTCCTTGTCAGAAGAGAAGCAGAGAACTGCATTATCAGATATGTGGAGGACCAGGAGTTTTGGTCCCTAGGAGATGATAGGACTGGAGCCTCAACTCCAAGGCAGTACAGATAGTCAGAGATGACCCTAGCAGGGTCTGGGACCCAGGGAAAGTCACCCTGTGTGGGGCCCGGATGGGATGTGAAGAAGCTGGTGGTGGTGGCAGTGGCGAGCAGCTGGACATGAAGTCATCAGTGGTAGCAGCGGTGGCCCAGAGCCAACAGCACTAGGCCAGCCCTGCAGGAGGGGCTGCAGCTGCTCTGCCTGGCCCAGGATGGTTGCCCCGATTCCCGCCTGCCCCCCTCAGCCCCCCGAGACATCCCATAGACAGTGCAATTCAACGTTTGGTTCAACTGAACCCAACCAAAATATTTTCAGTAAGTTTGTGAAGCGAACTATTCTAAGTCGGGTTGAATAAAATAGAAAGAGCAATGGAACTTGAGGTGCATAACAGAGAGGGCTTCTTGATCCAAGGAAATGCTACGGGACACAGCCTTTGAGAGGAGATCGTTTTGAACTAGGTATGACCTTTCTGCAGGGAAAAGAGTATATGCTTTATTTCCATGCACAGCCTTCTCAGGGTTAACCATTCAGAGGATACTATCATCCCACAGCTGGAGTGGCCATGGTAGAGACCCATACATTGCCACAGTTAGGTCTCCAGTGGTAACCTTTCTGGAAGCAATTCTACCAGGTGTGGACATCATAGCTTCTCAGCTGACATGGAGACTCCTGCTAGCTGAACCATAGGCACTGTGCCAGACCTGTCGCAGCTGGAAGTTGCTCCTTGTACATATTGCACTCACGCTATGCACCACATCACTTTCAATCCGTGTTGAAAGCTGTATCAGCACGTATGTAACAGCATCAAGTTATGGAAGAGGGGCAAAGTGTTCGCTGCCTTATACATGTGTTTCAAACAGAAGCAGCAAAGCAGAGAGCGTAGTCACACAGCAGACAATGGTTTAATTTCAGCAACCAGTATGCAACAGGGAATTGTCCCATGTAGCTAGGGTTTTATAGCCTTTTAACTGAGCCTTAAACACAGAAGATGCTGGGAATATAACAACACAGCGAGGTGCTACCAGTATTTAAAGAGAGCGCCAACAAAAATGTTCCCTGTTAGCCAGTGATAAAACCCCATGTACTAAGGCAATACATACTTGTAGAGAGGAGGAGGATGAGATGGGGAATCTATTTATTTCTTTTCCAAGTTAAATAAAGATAGTTTTTTATGACCATAACCAAGGTAGGGAGTTTCACTGCTTGGCAAACTAACTTATGCTTACACTTGGTTCATGGGGATAGATATAATATTTGAAGGCCAGATTCTGATTTTGGCTATCTCCGAGTAAACAGCTGCGGTGAACTATTTGCAATATAAGTGCCTTCAGTTATTATTTTATTTATTTGATTTAAAACCTTTTCCACTCCATATGGCTTCCTGCTGTAGAGCATTTGTGTAAAACTTTGAATGAAGGATGCAATAGAAGAAGCAGCTGTGTTGAATTATTACTGTAACATGTAACCTCGCTAAAAACGGTGCACAGAATATAGCTCTGATACACAATATACCTCTACTGACCTGGAGCTAAAAACAGCACCATCTGGTGTGCTTATCTGTTGTTTTTATGAGTGCGCGCGAGGTTTTTGGCTCGCCTACTAAGCGAAGGTGAGAGGAGATTTTCATCCTCTTTGTGTGGGCTGAAGCACAATTTATTCCCCTTCATCTCCTTTAACTCTAAGTGGTTCAGGTACAAGAGTGCCCATGACAGACCCCCAAAGGTCCTAAGTAAAGCAGAGCCAAATCTTCCCTCCATATCCTCTGTGTTTGTTCACTAGCATACTGATGATTGCGCAAGCCTCGACCAAAGACTTTTAATAACATAGCAAAGAACATGGCTTTAGGTACCAAACATGTTTTCTACTCCAACGCCATCAAAGCACTTTTTCTTCTAAAAGGTAATATTGTGATGAATCTATAAAGCTACTATAATAGCCATCGTGCTTCCTAAAGTAGCTCATACACATTTTTGAATGTTAGAATCTCTTTAAGTGGCAGTCGAAATAATGGATGGGAATGCAAATTGAACTGTAGTTCTTTTTCCTTTTAATATCACTAAATGCTCTTTAATTTCCACCTGGACAGTGACCTGAGTTAAGCTAAAAGCTCATTGCATTTAGCCTGTCACCTGAAAGGAAGCATCTCAGTGAGCTGTCTGTTCCCCAACTCGCATTGCTGCTATTTTGAACAAGCTCAGATCTGATGCTGGACAAAATCCCACCAACTTCTGGCCCAAAGCAGGCAAAGCAGACTAACATCTTTGTTGGCTATGAATTGCTAAGAGATTCTTAAGATGGCAGTTCCAGAAAGCATGGAGAAATGGAGCTCATTTGAAGAAGCAGCCACTTCAGGTTGCTTCTTCTGCCAAACTCTCTCGTCTACCAAACTAGCTTGGAGCCCATAATATCCTGATGAGAAGCGAAGCCTGTAAGCAATAAATTACCTGGGTGTTACACTGCTAAGGAATGATTATTTCATGTATATATACAAATAACTTAAGGGGATATTCTAAAGGTTATTTTTTTTAAAGCTAAAAATGTAAGAACTACCTTTTACCTCAATCTTTTTCTCGGTCATGTCTTCTGAAGCAAATGAGTAACACAAAGCTAAATGTGTCGGAGTCTGGCATTTGACGTGTTTCATTAAAAAAACAAACAAACAAACCAAACAAACAAAAAAGAAAAAAGAAAAACATCTCATGAGCACTTGCCACATGTCAAAAGGAAGATTGTGCCAGAATGAGACTAACCAGGTAGTAAGACCATACCGACTGTGCAACTTCAATAGGTTTCCCTTTTTTTTTTTTAAACAATGGTCACATCTCATATTTTTTGCCCCAATTGATGCAACATGAAAAGTGTATTAATTTATTTGAAAGGAAAAGGACAATTTTATAAATGCTTTCCATAAATAAGTGCGGATTCTTTTAGGCTTTTAAACAGGCATCAGTAGTTGTAGCCCAGGCGTCTGAAATAACATGAGAGTCTCATTAACTTCGGTATCAGCTGAATCAGAAATACTGTAAGGATGGCCTTTGCCTGGTAACGTTAATAGCTTTGCTTCAAGTTTAAACACAGAAAAAGGGTAGAGAGAGAAGCACAAACATGAAGACAAAAAAAGTTTAGCTAAACTTTTTTAGAAGGTTTAAATTTCTTTCTAGCTTTAGATAGAGATTTGTATTAACTCTTTTATCCACCCCAGTTTATCTCCTCAGGCAATCCTTCTTTCAGTTTGACTTCCTGACACATCACTGAAGACCTGATTTTAATGGGACAGTATGAGTGACACTCATTTCTGAAGCCATATGTTAGTGCCACTTAATTTCTTTTGCACTATTCTAGTACCACCTCCTCATTGAGACATTTTGCTACTGCTTTCCTGAGAACTTAGTCTAGTTCCATGTCATTTCTGTGACTTATTTCACTTTTTGAGAGTTATTTTAATGTCCTGAAAATGTTGGACCTGAATGTCAAATGAGACCCCTGCTCATTATATCCTGCCCTCTTGATATGCCTATTTTATTTCCATTCCTACTGTTAATTTGGTGCTGGCCTGTGTCTATCAGCATAACTCCATAGATCAAAGCAGCAGTTTCTCCTCTTAATGTATTTAGGAGAAGGATTATATGATGTGGTTGTCTGTGATTTCAAAATACAGGACTATCCCTTCTAGTCCTGCCATAAAATAATAGAAAAGGGATCTCAAGTGCATTCCTCCAGTTGGAGGCAGGATCAGCTCTACCTACACTGTTCCTGACAGATATTTGTGGAAATTGCTCTTAAAAAAAAGAAGTTGTGAGTAATTCAGCAGGTGGATTCCCTTGGTAACCCGTTCTGGTGTAGGGTATTTCTATGTCTAATTATGTCCATTCCATTATCTGTCCAGGAGAAACTGATGGGTGGACTACCTTTACCCTTAAGTAGTCCTAGGGCACATCTACGTGTGATGCTACGCCACTGTAGCAGCGCACTAGGGTGACATAGTGTCCATTGGTGTCTACACATGACAAGCAGCTACTTTGCTGTAGTGGTGTGCTCCCCCATTATAGCGCTTATTGGCGACATGTAGGGGGTGCACGTGCCTGCACGTTCACCCCTTGAATGTGGTGGTGCAACCCCTGCAAAAAGGTGCCACTGACACTGCCCGTGGCACCAGCGGGCGGTCACCACTCACCACCACCCCCACCCCAGTCTCACTGCCTGTACTGCCGGTGGCGTCTGTGGGCAGTCCATGATCGCTGCTGGCCTCTGCTGATGTTGCCGGTGGCATCTGCGGGTGGTCACTGACCACTGGACAGCACTTGACACCCCCTGCACCTCGCCACCGACAGCGCCGCCACTGCCTGCAGGAGCTTGCCATGCCCCCCCAGCCTCCGGGTGCATGCGGCATTCGTGATAGCGTGCTGCTATGATGACGTAGCTGCTAAAAATAACTACGTGCCGCATGGACAGCAATTACTGCGCCTTGCTTTAGTACTTCCACTGTTCTTCCTGTGGGATATTCCAGGTCTTTTCTGTACTGAAAATGCCTCACAAGCACATTTCACTCAGAAGAAAAGGTGCTGCTGTGGCCTGCAATATTTCTCCAGTTCTCCTGTTTAAGGATAGTTCAGTCTCAACCTTGACATCTTGGATGCTTCATTTTTAAACTCTAAAACTTTAGGCAGGCTCTCAGTTGGTATAAAGAGGAATTAATTTGGAGGAGCTATGTTGATTCACACCACTTAGTATCTGGTTCTTGGAGCCTATTGCACTATACTATACGTATTCCTTGCTCTACACATACTTCTCACGCAGCCTTTATAAGAAATGCTATTAAGCCAAAAGGTTTGTTTCCTTATACTTTTCCCAGCAGATCCCAGAAGTGAAGCAATCTCTTTCTCTCTTTCTCCCTCATTCTCTCTCTCTTTTGTCTTAAAAGAGAGAAGCTCCATCCCCCCACTTCCATGATTTCATTACAACCTTAGAAAAGAACCAAAGTTTAGGTGTCCCCCGAGTCTCAAAATATTAACAACTAAATCCTAACTGTCTGAAATACATATGCACATGAGAAAATATTTGTGAGGGTTTTTCTCTCTGAAGTGTATCTATTCATGTTGATCTAATACGTGGATAATGGTTTTAAGTTCCCCCTCCACTTCACTTTTCTATAAAGACTCGAGCACTGATATTTCCACATAGCGTCTTCCTCATTGCCCCCCCGCCCTGCACGTGCACACAAGCACCTCACATATGTGCATGCCTGAGAAATATTCAAGAAGACCATATTCAGGTGGAGGCAGTCCCGGTGCAGTGATCTCACAGCGAGTGTTATGTTATGGGTTCAACAGTATGGTAATGTTTCCCTGGGTGCCCATGCTCAGAGTGCTTTAAATTTCTCCAGCAGCTCCGAGCTGTGATTTATGACAGTATTTCAGACTTGCTGTTCACTGTAAGCCTGAAGGGAGAATGGAGGTGAGTTTGGGAGCTTCTTCAAAATTACATCAGAGAAGCTGCTGGGGTTGAAATCTCTTTAAATAGGGGCTCCATCCAGCTCAAGGTCAAAAAGAGAGCAGCCCATCATCACTGTACTTGCCATTTGGAAATACCCATTGTCATGCATTTACTGTAGCTAGATCCATTTGTATTGTTGCATCAGTGGGTAAAGGACAATTGTCCCCATTTGGGTAAAGCACACTGGTCAATTTTACATTGTAGTTTGCTGTTTCATTAAAAGTCTCCGAGGGAGGAAAAGTATCTTTCATGAGAAGACAAGCCGAGGCACAGCCTGCATCCAATCTAACCTTTCTCAAGCCATCCTATTTATGCAACCGAATGCTTCCCATCACAGAATATTAAGAGGAAAGTCTATTCATTGAATTCACAATCAGAACCTATCTCAAATTAAAGAAGTGGGTAGATAACTTTTAGACTTCCTCCATATATAAGTGGGGACATAGTTTTCCATGCCCGTTGTGCAGTGTCACTCTGCAAAATGAGCATAGGAGGACTCTAACTGGTTTAAGTGAGAGGAAAATTGTCATATAATTCATAGGAAGAGCACAGCAGATGCTTCCTCGGCCTGATGAAGGGTGTTTGTACCTGAAAGCGTGGAAAGAAGAATTTTTTCCAACTATTTTAGTTGGACTAAAAGATACCAGATTTACCCAAAGAACTCTGCCTGCCAATATGATGAACAAACATCCCTGTGTTTTGTACTTGTGTATATGATTTGAGGCAGTGAAGAAAGAGGCTTTCAGTGAGCATGTTGATATTTAGACAGAGGAGATTGATATAGCCCCTGCTCAATGTGCTTCTTCCAAAAGGTTTGCACTTCGGGAAATGTCACAAAAGAAGCATGTCCCAGAATGACTGCTAATGGTCTTAACTGCTGGTTCTAAGCAGAACAGCTCCCAGCCAGGATACTTCTGGGGTGGCACATAAAGGAGCTTTATAGCCAGCCTATCTCCTCTGCACCATCCTGAATTGTGCTGAGAAAAGAACAGACATGACATAGAGTCTTGGCCAATTCCTTTTTATTTCAGAAGGACTTGATAAGGATCCTACTGTGTCCCATTCTTGGTGAAGGGGACCCACATAGCTGGTCACAGGAGGACTATCCCAAGTCAGAGGCATCCTCCAGTGTAACAGAACTGATGTAGCAGTTTTAAGCTGTCTTTCTTCTCTCCATGGCTGCAGTTTTGGTCCTTTGAGTCACTGGCATCATGCATAACTAGGTCAATCCTGTTGCTCTTCTAGTTTATGTAGGATATCCACTTCACAACCATCCCAGTCAGGACCAGCATAGGAAGTGCAAAAAATGGCTAAAAGTCCACCACCCATTCTACATAAGAAGTATCAGACCTTAAAGGAGTGCAATCTAAATAGACAAGTTGGGTGGATGGGATGACAAAGGTGTTACATGACCAGAAAGGACTGGGATTCAGTCTTTTTCTTTTCTTTTTTTTTTGCTTTAGTCAAGCCAGAGGAAGTCTATTTAAGGGCTAACTTATAGCCTCTGCTGGCTATTTAGTTTGGAATTATTATTGGAAGAGTGTTTTAAAGTTATCTGGACTAATTAGCTAATGTTTATAAAGCTCCTTAAAGATGGAAAGCACTGTATAAATGCTAAGTATTATTATGAAGTGTAAATTGTGTAGTTCAGCCATTTCAGAGCTCAGTGATAAAATAAGGAAAGTGGAAAGGATATTATGGACTGATTCATTTATCAAGGAAGTATTTTTTTCTTCAAGAGAAATGTAAATGTATGTTTCCCCCCAAACACATCTGGTTGTTAGGGTCATAGATGCTGCTACTGAAAGGGCAGCTGGCAGGATCACTATATTAATAAATGCAGATGGTTGTTAGGCCTCTTTTAACTTGCCGGTGTATTTATTTTGGCGGGCCAAAAAGGGCCTCTTCTCTAGGTACTAGCCTACCATCTAGCCCTGCCTAGAGAGCAAATTTATCAATAAACATGTGACTCATGAATAAAGTTAATCAATGTGTGTATTAAAACAAGTTCTACAACATTAGCAATAGTAACAACTGACTACCACTAGAAAACAAAGTAGTTGCTGGGGACTGGATGTGACCCTGGGAGTCCCATCCAGTCTAATATCTAGGTGGCAACCCAGAGCATCAAGGCCTAGTGCAGACAAGAGCCTGTTGCTTCACCTGCCACGCTATCTGAGGATTTTATGCTTTTCCACTCCACACTGGGTACTAGGCATCTCAGTCACAGGGATGGGTGATACTTCACAGTTCCTATGAGGCAGAGCAAGTGGATCAAGCAGGTGTGCCCTCCTATGGCAAGATCCCACAGGTAAGTCATTCTTGGCTCACACAAGTTCCCTATACTTTCACTTGGACACTGCTTACTCTCACCACCAATTGCACCCAGTTCCCAATCGTGCTCACACATGCACGCACAATTGCAGTCTCTCACAATTCCAGTCTCACAGTCAAGATAAAATCCCAATCAATTCCAGTCTCAGTTACATCCGAAATCCAATCATGCACAAGAGCTCATTTGCCAAGTTCATGAATGACACCAAGTTATGGGGAAGCGTAGTCATGCTTGAAGTTAGGCTACAGATGCAAGCAGACCTAGACAGGCTAGCAAGCTGGGTGGATCAGAACCTGATGAAGTTCAAAGTCAAGAAATGTAAAGTGCTAGACCTCGGGACGAGCAACCCCCAACACACCTACAGGTGTGGCAGCACCAAACTGACCAGCACCATTAATGAAAGGGACCTGGGGGTAATAATAGACCACAGTATAACTATGAGCTGGTAGTGTATTATTAGGGCAAACAATACTCCTGCATACATCAATCGATACATCTCTAGGAAAACCAAGGAGGCGATTCTTCCACTCTACTCAGCACTGGTGAGATGGGAGCTGGAGTACTGCAGCTAGGTCTGGGCACTGCATATTAACAAGGACATGGACTATCTTGAGAGAGTCCAGAGAAGAGCCACCCATATGATCAGAGTCTTACATGGCAAGCCATACGAGGAAAGGATGAGGGAGCTGGGCCTGAAGAAAAGGCTGAGAGGGGACCTGGTAGCAGCTTCCCCTACACTGAGGAAACACATCAAGGCCTCAGTGAGCAATTTCCACCAGGGCACCTGAAGGGAAAACTAGGAGTAATGGCCACCAACTCCTGGAAGATTGATTCAGGCTCAACATTAAGAAAAACTTCTTCACAGTCAGACATTGGAATAAGCTACCTCCAGAGGTGGGGCAATAACTTACCCTAGAAATCTTCAAGAGGAGACTGGACGGTCACCTTGCTGGGGTCACCTGATCCCAGTTGTCTTTCCTGCTTGGTGCAGGAGGTTGGATCCAATGATCTTCCAAGGTCCCTTCTGGCCTTACAATTTATGAATCTATAAATGTGTGAATCTATGAATCAATCACACCCAGTCTCACCCTGAGGTGATAATTCACACAGGTTTTATGCTGATCACATCACACCACCTGTCAATCACATCTTCCAACCAACAGTCAATTGAATCACCCTGTCAGTCACTTGTCCATCATACCTGGACCGCTCATAATTGCTCGCAGCACATACTTTATTATCATAATTCTCCCACCATTGTGATTATTTCGGTGTGAGGGGTCTACGCATGCTCCAATCATCTTAACACATGTATCTGGGTCATGACGTCATTGAGGGTAGAAGTTCAGACTGTCTGGAAATGTCAAGTCCTCTCGTCATGCTCACGTGAGCTGTTATCATGGAGATTATCCATTATGGTAAAGCAGGCATGGTTCTGAGTTTGGAGCACGTTGTATGAGCAGGGAGTGCTTGGGAACACCCTGGATGGGGCACATCTCTGCCATGGTACAGCTATTTGAGTTAGGCAGACCTCTGTATGACTCCTTTGGGGAGACCCTGCCAGTGGCAAGGTGTATTGTCCCCACAGTGTCCGCCACGGTTAACCGACAGTGAAGTCCCCAGTGCTGGGGTAGATTATGTCAGTCATTCCTTCTGGTGCAATAGATGCTTTATGTGGTCAACTGTGGCTGGCAATTACTGCCAGTTGTGACACTGATACTGTTGAAACTGGACTACTATCTACCCACTCCCATTATTCCTGTGATATAAACATTTTTTCCAGAATCTGTTCGTCTAGTATTAGATGAACAGACTCTGTTCTCCCTCTGCTGAAAGGGCTGCTCTCCCTCTGCTTAGCTGTAATAAATCATAGACAAGGTGCAAGATGATACCACTGCTTCTTTGAGGAAATGGGCATCAAGAAGCTCTCTCCCTTTAAACTGAAATGCTACAGGAGATTGGCATGTTAACTAATACATGTGGCTAACAAATTTCCAGTATAGCTTGGGTGATTTTGGATCTCATCAAGAATCAAATGAAGAAAACTTGAGTTTGCCAGATACATAGGTCAGACAACTCAAGAAAGACTGATAAAGCAAGTTTTCTTAAAGGACTGGTGCCAGGCATAAGCATTGCCCGTGGTAAATTTGGTTTAATGATGTAACTGAATGGGTGGCACAAGGTTCAAGTCTATTTAAAGTCTATGTAAAATCCACAATTTTACAAATCTATGCACAGACCATGAAATAGAGAATAAGGCTGTAGGCCAATGCTACATTATGTTGCATTTAGTGCTCAGTGGATGTAACTTCACAGTGCTTTGCACCATGAAAAAAGATTGAGGGATGGCACTCAAACATATAGTATAGTTCCTGGGTTGTAGAAAAGCAATAAAATGTCTGCACTGTATATAGGTTCCTCTAGCAGTGTCTTTATATTAGCTCTTAACAAGTATTGTTAGTATTAATTTATACTTTTAGTAGCATCATATAAGGCATGGGTAAGACTTCATTTAGCATACCGCTTACACTTCTGGCCACCAGTGTTCAAAAACAATGATCTTAAACTAGAATGAATTAGAAGAAAGGTCGATAACACAGTTAATGAACTAAAGAGCTTTTCTTATGTTTGACAAGGGGCATGATCACCCTGTACAAGTATATTTGTGGGGGTGAATTTTAGGGAAAGAGAAGAGCTTTCCAGGCTGAAAAAACAACACTAGCACAAGATCAAATGGCTACAAGCTGGCTGCAGATATATTTAAACCGGAAATTAGAAGATTTCTAACTGGGAGAGGAATGGTATTTTGAAATTGTGTTCTGAGAAAAGTGGGGACAAAGAAAATGTATATATCTCAAGCAGACAAAATACATTTTGGTGTCACCTACAAAGCCGCCACACCAATGATGGTCAGGACTGGATGTGTCCAATACAGATAAACGCAGCCGCTTTTGCAAACCTTCTCTACATCACCATTATCCAGCACTTAATATGTACTTAAAGAGGGCTGGCTCTAAGTTAACTTCTTTTCTACAGCCAATATAAGAACTAGATATTCTCCTTTCTTCCTTTGTCCTTCTAGGGTTGTAATGAGAACAAATGGAAGTGACCTTACATTGTGGGACATTCCTTATAGTGTTTTAATACAAATTTCATTACACTGCAAGTCTTGCAGGGTATTCATTAGAACATCCATAAAGTCTTTGTGGAGGGCTTAATAGCTAAAACAAGCTATTGAAATTAGCCAATCATTCTATAATTGAACTCCCTATGAATCTTTTACTGCAGTAAGGTGAAGTAAGTTGCCTGAGGTACTGGATGTATGTTTTAGTGCTTGGCTATGCATGAAATAAATAAATGAAACAGATAAAAGCCACGTGTAGATGTTTGGGATTGTTGCTATGCATGGGATGCTCCTAAATCCAGCTTGGACCTGGGAGTGTTGATCTAGATTGGGGTACATATTTGACTTTCCCTAGCATTCGGGGACTTTTGCATTTGATTGTGACATGAAGTTAATTTCTAATTTAAGGCACTGTGTCATGCACAGAACCTGAAAGAAGTGTTTGGGGATCTTTTTTTTTCAGCTATGGAACTCATATGGGAGCACATGAAACAACTGGCTTTATTGATCAGATGATGATCGCAGTAATGTTGACATTATTACTGAAGTAACACCAGAGGCGGTGTGCATTTTGCCAAGTGATACCCAAACACATAAGAGCTTAAAATGCCCCCAAAGCCTAGAGTCTAAATAGACAGGACAGTGAGGGGAGGAGGAACCGGGGCAAAGAATTTGCACATGGCCCTATATCATCTAATGGAAAAGCAGCGGAAAAGTAGGTCTCCTCACTCTTTGTGCCATTCCCTGATCAAAGACATGACTAGAACAAATACTAAAGAGTTGGTTTGGGGGTTTTTTGCAAACAATGTTTGAAAGACTTGAAATAAGGGTTATTTGTCAGATTGTGAAAAGAAAGTTCTTCTATTAATTGTCTTTTGTGGAGGAAAAAAAAACCATTTTGAATCTTTCCCTTCTTTTTTCTTTAAGGGTGTATTTGATGGCAGACCTCTGCTCCTTTGAACCACGTCCTACAAGTCGCGGTGATATTATCGTAGATGTAAAGAGGTAAATTAGCTACTGTCACTCCATAAAGGGACTTCTGCTTAGCTGAATGATTCTTACATCTAGCAACATAGCACACAACTTGTTGTTGAACAGGTTTGGTAGCCAGGTGTCACTCTGTGTGCAACACAGCTAAAGAATGACTGTCAGAGGCAAGTTCTCCACTACTCTTTAGCAACATCCCTCTCTCTAGTTTTATTTTCCTATGCCTTTACTCAGGTACCAGAGATGTGTATACCTGTGTATACACATCCCAGAGAAGAACAAACTATTTTTGCCCAACTTCTTTTTTTTTTTTTTCAATTGTAATTATTTATTGACCAAAATGTTTCCTTAAGGAAGCGAAAAAGTTTATTCTCTTTGAAATTCTCCTTTTCATATTCACACAAAAGCTAAATGAAGTCCAGTTTTTGGCAAACTCATTTTCGGTTTCCCCTAGGTATGCTTGGTTTGGAAATATGAATTATTTATGGGTTTAGTTTTTCATTGAAAACCTGTCATGGTTTAGACAGAAATTCTATATTTCTTTTGAACAGTTGGTGGTTTTCAAGCAGATCTCATTGATACCCACAAGGGGTTCATTTGAAAATGATTCAGGCAGTCTTAGAAACTGGCTTGTGCCTAAGGGTATTCAGCCCATGGAAGGATCAGCATTGGCATTTGTCTGGTTCAGACTTTTTTTTTTTTTCTTGTAGAGGAGGGATGGGAGATTTGGCCTTTGGAAAAGTAGTGAGCGCCTTAGCTGGGGTGGAGTGTCTCATTCTACAGTTCGAGACAAATGCACTTTCATTTAGCAAGCCCAGAGGTTCCTATGCAGCCAAGATGAAACGGGAAGCACATTTTCTTGCTTATTTCTTTCTGATAATGTTATTGTTCCTGGCCAGTGCTGCAACAGAGGCAGACGCTTGACTCCAGAGACTTTGGGTTATCACCAATGGGGGTGCTGCATTCTGGGATATTGGAGGAAAGAAATGCTCATTTTATCTCCATGGAGCAGACTGAAGTTACCCTAATATGAGCATGGTAGCACGGGTCGGAGTTAATCCTTGCCTGAAGGAACCTGTTCAGCCTCCATAAGAGAAGGCTGAGAGGGATCTAGTTGCCTGTTACAAACTAGTCAGGGGGGACCAGCAGGCATTGGGGGAGTCCCTGTTCCCCCGAGCACTGCCAGGAATGACCAGGAATAACGGTCACAAGCTGGCAGAGGGTAAATTTAGGTTAGACATCAGGAGGCGTGACTTCACGGTCAGGGCGGCTAGGGTCTGGAACCGACTTCCAAGAGAAGTGGTGCAGGCTCCTACCCTGAGGGTCTTTAAGAGGAGGCTGGATGAACACCTTGCTGGGGTCGTTTGACCCCCGTACCCTTTCCTGCCATGGCAGGGGTTCGGACTCGATGATCTACTCAAGTCCCTTCCAACCCTAGAAACTGTGACACTATGACACTATGACTATGAAGTAGTGTCACGTTGAGCTGCTCGGAGGGCACTTAGCAGGGGGTATTGAGCTTTAACACGTGTACACTCAGGTTTTAAGTGCCTTTAGTATGGTCTAGGTGTAATGTATAACTTCATTCTCTTCACCACTTGACAATCAAAACTGTCTTGTCATAGGCTAATCCACAGCATAGGCCATTACCTGGGTGGGAAATAAGGGAGTATCTTTAAACATCGGTACAAATGAAGTCAATCAGAGCAGTGTTCCCAATGGCATTGGCACGAGAGGTCATTGTGCGTGGGGTCTTGCAGCATAGATATGTTTAAAATATTTTTAATTGGCCTTTAATTATAAAGAGCTCTTCTCCACTGCAGTGCATTTGGCCAGGGCTGTTAGCACTTCTTGGCTTTCTCTCTCTCTCTCTCTCTCTCTCTTTTTTTAACTTGCTCTAATCTAGACCCAGTTCCAAATACTAACGCATCAATGTCAGAAACTGCAGTCAAGCACAGCCTGTCCCCAAATCTCAACCTCTAGAAACACGATGGCTCATTAATAACTTTAAAAGGATGATGACACTGATACTATTTATAGGGTCCTGCCAGGCAGGCCTGCCAAAGTTAAGGAAATTAACATGGAAAAATTGTCAACTGCAAAACATTAGTGTTTATCAACAGATCAATCAAACTTCAACTACTGTAAATTGTGCTTTTAGCTAAATAAAATGTATCAGCAATGACAGTTTTTTGAATGCCTTATTTTGTTACACTCATGCCCTTGTATCAGTTGCAATGAGAGACGGGGAGAAGGAAGAAAGAAGAGACAAAAACTCCCACATCCCTCTCTCCCCCTCATTCTTGTACTCCCCTGACACCTGCCAAGCATCCCACAATTGCTGAGCTCTCAAAAGTTACAGCTACATGTTTCATGATGAGTGGCAAACCAGAATTGCTGAACAAAATTCTCATGAAGTCAATTAAGTGTTAATTAGCTTTGACGGAGGGCACACAAGTCTCCAGCAAGCTAAATAAATGTCAAGGTGATGAGGCTGTGTACTAAGTACTGGGTTGATGAATACTGTGCGTGGAGGAGATCTTATGATATAAAAGGTATTTTTTCCTTCCTTCATTATTTTTGTTCCTGTTCTCTCTCCCTCTCCCTCTCTCTCTCATATTTGGAGAGAAACAGAAATACTACAGCGAGAATAGCATTGGGTCTTTGTGTTTCATGTTTGACTCAAGGTTGTTGAGTAAGAGCCATTTATACAGTGGGGGGGGAAGTGGGGCGAGGATGAGTTATGGTAACACCAGGCTCAGGTAGGACGTGGTAGGGAAGAACCAGAAGAATGAAAGGCAGCAATTACAAAGAGACCAGACAAGTTATCCTGAAGTTACCTCAATTTAGTTAGTCTCTGAGGTGCAAACCTAATATGTCTTCTTCATTAAGCCCAAAGCCAGCCTTGGATCTTGGTATCCACCAATGTATTGGATCCTTTGTTCCAGAACGCCAGAAATAAAATTAGTTGTCCGCACATTGTGGAACACAACATTGAGGATACATCTATCTTCCATTAAAAAGATACTAGCATTTAGACCTCAATGAGTTTCAGGGCTGTTCCTTTTTTACATGCACTCTTCTGCAGGAGAATCACAGAATCACAGAAAGTTAGGGCTGGAAGGGACCTCAGGAGATCACATCTAGTCCAACCCCCTGCTCAAAGCAGGACCAGCCCCAGCTACATCATCCCAGCTAAAACTTTATCTAGCTGGGTCTTGAACTTCTTCAAGGATGGAGCTTTCACCACCTCTCTGGGTAACCTGTTCCAGTGCTTTACTACACTCCTAGTGAGAAACTTCTTCCTAATTTCTTACCTCAAGTTTCCTTGCTGTAACTTGTAAATTGTTCCTCATTCTGTCGGTGCACAGAGGCTTTAAAACAGGCATACACTGTATTTATTGTTGCTTTATTAGGGTCAACCAGCTGGTGGGTCAGTGGTAGACCCTCATTGTCTACCATGCAGGAGACCAGGGGTCAGGTTCTAACATGCATGTAACTACAGCCATCAAGGTACCGTATTGCTGAACTTGATCTGGCCTTTGGATTCTGTCTCAGTGGTCTAAAGGGGGATGGAAGGTATGGGCAGCCTCTGTTCCTTCATACTCCTTCCTAAGCATGCGATGATGCTCCTGGTGACCACTCATGCATGCACCGTGATCTAGAAAGACTGATGGTTGCTTCCTAATTAGGGTCAGTGTTCACACTCTGCCGGAGAGGTGCAACTTATGAGCTTTGTGCAAATAAGAATCAGCCCCTTGTAGATAGAAGTGTTAGATGTTGTAGCCATAATGGTCCAGGAATTATGCAAGAGGAAAGGATATCTGAGGGTGATAAGTTTTACTGGACCAACTGCATTGTTGGGATAGAGTGAGACAAGCTTTTGAATGCAAAATATTCTTCATCAGAATATCAGGGGAGGGGTGGGGAACAAGCAAACAAAAAATGACCATCACTTTGTGGTATGTTTTCAATTAGAGGACACCAGTGAAAGAATAAAAATGCAGGCAAGGACATTATTTATCTACTGTAGAATAGGCCCCAGTCACCATGACATAACTTAACTATGTAGAACAAAGATTTACCCTTTTAGTGCTGATTTCTAATGAGTGACTATGAGATAGCTGAGGTAGAAGCCCTCCTGGATGGAGTATTGGGTAAGGACTCTAGAGAGTTCGGTGCCACCAACCCACTATGAGGCCTTGGTTTACCCAACTGTAAAATTGAAATAATGGTATTCATTTCCAGTGCAAAGCACTCTGAAATCTATGAGTGAAATGTTCTGAGACATTAATTTAATGGTAATGCTATTAGGACATCCTTTGGTCACTCCCCTTATCAAATAAGGGCCTGATCTTCTTCAGGGGTGATTTTTACTTTAATGCGTTGACCAGATCTGGAGATTTCCCAAAGCTCAGACAAATAAAATAGATTCCTGTATTTCATTATTTCCTTACATTATGCATGAATAATTTTGCAATGTATGTTGCTGCCTCACAATCGATCCACATATGCCACATGGTTTCCTGTTACGTGAGCTTTGAATCCCAGGCTACAGCATCCTATTTCTCCCTTGGAAGACACATTGTTATATGTGTCTATGGGAAGGGCTGGTGAGTTTAATAATGTAGAATGGTGTAGCTACTGTAGATTATACACTTGATATTAAGGGATACTTTATAAATTATTTAGAAAATGTTAATAGATGTTTTAATAAAGTGTTAATCAATAGTTATGGGCCCAAGCTGGTACACTACTTATACTCTTGGCTTTTAACTGTCTCTTATTCTATTGTTGCTCTTATAACCATATTTTATAACATACACTTCCCACCTCCAAAACATGTTTGTAACATCTATTTATTAAGGCTGGAAAATATTAATTCTGTTTTGGAAAATTTCTTGAGGTTTCGAAATGTTTCTGACATAAAGTGGAGCTTTAAGCAGCCCATTGGTTCTCATCCTGATAGCACAGCATTTAGGGTTCCTGGGAGACCCATGTTCAAATCCTTGTGTTGCTCTCAGTCATGGGTACAGCTTGGGCACCTCTACACATGTGCTCCACTGCGCAGTTGGTACTGTGCAGCCTTTAGTACTTGCTTTAGCAAGTACTAATGACTGTGCAGTAGGGTTGTGCGAAGCTTTGGTAGCTGATTCAATTTAAAGGAGATTCGGCCCACGTCGAGGGCCAAATCTCCAAATCTGAATCAAATCAGAAGACCCATTAAAAGGTCTGAATTGAATCAGAGGCCTCCAAATCGATTCAGAGATTGTGGCATTTAAAAAAAGAAAAAGCCCCACATCTGCTCAAGGCAGAGCCCCCCCTATGCAGCACAGGGCAGCAGGGATGCCACCCCACCCCCTGCCTGGCACCTGCACAACAGCTGTCTCGTCTTGCAGGTGCAGCATGGCTCAGCAGGGCACCACATGCTGTCACCGGGAGCCTGGCAGCACTCAGCCCAAGTGGCCCCAACTCCCAGACAGCATGCAGAGCTCCACGGCACCCATAATGTGATGTGACAGCTGCCATGCAGGTGACAACTGGGGGGGATGATCCCTGCTGCCCTGTGCTGCACCGGGGGCCTCTGCCATGAGCCCCCAGAGGCCCCAGTCACTGCTGCTGCAGTTGGTAAGTGCAGGGCTTTTTTTTTTTTAAGTGCCAGGATGCTTGGGCCAGGCACAGTAGCCATGGGGAAGTGCTGGGGGAGGGGTCAGGGAAAACTCGCTCGCCACCACTTCAATCTTGCCACCAACACTGCCACTCCTGCCTGTTCGATTCAGTGGAGATTCAGGCTGATTCAGCAGCCAAATCTCCAAATCCAAATTGGCTCAGCTGAAATGGGACAGTGTTTCAAATCACGGAATCAAATCACTGTCCCTCTGAATAGACTGAATCCAAAGCTTCACACTGGCCAAGTGTTCAGCACCTACCGGGACTGTGCAGTCCCAGTGGCACACAGTCATTTCCCACCCTACTACTCAGTAGCAATGAGCTACTATGCAGTAACTTGTTGCTACTGCACAGTAATGGTGGTAGGGTTCAAATTACTGGGGAGCTCTGGGGAGCCCATAAAAAACAAGAGCCCCTCTGTAAGATTTGAAAATTATAACCCGGGGGGGGGAGGGGATCTTTGATTTTATTAGGGCATCATGATGGGTGGCCCAATTTTTTTTGCAGACCCTTCCCCCCACTAGAGTCAAAGTGCAATTTGAACCCTGAGCGGCAATATCACGGTTCATCCCTGCTGATTTCACATCACTATAGAGATGAGCTACATCACCATAGTTCATCACTACTATGACATAGTGTCTCATGTAGGTGTGCCCAACATGTACCTTCAAGATAAATGAGCCTGGGTTTTATGGTGTCTCTGCTGCTTGGTAGTAGCTTCCTACATGAGTGCTCTTGTGCTGCTGGGAATAAAAGCTAAATTCTGGGGAAAGCTAGAGAAGATGAGTTTTCATTCACCATGGTAGGAAGAGCTTCTTGTTTACCTGAGGGTTATGTGTTCTTGTGTCTATGACTTCAGTCACAGCTGTGACTTAAATTTCAGCCTATGTATCCCAGGTCATTGGGCTATAGGTTGAAGAAGATCATGTTTCTGTCCCCCATTCAAATTGTTTCTTGAAAATGCTTGAATGAAATATTTTCAATGGAAAATACTTTTGTAAAAATTGACCACCTCCCCTATTATAGAATCATAGAATCATAGAAGTCGGGTCGGAAGGGACTTTGTAGATCTTCAAGTCTGACCCCCCGCCTGGCCAGGAGAAAAAACTGAGCTCAAATGATCCCAGCTAGGCAGGCATCAAGCTTCCTCTTAAAGACCCCCAAGGTAGGAGCCAGCACCACTTCCCTTGGAAGTTGGTTCCAGATCGTAGCTGCCCTGACCGTGAAGTAGTTCTTACGGATGTCTAATCTAAACCTCCTCTCCAACAACTTGTGGCCATTATTCCTTGTTATGCCAGGGGGCACTAGGGGAAACAAGGTCTCTCCCATACTCTTCTGGCCCCCCCTAGTGAGTTAATAGACTGTCGCCAGGTCCCCCCTCAACCTTCACTTGTGAAGGCTGAACAGGTTCAGGCCCCCCAGTCTCTCATTGTAGGGTCTGCCCTGTTGTCCCTGGATCATGCGAGTGGCCTCCTCTGGACTCTCTCCATGTTGTCCACATCCCTCCTGAAGTGCAGCGCCCAGAACTGGACGCAGTACTCCAGCTGTGGCCTGACCAGTGTCGCATAGAGGGGGAGGATCACCTCCCTGGCTCTACTTGAGATGCACCTGTGGATGCACGACAAGGTCCGGTTAGCCCCGCCAACCATGACTTCGCATTGTCAGCCCATGTTCATCTTGGAGTCAGTAATGACTCCAAGATCCCTTTCTGCCTCTGTGCTCTCAAGAAGGGAGTTTCTCATCTTATAAGTGTGCTGCTGGTTACTACTGCCTAAGTGCAGCGCCCTGCACTTGTCAGTATTGAAGCGCATCCTGTTTTTGGTTGCCCACCCCTGTACCCTATCCAAGTCTTGCTGCAATCTTTCCCTCCCTACTAAGCGTGCTCACCTCACCCCAAATTTTGGTATCATCAGCAAATTTAAACAGGGTGCTTTGCACCCTGTTGTCCAAATAGCTGATAAAGAAATTGAACAGCGTGGGCCCAAGGACTGAGTCCTGGGAGACTTCGCTGCCCACTTCTCCCCAGGTGAAATATAACCCATCCACCACTGCCATCTGAGTGCGACGCTTCAGCCAATCTGCAATCCATCTGACTGTGTAGGCATCAGTGCCACAGTTGCCCAATTTTTTAATGAGAATGGGGTGGGAGATGGTGTCAAAGGCCTTGCTGAAGTCCAGAAAGACTACATCCATGACGACACCTGCATCCAACGCTTTTGTGACCTGATCATAAAAGACAATCAGGTTGTCTGACATGACCTGCCCCTAATGAAACCATGCTGGTTGCCCTTGAGCATCATCTCTGAGGCTGGCCCATCACAGATGTGCTCCATGATAATCTTCTCAAAGAGTTTCCTTAGGATTGAGGTAAGACTGACTAGCCTATAGTTGCCTGGGTCCTCCCTCCTCCCTTTTTTAAAGGTAGGGACCACGTTGGCCATCTTTCAACCATCTGACACCTGGCCGAAGCACCATGAGCATTCGTAAAGCTGTGCCAAGGGCCCTGCAATAACCCCTGCTATCTCCCTCAACACTCTGGGGTGGAGAGCATCTGGATACGCTGATTTGAACATGTCCAGCTCCTCCAGAAGCTCTCTAACCCGGTCCTTCCCAGCCTGAGGTCTGGAGGCATTCCCCTCAAGTCCGTCTTGCATCACGGTGGGGAAGTCCCAGTCCCTGCCCAAGAAAACAAAGGTGAAGAATTGGTTAAAGAGGTCTGCTTTCTCCTCTGGCTCAACCACCAGATTGCCCAGAGGATCCTGCAGGGGCCCCACATTTCCCAGTGCCTTCTTCATCCTCCCTATATATTGGAAAAAGGACTTTTTGTTATCTTTGATTTTGGACACAAGTCCTAGCTCTATGTCTGCCTTAGCTTTCCTGACAGCCCCCCTACAGGCCTGAGCAGAGAAGGTATACTCCTCTTTGGAGATTGCATCCCTCTTCCACCAGTTGTAAGCCATCTTTTTGGCAATCAGGCATTCCCGTACACGCTTGGTGAGCCAGGGGGGCTTACGGGCACTCCTGCTCCCCTTGCTTCTTGTTGGGATGGTCACCCCTTGGGCCCGGAGTATCATCTCCTTAAGGAACAAACACTCATCTTGGGCACTGAGCTCCCCTGCTCTCAGGAACCCCAGCGCCTCTCCCACTAATCTCAACTCGTTGAAGTTGGCCCTCTTGAAGTCTAGGGCTACCGCCTTGCTGCAGGCCCTTGACACCCTGCACTGGATGGTGAATTCCAGCAAGCAATGATCGCTATCACCCAGGTGGTCAAGGACCTGGAGGCCCCTTACCAGGTCATCGCCTCTGGCCAGGACCAGGTCCAACAGGGCATTTCCTCTGGTTGGACTGTGCACCTCCTGAATTAAGTGGAGGTCCTGTATCTTGACCAGGTCCTGTATCTCAGCCAGTCTGTTATTTACTAGTGTTGCTGGTGCCAGTTGATGAGTGCAATGAAATTAACATGTGATAAAATGACAGGGCTAAACGGACCTTGTCGTGCATCCACAGGTGCATCTCAAGCAAGGACAAGGAAGTGATCTTCCCCCTCTACGCAACACTGGTCAGGCCACGGCTGGAGTACTGTGTCCAGTTCTGTGCACCCCACTTCAGGAGGGATGTGGATAACATTGAAAGGGTCCAGAGGAGGCCACCCAAATGATCAGCCGACTACAGGGCAGACCCTACAATGAGAGACTGTGGGACCTGAACCTGTTCAGCCTTCACAAGCGAAGGCTGAGGGGGGACCTGGCGACAGTCTATTAACTCACTGGGGGGGGCCAGAAGAGTATGGGAGAGACCTTGTTTCCCCTAGCACCCCCTGGCATAACAAGGAATAATGACCACAAGTTGTTGGAGAGGAGGTTTAGATTAGACATCCATAAGAACTACTAATGGTCAGGGCAGCTACGATCTGGAACCAACTTTAAGAGGAGGCTTGATGCCTACCTAGCTAGGAGAGTTTGAGCCCATTTTTTTTTTTTTCTCCTGCCCTGGCAGGGGGTCGGACTTGAAGATCTATAAGGTCCCTTCCGGCCCTACTTCTATGATTCTATGAAAATAAGGAGGGGTTTGACAATGTGGAAAAATGCTGAGCATATGGACTTATTGAGACAAAGCAGTTCTATTTGCAATGCTTTCCAAATCAGGAGCCTGTTGCCAGCTGAACCTGTTGTTGCCCTTCAAGTTCTTGCCAGGCAAACATCTTCTGTGGTGCTGAAGCATGTGCTGAAGACATGCTCAACAGTGTGTCAAAGGCAGCATTTAACCTTCTCTTTACGCAAAAGTACAGCTGAGTGGCCCTTTATCTCTGAGTCTTGAAATCTTCCTTACAAGCTCCTAATGGCATCAGCATTTGGCATCTTGTCGTATCTCACTATCTCCACATCCTACTGGCTGAAGAGCTCTCTGGAGTTCAGGATAGTCATGTTTCCTTCGCTTCTGCCTTCATCCAAAACTTTTCCTGGCCTTCAGTCTCTCAGGTTCTGACTAGGTTGCTGGCAGAGGTGTGACTGCAGCAAGCACAAAGCTGCAAACCTACCTTACACCCCTTACACATGTTATGCTTATGTCATGAGCTGTTAATCACATCTGGACTAAGGACAGACATTTAAAAAGCCTGAACCTGAATTGATTCAATCTTTGCAAGTTAGTCTAACCTGCAAAGCTTGAACTGATTTGGAGGTGGACAGACTTTCCCTTTTCATTCCAGAAATGCAGGCATATGCCTGCAGTGGCCCAGGCTAGAAGCCGGGGGGTGCTAGACCAGTCCTCCCTTCCCTTTGACAGTGCTGAGCTGGGGTGGGGTGGGGTGGGGTGGGGTGGGGTGTGGTCGGGACTGGGAAGAATGTTCTGATTAGGAAGGGGTGTAAACACCCACTGCACCATCCCAGACTGTTGATTAGCTCCAAAAGACCCAAGTTGACACTGTTCTGTCTGCCTATGTCCTGTCTGCCTGTCCAGTGAAATCGGAGGCACACACACAGATATCTCTCAGCATTAGCTAGCATACCACATCCCTAGGGTCTGCGGGGCTCGGGTCCATGCAGTGAGAGATGGGCGGGAGCGAGGATGGGATCCCTGTTTGAGCAGCAAAGGAAGCCAGGCAGACCCTTTGCCTGCAGTCTCCCCTGGAGCTCTGGCTAGAGAGGAGGGTGCGGGGCCAACCTGTTCTTTGGAGCAGACAGCACAGCCCAGCCCAGCACAGCCTGGGGCTGCAAAGCAACTGGGATGCTGGGGGACTCTGGCTCAATTTAAACCAGGAAGGGGTCTCGGACAGACATTGCATAAACAGCTTGATCCAAATATTTTAAGTCTGATACTACATTCAACCAGGTTTATCTTAACCCAGTTTCAGCCATTTTGAAATGGGTTTATGCACACTGAACTTCTGTTCTGTTACAGGTTAAAATCAGTTTCTGACCACTTAAATTGATTTATGTGTAATGTCTGTCCCTAGCCCTAAAGTAGTGATCTGGCCACATGTTCATTCAATTAATGATGTGATAAAACCAGACATAAAGTTATTATGCAAAATATGTGTAATAACTCTGTTACCGGTTCTTATCATGTCTTTAATTGAATGTGTGGCAAGTGCTCCCAGCCCCAGATCATGCCTAGTGGGTAGGAGTACCGGTCAGTGTTCAGAGTGTCCAGCTACGAGTGTCCTGGGACTGGAAACCCCATCAGCTGGTCAAACCTCTCAGCCATGGGGGTGTACCATGCAGTCCCAGGGCCGGGAGGTCTGTCAGTTGACAGGAATCCCAGACACAGGAGCAAAAACTGCTAGCACAGAGGGAACCGGTATGATCCCAGACTCCCCCTGCAATGGCAATGTGGCTAAGAAGGCCACAATAATTTTGAGGTAAATCCAGGACAGGGCAAAATGATGAGGGACATTGGGAGTGCCACACACACAAATCTACACATGGCCCTGCGGCTTGCAGGAGGAGGGCCAGGTAGGATACACACATGCATGAGCACGTGCATACACACACACATATGACCCTACAGCTCCTCCCCCCTACACACATTTTACTGCACAAGCAACTCCACTTGCAACCCAGAGAACCAGGAAGGAGCCCATTGACTGGGCTCCCAGGAGAAACTGAAGCAAAAGTCCCCGACTAGCATGAATCCACCTACACATGCCTGGTTCCTGACTCAGGAGATGAGCCCGTGCTGGCATGTTCCCACCAATCCAGGACTTTGGCTTCAATTTCCTTCAACAGCTGGGATGCCAAGACAATCTCTGAAATCCGGGAGTGTCCCAGCCAATCCAGGATATATGGCCAACCCAAATATGGCATGATGGGATCCAATGCCCGATCCCACAATCAAGCATCCTGACACGCACATGTGATATGGCAGAACTGTTGGGCTCATGCATCAGATCCCATCATGTCTATTTTTTAATATTGTCAGTGGCCTTAGACTAGCTAGCTTGGGTATCAATAGGTGTAGTAGGACAAGTTTCAGCATAAGAAGTACCCATAAGGTTGCATGGGCTTGTAGAGCTAGCACTGAAGCACACACTACTACAGCTGCAGTGCTCTTAGTGCCCAAACTAGCTGGATTAAAGCTGGTCCGGGTGTGTATTCTGCAAGGTGCTGTCTCAGAGACAGCACCTGACAGCCTGAAGACTTGCCTCTTACCTGGTGCTACTACAAGGTCACCAAGCCAGAATGACATCCATGAGGCTGATTCTAGCCTGTATTACACTGCCCTGGAGGTGTATGGGGTTATGGAGAACCTGCACGTGGCTGAAATAGATTTTCCTTAGCACAGACGCAATATAGGACTGAAATCACGAGCCTTATATCTCTACCCCTGTTGTGCTAGTGCCACAGTTGCATCAGGGCTTCTGGGCTGTGATGCAGCCATGGGCACCTAAAGCTGTCTAACTTACATCGGGGCCTATTTCAGACATTGCAACAGCTCAGCATCTGGGGAGCATCAAGGGGCTCAAAGCAAACCTTCAATCCCCTACTGGATAGGCCATGCTTTCTCTGCTAGGAGATGGCATAGCACAGAACTGGCCCTTTTTAAGTGTTGCAGTTATAGGAAATGATGCCCCAAAACACTCACTCTTCCAGTAGACATCCGAGAACATTTTTGCTCAGGTTCCTCCTTCTCCTGCCCTCAGCTCCCCCCACCCTTAGCCCCACACTTCTTCAGTTCTGTGTATTGAGTGGGGCAGTCTCTGGCTCCGCTGCCAGGGTTACAAAACTCACACACTTACTGGATGGACTCAGGAAGCCCTTCACAGCGTGGACAGCTGGGACCAAATATAATCTCTAGTATAAATACATCCACAATTTCTGAAGTCCGTAGTGATTTTGATGTGCTAATAATAGCCTTGCGGCTCATTCCAAGCACATTAAAAATCAAGACAAATCGTCACTCTAACCTCCCATCTAAGAAGCCTCCTTTTTGCAAAATTGAAAGCTTTTGCATATGTATTTACTATAACAAAAAAAAGTCACAACATGCTGTCCCTCACTGCCTTTTTTCCAGGGCTGAGAAAATAATATCAGAGCAGAGTGAGAGTGGCTATTCCCATTGCAAGAGTTGCTATACCAGAACAAACAAATGGGCCATCCAACCCAGTATCCTGTCTCTGGAGTCTCAACGCTACAGAGGAAGGCATAAAATCCCCATATTGTACCTAATTATGCAGTAATATACCACAGGAGCCTGTCCCAGCTGGCTGTGTTATCAACTCATCTGAAACCTGGAAGTGTGGAAATCTTATGAGAAAACCTGGTCTTTTCTGGCTTTCCAGACTCTAAACTTCAGGATGTGTTTTGGAACCAGAGCAACCCACCAAAAATATTGAGGTTCCCTTGTAAGCCAGAGAGCACTTGAATATAAACCCCACATCAGGGCTGGCTCTCAGTTTTCAGAAAGTTGATTCTTCCTGCAGGATGCAGAAACATTTACCAGGCACCCTTTTATTTTTGTTCTCCATGTGCCATGCATGGCACCGAAACTTATTGGGAATTTTGTCAACAATCAGCTTTATAAAAGCTCTGAGCATTGTCTGCATAAAAGCCCTATTTTGACGAGAAAATGACTATTAATGAGAACATGTTCTTTCTGGCATCAGACTTGAAGAGACACAGGTCATAAATCTCTTTGATCTTCTTGCAAAAAGCTTGAATCAAGGAAAGAAGCAAGTTCATTTTTTTTTGAAGCTTCTGATTGAAACAATTCCATTTAGTAACGAGTAATTTATCATGCTTCCCCCCCACAACCACCCCTCCGTGTGCTTTTGTTTGTTTTTTAGTCTTTCTTCCGACACACCAGTACATTTCTCCTGACGTATAACCTACCTTTTTATTTCTTTAGGATTTTCTTTCTTTTTTTTTTTTTTTAAAGAAATGTGAGGCCAGCAGTGGGGAAGTTTAAAAAAAAAAATGAGAGAAAGAAACAAAAGGAAAACTATAAAAGTGAAATGTGAAAAAGAAGAAGAATCCTAATATTCCAGCTCGGTCAATGAACTGCTGCTTTCCACAAATGTGTCAATACTGCCATCTCTTGCCTCTTCAAAACTTCTGCTGGAAATCGTAGTGCAATGTGTATGGAGAATACAGACACACACTTACACACAAAAGAGCTAAGTTTCTTTACAGGAAAGTGAATGCATTGCCACATACGCATACACACACATGCATGGTGATATATTGTAGACAGGGATTATTTCTTGCAAATTGCTTCATTTAATTTTGTCATGGTGCATCCAGGATGTAGCTTTAGCTTCACCTGAATCCAACGCCACTAGGGTGAATAAATCCACCGCTGGTGATTTATCTTTTAGCTTGTAATGTGAGTGATCTCAAGCCATGCTCGTGAGGAGAGAGAATCTGTGCTATAATAAAAAAAATGATCAGATTGAGCTCATATATCTCTCCTTGTGTCATGAAAATTTGTGTTCACTTACCCCACACACAATGCCTATGCAGATCACACATATGTGCAGCATGTAACATGAGTGTTTTAATAGTTGTCCTTTGTCAAGGTAGAGGTCCTGTGAGAACCTGAAGTTTGATAAACTATGAATTTAGAGGGCGAGTGCATTTGTACGTGTGGTTGGTGATGATTTGTGCCAAAAGGTCATTAACCATCATGTTACATAAATGCAGCGGCCAATGTTTTGAACCTTACAGCTGTGATCTACTCTGGTATTATTGATTCAGCGAGATCAACTCACAAGGGCTGCATAGTCACTTGTCAGTGAGAAATGTTGCTTTCTAGTCTGACGCTAAGTACAATCCTAAGCTTACATTCAGAAGTCTTTAATTTTCATATCTGGACAAAAAGCGCTTCATTTTTAACTGCAATCCCATAGTGTTAGTTATAGGAAATATGTGGGTTTTTAAAGCAAAAGTCAATGAAAGTTTCATATTAAGAGTATGCACTGAATTAAAAATAAAACAACAAAAACACTAAATGGGAGAAAACAAATGGGGAAGAAGCTAGGATTAGATGTATGTCACCATTCAAGCAACCAAAAAATCACTGCCATTAAACTCTTCAGACCTCACTGATGTAGGGCCTGGTCCAAGTTGACTCAAGTGAATACTTTACCAGGACCTTGATCAGGTCATTTAAGATGATCAGACAGTTAGATAAAATGAGAGAAAATTGTTGTTCTGATTCATTTGGGAGGCTCATTTTGCTATAAGCTGCTCAGTAGCAAGTGCCCCAGTGAGACGTGTGCGTAGGAGCGTGAACTGCGATGTTGGAACAGCTGCCAATAGAACGAGAGATAAAACGATGGTGAACAGCCAGTGTTACTATTCCCAAGTTTCACTAACAAAACCCTCAAGGTTGCTCGGTATTTACTTCCCATGCACGGTGACTTAGTGTATTGCCAATACACCAGTCTGTAATGTTAAACATCCTAACCCCCTGCCTGGTTTTTGCTACTGTTATTCTGTCCACACTTCTGTGCTTTTGCAATTATATTTTAGTGGATTTTGGAGGCATGTGCATATGCATGAGTGTGGGTGTGTATCAGAGTGTGCAGGAGGTGAAACAGTTAACACGAGGCCAGCATTACTAACCCTGGGAGTTGCCTGCACTGCACAGCAAATGCTTTATCAACAAACCACAGGTGTACAGCACCAAAGCAGATAAAAACATATAACACCCGAGATGACAGTTTTGTGTCTGAAATACATTCATCACCCAAAGTACACGTGTACACCCGCTATACACAGTGGGTATTTTTCTTGCTTTGTTCTCGAGATAGTGAAGTAGGTGAATGTCTTTTCCCCTCTCAATGTGGTTGGTCCAGAAAGTTGACTATGCAAAAGTGGCACCTTCTTATTCCTGCTCCTTGGGATTCACATCCATGCAAGTTCTCCCTTTCAAAGCACACCGATTTGGGGCTCTCAAGGCACAGCCCTGTGAGGAACAGCTGGATGATGTTAGGTTTCTGCTGGGCCATGCCTCGTGGGGTTCAAAACTGACCAAAGATCCCAGCGGAGCCACTGAAAGTTTGGCTACATTTAAAGCTACTGGAATTCTCTCATTGCTCATGATGCTGAACCTTCCTGTATCTTCAATCACAGTTTAATTTTGAAGCCATTAATAATAATCAGCTGCTCAGAGGTTACAGTAGCGAGGGCCAAAAAAAGCATCGAGACAGATAGATCTACCATCTGATCTGAGCAAATCGTTTGCTTTAAAATAAAACACACACTCCTTCCTTTTCAGATCTATGTTGGGCAGTTGCCACCAGATTATTTGCCTGCTGTTATAGAAAGTTGTGCCTGAATGAAACATATGGTTAACAAGATGAACTGTTGTAGGCGCAGACTTACTTCAGAGAGGGAATCAAACCTTTAGAAAAGATTCAGCGTTTTGGTTTTTTTTGCAAACGAAGGTCTGCCTTCTGGCTTATCTACCAGCTGACCCCTGCAAAGGGTTCTGGTGCGGAGAGAGTACAGGCCAAAGAGCAGAGCGGGACACGGGTGCTCTCACTCCCTGGTCCCTGCAGAGAGAGCGAGTTGCAAAGTGGAGCTCCATGGAGAAAGACGGGTCTTATCCTACCTAGGGCCTCAAGTGCCATGTTCTGGCTAGCATTTGGGAGCAGACTCTCAACGGGCAATAGAGGGGTAGGGTTTGGGGAGGGTGTCGGAGGATTATTCACCCGCTGTTTTAAGCAGCACCTCTGCAGAGTTCTCCCCAAACCGCGAGTATTTTGGCTAGGCCACTTCACTCTCACCTCCTCCCAAATAGCACAAAGCTACCCATGCATGCAGGAAAGACCTTGGCCACCAGTCAAATGCAGTCATTCCTGAAATGTATCCCACTGCCCAATACCAGAAGCTCCCACGTTAACCCTCGCATTATAGCAGCATTTACCCACAGTGATATCCAGGGCCCGAATCTTCCCCCTGCAGAGCACCAGTAACATCCACTGGAGTGAATCCGAGTTACTGGCATCTTGCAGGGGAAAAATAGGTCTCCTAAGCATCTCTTTGGGAAACTGCTCATAAAACTTAAATCTAAGGAAACGCAGCCTGGTTGTGGAAGAAGGCTCAGGATGGGCCTGTGTCCTGTAGTGCAGCTGGCTAAATGAAATATTCATTCTCTCCAACAAGCACAGCTTGGAAATGTACCCGGGACACCCTAGGAGGCATGAGGAACACTAAGGATTAGAAATAGCAGGTTGTATCTTCTTGCCCCAGTCTCTGTCTCCTTCTCCGTGTGCGTTTCTCTCTCTCCTCTAATAACCTTCTCACTTCTTAAAACATTTGAGCAGAAATGCAAGTTTATCGCTCCCAGCCCAAATAACTGCTTTCAAACAGACACATTGGATGGCATTGCATGCCAGCACCATGCAACTCTCGGAAGCTGGAAAGCTCCTGCCAAAACATCTGTCTCTCCTGAGTAAATTTGCACACTAATTGCCTGCGAAAAACCATAGATCATGTATTTAGCACCCAAAGGGATCACATACATTAAGGAACAGAAACACAAGCCATCACACTCTACAGACGCAGTGTATTGAGCAGGCCTCTTCATTCAGCCAAGCTTT
The DNA here is from genome assembly GCF_052110815.1 of Crocodylus siamensis. NCBI lineage: Eukaryota > Metazoa > Chordata > Crocodylia > Crocodylidae > Crocodylus > Crocodylus siamensis. The sequence goes on from NC_143397.1 coordinate 7,874,628, forward strand.
TGTTAATTTTTTGCCCCCTCTTCTTCATTGATTTTATGTCGGGAGAAATATTATAGCAATACTACTGATGACAAATACGATATCTCCATCCCTACTTGGTTGAGCTACCAACATGCCTGTACACACTAGGCATTAACACTGCTCCTGGCCATTATGTTTGCACATGGGAAAGGGGTCAAGGAGCCTTCTCTTTTTGCAGAAAGCCAGGCTACGTTGCAGTTCATGACTTAGTTCCTCAGCTGGTGCAAACCGTCTCATCAGACTCAATGAAACTATTCAGATTCACCCCAGTGAGGATCCAGTTTCCAGGTTCCTCATAAGCTCACGGCCTGCATCCTCCCCACCATCTCTTGGGGAGTTAAGCCAAGGGCCGCGGTCTTCTGTCTCCGCACCAGTCACACTGGCTGATTATGAAGGGGACAGTCATTGCTTCCTCCGAAAGGGTGATAGAGGAGATCTTGGAGGAATTGCATCTCTCTGAAGCTCCGTTTCTCCTACAGCAGAGTCATCACTACCACTGATGCCAGCTGGTAGATCCCAGGTAGAAACGATGCCCATAGCAAACCTGCACACACCCCCCATTATGGGTTTCTGCAATATCCAGTACAAGAGTCTGGTCCTCGTTTGGGATTCCCAGGCACTTCCACAATACAGATAATCAGCACTACTAATTATGACAATTAAGCATACATGTCAGCATTAGTTCTCTTCCCTCAAATCTATATATAGCATCATGCATATCACTCCTCTTTGTTTTGCTTTCACAGCAACCTAGGCTCGGCCGACTTCAACGGTTCGTTCAGGGCTCCTAATATCCTTCAGGCTCCCCCTATACAAGTCGAGAAGAATTGAGCCCTCTCCATTTTATCTTCTCATCATTCATTATGCTCCCATCTGAGAGTGCATCAGTCAAATCTGCTGTGGATTCTTTTATGGGTAATTCATGTCTTTCTTTTCACTGCCTTTGTATGATTTTTGTTTCCTTAGGCATCATTAGACTGCTGGCTGCCCACTTGAAAAGTTTCTCTGGCATCCCTTTAAAATCAGAAATATCAGACAACATGAAATTCCTCATTTGCCCCCCCCCAACCTTCACTTTTTTTCCCCCCCAGTTACTGTTGATATTTCCCTCCAGAACATTTTAACTTTCTTACACTCCCTGAACATATGCTTGGTATCACGTCGTACATCAGAGCAGCTCCAGCAGTTGCTGTTATCACTCAAACCAAGTTTATCCTCCTGGGCTGGTGTCCAGCTTCCAGACTGACTTCATGGATGTGCACCAGAGAGGAGACCCGCGGCCAGCGAGCATGAATTTGTGCATGAGCTGTACATTGGTGAGCACGAACTGTGAGTTTGTGCGAGCATTGAACAATAGGAGAGAAAGATCAGAGGCACTGTGATTTGCATTTAGTTTAACAAGTAGGTGTTTTTGGGGGTTTATTTATGAGAGGCCACAGGAGATGCTGGTGTAGTAAATGCACATTGTAGAATAACTGGTTAAAGCAAATATGTTTTTTTGGAGATTGCGTCTGAAGAAAAGTTAGCCCACAAAAGCCTGCTATGGGGTTTCTTGAATCTTTTTCAAAGGCCGTTCCTACTAGACACTGTTGGAAATCATGTGCTAGATAAACCAGCTGCAGATTTGGTCCAGCATGGCAATTTCGAAATTTGGACCTGGCACCTCACTTGAGAAATGTGGTCCTAGCTCTTTACCGATACATTAGGAGAAAGCGGCAGGTGTTTCTTCTGAAGCCCAGGGCTTGGAGTGAAAAATAAGTGAGGCTCTACTGTAAGCTGGACCTGATCCGAAGTCTACTGAACTCAATAGGAGTCTTGCCACCCACATCGGTAGGGTCCCTTTTTCTGGTTGCATTTTCGGTAACCACATCCCCCCTCTTTCAATACGTTACTTTTCAATTTTTTTTTTTTCCCCACTCGTTTTTTTGTTTTTTCCTCGGCATTGCAAGCTTCGCTCTGCTCCTCTGTGACACATCGGGTATACAGGGGCATTCTCAAGATCTCTCCTAACAGATAGAAATAAATCATCGCTGCCTGATAGCTTCTAAAATCCACTTTTCTTTCGCAGTAGTTCCATGGTGTAGTTTTCACTGGTTCAGGTAACTCATCCCTTGACACAATAATTTAGTATCAAGTGTATGTCACTTAACTTTGCTTTCTTTTTTGTTTCCCGACAAAACCCTCCACTCCCCCAATCCTAAGGCTGTCCTCGATGTGGCATCTAGATCGTAGTTTTTGGATTCTGCATAATTGAGCAGGCCAGACAACTGCTCCAAACGTTGTGCTTGTACATGTCTACATATACATATACATGCATATATCTGAGGGCAAAGTTACGTATGTTCTGTCTCTTTAACCAGAGAGTATCTGTAATGATTTAATGATGGGTGTTGATGGTTAGAGGCTGCCTCTCTCTCCCTGAACAGTATGAATAAAGCAATAGGGCATCTGTGAAATGCGGATGTGTAAATCTCAGAACAACAGGGGTAGTTTGTGTGTTTCCTCTTGCCCAAAACCTACCATTTCTGTTGTGCATATCTTTTATTTATTCGCTCATGCCTGGCTTCTGATTCTCTGGGATATTTGTACGATTTCTTTGTATGTCTCTTGCTGTTTTGTTTGAGAACACAGATGGCTGAATGAGTTCAGGTAAAAGATGAACCTTTCCCATTCAAACTTGTATCTATAACATCACCTAATACCAGACAGACAGGGCAGTATGGCTCAGGAAAAAAAAAAAAAATTGCTCTCTTTGCCACCTGCCTTTCTGAATTCATGCAGATTTGAGATGCAGCAAGTAGCTTTGGGGGTTTCTCAGGAGAGAACCACGTCCCTGAGATTTTTTTTCCAACCTACGTTTGCAGGCACAAGAGATTTGGTTAGCTCGGCTACGTTCCCAATAAACATTTGTATGTGTGTGTTTATCAAAAATTAATCTCAACTGGAAACGCGTGCAAGTTCACTCATTATTTGACTAATCAGCGTTGCATAGGCAATTAGCAATCCTTCCAAAGATTGGAGTGGGACATGAATTGCAATCTTCGCTGCCTTTAATTTTATAATGGAATGTGATACAAAAGAAAATAGTGTCAAGAACCAACATATGTGTGCGAGTGTATGTGCCGAAGAGGGAGTGAGTCTTTGGAGAAATATCTGAGTTGACATCATTTATATAATTTAAGAAACTTGAACTGTCTCAAGGCTTTTATACTGGCACCCACCACTGCATTTTGCTCGGCTCAGTCATAAAAAAATAAAGTCTCTCCAGGAAGCACGAGGAGGGGTACTTTGATAGCATGACAACTCATGTGGTTTAGTGGCTTTGTCATGACTTGAGGACAAGAAGTCCCTGTGTTTCAGACTCTGTTCCTACTCTGACCTCCTGGTGGTATTAGTTAAGCATCTGTATCCAGCCACCATCTCTGTTCTGAATTCAGCGCCCACTAAAAATATAAGGACTGTCCTGTGATTTCACCGGGGCTTGATAGCCTCTGCATTCGGCTAAAATGTACAAGCCGTGACTTTTTCATGGTGGCAGCGTGTCCTGTTACGTACTTTCTTTAATGTGTCCTGCAGCCTACTCAGGATGACTCCATAGCTGCTTTGCTCACATCCAGGAGCAGGTTGGTAGGACATGCTCAACGCCATCCTGGCTTGGGCATGCTGCCACCGAGGTATAACTATACCCACAGGAGGTGTCAGGATCAATCCATGTAGCTTGCAAGGGTTAACTATGGATAGCCAACTATTCACATAGGATGGACAGATCAAGAAAACTTCCTTCCAGATGAGATGGTAACCAAATGGATCATTTGGGAGGAAACTGAGCACATCATCAAGGATCAGCACACAGAGGGGACTTTCATAGTTTCATAGTAGCTAAGGTCAGGAGGGACCTGAACAGGTCATCTAGCCTGACCCCCTGCCACAGGCAGGAATGAATGCTGGGTTCACAAGACCCCAGACAGGTGATCGTCCAACCTCCTCTTGAACTTGCCCAGGGTAGGGGCGAGGACCACTTCCCTGGGAAGCTGCTTCCAGATTTTGGCCACCCTAACTGTAAAATATTGCCTTCTGATCTCTAACCCCAACCTAGTCTCCATCAGCTTATTGCCATTGTTCCTCGTCATCCCAGGTGGTGCTGGGGAGAAAAGGGCTCTACCTATTTGCTGTTGATCTCCCCTGATGAGTTTGTAGGCAGCCACCAGGTCCCCCCTCAGCCCCCTCTTGCTGAGGCTGAACAGGTTCAGGTCCCTCAGTCTCTCCTCATAGGGCCTGTCCTGCTGCCCTCTCACCAAGTGAGTGGCCCTCCTCTGAACCCTCTCCAGGCTGGCCACATCCCTTTTGAAGTGCGGCGCCCAGTGCTGGACACAGTACTCCAACTGAGGCCTGACCAGTGTCACATAGAGGGGGACTGGCTTGAGATGCACCTTTGGATGCATGACAAGGTCTGGCTGGCCTTGCTGGCTGCGGTCTGGCATTGGCGGCTCATGTTCATCTTGCAGTCAATAATGACTCTAAGATCCCTTTCCACCTCTGTGCTTTCAAGAGGGGAATTCCCCAGCCTGTGTGTATGCTGTGGCTTCCTTCTCCCCTGGTGCAGCACCCTGCATTTGTCTACTTTGAACCACATCCTATTCTCATCTGCCCACTTTTGTACTCTGTCTAAATCTATTTGCAGCCTCTCTCTCCCTTCGAGCATGTCCACCTCACCCCACATCTTAGTGTCATCAGCAAACTTGGACAGCGTGCTTCCTGCCTCTTCATCCAAGTCGCTGATGAAGATGTTAAACAGTGCAGGCTGGAGGACTGAGCCCTGGGATACCCCACTGCTCACAGCTCACCAGGGTGAGTACGGCCCATCCACAACTACTCTCTGGGTGCGCCCCATCAGCCAATTTTTTACCCATCCAGCTGCGCAGGCATCAGTGCCATAGTCACTTAATTTATTGATGAGGATGGGGTGAGAGACAGTGTCAAAGGCCTTCTTAAAGTCTAGAAAGACTATGTCCACAGCAACACTGTCATCCAAGGATTTAATTACTTGGTCATAAAAGGCAACCAGGTTGGTCAGGCAAGACCTGCCTTTGACAAACCCATGCTGATTGCCCCTGAGCATGATCCCTCCTGGTGCCCCCCACAGATGTGCTCTTTGATGATACTCTCCAAGATCTTCCCGAGCACAGAGATGAGGCTTACGGGCCTATAGTTACTAGGGTCCTCCCTTTCTTGAAAATTGGGACCACATTAGCCAGTTTCCAATCCCCCGGCACCTGGCCAGATGACCACGAATACTCATGCAGCTTCTCCCTTCCACTGGGTGTATGCACCCCTTGTAGTCCTCAGGCATTGCTGAATGCCCTTGCTGAGCCAAGGGGGTTTCTGAGCACTCTTACCCCACTTGCTTCTCTCAGGGACTGTTATCCTTTATTAAAGGTCTTTATTAAAGGTCATAGCTCTAATCATTTTCATCAGTTCAAGCTGGTGTAGGCTTCAGGTAGACTTGGATTGTGGCTATCCTATACGTACCCTCAGATCCCCATGGGAAGGAAGAGCTAAAATGAGAAGCACTGCATCCACGGACTCATTGCCCTCGTTATTTAGACTCGTTGTCTAAATGATGTATCACTCTTTTCTATTACGAGTGAGCCACATGTCTGTGTCTGACTCACTTGCCACATGTCCCTGAGGAATGATATTGTACATTTGAGAGCCCACAACGTGGGAGCTCTAGGATTTCATAGATTTCATAGATTTCATAGACATCAGGGCTGGAAGGGACCTCGGGAGATCATCGAGTCCAGCCCCCCGCATGTGCATATAAATCTGCAGGCTCTAACACTAGTTTCAGAGTTTAGGAACTGGGGCTTTGGACCTCAGCCCTTTGGTGAGGCCAGGTGCAGGAGAGCGACACCCTGAAAACGAAATGAGTGTCACCTAGAAATCCAGAACCACAAGTCGTTCCTGGACTCTGCTCAGACTCAAGAAAACTTAAAAGCATGGGGAACCCCAACACAGCAGCCAGATCTGTGTCCAGATAGGAAAGATAGACTCGGGCTATGTCAGATCTATGTCCGTACACTGATTTTCAGTTACCTTCGTCAAGTCATTTAACCTTCCTAATTTAGTGTTTCATTGGTAAAGCCGTGACCGCACAGTTTGTGATATTTAAGGGGCAGGAGTCAGTGTGTGCTGACTGCAACCTATGTGATGTATTTCACCAGCACATAGACTGAGCCGCCCATTGGCTGTGGGCCTCCGATGCCCTCAGATCAATAGTTTATTTTGAGAATTATCTTTCGCAAAACATTTTACTGACTGTTTGAAAGCTATGAGCAACTGAGTTGATTGCCTCTGCTTCTGCAGCTGGAGTCTTGAGTGCTAGGATGACTCCAGCCGGAGTTCATTCGAGTCTCTAACCATTCTCATAGGCATCTCCCACATCCATTAGGTAAGGTGTGTGCATGGTGGTATATAATCACAGTGGTCTGCAGGCACGGTAGTGATAGAGAAATCTATTTGACAAATCTGCGCCTACATGTTAAGACTGGCTCGAGTGATACCCCACTGGAAAACACCAACCCTTTAAAGAATACATGGTTTTAATTCAGCATCGAGATGGTTGCTGAGAATCACAGTCAAGGTATTTGGTTAATTCAGTGCACTGCAAATTTATTTTGGACAGCATCCTACATACAGACCTCCCCCCCACCCATGTTTTATGTGCCAGGTATGAGCTAGGAACAAGAGACAAATGTAAAGACACAGGAAAGTGGCCACAGGGAAAGGCATTACTTGATCAGGAGCATTTAAAATGAAATTAAATATCCCTGAGATACAGCAAGGTTATGTCCATGAGTGGGAGAAAGAAAAGAGAAGGGTCCTTTGGAGTGGCAATATTTCATAGAGGGGCTGGGCTCCTCCATGCCAGTATGAGATGAAGCAGGATCTAAAGTCTGAGAGAGGTGCGGATCTCTTCAGCATATTTCATTTTGAAGGCTGTCACTCATTTTTGTCCCTAGGTTGCACGCAGATTTGATGTTTCCTCACATCTGCTGTTAATAATGGTTGAGCGGCACGGAGCCGGGGTATATGTTGTACAAACTGCCAGGCCTCGTGCCATTAGGGAATAGAGCTCTCTTCCTGTATCTCTTCTAACTTCTCTCTCATAAGTCAAGCCATTTTCTCATAAAGCAGCACAGGAATGATTTGCCAGACTGTGTTTAGTCTTCCTTTAGGGCACTTTCAACCTCTTGATTTTTTTTTTTTCCCCTCCAACGCTGGTTCTCACTCCAATGAATTTCCAGCATGATGAGAGATGACATTCTGGTTTCAGCTGAAGAAACCTAGAGCCGGCATCGCTGATGCTTTGGCCCAATGGCAATTAGCTTTGAAGTTTGTTGCTTACCATCTGGAAGGCCAGTTGGAGCGTTCACTTAGCAGACTGTATCCAGACAGAAATATCATAGTAGATGCACAAAGGAAGAGGTTTACCTAAGCAACTTGGGCAGCATCACGTTGGCTTGCAAATGAGGCCCGGTTGGTCACACTGAGAACTTGGCACTGGGAGGTGGCTTCTAGCTTGGGCAGTTCCCGGACAGTGAAGGTTAGCTACCTGGACAGACAAGCCACTTTTCCAATGTACAAAGCATCGTGGTATGGCCCCTGGAAGACTGAAGACACCTGCATGCTGTAATGGGACTCTGACCGTCTCCCACGTGCAAGCGATGTGAATGAACTGACGTGGTCAACCTAGGGGAGATCTTTTTAGGAGATGTGTAAGGACTGATCAGAAGTCCTCGAGGCGACTGGGAGACCTTTGTATTTGGACACACCGTTATGCTAAACACCTCCCAAGTGGAGACACAGCCCTACAACACTGACCTCTGAGCTGTCTGCATTCACACCACAACACCAGGGAGGCTGTCAGTCCGCGGAGGATTTAACGGAGCCAAAAGAAACCCCAAAGGCTGCTTCTCTGCATTATTTTCCCTTTGATTCCTGCAGGGACTCAAGATGAACACCTGCAAGCACACAGGGTTAGCTCCTTCCACCAGCCCTTGGCCAGAGAGTTCAATCACTTCAGTTGTTCAGGTATTTTTAAACACGTGATGCAAACTCCACGCTTACCTGTCATAAATATAAGAGGAGAATGCATTTCCATACCTGTGTGTGCTCACAACTTGTTTCCTGGCTGATTTGATACTAAACCTATTGGAACAAAAGGGAGTCTACATTTAAAACACACATGCAACCCCCCCCACCCCTCCCCCCCACACACACACACCCATACACACACACATAATTGCTTTCTGTCCTATGTCATGTTTTAATTAAAGATAGCCGTGCCACAATCTACGATATATCTGGAAATTATTAGAAACCTTTTCCAGAGGCAAAAGGGATCAATACCTCTTTGTCTCAGCGGCATAAAACATCACTGTGTTACTTCTTTCCTGCTGGCTAGAAAGAGAGCGGAAAGCATCTAAGATGGGAATAATAGCTGCACTGAAGAGGAGACCCACGTGCTGGGTCAAATGATCGCATTGTTTTTAAAATGAGCCAAGTGGTTTGCAGTATCTGTTGCTGTCCCTCTGCGCCGGCTCCATCCCTTGGTATCAGGGCTCCTCTTTGTGTTTCGATGGTTGGAAGGGCCATGCCGTGAAAGGAAGGAAATGTGAGCAGACACGGGAGACTCCAGTCCTGCCTCTGCCACTGACTCGCTGTCTGACCTTAGCCAAGTCTCTTAAGGCCAAGATAGTGGGGTCCTTATTACTCCGCACAGTAATGAACATACACTCACTAACACACCTTATTTACTTGCATATAATGCACCCTGGAATAAGATCCACACCTTGTATTTTGGTGGGAGAATGAGGTAAAACAGATCTTGCCTTGCTGTCACTGCAGTGAGGCCAGACCAGAACCCTGGACCGAGCCGGTCCCAAGCAAGAGATCAGGGCAAGTCATTCCCAGACCAGTGCCTAGGCCCAGTGGGCTGAGCAACCCTTAAAAGCCAGACCCAGCCTGCAGTCTCCTTGTCTGGGCAAAGGGGTACGTTCCTGCTCTCGTTGGCCTGTGCGTTTCCATGTTGATCTTCCGGTTCTGGGTCTGGCGCCTTGGCCTTCCCTGATTCCAGATCCTGGTCCTATTCCAGTTTCACTTTGGCTCTGGCTTTGTCTTGTGATCCTCATTCATCTTTGGCCTACCTTGCCCCTGGCTTCGGCTTCAGACCCTGGCTTGTCACAACTTCAGCTATGGCTCCTGAATCCAGTTCTGACACCAGTCCTGCCCGGACCCATTTTCTGCTCCCTGGGAAAACTACCCTGGACTATGCTTGTGCCTCTGGTGTCTTGCCACTAGGCAATACGGCCCATGTCCCGGTTTCCTGCCCTGACTGTAGAGCAGTAGCTGAGAGTTGAGCTCGCTCGTTCTTCTGATCCCTGTAGATTTTGCTTTTTTCCCGGTAAACGGCAGGAACCGTTCTTACAGGATTTCTCACCTATCACGCACAATGCAATTCCCGGCAGCTGTTGGGGGGAGGCGGGGAAGGTCCATGTTATACGTGAGAAGCTCCAGTAATTCTTCTGTACAGCTATTCGCATGTGTAGCCTTAACCTCACTGTCTCAGCCTCCTCATCTAGAAAGGAGAAAATACTAAACTCCATCTCTAATTGGGCCCTGTTCGTTCTCTCTATTTACATGAGTGGCACAGGGCCTAATTCAAGCAAAGCAACCGCAGCGTGCATGGAAGAGGGAAGAGGTGATGTACCACACTCCTTTTTTTCTTTTTCTTTTGCCCCTTCCAGGATTTCAGGGTAGCTTTCTGCATTGAAATCTCCAAGTTTCCTCTCTCTGACAGGTTTCCAGGACCCGGAAAGAGCTATGCTCCATGCCATTTCCCCGCTTGGTGCATGTCTGTACAGAAGTCTAATAGGAAATTAATGCTGTTTTGAGCACCTGCTGGGCCCACTCCACATCCATGAGTGAGCAGCACAAGAAGTACCAGACAATTCATAGATTCATGGATTTTTAAGACCAGAGGGTGCCATTGGGATAGTCTCGTCTGACCTCCTGCATCACACAGGCCAAAGGACTTCCTGAATTAATCCCTGCTTCAAGTCCCATAGCTATGTTTGAACTACAGCATATCTTTTAGCAGGCAGGAAAAATCCAGTCTCAATTTCAAAAAAAAAATCCACCCGTTTTTGGTATGTTTTTCTAATAGTGAATAGCAATGGCTGTTGAAAATAGTAATGGCAGCTTAGTTTCTAGGGAAGCAAAAAGTACCAGCAAAGCAATGGGGGTTCGGGAGTACTTGCAGCAGGGCTTCAACTCCATAGATAAGAAGTTTCCCGCCGTCTCGCCAGGGTGAGAAAGCCCCCTCTCTAATATCCTGCTCCCCGATGAGCTTTCTATCTCCTCTGTCTTGAGGGGAAAAGGAGGGGGTAGCGCAGGACAATGATCCTTATCGTCTGGATGCTCAGATGAACGGTGCTGCATAAGTGCAAAGTGTTATTATTATTGTAAGGAAATAATAATATTAATAAAACAGAATGAACCCGAGTCTTGTTGTCAGATGGTTATTTTAGCAATCCGGAAATCTAAAGCCCATGAAATAGACAATTAAGAGGGGTTAGGCACTTAATATCCGCCGTTGTGTTTTGGTAGAATTTTGCAATAACGCAGCTGCTATAATAATAAGGATTTTTATTTCTCCTTACAGAAAGGAAGCACTTACGTTTTCAGAGAAGCCTCAAAGTCTTGTGGCACAATGCGGGACTCTGGATGTTGTGCAAGCCTACGTCTGGCAGGGCTGCGTTCTCCTTTTGCAACAGCTCCATCTTTGGGATAGAGAGAGAAAAAGACTCTTCTTTCTGGCTGGCTTTCCAAACAAAAGAACTCTTAAAAATCTTATTTCACTGGAATATTGCAATCTTTCCCCTTCCTCTCCATACGGCTCATCAGTTGGGGAATTTAAAAAGGAGAATATTGTCGCTCTCATATCTGATATAACTCAGGGCCAGAGACTCAGCTCTCTCATGTGGTTTGCAGATCTGTTCGAGGCAAACATTTACCCCTGGGTTTCAGCTTTGTTGTTTAGCCACTGATTCCCACCCCCATCCTCCTCCAATTTTTTTTTTATTTTTATTTTTTGTCAGGAAGATGCAGTATCATCTAAATGGCTGTTTGGGATCCTATGGCAAAATCGTAATTATAATTATCTACACTAATCGTAATTCTCTCACTGTTGCATCGTGCTTCTCTCCGCTCTGCTGTAGCTGTCTCTTGTTTCTCATCCCATGGATAGACTGCAAGCTCTTTGGGGCAGAGCTCTTATGCATGGCGTCCATTACAAAGCGGCCTTGGTTCCTGACTGGGGCATTGAAGCAGAAAACGGCAGGTATTTCAAATTAAGGTCCATGTCTGGCCACCGTTACATATGGGGCTGAGCACCTCACAGCCTTTCTTCCGCTCTTCCTCACAGCAAGCTTAAGGCAGGACAATGTTTTTATCCCCATTTTACAGAGAGGGAACTGAGGCACAAACTGAAAAAAGACTAGATCCCGCAATGGGCGCGGTGGAGGCCCCTTTAAGTTAGATGGTGCAATACTGAACTTTTGGGTACATGGACCTTTCAGGGAAAGTCCAAAACCAGGACCTGGGTTCCAGGATCAATACATGGGAAGTTAGGCTCCCCAGCATCGTTTAGGGCAATGAGTAAGGTGAGCAGGGATATGCTGGAGCAGAAACACTGCGGGCAGGGATATGTCTGAAATCCCATCCTTCTCCAGACCATAAGGGCCTGTCTTCACCCTCTCTGGATTTTGGAGCCTTCCTTGGAGACACTATGCCTGCTTTGGTGTGCGTGTGTTTGAAGACCACGAGCAGAGCCAGACTCTAGGACGCCGCTCTCTTAGTGGTCTAACCACTAGGCTATAGAGTCATGGTTGCTCTTGTACTCTCTTTTCATCCCTCATGGATCTTTAATTGATTTCTACACATGAAAATGCTTCCCAAGGAGGGCTGGAGGGTGTACCCACTGTCATCCCATCCTGCCCTACAGCCTGGCGGTTACGGCAGTCTCCTGAGAAGTGTCCAATGTGGTTTTGAACCCTTCAGGCTGAAGTGAGTATTAAAGGACCTGGGTCTTGTACTTCCTGAGTGAGCAGGCAGGGACCCCACTACCATCACCTGCTCCAGCATTTCTCCTGTAAAACATAGGGGCTATGTTTGGCATTTTGTGAAGGACCCCATCTTGACTGTGTGTGCTAAGCTTACTTGGAGCACATCTACCTGATCAGGCTCTTCCTGGCTAGGGACGGACATTACACACAAAGCGGTTTAAGTGATCAGAAACTGGTTTAAACCTGTAACAGAACCGATGGTCGGTGTGCATAAACCGGTTTGAGAATGGCTGAAACCGGTTTGAGATAAACCTGGTTAAATGTAGTATCAGACTTAACTGATTTGGCTCAAACTGGTTTATGCAATATCTGTACCAGTCCCCCTTGCTGGTGTAAGATAAACCAGATCCCCCCAGCATCCCAGCATGCTCTCTGGGCTGGGTGGGGCTCTCTGCTCCACTGCAGGGCTGGCCCCTCCCCTCTGCTCCCTGGCTGGAGCTCCAGAGACTGTGGCTGGTCCCCCCTCCCCTCACCACTCCCTGCTAAGCAGGGATTCACCCCTCCCCAGTGCCTTGCTGAGGAGGTGTCTGTGTATTAGCTAACAGACCACATGCTGCCCAGAGTCCTGCTGAATCAACAAGTAGCTGGTAATGTCCCTCTGTTGTTTTCTTCATTGGGTGATAAACACTGTTATCAATTCCCTGCATGGCTAACCAGAGTGTCCTGCTGGGGCCTCGCCACCCCTCAGCTTCATGCTGTGGAAGGGAAGGAAGGGCTGCTCTAGCATTCCCCTGCTTCTAACTTGAGCCACTGTGGCCACATGCCTACATTTCTTGGATGTCTATCCCGTTACAAAACTGATTTAGCCTAGCCAGGTTAGACTAACCTGCAAAGACTGAATCAATTCAGGCTCATGCCTTTTGAACATCTGTCCCTAGCCCATGAGGCTTAGATGGGGCAGTGCAAGATTCCTGAAGCCTGGTTGAGCTTCAGTGGGAGATAGGTGCCTGCATCCTCAGACAAGGCCATGTACAGAGGCAGAACTCAAGTGTCCAGATAACTTACAGGTCAAGCATGAGGTGCCTGTTAAGATGAGGTGCCTCAGCACTCAGGCAGCTGCTGAACAGGGCTTTTTATTTATTTATTTATTTTTTGGGGGGATCAAAGGTTTGGATTTAGGTGTGTTAAGTCCATCTAAGTCTCTTTTTGGATTCTTACTCCTACTGACTTGCCCCAGGTTACAGAGAAAATCTGTTGCAGAGCAGAGAATTATATCCAGGTCTCTTCAATTCAAGACTTGAGCCGCTTAAGCTGTTGTTAGGCAATGATGCCCCTTTATACATAGGATTCTGTTCACCTTCTGGACTTCAAATTCAGGATTTCTCCATTTGGAAAGAGAGGCAGAAGTTGTCCACAGTTCTTCACCATTCACACCTACCAAATGTGTATGATCAAACTGTATTACTAATTGATAACATATCCCCTACATGCATTCCCATTTCCATTCACATACACGGTTCCTGACATTGGTTGGGACTGGGACTGAAAGAAAAAGTGTAAAAACAGAAGCATGCACATATTTTTCTTCCAGTATTTTAGACACAGCCACAAAAAAAAGTGATACCAGGAGGGAGAGAGCCTGCTCTTTGGGGATTTTGAAATCTGAGTACTACAGGAAAGTTTTCCTAGTCACAGAACCCTGTAAAGTGAAAATTTTAAGTTGTATCCATAGCGACATCACTCTGTAATCTCCATCAAATGAGTCATTTGATTTTACTAAAAGTCCTAGACATCAGACACAAACAGTGTTAGGCTACTTGTGCACACTGGTGCTAATTGTTTCCTTTTGTTAGCAGGCTCCTCGGAGAGCCCAAAGAACTAGAAAGCATCCCAAAGAACGAGGAAGCAATAGAGGAGGAACTAAACTTTCACGTGCAGAAGGGGTTAATCCAGGTAGGCAATGAGCTGTTGGGCACGGTGCAGCTTCTCATGTCACTGCTCACTCCCTGATCCCTCTACCTTATAGGTTTAAGAAGAGCTGTTTGTCTTTAGGGCCATCAAAATTGCTGCTTCCACCAGCTTTAAGACCTTTTAGCCCATCATGTCCAGTAAGTAATAGACAAATCTCTGCCGTGCACCAAGGGCTAAATCCATAAATAAGTTTTGCAATGCCTTTTTAGGGCTTTGCTGCTGGCTGAATCCACAGCCTTGAGTGAGGAGCCAAACACCCTATACAGTTCAACGAAAGATCCACAAATGCCAGGAGGCCGAGTAGCGAGCCATCTAAGAGATGCTAAAGGAAAAGCAGGCTTCTGTACCGACTCGGGGCTGGAGGGTACTGGGTCCCTCCGCCTGAGATTTCCAGCTACGAACCTTTGCCATGAATTAGGGGCCGAAGGCAGACCAGATTTTGGTGCTCACTAGAGGTCAGTCGGAACATTTCTGTGTCCAACTATATTATTTTGTATTATAACGCCTAAAATGCATTTCTACCTTTCAAGACGAAAAATCCAAGCGTTCCACTTTGATATCAAAAGCCCTTTTGGTTCGATTTTTTCATCCAAGCAAAATTTCATCCAAACTGATGATCCCAGAGAAAGCTTTGACCTGTGTTATCAATGAGAAATGAAAATATTCTGTTTCATTCAGCTATTCCGATGAGCGCCTTTCCAAACGCCCTCCCCTGGAATAGCACATGAGCCAGCCCTGAATGTCATGTTTCTGTTACTCTCCTTATGGTTGGATGTGGGTTATTCTGCATCCTCTGAACAACTGTGACATGTCTGTCCCTGGGACATTTTCACCTCCCCGAGACAAAATTGCACCTGCCCTTCCACTTAAACGCCTCCAAAAGTCTTATTGCTTTCTTCCGAGAGTTTAAGATCATAAAAGGCTCAGTAAGTATTTGCAGCAAAACATTCTGACTGGAGATGTGATGGCCCCCTGCTGTTCACATTACAGATTCAGACTGTAGGTAGGAAAGGAGGGGGAGTGGGGGAAGAAAGATTTGTAGTTTGTGTATAAGAAGCTTATTTTATGACTCATGTTTCTGTAGTCGGGTATTTGATGGTGATGTGAGTTAAGCGAGCCCAGCTAAACAGAGGCCACATAAGGCTTTCAAAAAGTTTGGGGTGCCTCCTCTGCACCTATTACCCTCTTGCCTGCCCTTCACCCCACCCAAGCTGGACGTATCTTTGTAAGAACCCTTCTTCACCTGCTGCATTGCATGTTTCCCCCCCGCCCGTGGATCACCGATGAAGGACAGCTTCCTCATCCTGTGTTAAGAGCAGTTTGGCACTCAGCTTGAAGCACCTTGCCTCTCCGGGAGCCCAGAATAGTCGTATTTTGAGGTAGGAAGAGATGGGTGCAATCAGCAGTGTAGGGATGAAGATGTGAGCTCCTGCCTGCAATATCTCACAACTTAGGACTGCTCATTTCAATTTGCAGAAAATGGCTAAAATAAGTACAGACTGGAAGCGGAGTAGGTGGGTCCTAACAGCCTATTTTACCCTGTACATCCCAGAAGTTTTTAGATAAGAACATAAAAAATGGCCACGTACTGGGTCAGACCATAGGTCCGTCTTGTCCAGTCCCCCATCACACAGTGGCAGAGAGTAGATGCTGAAAGGGAGAGTGAACTGGGCATGACCCGGGCTCTTTTTCTACTTGTCCTCTCTCACTTGCAGCCTCCAGCATTTAAGGACTAGGAAGTTGTGATTCAGAGGCTGTGTCCATAACTCCCATGCTCAATAGCTACTGATTTAGGAAGCTGAGAGCAAACATAAACTTAACCGAGGAGTTACAGGAGTCCCACTCAGTTGAAGGCAATCATCCTCTGCTATACCGTGAGAGAGTCTCGCTCTCTTAGATGCGTGGCATCTATCCCCAGGGTATCTGAAAACCATACAATGTGGAAAACATGTCTCTTTACACTGCCTTGTGCAGTGAGGAGCATCCATGCATCCTTTTTGAACTGGGAAGTATTTGGTAAATGTACATGGAAGATGCTGCATTGTAGCCGATTTTGGTTTATAAACTTTATTGCTAAACAACAAGACAAATTTCTACACCTTCCTGCTTGCCCCCTGACTCCACTAGGGAAGAAATCCTGCTTGATCTGCACAACAAAGAGCAGCCCCACCAACACACTCTCATGGACCTAGAGGGACAGATTTCCAGCTTCAGCTTCCTCTGTGCAAAAATGAAGTTTCTTTCCTACATCTGGGGACTTCTTACCATCACGAACTTTCCCTGAGCCTGACAAAGGGTGCGTGAGCCTGAAAGCTTGCAGAAAAAAAGATTTTGGGTTTGTTTGTTTTTTTTGCAGTTTCTCAGTTGGTCTCATAAAAGGTATCATCTCTGAACCAAGAGTTCAAGAGTTTTGCATTTCTTTTTGCATTGGGTAGATGAGGCACCGAGCAACCAAATAACGTATCCAAAGCTTCATGGGAAATTGAACCCAGTGATCTCCCGAGTGTCAAGGGATGCCCCCATCACAAGGCCAGACTTCTTCCCAGTTCTATGAAGTTTCCAGACTTTCACATGGCCACTGCCATCAAAGGATGGGCAAGTTTAAGCGTGCACACCTCAAAGCAACTTTGAATTCACTGGGGTTTCTTCCCCCTCCACCGTCCCCCGCCACTGGAGATCTCCCATTGCAGGAGTTGCAATTTAAACAAGGAACAAAAAATCCTTCCCCTGTTTTCTTTCAGCTGACTTTCTAGTTACTGACACCTTGTTCTCTGGCAGGCAGGCGCAGTACTAGGGAAGAACCCTCACCAGAAGCCCAGCTAACCCAAGGGGATACCTGTAAAAAAGGCAAATGTATTTTTTTTTTAATCTTTCTCTATATCTTCCTCCCCAGCTCTCACTCTACTGGTCTTTCTGTTCTTTGGGTTTGTTTGGTTTGTTTGTTAATGCTCTTCTTTTACATGTTTGCATGAGTTCTTTCTTTTCTTCTTTGCCCCTCCCTTCGTCCACCTTGCTGTAAAGGGGATCAAGGAATGTTTAACAATATTCAGACCTACAGCATTAGTGTAAGTTCAAAATCGAGGCTCTCATAATCTCTCTCCATGCTTCCCTCACTCCCACGGAGCTGCTTTTCTCGGTGAAAACACATAATAAAAGACAATTCATGCCCTGAAGAGCTACAGTCCAAATAAACAAGAGAACGGCAAAGTAAGTTGCCCAGTGTCACACAGCGAGTGCATGGCAGAGGCAGAAACAGTGCCCATCTGTCTGGAATACTAATCACGCCTCCCCACTGGATCACAAGGATTTTCACATCAGTGCTCCAACTCCCCTTTCATCCTGCATAGAGATAGTATCCCATGGCCTACCCTTTTTTTATTATTATTATTTACGGAGGCCACGTCTGCACACGAGAGGTCTGGATTCTCTATTTCCCTGCACTTCATTATTGCCTAGTGGGTACCAAGTGCTGAATTTTACATCCATTTGGTCCTGGGTGCCCATTGCAGGTGTAGTAAAAATTTCCCCCCCCCTATTTGTACCTGAATTTCTCAGAGGAGCTATGGGAAGCATTGCAGGGTCATTTGTGAAATGAAGGTGCTATCCGCTTGGGAGATCACGATCACCACAGCACATCCCAGCGTGCACGCGGTAGCTCTGCTGACGGTAGATTTGTTTTCTGCCTCACACAACAAGGCTTCCCAAAGAGAAGGTCTCGCCGCAGTTGCCTCGAATTTGGAGTCGCAGAGCTAACTTCCACGAGGTGCAGGAATGCACCAGGAGGGTTAAAGTCTGTTTTTAAAGAGCATCAGATGGGTGAAAATGTGTTTGACCTTCACAGGGATCTTCAGTCATTCTGCAGCTTGAGTGGCTGAGTGAAGCGTGTGTCATTCTGTCATATAAAAAAAAAAAAAAAAACCCTAAGAGAAGGGGAAAAAAAAAAAACTTAAAAATCGATTCTGTCTCCCCATGAAAGCCGTAGCTGACATAAATAATATTTGGTAGGGTTTTCATTGCTATTTTTATTTAAATGTACTGGGGTATGCCAGCTAGCAGAAAATTTGTAGCAAGGTCCATTTTTATAGGGCAATGAATGCCTACAGTTCTGGTAAATGTAATCAGATAAGGGGAAGTTGAACTTAAACCTCCTGTAGCAGTCAATAAAAGTAAACTTCGTAACACAGGACTATATCCCTCCCTATAATTGCTAATTACAGAAATCCTTGATAGAATTTTTTTTTTTTTTAATAAGGAGGCTCATAGATTCATCTCATAAAAAGAGCAGAGAGAGAAAAACAAAGAAGATGAAAAGGAAATGCAGAAAGAGCCAGGAAGTGAAAAGAAACAGGAATAAAAGTAGTTGCATATGCCCGAGCTCCTTTCCTCAGATGAAAATTTATCTTGCTATCTCTTATCTCTCTTGTGTTTCGGCCACGGGCCACTGTCCAAGTGGATGCTAGCATAAGCTGTACAAACTATAAGAGCTCACGTATGCATGGTGCCTCCACCAGCACGCAAGGAGGAAGAAAATGCATGCTGGACAGTGCTGTGCGTTTGCAGCTGAACTCTGGTCTCTGTTTCCAGCTCTGCTTGTGACCTTAGGCAAGCCATATTGTTTCTCCATCCTCTGTTACCTTTTCAATCTTTCTCTTTCAGTTACAAATGCTATGAGAGAGGAATTTCCCAGAAGGGTCCATTGCTTCTTGCTGGTGCCAAGAGTGACTGGTGGCTCCTGAATCTGGGGGGCACCTGCAGAAGCCGACAATGGCAGCAGCCATGTCACCAGAAAAAACATTTCCAACTATTTGAGTTGCTCTCATAAAAGATACCAGATTTACCCAAAGAGCATTGTCTGCCTATGTCCTTAGACCATCATGGCTACGACCTGCACCCCTGGGAAAGTGAGTAACCTGGTGCATTCTGACATGCCTCTCTCTGCCCATTTATTTAATGAACAGATAGACGACTTCTTAATGAAAGGGAAGAGGCCTAGCCAAACATTGCCCTGAAAGCACTCACCTTATGCCAGAACTCATGGACAAAGGTATGTCTGGAAACTGGCTCACCCTACAACCTCCGTTCTCAAGAAGCAGAATATGGAGAGGAGCCATTGGTCATTCCTTGGGGTTACAGGGATGGACTAAATTAGAGTTTTTCAGAAAATGAGGAAAGGAATTGCTGAGAACGCAACCAGCCCTGACCAGATAGTAACCCTGCCCACAAAAATAGTTCTAGGTAAAAGGCCTCCTGTCTGATGGAGGGAAGGGTTGGAAATAGGATCATCTGGGAATATTCTGCTTAACCAATCCTCTGTCAGCACAAGGCACGCAGGCATCGGTAATGCCTTTGACTTTTCTACTCTTTTTCTGTAAGCCACTGTAGGGCTTTTTCATACTAAAGGGCTCATGGGTATCCTGTGGTGGTATGGAAGTTCCCATGGCTGCAGCGTGCAAGAGGGGCTGGAGTAGTTGTTCTTGTGGCTCCTTCTGGAAAAATGCTTATTACATGGTAGCTTGGAAACAAATGGGACCCCATGATGTCGGTGTTCCCTTCCAACTCCATGTTCCGGGGACGACCTCTATGATTCGAGGTAACAAAGCAGTATACTTTATACTTAACTGATAAAATATGCCTCGATATCTTGGGAACAAACTAGCCCTTTCATACTGCTGTTATGGAATTGCAAAGATAATCTGTTCATCTCTCGGTCTGCACCCACATGAAGGGGTAAGGGATCATCTGTCCACCTGAGAGTGTAGCAGGGATGGGGACAGGTAGAAATTAATTCCTGAAATGGACTTTGGGCAAGCCACAGTGGGTAGACGCCCTGTTTGATGAGCACATATGGATGATACATTGACTTTATACCTCGTGTGAAGGCAGAACAGCATCCCCTGACACTATGGGATTGATTCGATACCAGCTCAAAGGAAGAGTGCCACCTACTGAATTGCAAACAGGACTTCCACACAGCGTCCCGGCTATCCCAAGAGATCTCCTATCTGAGCAGCAACCCAGCTAGGCTCTGCTAGACTTATAAGAGCTGATGGGATCACAGCTTGAGGTGGTATGGCTGCAGGCTATATTACTTGCTTATAAGAAGCAGTATCAGTTAGTGATGTGACCCGTTCTTTTACAGTGGGTTTAGGGGCAGGTTTCCAATGGCTTAAAAGTTTCTTTAAATGCATACAATATGTTACTCCTTCTCCAACATTTATGATGAAAGGTTATATTGTCTCAGAGTTTTCTGGTTACACCATTGGGATGCAGTGAACACTTACTCCTGCGGTGTCCTTTTACATCAGCCTTTAGTATTTTTATGGCTTTAAAGGAACTGAAAGCCAAGATAGCAGAATATATTGTGTTCCCTTTATAATCACTCAACACTACTTTGACACCAGGAAAACCGATGGGTAATATTTGTGGTGTTCTTTTTTTTTAAACTTATAGTTTAATGATTTTTAGGGCAGTCAGAGAGAAATACCATTGTATCCTTTAAAATAGACTTCTTTAGCACCAGCATAAAAATGCACCCTAAGAATTCTGCTAATGACACAGCAAAACAAATGGTGAAATAAACCCAGAATCGCTCAGACTGTGTTTAAAATCAGCTTTAGACATTTTGTTTCTTAATGGATACAATTTTTTGGAGAACTATCTTTAAAAACAAAAGGAAAGAGTATAACACCTGCTAGGAGAAATCAGGAGTTAATAATGATATAGATTGCAGAGAGAACAGTAGAGAGGTTAGAGCAGAACATCAACTAATTAAAAATGAGGTTATTAGTTTTTAGTTACACAGCAGTTGCAGAAACCACTATAGTGAACTTAAGCAATAGAACATTTTATATTGTCGTAGGAATTACATTTTATGTGGTGTTTTGAGGGGTGCTTCTAATTAGAGCGAAGAGAAAGGTTTCACACATAAAGTAAAATTGGTTCATTCTGCCTTCCTTCTGCTATTTGCACCACAAAAGTAACCATCTCTTCATGCATGTGTTTTCCACCGTAAAGCAAGTTCAAAAGCAAACCTGTGCCTTACCAAAGGCATGGATGCAAGTTCAGATCCACAATGCTACTGAACCACTTACTAAACTGGACAGTCCATCAAAGGCTACTAGCCCTTGGAGCTAGGGTGTTGAAGGCGCACGAGCACGTGACAGAGCCGCATTGCATCCAGCCTCCTTTGACTCCCCAGCCCAAATGACCAGGTGTAGCCTTTGGCATGAATCCAGAGCAGACTTTGAAAGACATCCAGCACTATAGTGAAACACCTTAATAACTCTGCTACCTTGTTCCCCCACCCTCCTGACAGGTAGGTAGGTACGAATCATGGATGAGCTCCTTTCCTTGCCCTCTTGCCCCCCCCACCCCGACACACACACACACAAATGGTCACTGGCAAAATTCCCACTGATCTCAGTTGGACCAGGATTTTACCCTCCGTAGCTCTTTGGCTATTATAATTTACAATGATTAGAACTAGTCCAAAAGTGGTGGGATCTGACTTTAAAAAGCCTGACTTCCACCTTCCTTCATTATTCCATTAGCTACCATAGTGGGGTTTTTTGCAAGATAAATAAGTAAAAGGAAGGAGGAATATTCTTAGAATAAGGAAGAGACAGTAAGCAAAGAAAGGTACAGCAATGTCATCACCAACTTCATCTGGAGTTACTTGAATGAAAAGCCCAACCTCCTTAAAATATATGGTAAGCAGAACAAACTCCAGTTAATCATGTCTTTGCAACAATGTGTGTGTGTAAATGTATGGCTGCATGCATTTATCTGCCATCACTATCAAATCTTAGTGCCCAAAAAGTCTTGCTAGGGAGAGCAAAGTTAGTACCCCCCCCCATCATCGTGGAATCTCTTTGTCAGGAAAGCAATTATACTTCACTGAGCTATGATAGCACCATTTCTCATGAAGGGAGTGAGGTGGGGTCCAGCTGGTATTTGGCTCAAATCCACTGGATGAACCAACATACAGAGACTGATGGATCCAATGCAATTTAAGAACTCTTTTGAGAAGATTGTTGTGCAGGATATGCCCCGCTATCAATCACCTGTTATGTCATTGTGATAATCTCTTATTCTCGGCCAACGATATGACTGATGACTTCTTCATTTTCTGCATCTACACAGGTTAGTAAGGTGTAGAGCTGGCCTGTGAGAGATTAAATTCCCAGGGTAGAGAATGAACCAGCATTAGTTGCTTTATTGACTGGCCAACTAGCGGAGAATATTTGTAATCATATGCTGTGTTAAAGTAAAAAATGTTCTTTTTTGTCACCATAAGAGATTAATTAGCAAATGTCTTCTAGGAAGTGAAGATCCTATTGAACATCCTTTTGAATCAACCTATCTTTACTGAATGGCAGAAGTAAAACATTTTCCTCCATGGCTAAAACTGAGTGGCTTTAATTTTCATTGGACATTTTAGTAGTAGCTGGGTAGTCACAAGCACATTGTCTACTCTAGTCTATTTTTGCCTGCTAAAAGTCTCCTTCTGGAATATGTTTGCTGAGAAGAGTATGGAGAGATAAATTTGCCCTCATTTGCCCGGCACTCTGATGTCACCAGCCAATGAAACTCTTGTAGTCTTTGGCCACACCTGGGGATAAAGCCAGAGAGACATCTCCAGGAATGAAATAACACAAGAACTGTTTCTTCTTTCAGTATTTCTATCAACTAAAATGCAGAGTCCTTGGAAGATGCAATCTTGTGATATGTCACGACCATTGCAGAACACCACCTCCGCAACACACACACACACACACACACACACACACACATTCTTGGCTGCTTTTTCACATGACGGGGGTTTAGTTACTCCTAAATTGAAACTGTTATGGCAATGGTGTGGATTTTGGATGTTGGGGTAATGATATGGAATCTGGGGGTGCTAGGGGTGCAGCTGAATAAAGGCTTTTTCCGGTGTCTCAGCAAAAGCTGCTGGTCACAAGGCTGGATGATATATTAAAAGCAACTAACTTACCTAAAGCTTAAGTAAGCAAATTCTTAACAGGGAGGTAAGGTGCAAAGTGCATGATGCGTTAAGTAAAAATAGAATAGCCCACCAACTAGTGTCAGGAGACAAAAGCAGAGATACAGCCTTGGAGATGGGGAAGTCAGCAAGAAAACCAGTGAGAAACTGCAAGTGACTGAAAGAAGACAGGGCTCAAAGCCTTACGCACGTGCTCCTGGCAGAGAGGCATGTAAATGAATGAAGTGCATAGGCAATCCCATGCCAAGGAAGCAAACAGTAAACAGAGGTGGAGCCTGAGATGGGAGGAAAAAGAAGTGGAACCGGAGGAGGGATATAGGCAGGTTAACATTAATGTGTATGAACCAAGGTGTATAACTATTGGAAAGAACTGTTGTTCAGGGCTGCTCCCCGTGTTCGTAGACTGGATGGCTGTGAGGAAGCTCCCCCGAAGCTGTCGCCATTCTGAATAAAGCTGATCTTTCCTTCAGCTGGGGGGCTCTGAGCTGCAGCGTGGCCTGGTCCTCCCCCTGGGTGGCATCTGCCTGTTGACACACCAGCCAGGTGGCCCGGGGGGGGGGGGCACCAATGTGGAGGGAAGGAGCAGGACCCCCTGAAGCTCAGGGGCTGCGTGATCCAATGGCAGCTGATCCAGGCAGGCTCTGCTGACCGAAAAAAGAGAAAAAGGGGTGAGGGGCCTGATCCCTGATCCATTTGTTTTTTTCCTCCCAGAGCCTGTCCCCATCTCTCTCAGCCAGGGGCGCCGAGCTGCCAGCAGGCTGAGAAGCTCCTGAGCTGCAGAGGACCCCAGTCCTTCCCTAGTTCATTCCACCTGCCAGTACAAGTGGATATCCCAAAAGAGCCCTTGTGTTTTACCCAAAGTGTTGATCATGAAAGCAGAAAAGGGAGAAATTCATGTTCACAGTATATATCACTCCGGTCATAGTAATAATGTCACATATTAGCTGTTAAGGTAGTCATGGATAGCAATATGACAGTTTTCCATTGTAAATTGCAGAATACCATGACAACATAATATCTTATGGAAGTTGCACATTTTTAATTAAACTGCATTTTAAAATGTTATGTCTCAGCTCCATACAGCAAGGCGAGGATCATGGTTGTACACCAACCATGGGATTGTTGTAGGCCATCACTTGATTGAATTTACTATCCAATGTAGTGTGGGAAGGATAACCAGCAGGGCTGAAGTGCTAGACTTCAGAAAGGCTAACTTCAGTGTTAACTCATGAGATTAGTTAGTGAGGAATTGAAGAACAAAAGCATTGGTGACATGGGAGTCCAGGAAGGGTGGTCATTCCTAAAGAGAACAATCCTTCAGGTACAGAAGGAGACAATCCCATTGCACAGGAAAGGGAGCAAAGGAGTCAAGAAACCCTCTTGGCTGAACAGGGAAATCCAGGAAAGCCTAGGGGCAAAAAAAAAGAGGTATACAGGCTGTGGAAACAGGGTGTGGTTACCAAAGCAGAGTACACCTACTTGGCCCGTACTTGCAGGGAGGCAATCCAGGGACCTGGATCTCTTCAACCTTTGCAAAAAGGGTTGAGAGGTGATCTCTTGTGGCTGCCTACGTATTCACTTTGGAGTGTGGGGGGAGGGGGTAGCAAGGAGTAGGAGATGCTCTGTTTACCATGGCACTTCTTGTAGTAACTAGGAACAATGGGCACGAAGTTACAGAGAGCAGAGTTAGGTTAGACGTCAGGAAGAACTTCTCAGTAAGGCTTGCCAGAATCTGCGATGGGCTCCAAGGGAGGTGGTGCTCTTCCCTGCCCTGGGGGTCTTTAAGAGGAGGCTAGAAATGCACCTGGCTGGGGTCATCTGACTCCAATGCTTTCCTGCCCAGGGTAGGGGATCAGACTTGATTTACTGAGGTCCCTTCCCACCCAAATAGCTATGAATCTGTGGAAACAGAGGAAACACCTTGCTGTATGGAACTGAAACATGGAAAATGTAGAAGAACATCTACGTTTGTTGGGGAAGTACCATCAATGATGCCTGGGGAAGATCCTTTGAATCCAGTAGGAAGGCAGATGTACCACCGTTAGCATCCTTCTGCAAGCAAACACTATGAGTATTGAGGCGATGATTATCTGACATCAACTTATTTGGGCTGACCATGTCATCCAGATGTCCGACTTCAGACTCCTGAAGCAAGTTTCATTTTCCCAGCTCAGCCAAAGCATATGCTCAAGAGGAGGGCAGAGAAAGTGCTTTTGGGACCTCCTCAAGGCCAACTTAAAAAAATGCAATGTTGATGTCAACCCATGGAAGGCTGTTGCCCAGAACCAGCCCAAATGGAGGAAGAGTCTGCTGCAGGGATCTCAGTACCTTGAAACCTCACAACAACAACAAGAGATGGAAAAGTGGGAGCGGCAGAAACAGTGTGTTGTGGACCAGATCCAGAACCTGGCACCACTCAATCCCACACGGATACACACGTCCAAGAGACAGTTGAGTTTGTGCTCATCAGCCATCTTCAGACACACAGATAAGAGAGTCATGGAAGACAATCATTCTCAACTGTGAAGGATTGAAAATAAGATTAAAAAATGAAATAGAGGTATCAGATAAGACCCAAACAGTCTGTTTTGACCTTGCTTAGAACAGGATTTTTACAGTTTCCTTTTCAAAATTATTTTTTCAAGAGAAACAGAAACTGGAAGGAACCATCAGAACTGACCCAACATAGAATAGTTTTCCAGACTTTCATTTTGTAGAAATGTTTTTGTGTGCTTTATTTTGTTCATTTATGGCCTAGAGCATATTTCAAATTTGTGGGATTTTCTCTAAAATACAAAAACCAGTTCCAGCCCTGTTCTAAATAGCATAGACTCAGCAATTTAAGAAAAGCTCCTTAACAACTCCCAGTCCCTCAACACACACCACACGCATAGACACACACGTGCATGTGCGTGCGCGCACACACACACACACACACATGCACACACTTAATTCAATGAAAATAAACAATACCTAACACTTTGAAAAGGTCACTCAGTCTTTCTGGTGCAGACACATTGCTCCCTTTGTGACCAGCTTCACAAAGAGCAGTCTTTCTCACTTCAACGGTTTAAAAAGCTAACCTTTATGCTTTAGATTCCCCTCATCTCTATTGACACTCTCGCTGCGCTGTGGGCTTTGGTCTTCAGGAAAATATTTCCCTCTTCCCCTCTCCCCCTCAACTGTGCTAATCTTGACACAAACATCAGAATCTCCATCTTTGGTTTAACATTTCAAATGGACGTTTCTAAGCAGCTTTTAGGCAAGAAAAAAAAAATCATCCTTGCATCTGTAAGTAGAGCTGAGCAGAACGCAGAAGCTGCACTTCCTGCAGGCAGAGTTCAAACATTTTCATAAATCACAGTATGCGGGGCAGGCAGTAGACCCCCTTCATCCTCCTTCACTCTTTGTCCCATAGGCTAGGCCAGATTAAGTTTTAGGCATAGGCACCCATCTAAGATGCAGAGGGCTCCGATTCCTAGATTCAACTGTCAAATAGGAATATAAGCATTACAAAAAATGTTTTTATCCCCTTTCATTTACAAAGGAAAGCTTCAAAACCCGACAAGTGCAAATTTGATATCAAGAAAACTGCTTGAGTTTGCAGACTACTTAAATTCAGGTCAGAGAAATGTGAATGCTCCTGATGTATCTCAAGAAGGTGTTTGAGTTACCCTACTATTACCACGCAGACACAAAACTGCAAATGGAGCCACATTGGTCCAGAAGAATGGAAAGAAATGAAAATTGTAGCCACCTTAGTCCTTCCTTAGAAAAAGGTAGTCTCATCTACTACAGAAGAAGCAACAGTTCCTGCTCCCACCCAGGGCCAGACACAGGCATGGGGAAATGGGGCAGCCACTTGGGGCCTGGATAGAAAGCGGGCCCAAAAATGGTAGTTTATTATTATTATTATTATTATTATTATTATTATTATTATTATTATCTCTAGAAAAGTGGGGCCTAATACTAGAAGTTTGCCCGGGGCCACCATGAGTCTAGGTACAGTGCTGCCCCAACCTAGGTATCCTGTTGGTGAGTGCATACTCCTGATCCTCCTTGCTGCCCCTCCTAGGTGGGAAAAGAGAGGCAGATGCTGGTATGTCTACCTCTCTGGGACAACAGGGAAAACAGAACTTACTGGGACATGCCCAGAAGCATTTTATGGTGGCTGCTCCCATGATCCCTGCATGGTAAGGAAGCCATGTAGATATTCCTATGTGATACTCCTTCTTTCCCTGCCTGTGCATAGAAGTAGATATCATACAAAGATACCCTGTTTTTAGTGACTATGCAGAAGAGAGGAGTCAGAGAGGATATTGGCACTATCTTCAAGTTGTCACTGTGTCAGGAAAATGCATGGACTTGGATGGAGACTACTGTCTTTACAGGGCCAAGTGAAAGGGAACACTTCATGAATCTACCCACCCATGCACATACCTAGAGCTTACCCGTACTGCCAATAGTGTTTCCTACAGCACCTTCCTGTTCATGGCAGGCCTCACACCTGACCACCGATTTTCCTAGCCCTGCTTAGTTGATGAGATCTGACAGCATCACAGCTTGAGGAGGCCCAACCCTGTTTAGTTTATGAGCTCTGACAGGATCGCAGCTTGAAGCAGCCCAAGAGATCTGATGGGATCTCAGCTTGAGACAGCTTGACTGTATGCACCGCATAAAAATACTGACCCAAAGTTCTGCACAAAACTCCAACCAAATTCTAAGCCCAAACTTTTCCTTCAGCTTCCAAGGAGCTTGAAATGTTTTTATCAAAGTACATTATTTCTCATTTTGTGGCACACTATAAAATACTTATCATTATTATTAAATATTCTCAAATATTATAAAACAGTTCTCATTTTTCCCTGCTTCAGGCAAGAAAAAAGAACGGTCAACAGACTGCAGGAAAGCCTGTTCTCACAAGGTTTACAGCCCCATCTAATAATATCAGGTGCTTGGACAGGCACTTAAATTGCCATCTATTTTGCCAGCCTCTGCTCCCTTTGAAATTTCTCTGCTCTTTACTAGGCACGTTACTGAGAGTATGGCCATGGCTAAAGCCTTACATACCAAAGAGTAGGTTAGTCCTATCTCTAGGTTCTCTTGATTGCAGTCAATGGTAGTCATCATACTTCTGTCTCAAATTTTTGTTAACATTAATTGTAAATAAGCAAAACCAGGGAAGTCATATAGCATGGGAAATGAATCCCCAACACGAGAAACTCCCAGTTCTGTCACCTGATGTTGAGGTTCTGCCAATTTGGTTGGATGGCCTGACCTTGAGAGGTGCCAACTGGATCCACTGTTGTGATGTGTCAGGTGATATGAGCTTATCCTGTGGGCATGACATACCACTGTGCTACTCTAGGCTCTTCTGAAGAGACACCCTTCCACTCAGCTAGACTCAATGGAATATATGTATAGGTGATGGGCAAAGGAAAATGGCAAGATACCTGTTGGATACATGTGAACATAAATCTAAAAAAGCCTAATATATATATATCCTAATAAATTGTCTATGAAAGCACGTGTCTCTCTAGACCAATTAGTCTCTAGATTGGCCACCCTCTCCTACCTTCTGCCATTGCTGCCTTGGGTCAATTATATATGGCACCCTCCATACCCCATACCCATCTGTGGTTGATACCGATACTGCTTAAGAAGAAGATCCAGTGATTGCCCAGTCCTGCTCCAGAAATTTTACTGACTTCAGATCTGAAATCAAAATCCCCACCTACTTTGCTCCTCTACGCAGTGTGTCCAGGATTTACCCAGACACTGTAGGCCACAAGAACAAGAAGGTCACTAAGAGAAATGCCACAGCTTTCCATTATTGACTTCCATCCCTTCTGTACCTACCTCCTGTCTCTACTGTGAATAACCACAGAAGGAGAACTTAAGTAGCTCACAGACTGATTCCCCAAAAGTTTCCATATGATGAACAAGAAAAAAAGCATGAGCAATTGTGATATGGCCACAAAGTAAGGTATAGAGGGTAAGGGACAGCTCATGTAACTCAGGGTGGCCAAGAGTGATTTTCAGAGTCAATCTTAAATTTTAATGTAGACATGTTCTTTGATACTAACTATATTCATAAATAATAAGACTTGTGAATTGTTAAGATCAGGATTTTAGGCTTATTGTCTACATCATCATCATTCCCACCATAGCTCTTACATATTCAATAAGGTAATAATTATTGCATATGTATAGTATTCAATAATTCAATCATATGTATACTCATTCAATAATATGTATAATATTCCACAATTATTCAACAACATAATACTTAAGGAGTATTTAAGAAGTAATAATGCAATAATTTAGGAGTAAATAGGGAGCTACAACCTATACCTCTATAATTAAGGAGCAGTAGTAATTGTGTCCCATAGATTCATTGCATGTGCAACTGTATGTACAAAAGATGGCTAGACTCAGACTGTGAATGGACAAGCTATGTGTGTTTGCTAAAAAAACTTTTAATGTAATCCTTCCTGTCTAAAGGAGTAAAAAAAAATTAGGTGAGTACGTTTTTTCCCTCCATTTCTAGTGTTCTTATGGCCTTTCCAGCTAACTTTGGTATAACTCTATTCAGAGTTACTCTATTTTCATCTTCTCAAGGCACCAGATCATCTTCACCAAGTTGTGGCACATTCTCAGCTTCTCTCTGATGTTGCCTAGAAGGACAGCAACATCATTGAGTAGTGCTGTCCTGCCCTTCTTACCCATGACCATGATAATGGATCAATTGTGTGACACGTTGCAATTCATGAGGATCATGATATCTTCCAAAATATTATTACAGTTATTGCTGTTGTTTTATTTATGCCTCTGCAATGTCAAGAAGCTCCAGGCACAGATCAGAATAACATTTTTAAGACTTTGAAAGTATTTCTGCCCCAGATGCTGTTCTCATTTTATTTCCCACCCCCTTTCTAGACTCATGTTCCATTAAAGCCCAGCATTCACAACACAAACCAATTGAAACTTATGAGTGTTAATGGCTTGGGAGATGGAAACAACCAACGAGTTCTTAGTTTAATATAATTTCCACCGTAAGTCAAACATCCCACCCCAGCACTTGAAATTCCACTAATGTTCACAGAAATAATGCTTGAGGACTTGACCCACCTGTTTTTCTAAGGCAATCTTCTTCAGCCCTTTCAGGTTCTTGACCCCTTATTCAAACTCAAAACTTTCTTTGACCCCTTACATTCACTATGAGAATAAAAATGCATAATTTATTTATGACACCAATGATATGCTGTATGTTTTATTTGTGTATGTGTTTCAAGAGCTTGACAGAGAATACTTGACCTTGAAAAGTAATGCTGTGCGGGGCACTGGGGAAGCAAAAATGTCTTTGTTTTTGTCTGTAGCAAAATTGTTGATGTCTCATAATGCCACAAATTACCTTTTGCAACCCCCCCCCACCCTCCCAGGAGTCACAGCCCACTTTTAAGGTTTAGGATGACTAAGAAACCTTCTGGGATTGTGGGTAGAGTGCGAAGGGAAACTGTTTCCTTGAATTGCCAGAAGTTTTAAGACTTTGAAAGTATTTCTGTCTGCCCCAGATCAAGGCTAAAAGTTAACATCTCAAAAATTTCCAGATACCGAATGTCTGGGGGAAAAAATAAATTTAAGAATACTGAACCATTTTGAAATGTTTCATTTTAATGTTCATCTTTGTATATGGTTTTATGGAAAAATAACTTAAATGAATGTACAAACAAAATTTATTTCAAGCAGAGAAACAAAACTTTGTCTTTTACTTGAAAGCAGCAGAATGAGATATTCCAACAATTGTGAACCTTCTTGTCATTTTTGCGGGGAAATGGTATCCAAAACTGACCCAACAGTTTCAGTGAAAAAATCTTGACTAGCTCTCAGTGAGCGGGCTCTGCCAGTATGCTGTCATGTCTATCCCTCTCCCTGACTTTTGTTTTGGATTTGGGATGCTGCTTGAATTCATGAACCACTCAGTGGATGATACATTTTTAAAGCTCAGGTGGGAGATGGTGTGAGTGAATGTAGTAAAGGTGCATGGAGGAGTATGAATAGGTGATCAGATGAGCTTAGGCAAGCAAGAGACAGAAAGAGATAATATTTGAACATGTTAAAAAAAGGAAGTGTGTGTGTGTGTTTGTGTGTGTGTGTGTGTGTGTGTGTGTGTGTGTGTATTAAGGTTCAAGAGACTGAACAAGGAAATGAAAACCTTGTGGCTAAGGTAGTTGGCTAGTTTGACAGAGAACCTACTTAATTCCCAGCTCCTCCCTAGACTTTCTGTATCTTTCTTGCCGGTAAATATATCCTCTTGAGAATAAGTGGCCTGGTTTGACCCCCTTTCAGCCTTGCATAAGCAACAAAGGGTGCTAAGGTTGCTGAGATCAGGATGGTCTGAGCATTGCTTACAAAGGTGCCGTGTGAATTCCTGAAGTGTATTGTTTGAAAAATGAAGGTGCATAAGTTAGTGAAGCTCCAGGGCAGTAGCTTACCCAGTGTTAGCATAGCTGACACACTGACAGTTTATATGGAATTTATGTGCCCATTTGCTCGGCTTTTTATGGGAAAACATGTTGTTACCTTACAGCTGCCACATCACATGCTACTTATCCTGCCTCAGAGCTATAGAGCACCTTCCTCAAGGAAACATCCATACATCAAGAGGTTATGTATTTTTAACAACATTTGTAAGGGGGAAATAATAAAATATGCATTATACTGCATACATGCAGCTTTTAATTTTTTTTTATAATTTATTTAGCAGGTTTAACTCGCTCTGTAACCATTTCCATTGCACCTTTCCTTCCCGCTCAAATACTTACAGGAAAGAGGAGCGCCTGGTAAGGAAAAGAACTAAGAAGAACAATTGAAAAGTGGTGATCTGGAACAGCCTTCCACAGGACTGTTGGGGCAAAAGACCTTACAGGTTTTACAGTGCTGCTTGTTATGCTGCATGGAGGATTATATGACATACTTATATTGCATAGGTCATATTGCAAAGGCTCAGCAGCTCACCAAAGAAACACAATTCAAATCTCTTAACATGTTCTTGTTTTAAAGATTATATTGTGTTTCCAAAGTGCTCTTTGATTTTTTTTTTTTTTAAATTTAATGTCCCCTGCCTACTCCTTATGTAGAAGTGTGCAATAGCCAAAGTGTGGCCAACTCTCTCAAATGTATAGGCTAGGGTGATTTTGAAGCCCATTGCCGTGGGGTCCCCCTCCTTTCTGGTTGCTACATGATGACATTTCCAGCTTTTCTCCATGCCCCAACATCTTCCTATAGGCATTATGTGCATACATCTAGCCAAATAATTATATATCCTTCTATTATCCACATTGAGGGACCCAGGGGCAGAGTAGTTCAGGTGTCTTTGCCACAACTGTGGAGGTATGAGTTGAAGCCCTGCTCTAGACTCATGCCAAAGACTACCTACAGTTGATACAACTGTAATTGAGTCTGTCTCAAATACTCCAGCACCAACATTTCCTTTTTAGACACTATGATCACTATCCAGAACAGTAAAATACAAACCACCATATACAAGAAATCCATGGACCAACACACAGAACCAGCAATCACCCCTTACACACCAAGACAGCTGTAATATACAGCCAAGCCCTCTTATACCACTGAATTTGCGCTAAGGAGAACACGTCATTGTTACCTTGCAAATCTCAAAAGGGCTGTCATCCAACAATGACAGTCCTCCAGAGACACAGTCCATGCTTTTGAAAGAGTCATCAGATACCACCTGAAGAATTGCTGCAGTACAAAAAGAATATCCCCACAAAACACACACCATTAGTTGTGACATACCTTCTTTCCCTGGAACCTATACACAATCATAGAATCATAGATTCATAGAAGTAGGGGCGGAAGGGACCTTGTAGATCTTCAAGTCTGACCCCCCACCTAGGCAGGAGAAAAAACTGGACTTAAAGGAGTCTAGCCAGGTAGGCATCAAGCCTCTTCTTAAAGACCCCCAGGGTAGGAGCCAGCACATCCTCAAATAATTGCAACCCATATTAGAAGAAGAGCCAATCTTAAAGAGATCTATCAAGAACCACCCATCCTAGCCTTTAAACAAGCACTGAACCTCAACAACCTTATCACCAGAAAAAAACAAAACAAAACAAAAAAACTTCCTATGGCCCAAAACATGCCAAATGGATCTAGACCATGCCAGGACAAGACATGTAAAACTGCTAATAGATCTCCACCACCCCCACAATAACCACACCCCACAACAGAACCATCAACATTCCTAGATTTACACCTGCACTCCAGAAATGTAATATATCTCATCCAGTGCACCAAACGCTCTGATGGAAATTATATAGTATGCAAACCATAACTGCATACCAGAATGCATGCACACTGAAAATCCATCACAGACAAAAATATCCGATTCCCTGTAAGTGCTCACTTCTCACAAGATAGCCACTCTCTCTCCAGTCTCTCAGTTCTAATCCTCAAAGGGAATTTACAAAACACCTTTCATAGACAAACCTACGAACTTCACTTCATAAATATACTGGATACAAAAATCATGGACTAAATATAGACATTGGCTTCATGGCACATTATAACTTGCCTGCCATCTGTGAATCCCAGGTAACCCATCTGCATTTTACCAGTAATATTCTTTCCCCTTCTCCCCCGCTTCTACCTTTCTCTCACCTATTGTCCTTCCATAGATTTCCATTTTCACAGACCTTCATTTTATACATGGGCTTCCTTTCTACGCAGAAGAGAACAAAAAGAAACAACAAGCTTTCCCTGTTCCTGAAGAAGGGTGCTTATACTTGAAAGCTTGCAAAGAACATTTTCCCCAACTATTCCATTGGTCTAATAGAAGATATCACATTTACCAAAAAAACTTTATCTGCCATTGGGTACCTAAGCATTTGCTTGGGGGGAGGGACACAAAGATGAGCAGATGTGGCATTAGCCACATTGCTCCCTCGTGTGTTGTTAGTTACAAAAGTTGGTATGCCTTAACTACATTAGCCCACAGGCAAATCTAGGATTTTAAAAAGGGAGGTGCTGATGGTGTGGTGTATCATCACGTATAACCCAACAAATATTTTTCTCAAGTTAAAAAGAAACAAGAAGCTTTATTAATAAGCTAGTGGCCTAAAGCAAAAAACAGCTGTAAATGTATTGGAATGTGCATTAATTTGCTATATCATATATTATGTATAAAAAAAGAACAAACTAGACAAAAATAATCAAAATATCTTGCTTCATTAGTCCTACAGTCATTGGGATTATATGGGCATCTCTTTTTTTCAGATTCAAAAAACAAAATCTAGCCTTCTTGAGCATCTTGACAGTGCATGTAATGCTTCACTGAAAGTTATGTCCAAACCTCAGTTAATGTTTTTTACCAAAGTTAAAAAACAGTCTGCAGGGATGGGAAATAGGAGCTAGTTTGCCAGGAACAGATAACAGACAGAGAAATGCAGAAGAAAGGCTAGTTGACAGCACTAGTTGAGAGAACAAGGAGCAACAGTCTCAAGAACAAAGGCCACAAGTTGCAGCAAGAGAAGTTGAGGTTAAATATCAAGAAGAAGTTTCTCCCTAGAAGGGTAGTAAAACACTGGAGCAGGTTACCCAGAGAGGTGGTGGAGTCTCCATCCTTGGGGGTTTTTAAGACCCAAGTAGACAAAGCCTTGGCTGGGATGATCTAGTTGGGGCTGGTCCTATTTGAGCAGGCCGTTGGACCTCTTGAGGTCCCTACCAACCCTCATTGTCTATGATTCTATGATTGTATGTTTGGTTGGCTGAGCATCAAGACCATTTAAAAGGAGACAGAGTTGTTAACACCTGTGGAATGAAGAGTTCAGAAGGAATCAAGTAGATTATAATGATCCATGAAGTCAATTGTCTCCCTCACTGCTGCTGAATAGAAATGCTACTCGAGGGGCCAGGCAGGTGGTTTTATACTTTGGCTGGAGCAGAAATCAAAGGGGAGTGCACCTGCATCCCTTTCACCCTGCTGCCCTCCCCCATCTCTGCACTAGCCAATAGGCTATTAGGCTCAGTTATACCCTTGACCTACCCCCACATCCCATTTCATCCAAGCTTCTGTCATCTTTCCATTCCCCCTGCAATGGGACTGATGTCCCCATTTCCTCTCCTGGATCCCAAGGGGTATATTTGGGGTGAGGAGGCCAGGGAGAAAGTATTGCTGAGGCTGCTTCCTGCAGCAACTCTGATTGCCATCTTTTCCTCCGCAGAGAGGGGCGGGGGTAGGATGGGACAGGATGCAGCCAGCCAGAGCAGGTGTCCCTGGACAATTCTGCATGAAGGCAGAGCTTCTCACAGTTGAGAAAAGGACCCAGCAGGGGCTGAAACACTGTGGTAGGTGATGAAATCACAATAGTTGTTCACATGGGGTAAGGGGTGCAAAGGAAAGAGATACAGAGCACAACAGGAGGAGAGTCAGGCTAAAAGAACTGGGAAGAGTTGGAAGATGGACCTGCTGCCTGTGCCATTGTGTAGAGCCCAGACCTGGAACTGATGAAAAATAGGGGCTATTGCTCAGATGGAGCAGCAGTAGAAGAGATGTTCTACCCCAGAGTGGAGTGAGATCCTTGAGAGAGCCAGTGAACCAGGGAAACAACCTGGGTGAATCTTAGCACTTTTCCTAGCCTGGGCAGGGAAGTTTTAGTTGGGATGAGAAACATCCCAACCAGCGACAGCAAACCTGAAGCAGCAACTTCATGCACAGTGCAAACAGCAAGTTATTATTCGTTGACTTTTGTGGCATAAGGCGAAACATTAATGATGAAAAATGCTAATAACCTTGTTCATTTTAGTGTTCTTCATTTTTTAATCAAACTCCTGGATGCAGTGGGCTGCATAAGACTTCATTTAGATTGCTGTGTACCTCTGTTAGAACAAAGACATTTATGAGAGGAGCTTAGAAAAGTTGAAACGTTATCTGTCACATTTTCCCAAATGAGCCCTTTCGAACTCCTTCAAACTCTAAAGCTGTTGAATGGATTCACTAGCTTCCTTCCAGGAAATTAAATCTTCACCCTAAGAATCAGGGGTCTGACTTCCATTATGAAATGTGGTGCACATTTAAATGAACAGTGACTTGGTGTTCTTCTATTTTGGATACCCAAATAATGAGTCCAACACTCTTGTAAGTCAAGCCCTGTACCTAGAAATGGAGACAAGCAAAGCCACATATTCTGCATCCCTGAGAAGGGATTTGAATTCTGATTTAAACACAATCTTAACCATGAGGTGTCTAACCATACCACCATTTTAAGGTGCATTATGGGAGCATATCTATACATATATGCCCTTAATGCACCTTAAAAATGGTGATTTAAGGCTGTGTGAGCCTAAATTTGATACCTGCATAAAACAGGTATCAAACTTAGGCACAGACAGCTAAGTCACATTATCGTACATGTAGACATGCTAATGCACATTAATGTGGCATGCATCGGTAGATACATACTGCCTTAATGTGCATTAGCACATCTATATATGCACTACTGTGACTTAGCTATTCACACCTAAATGTAATGTGCCTTAATGCACATTAGTGCGCCCATGTGTAGACATGCACCTATATCTCCTTCATGTGCTTTAAGCAAAGGCACATTAAGTTTAGGCATGCATAAATACATGCGTGGATGCACCCAGGCTCTATTGCCTGACATTGCCATAGTGCAACAGGAGGCAGGCAACCCACTCATAAGGCGTGCCGAAACGTCAGATGCCACTGCCACTGGCTCAGCCACCACTATTGTTTCAGCCAGCCTGACCCTGCTGCCCAAAACACAGATCCTACCCGTGGTGAGGTACTAAGGTGTTTGGGGCAAGGGACTAGCTTATCTCTGACCGAACGGGGCTCTGATTTATGAATGCAGCTCTTAGCTGCTACTGCAAAGCAAACAATAAAAATAGCAATAAATTCTATACCGGTTCTAATTTCTTATAGCAAATTACAGTATGAAAATCCAGCCTGTTTAGTTTATAAACCGACCACAATGACAAATTCTCTCATATGAATTATTCCCTGCATGATACACACTAAAGGAGATTTAGATTTATTGCCATGGGTGCTACTTTTCCTTATGTACAGATTTTCTTTAACTGTAAAGCCGACAAGAAATGTGCTAGGTTTTTTTGAGATCTCCAGTGTTTAAGGAAATTTAAAGCATGACCTATGCCTTGTCCCTGAGCATTAATAGGCATTCTGTGATTCGCTAGAGACACCCGTTCAATAACCTAGGAGAAAACAATCGATACGTGGACACTACATAATCCTAGACTCAGGGTGCCCCATGAGGCCTCTGGCTTCTTCTCTGATGGGCTGTGCTGTTTTTAGTGTTGCGATGGCATCATTTAACTTAACATGACACTTTCTTCACTCCTCTGCTGCTAGGATGCTTGCCAGTTTAGAGGAGAAAGCATTCAATGGAATCACAATGGAGGAATGGAAATGAAAAACATTTCCCACAGGTGCAAGAAGAGATTTCCAAAAAAAACTGGCATGGCAAGATTTAAGGGTTTGCTCACCTTAGAGCCAGATTAAGAGAAGAGAAATCAGGTTCCAATCTGTGAGGGCATTAAGCTGTATCCTGCTCCAACAAGGGGAAGAGCATAAGTAGGATCCCTGAAAACTGTGCTGTTGTTGGGGAGTGCCAGACCTACTGGAGAATTGGAGTCAGAGCTAAATATTGACTCTGGTCCCAGGTTCTGGGGTAGGGAACCCGTCAGGATCCAGGTGCAGAACAAAGTGGAGCGGCCAGCTCAGAGAAGAGGAGGGCATGCCCAGGTCGTACTTCCTTGCATTGCTTTTCTACTCCCCAACAGGGAGCATAGGCCATGGAGCATTTGTTAAAGCTTCTCTGGGATGTCTCTGATTCACACTGAAGAGCCAGTGTCGTGCCCCACCCCACGGTGTACAGCTCACTGCAGGGAATGATCCTGCCCTGGCAGCGGAGTCCACAGCATGAGCCATTAGCCTGTCACTGTTCTAATTTCCGTGATTTCTTAATTCTGAACAAGTCTATCAGTGAGACTAGGTAGCTTTTATTCCCCAGAAACCAGTTAATTCATCTTTACTGTCTCCATTCCATAGGGAATGTGTGATAGAAGAGGACGGGAGTGATTTATCAATATATGAAGTCTAAGAACTCTCAACTGACAGATACTCAAGCAGGGGGAAGATTTGGTCTGTACAATTAATTTTTAAATGATGGTTATGAAGGCTGTGGGACTTAGCACCAGTGATTTGCATTTCAATAAACACCCGTTCAGAAAATCTTAAGTGTTTGCTGGAGAGCAATTAATGGCTTAACAAACTTTATTAATTTCCAGTCAGTGCCGAGCGTGGTCATGCTTTGAAATGGGATATGGGTCGATGATTAGCTGGCAATGGGCAAATCTCAGGATGTTTGGTTCATATAACCATGCAAGGCCACGCACTTACCCAGGGCTTATTCAAAACCGTCTGATTTTCTACCCCTTGACTCTGTTAAACAAAGCTGGAAAAAACTGCAGCATTTCACTGCCTGTGTCTGGGTCCTTGTAGATTCATTGCTATTTCTTCAGGCACCCCTTTATGTCAGTGGTTCTCAACTTTTCTAGACTTGGGGAACCCTCAAGACATTCAGGTCAACCCCTGATAGACTCAAGGCACCCCTCAGAAGATGTCAGGTATTAGGTGTCACTCTTCTTTTGAATATAGAAAAATAATAGAACAATTCCTCTGTTGCAAAGATCTGAAAGATGACAAGAGGTCAGAATGTTTTTGACACTAGATTTCTATTTGAAGTCTCGGGGTTTATCTTGTGAATCATGTTTGCACACCTAACAGTGCTACCCTTGGTTGAGAATCACAGCTTTCCAATTCAGGACCCTGGAAAAATGTTTTGAACAAAAAAGACGCCTGAAAAGTAGAGAGAAGGTGCTGATGGGAGCATTCAGGACTTTTGGGTGCTACCGTTGTGATGCCACATGTTTGAGGCCTGTGCTACAAATTGATCAGAAGAGGGGATATTCTCCCAAGGGAAATGGTGGAAACTTCAGTGCTTGGGGCTCTTAAAACAACCGGGTAGGACAAATCGCTAGAAAATACTAGAGAGACAAAACAATCTTTCTGCTTTTTACTTCTAGCAGCCTATTATGATTGCTCAGTTAAGGGCAGCCCTATAGGAGCATAAAAAATTGAATGGCAGGAGAATCAGCCATCTAGCGTTGTGTCAGAAGGGGGGTATTGCAGGGCACGGGTGCAAACTCCCAGTCATGGCAACTGTTTATGTTCCATGCACCATCTTTCTCATCCAGTATTGCCTCCAGGACGAGAGGCACAGGCAGCCTTCATAGACAGCCACCATCTGGGGTTAAGGCATATACACTGCACTTAATGAATAGATCAAGAATACGGTCTGTGTTGTGCATGCCAGCGGTTCGTTGTGAATGAACACGAGGCAGGGAATGATAGGTGCCACTTGTTTTAGCTATCTCTACGCTGTGAATGCACATGCCATCATGCACCCTTGTGTCTTGGACACATTTGGAGTTATCTATTGGTTAAAGCTCAAGAATCCTAATTCCATTAATCTAAGATCTTTTTTTTTTTCTGCAGCTGCTATGATCTTGCATTTTTCAGCTCACGTTTATATGCCAGAAACAATTAAGCAAACATTACTTTCATACATGGTAACCATAAAATCTCAAGCATCACTGAACTGAGTTATTATTTCCCCAAGGAAACAATTCTTGGAAACACACACATACACACAATCTATATATTTACATTATTTATAAGTTTTCAAGGCTCCTTTCCTCTTTACAAAAAAAAAAAGAATAAGAACCTTAATACTGTTAAGGTCTGAGAAACTTTTCTAGAAAAAAAACCACATTATTAATGCTGCTGCTGTGAGCTGTGCAATGGTGGGCTAGGTGAATATGAAAGTCCTTTTGTTTTCTAAACTACTTTCCACAGCTCAGCTTAACATTTCAGCTATTATCAAATCCTATCTTACAAACAGCAAACACCGTTTTTTTTTTACAAGATCTCAGGCTCAAACATGATGAACTCTTTTTTTTAATTTGTTCCAAATGTGCATGCTGAACACATTTGAAAATCTGGCCCCGGATACTTGATGATAGAGTAAGAAAAAAAGAAGAATGCCTGGCATTACTTAGCAGGAAAGCATCTTTGCCAAATTTCTGTTGAATGTGGTACATTGTTTCCTATTTATGGCAGAATTCAAAAGATGCTGACTGCTTGGTTTTAAATCTGAAATGTAGTTTTTGTTTTTAAAAAAAGTACAACATAATGCCAAATCAGGTTGTTTTTTTTCATGTTTCATTGGAAAGAGGCATTTAAAAGTCTTAAAAATAAACAGTCAAAGCACAGTCTCTATCTTTTGCTGGTTCAGGGGAATCAGAACGTGGAACTAACAACCGTAGGGCCACAGTCCAAGTGTCATAAATATTAGGATGTAAAGAAACATCCTAAGCAGTAAATTTAAAATTAAATTTCTCCCCCCTCCTTAATTTAATAAAACACAATATATTTGTAATGTACCTTTATTCTTAGCTGGATGGAAAGCAAGTTATAAAAGGCTTGCAGACAAGGTTGAGATGTTAAAGTGGTTTCTGTCTTACATGATTCAAAACTTTCTTTAAAAAAAATCCCCTCCCTTTTATTTCCAGAAACGAGTGTTCAGGGTTTGGTTCCCCCCCACCCCCCCCACACACAGTAGTCTTAAAATTACTATTGGAACATTTTATTTATAGGAAACAGAGCATTCATTAAATGAAACACTCGGATAAAAGCACCAAAATATAATTTTTTCAGGAAGAAATGAAACAATGTTCACAAAGGATGCTTTTGGCAAACTTCTCAGTTGGGTAAGCTTCAACACGCTCAAATAAGGGCTTATTAAAAAGACCAGGCAAACGAAACAAAAAGGCATGTGGCTGAAATTTGCTCTCATATTGAACGCTGGAACAAGCCTCACAGAGCACGTCACATGTTTATGCCCTCGGAAAAGATGGAAGTAGAATTCAGATCTTCATTAGAATCTGAATCCTGGGTTTGAATGTCTCTTTGCCTGAAACCACTACTTCACTTTGCTGCCATTTAGGAATAAGAAAGTCTTTTTACTGGCAAGAATGTTTCCAGGAGCAGGAAGGCCAGCATGAATAAATATGTCTAAGAGTGTTATCTGAATAGCCACTTCAATGTTAGCTTTGCCGGCAGCCGATGCAGGGAGGTTCTTGTTCGTCACCACACTTGCTTGAGCCCAGACAGAATAAAATAGATCTCTGATCCCAAGGGGTCCACAGATTTACCTTTTTTTACCTTTATCTTATTTACCATTCACACACCTAAATGGCGCACGCATTAGGGATCCATTTCTATGCGTGGTGGAGAGGCTTAGACCATCCCCTCACCTACAAACATCCCATTCAGGAGGTCAGCAGTAAGGTCTCTGCAGGGTAGCTTCCTGAAGACATTTAGCAAGCACAACATGGAGTGCCAACTTTAAAGCATTCAGAACCACTGCACTTGCAATGGTATTACTGTGCTCCCGTATGGCCCAGAAGTTGTTACACTTAAAAGCTCAATGCTCTACTTAACAGTGCACAGAGACTAATAACAGGATGCACAGCTTGCACACACACAGATGTATCCCCTGTACTCTAGGGTATTAGACCAAGTGACATAAGAACACAGACCCTGACTGCTCCCCTGCTGCCAGGTTTCTGGGCCCACGGAGAGCCGGGTACTGTGGCCTTATGTGTTGCCCTAAATTTAGATAAGGGGTGGGGATGAATGGAAATGAAATGATTATTCAGAGGAATCTGGTCTGACATCTATTCCAACTGTGTTTTATACTGACACCAAACATGCCCCCTTCTGTTGCATGCGACCTTGGCAGAGAAGTGGGGGTCAAGCTGACCAGAATGAAATCTGGATTTACACTTCAGAACATCTTGGACAGCCCCCTGGGTGGATGTGATGCCCAGCCGATGGCACAGCACTTAACTGAAAGCTGCGCTCTTCACAAATGCCCAGGTGGGGTAGATGGGATCTGCACTGAGAGCGATAATCCCAGACAGAGGCTCGTTGCTGGCTGGGGGGAACGAGCGGGCAGGGCGGGGGGCTGGAAACAGGGGCTTCGGTGCCTATGGGTCAATGAGAGCCTGAGGATGAGGCAGGTTTGGCACCCAGTCAGAGAAGACAAGCTCTGGCCTAGGCTAGACCAGTGCCCCACAACAGGGAGTAAGCAGGGTGCTGCAATGCTTCATGGGATGTCGGCAGAATGCGACATACTGTGAGTCACGATGGGATGCGGTACAGATGTTCATGATGGCACTCTAACCTACAGCACTGAAATCTGATGCCACATCTACCCAGGGTAATCTTAGATGAGGATCCACCATTTTTACAACACTCTGCTTGCCCGGACCATCTGTGTGGTTACAGATGTACAGTGGCGCCTGTGTGCCCACCACGCAACAAGTGTAACGTCTGCACCTGGCCTTTATGCTTGGGTTGGAATGGGAGCAGTTGCCAGCTCTAAAGAGTACACAGCCAACAGACCCATTTTAACAGAATGGAGCAGAAGTCTTTCAAATCAGTGTTACATGTTCAGACTCTGGCTTCTAGGCAACACCTGTCTTGCTCAAAAAGTCCATCCTCCCTGGTGGTGCTGCTATCCTGAACGAATGAGGCAGAAGAAAATAACAGGCTTGATCATGTCAAGCAGTGAGCAGTGCTGATGTCAGATACTGGCCCTGAAAGATGCTGAAATTGTAACTCTCAGTGGTTTTCTGGTTTGAAATGCTGAGCAGTAGGATAGTGGATTACGTAGCAAAAGAACTGCTGAAAACGAGTTGTCTTGGTTGTGTCAAAATCTCCTCTATGAAGAGCCTGGAAACCTCATCATGAGTCTCAAGAAAGGTATTTCTTATGCTAATTATTTCCCTCAACTGTGCATCTAATTTAATGTGTCATTTGAGATTCAGATTCTCTGCACATGCACAAGATTTGAATAATTTACTGAATATAGATGGAGGGCCACATAATTTTTCAGTCTGTTTTACCAAATCAATAGCCAGGAGAGATGGGTCTGTACTCGAACACCAGATCCAAATACCTGCTGGGAGGTGGGAGATTTTTATTTCAAAATCCAAGACTATTTCCAATCTAAGGCCCAAATTTAATAGGGTATATTATTTTAGCATCAATATTAATAGGTGTTTTGTTTCAGAAAAGACTGTTGCATTTAGTCCACTGTTTTTTTAGAAAGGGCAAGTATGTTTGGCTCGAGTGAAAGGGAATCTTTACTTTCAACATAAACTCTAATCAAACTTGCTCCAAGCATTTCTGGGTACAAATAAATGCTGGTAGCATTTGGTAGTTTTCCCTACCATATTCATTTTTGCCAGCTTCTTCAGTGCCTGGAGGTGGCTAGGATCAGAAAAAAAGATAAGCGAAAACTGCC
The DNA here is from genome assembly GCF_052110815.1 of Crocodylus siamensis. Taxonomy (NCBI): domain Eukaryota; kingdom Metazoa; phylum Chordata; order Crocodylia; family Crocodylidae; genus Crocodylus; species Crocodylus siamensis. Next base: position 7,918,256 of record NC_143397.1, read on the forward strand.
TTGCTACATTCTCTCTAAGCATAAATAATCAGAAAGCTTGAACCTGTTCCTCAGGTGGGAAAAAATGAGGTGGAAAGCTCACTCATCCAGTCTTTCAGTTGTTAAAATCTGGATGCTTATTCAAACCAAACTCTTCAAACATTTGAGGTTGTCTCATCTTTCATAATCACTCAGAGGCCCTTCACTGAAATTATTCCTAACTTGTTCCAATGTACAGGCAGGCTTAAAATATGTGGAAAAAATGCAAAAGAAAACCCTCGGTGTACTTAAACTATTTTTATAATATTTATGGGAAGGGAAATATTTATACGTTACAGAAGTAAGCATCATAGAACCTCAGTCTGGAAAACTCCTTTTAGATCATTTCTTTCATCTCCTGGCTTGCTGACACATCAAACAATTTAGGTTTGAATAGTCTAGTCTCTTCTGATTTCTTTGCTGTGGTCTTATTCCCCCCCTCCTCTTTCACAAGAGAAACATTGTAACCTGGTTGCAGAGTTTTCCATTTTTTAATTTTTTTTCTCAAATCTTCATTAACAATGAACCCTTCCTTGCTTATTTCACCCCATTCCATTGCATTAGTTGTCCATCTTCTTTCCCTCTAAATGGACATGAGTACAGTACAAAATTGACAAACCTTGATCTGAAAGCCTGGCCGAAATAGATAGATAGATAGATAGATAGATAGATAGATAGATAGATAGAACAAACTCATCTGTGGCCAATATAATGGTATCAGCAATGAATTGGACCCATTCAATTAAACAATGGTGATTGTTGAATGTTAAGCGAAGTCTGGTACTTCGGAAGCAGAGTTTCAGTTTAATCTCACTTGGGCAGATGGAACAGAAAACCAAGTGATAAACAGACATGCATATAACACTTGGGTGTGGACCCGAGTCCACACCCCCTAATTCTGGGGAAGTTTGGATCCCAACCTTATGGCTGAATCCTCCCTTCATACTGAATCCAACCAAAACCCCTTAAGCAGAAGCCCGAGGATTGGTAAAATTTGTGGAAATTGATATGGAATGAAAATAATGTTGCTCAGACATCAGCATATACAGTACAGTCTATTTCAGCATGCTTTACAAACTGGAATTGATAATAGGCCCTACCTCTACATAGGTCTTTTTAACTCTGATACTCCCAAGTTAGGCCAAAAATGTATGTATGTATGTATGTATTTATTTATTTTAATTTGATTAAGAACCGGTTTCGCATTTTCAAGACACGGGACCTCTGCAACAACACGCTGCCACAGAAACGGGGGGTTGAACCTCTCGAAGACAACCCTGTCTTTTGTATTACTGCTAAAACATCGTGTTGCAATGCAGTTTAGCCCTCGTTAAAATAAGCTGGGTTTGGCTGCTCCTGTAGCACCGCCCCCTGCCTCCCTCAGCCGTTTCATTAACTTGAACGAAACAAATGACAAAGACACAAACTAGAGAAAACAAGCTGACAGGGGCTGCTGATTTCCGGCCGTCCTTAAAACTCTTTCCCCTGGGGTAAACCCTACAGCTTGAAGAAGCATTTCCTTTATGACAGAACAGAGCGACGACGGCAGCAGCTGACTTTCAAAGTAATTATTGCTGTTAAAGTGAAGTGGGCTTTAAACATTTCATTCAGATCGATTTATTCAAAAGTGTTTAAGGCTCAGCCAAGTTTACTACTGGTGCGGTCGGGGGACACTTTATGGTTTATCATAATGTTTGATCAGTTGCAGTGAGACATAAACAGAGGTGAAATGGAAGGGGGGGACGGGGCTGCTGGGTATTTTGTGTCATTTCTATTTGTGAAGCAGTTTTTGTGGTTAACCAGACCTGGGGGGAATCGGGCGTGGGGGTGTTACACAGTATTAACGGTGGCACATGTCGCCACTGTTCCCTGGGGAGGCTAATTTTTATGAAGATTTTAAATCTTTCTTCCTGGTTTGGAATTATCTTTGCTTTTTTGCCCAACCCTGTCTCCAAAGAAAGCAATAAGCCTGTCAATGTAGGAATTAATTAAGCAAATCAATCAGTCAGTTTTATTAAGGAATTACAAAGCCCAAGTGCAGCATTAATTATTCAGATAATGGGACATCTCTAAGCCTTTCTTTTCAATTATTGATAAGCCGCTATCTATCATCCTGACTGTTTTAGTACTGATTTAGTTGTGAATGAAGCCAGGTCAGTCAGCCGTAGCATATGCCAGTTATGAGAGTTGTTGGATGACTCGGGGATGAGAGGTGGCATTTATTTCTGTCCACGATGATTGCAAACATTAAATATTCCAAAGCACATGGCATCTTCTGTGATACAGATAAAAGAGAATCAGCCTTTCCTTGCCAATATCATCTGGATTATCAGTTCTGTTAAATGAGGCAACATACATCCATTGCTAGCCCCCTCCTTCTCTCCGCGTATAACTTTCCTGCTGACTTTAGGTGCAGTTAAGCACTAATAAGCATAATACATATATGGTGATACTATTTAATTTCCCAAGAGAAAATTGCTCCCTTTGCATGTTCTGTTTGGGTCAACTTTTTATTTTCTTAGTTCTCCTAATGGCATAGCTATTTCTTGCTTCAGTCATGAGTCTTCTCCAGCCCCCCATGAAATCCTATTTCATTTTTCATGTTGACAGGAGAGGACTTAAAGTATGATGGAAAGTTTCCATTTTTGATGCTTGCTTTCCTGTATCTGTGGATCAGAAGACTTCCACCTCATCTGACATTTTCTGAAGCTTTATCAAGCAATCGAATCACATCCTTCGCTTCACCCATGAAAGCAACAAGAAATAAGGAGACCTAAAGAGATTCTCACATCATAAAGTATGGTATATGGCAACAAGTGAAACTAAAGTGATAGCCAACTTGCAAATGGCTCCAAAAAAAAACCTTAGGAAATGATTAAAAATATTAGGTAGCAGATTTCAGTTAGCTCAAGTCAATGGGCCCAATTCTTTGTGCTTTCATTACAGGGGACAATTTACACCTGTCCAAAGAGCTCTTTGTCCTTTATGCACGCAAGTGCACAATTTGCCAAGAAATGGTCTCAGTGCATCAGTGCAAAAGAGGGAGGGGAGCATGAGGTATCAGCTTTTGGGTCTGCATCACTTTGTCCTGCTAATGTTAAACTGTGATGGTTTGGTCACTGGCCTGTGAGATAATGACGAGTGAACTGAACTTCTAAGGGCCCCGAGTCTGATGACTGTATGCTACTGAAGACTGATGACGACCAGAGCTTTCCTCACCTGCCCAAAGGATTTAATTGTACAAAATAGGGTTAAAAAATCTCATAAAAGCAGCTTTTGCCATGGTGTTTTGCTATTTATGGTTCCAGCTGGAATCAGAATGCTCCAGGTACACGCGTACAAGGGAGTGCGGGGACAGCAGTTGTGTCTGGCTGCTGTGTCAGGGCACATGGTGGGAGGGAGCTGCCATGTAGCAGCTGGGCTCAATCTGGCTCATTATCCATGTCTCTAGAACACATTTGTGAGTAATAATACCATCTGCTCTTACCCTTACTAAGATGGGATGACAAGGGTTATCAAGCCTCATACTTCAGGGCATAAGCGTATCCCCAGCTGGGGTCAGGAAGATATGTCCTCTATTATATTTACTATAATTGCATAACTAGTTGCATTCAGTGACTGCATGCCTTCCTCTGAGCACCTGGTACTAGTGGATATCTGAATTAAATAGCCTTGCAAATCCCTCACAGGGTGGAGATTGCTAATTAGATTGTCTGGTGACCGAGTTTTCACCATCCCTTTGCTATAGCAGCCTAGAAGCTAGCAGCATGTTTAACTGGTGGTGGGTGAAAACTACGGATCTCACAACATGCAAAGAATGTGCCATGACATTTAACCTCTTCCTATGGCATTTTGATCCTTCTGTTCAGCCAGAACCAAGAAGGCTAGAAAAGTATGGGGAAACGAGTGTCCGGGTTAATAGCACTCTTTTGTACTTCAAAGCACTCAGGGCAAAGTTCGAGTTTTGTGCCAGCTCTGAAGTTTCAACCTCAACCAGTTTTCCATCCCTACTTAGAAGTGCAGTTTGTAGCCTAAAGAAATGTTGCTTACATGGTTATAGATTCAGTTTTACTAATAAGAAGCAATTAGGGATTGGAAAACAATTGGACACAATGTGTGAATTAAAGGCAGGGGCTTAGGGAGCTAAGCTGCACAGTATGTGGGCGTTCGTATTTGTTGCTATACGTGAGAAATGTGCCACTTCTTGTAACCATGTGGGTTCTGTGTCTTTCAACAGTATCTATTACTCATCCGCTGACAGCAGCTTTCCGGCCTGTATAGCATTAGGCTCAGCGCATACCGCTATCACTTTGCCTCAGCAATGCTGTCCTGCTTTGACTTCTTATGCCAAAGTGTGTGTCATATATGCTAAAATATCTCTCCAATCAAGGGAAGATAAAAGGCACTTGGGAGTAAATGTGCAGCATACTAATGCAGAAATAACAAAAATGTTAATGTATGTGTACGGACATATGTATATCCACCCTCTGTCTGTTGTCGTGGAGGATACTCACTGTAGCTGTTACAGTGTGGTAGACATATAACATGGATGCTCAATAAGGCGGCTGTGAGATGACTGGGAGGATCGTATGGCTTCCCTTCTCCCCTGTGGGATGAAAGGAGACAGGCTCAATATAATGGAGATGGTAGCCTAAAAGGACCAGATCCGGTTTGCCCTTCATATGCCTATGCATTATGTAGACACTTAGCTGTTGCTTCTGGCACTAACACAAAGCTTGGGATTGAGATGCTTGTCTACGGAGTTGCACGTTCCAGCTGCAGAGAGGAGAATTACCCGGGTAGATGTGTTCATACCAGGCCAGTCCAAAAGTTCAAATAATAAAAAATAAGTCTTAGAAAAATAAGTGTTAGCAGCCAGAGGATGAGGGCTCGCCTACCTTTTAGTCCAATAGCAAGGGAGTCTAGGTCCACTTTACCTCCATGGGTTTTGAAATTGTATTTCCTCCTCCTCAACACAGTGCTCAGATCCCTCAGCCACACGCCACACATTACTCAGAGTACTCTCCGTGCCTGCCTTCGAAACTAGGGAAGTTGGAAAATGCCATTGCTTGAGGACACTAGCAGTACGACCTAAATGGAGGTGGGGAATACTTCTCCATACTGAGTGCAGGATAGTTTGGGTTGGGATAGGCTGTGAAGAACCTTGGAAGTGAACATGAGCAACTTATGCAGCACAGAGGAAGAAGAACATGTCACAGAAAACAGGCAGTTAATGGAGGATTTGAGAAGTGCAGAGTGAAATGGCCAGTGGGGCAGGCTAGGAGAGTGAGCTTGGCTGGATGAATATGAGTAGGACAGCACAACGTTATTCAAGGCTGGAGAAAAGGATGCTGTGACAATCAAGACATGAGATAATGATCAGAATGTGTTTGTCTGGATATACAGAAAAGATTGAAATGTAAGGTTATTATGAAGAAAGAATCAGAAAGACTGAGTTATAATCCTGCTCTCCCCCACCCACTCTGATGTATTTAAGTAGCTCTTTAAGTTTCCCTTTACAGGTTTGAGTTTCCATTCCCCTGATCATTGTCTAGCACTTCTCTGCACTCTGTGTCAGTCTAAATTCATCTGTCTCAAGCATGGGTGACCAGATATGTACGCAATGTCCTGGAAGTGCTCTTACCAGGGCCTTATACAATGGCATTAGTGATCCCTACCGCTACTGGAAATACCTCACTTGATGCATCTTCATATTTGCCTCCTTCATGGCCACAACATATTGGTGGTGCATAGTCATCTTATGATTGACTAGGACACTCTTTTTTCCCCCCAATTCAGCCATTTCTAATACACATCCGACCTGATACCACCATCATGGACACTGGTTAATGATGTGGGCGCCTAAGGGATCTGTACTGAGATCACCAAGTCTTTCCTGTGGAATAACCATACTGTTAGCTATTCAACTTCTCTATAATATATGTGAATAAACAGAAACTTAAAGGCCTTCTCATCAGTCACCGGACTCCTGAGCTCTCACTTCCCTTCAGCACTGGTGGCTAATTTCTCCATTGTTGTCTGTGCCTTAGAAGAGACGACACACAAGGGATGTGTTAGAAAACGAGAGCTCTTCTCATTTTTCTCAATTTGTCTTCCATGGTATTATTGTTTTTGACAGCTCTTTCAGGAAGTGTTTGCCTCCTCTTTGTTTTCTCCACTTCTCCTACTTTTTAATTTATTTATAGACTTTTGTTTGTTTCTGCTGCCGTTATGTTCTCACAACAGTCTCTCCAGATGATCTCATTAGAAACTGGACTAATGAACCTCTTGCTTCTTAACAGTGGCGCTGGTAAGCGAATATAGGGGTCATGGCATCAGCTGCTGTGGATTGGTTTTGCCCCATTGGTTTTGTTGAAATAATGCCAGCTTCTACTAACTGAGGATCTGGTCCTACAGCTCTAGCATGGGGCTCAGTTCTGTATCGTTATTAAGAAATGAGCATAGCTCCAGTTCATTCACCTACCTGCTAAAGTTCATATCTCACTTTTATTCAGACTGACCTTTTGCCATGGAAAAGGGAGCGGGGGGAGGGAGGGCTTCTTTTGATTTATATTTCTTGTGGTAATCGTTTCAACTAGATCAGCATCTTCGCACACTGTGAATGCATATGTATACAAAAAGGCATATATTTTAAGATGCAATCTGGAAGAAATGATGAGCTCCTTAGTTGATACAAAATACCATTGAGGTCAGTACAGCTTGCACATTTTTTTTTTGGACTGGACAGTTACAATTACAGAATCATGGGAAAAAAGGGACCTCCAACGGTCATCTAGTTCAGACCCCCACTCAGGGTGGGAGCTTCCCTGTTTAAGCCATCTCAGAAAAGTATTTGTCTATCCTGCTCTTGAAAAGGTCAAAGGAAGAGATTTAACAACCTCTCTGGGTAGCCTGTTCCAATTCTTAACCACACTTAGAGAGAGAAAGTTCTTCCTAATATCCTATCTCAATTCCCCACACTGAAATTTAGGACCGTCTCCCCTGTAGCTGCACAGAATAGTCTATCATCATTCTCTTTGGGTATTTGAGGCCTCTTATCAAATCTGCCTCTCCCCGGTCTTCCCTTTTCCTGACTAACTATTCCCAGTTCCTATCATAAATCATGTTTTCTAGACCTCTGATCATTTTTATTGCTGTCCACTGGACTCTAAATTGTCCACAACTTTCCTGGATCGCAGTGCTCAAAACTGGACACAATACTCCAGATGAGGCCTCACCAGTGCTGATTAGAGTAGAAAAATCACTTCCCTTCACTCACATGCAGCACTCCTGGTAATACAGACCACTATGCATTTTTTTTCTTTTTTTGCAAGAGGAACAATTGTTGGCTCATTTTCAGCTTACAGTCTGCTGCAAGCTCCAGTTCTTTTCTTCAGTACTGCCCTTTCCAGTCATCTGGGACCTCACCTGACCTGAGGTAATTACCAGCCCTGCTGACCTGAAAATATCCAGTATCTCTAAGTAATCTCTAACCTGTTTTTCCTCTACTCTATGCTGTTGATCTTCTCCCCTATCCTTGCTTCCAACAGTGCTTGTCATCTGGTAGCTGACCTTATTTGTGATGACTAAAGTAAAAAAAGGCCTTAAATACTTCAGCCTTCTCTGCATCATCTACGATTAGGTTGCCCCCTGTGCCCAGTAAGGAACCCCCCACATTCCTTGGTCTTCCTCTTACTTCTGAAATACTTATGGACATACATTTTATTGCCTCTTATGTCCCTTGCTAGCTGCATCTCAGCTTATATCTTGGCCTTCCTGATTTTCTCCCTGCGTGCCTGTGTAATACTTTTATGCATGTTTCTAATTATCTGACCACCTTTCCAGTTTTGGTAAGGTTCATTTCTGAGCTTCAACTCTGGACATTTCACTGTTTAGCCAAGCTAGTCTCTTGCTTCACTTCCTATCCTTCCTTTGCACTGGGATATCCTGCTTTCCCACTCTTAATATGTCTTATTTAAAAACAAACTTTCCTGGACTTCTCTTTCCTAGAAAATTGCCTCCCAAGCAATTTTTCCCACCAGTTTCCTGAATTTATTAAAGTCTGAAGTCCACTGTCTTTATTTTATTAAACTCTGAAGTCCACTGTCTTTATTTTGCTGTACACCTTCCTTCCCTTGGGATTTTGCATTTTCATGTCCTGATCACGCTCTCTTCTACTTTCACCTTTTCATCCAATTCCTTCCTGCCCATACACAGCAAATCAAGAAAAGCTTCCCTCCTAGTTGGCTTCTCTATTGCATGTACCCCCAAATTACCCCCAGTGTAATCCAGGAACTTGCTGGACTGCCCATGCACAGCTGTTACCCTCCTAGCAGGTATCATTGCAATTAAAGTCTAGGGACAGAAGTTTCACAAGTGACCAGAAACTGATTTAAACCTGTAACACAACAAAAGTTCAGTGCACATAAACCAGTTTCAAAATAGCTGAAACCGGTTTAAGATAAACCTGGCTGAACGTAGTATTAGACTTAACTGACTGATGTCAAACTGATTTATGAAACTTCTGTCCCAAGCCCCTTCCTGGCTTAAGTTAAATCAGTCCCCCAGCATCCCAGCATGCTTTGCAGCCCTGGGCTGGGCTGTGATTCTGCTCTGGAGAGCAGGGCTGGCCACACCAATCTGCTCTCTAGCCGGTGCAGGGGCCGGGGTATGACCATATGACGGCCCAGCATGACCATCTAAGGCAAAGAGTGCAGGGAGAGGGTTTATTCTCCCCTCTCTCCCCTGTCCCCCTAAGGGACCCCAGCCAGGGTCTGCCTGGGTGAGGGGTAGCAGCCCCTGTCAGGCATTCCTGCCCCTCTCACTGCTCAAGTGGCAGGAGGGCTGCAGCCAGCCCCAGCAGCAACCTTAAGTAAATGGGAGAGTAGAGATAGGAATTCAATCCCCCGCCTGTCAGGTGTTTCACCCTACTTGCCGCTTGAGTGCCAGGGGGGCCTGAAGGGAATAGGCTCTGGCCTGAGTCACTGCAGGCATGTGGCTGCACTTCTGGAATCAAAAGTGAATATCTATGCACTTGCTTACCTGTTCAATCTATGCAGGCTAGAATAACCTGCAAAGAGTGAATTGATTCAGGCTTGGGCTTTTTAAATGTCTGTACTTGGTCAAAGTCCCCCATGAGCCTGCAGTTTGGATACTTCCATTAGTTGTGTGAAAAAGTTTTGTCCTCCTCCTTCCTCTGTTCTAGTTGTCTATAAGAGATACCTGCCATAACATCATCCTTGGTATACTCCCCTCTTACCTTGACCCCGAGATTTTCATCAGACCAATCTCCTGTATCTTGGAACAAGTGTAGGATTCTTCTATAAACAGCAATTTCACCTCCTTCTTTCCCCTCTCTGTCCGCCCTGAACAAGCTGTGCTGAAATGGGGTATAGGAAATATACTCTTATTTGTGGCCTTTTACAGATTTTAGGCCAGATTCTCACCTAGTACAAATTGGCAGAGGTCCAGGGGCATCAGTGAATTTTCCCTGATTTACATTAAGGCTAGGGACAGAAATGATACATAAATCACTGCAAGTGATTGGAAACTGGTTCAGATCTGTAACACAACAGACGTTCAGTGCACATAAACTGCTCTCAAAATGGCCAAAACATGGTTAAGATAAATCTTCATGGACGTAGTATCAGACTTAAATAATTTAGGTTGAATCAGTTTATTGAACTTCTGTCCCAGATCTCCTCCAGATTCAAGTTAACTCACAGTCTCCCAGCATCCCTGCACACTTTGCACCACACCACAAACCTCTACTCTTACAGGGTGGACAGACTACACTCTGCACAAGCTATCTGCTCCAGCTGAGTAGGGAGGTATGCTATAACACTCCCAAGCAGGTGGTTGAATATCTGGGATCAAAAGTGAATGTCTGTCCACTTATCGGTTCAATCTGCGCAGGTCAGACTAGCCTGCAAAGACTGAATTGATTCAGTCTCAGGCTTTCTGACTGTCTGTACTTAGCCCAACTGTGAGTCTGGTACAGTAGTGTTAAGCAGCGCTGGAAAAAATAGATGCTCCTCAAGGCTATATCTTTTGGGCCTACTTCCTCTTTCTTCTCTTATGTAAATGGTACAGAATCCAATGATAAATGCCAAATGATTTGCATCCATATTGGAAGCTGTAGGGAATTATGTTACTCAATAATAAGGTAGAGGTTGCATACTCACATAGATCCTATGATTCACAAATCTGGTTTTAATCATGTCTCAGAATTCATTGTACTTAGTTTCTGTTTGTTTGTTTGTTTTAACTGTTCTGTTATAATAACACACTTTAATTGCATTTAATTCAATTTAAACTTTCCTAAAGTCATCAGTACCATTCAATGAATTGTGAGACTGAAGTGACTGGGGTTTGACATCTGCATTGAGCAAAGAGAAAGGATGTTGCAAATTAGGCACAAAACAAAAACAAAACAAAAACAAAGCAAAAGGTCTGTTCCTTTTTTTGGCAAAAAACTGCTATGGAAACAAATGTAGATGAGAGGGGCACTGAGCCATATAGAAGTGAGTAATTATCTACTGTTACAGGCCTTATTATCTCTCCAAATGTTTGCTAAAAATTCTATTGGGCAACCATCTGGACCCTGAGATTTATCAGTGGATACGGAGTGGATTGTTGCTTTAACTTTTCAATGGGGAAATTTCTTTCTGTAATTCTTTCCTGTCGCCCTCTGTTAAATAATTTAGTTGAATGTCTTCGAGATAGCTCTCTGAGTCCTCAGAGTGAGTATATTCTTGATGATATACTGATATAAAACATTTCCTGAAAGTTTTTTTTTGTTTGTTTGTTTTTTTACCCCTAGAGGATCTAAGGACACTTTGCCATCTGTTGTGAGGGCTCTGCTAATGTATCTATTTTCTCTTCTCTCTCTCTCTCTTTTAATTACTAGGCTTAATAATTTGCCTAATTGGTTGCCCCCTATCTCAAATTATGTACAATATGTATTGGCTCAGGATCCTCAGCTTCCATGAAATCCAGCACTTCTCTTCTAAGAAGTTCCATTGTAGCGTTATTACTGTAGTTTTGAAGAGCAAATATCATTTTGCTCATTCAGGCTGCAATAAATAATTCAATAACATGTCATCAATAACTATAGACCAGTTGCTTAGCTTGAAACGTGTCTGTGGCTTACAGTGAAGGTCATTGCTATCAATTATGCACCTATCTTCCATAGAATGTTTCAATTCAGTATCATAATAGCACCTACAACAAATGTTCTTTGTTCTTGTATAGCTTTGTTCATGAAACAGATTTCTAAGTGTCATTTTCCCCCAATTTGTAAATGAGCAAAGTTAGGCACTGACTTTAAGTTTCTTGTCCTATATAGAGTGATAGAATCTTAGAAAAGGAGGTTGAATGGTGTCTCAGGTGGTCAGATCTAGTCCAAACCCTGCTTAAAGCAGGACCAGCCCCAACTACATCATCCCAGCCAGGGCTTTGTCTAGCCAGGTCCTAAAAACCTCCACGGATGGAGTTTCTGCCACGTCTTCAAAACCTCCAAGGACAGAGATCCCACGGCCTTTCTGGGTAATCTATTCCAGTGCTTTACTACCCTCCTTGTGGCAAAGTTTTTCCTAATATCTAACCTAAACTTCCATTGCTGCAACTTGAGACTGTTGCTCCTTGTTCCATTATCTGCCACCACTTAGACCAGTCCAGCTCCATCCTCTTTTGAACTCCCTTTCAGGTACTTGAAGGCTGCTCTTAAATCCCCTCTCAGTCTCCTCTTCTCCAGACTAAAGAAGACCAGTTCCCTTGGTCTTTCCTCATAAGTCATGTGCCCACATCCCTTCACCATTTTTATTACCGTCCGCTGGACTGTCTGCAATTTGTCCGCATCCTTTCTGTAGTGGGGAGCCCAAAACTGGACACTGAACTCCAGATGTGGCCTCACCAGTGCTGAATAGAGGGAAATAACCACTTCCCTTGACCTCCTGGCAAGACTCCTACCAATGCAGCCCAGGATACCATTAGCCTTCTTGACTCATATTCAGCTTCTTGTCCACTGTAACCCCCAGGTCCTTTTCTGCAGAGCTGTTGCCCAGCCAGTCAGCCCCCAGCCTCTTCATGGGATTGCTCTGTCCTAAGTGCAGGACTTTGCACTTGTCCTTGTTGAACCTCATGAGATTTATTTTGGCCCAATCCTCCAATTTGTCTAGGACACTCTGAATCTTAGCCCTACCCTCCAGCATATCTACTACTCCCCCCAGCTTGGTGTTATCTGCCTGGGGTTGTCGACCTCAGTCCTTTTCCTGCCTGGGGTAGGGGATCGGACACGATGATCCTTGGGGTCCCTTCTGACTCTACAGTCTAGGAATCTGTGAATCTGCACTCTTGCTGAGGGTACACTCTAAGCTGTCTTCCAAGTTGTTGATGAAGACAATGAACAAAACTGACCCCAGGACCACCCCCTGGGGCACACCATTTGACACCAGCTGCCAACTAGACATCAAGCCACTGATTACTACTCTCTAAGCCCAGTGCTCCAGCCAGTTTTCTATCCACCTTCATTCATCCAGTCTGTACTTCCTTAGTTTGCCTGCAAGAATGTTGTGGGAGACTGTATCATAAGCCTTGCTAAAATCAAAGTATACCACATCCACCAGTCTCCCCGCTTCCACAGAGCCGGTCACCTCATCATAGAAGGCAATCAGGTTGGTCAGACATGACTTGCCCTGGTGGATCCATGCTGACTGCTCCTAATCACCTTCTTCTCCTTCAAATGCCTAAAATGGATTCCTTGAGAATCTGCTTCATGACTTTTCTAGGGACTGAGGTGAGGCTGACTGGTTTATAGTTCCCTGGATCCTGTTTTTTTCCCCTTTTTAAAATATGGGCATCATATTTGCCCTTTTCCAATCATCCGTGACTTCTGACTGCCATGAGTTTTCAAAGACGATAGCCAGTGGCTCTGCAATCACATCAGCCAACTCCCTTAGCACCCTCGGGTGCATCCCATCTGGCCCCATGGACTTGTACACCCCCAGCTTTTCTAAGTAGTCTCTCTGTTCTTTTACCACTTTTGGCTGCTCACCTCCTCCCCAAACCGTGCTGTCCGGCACAGTAGGCTGGGAACTGAACTCACCTGGGAAGAGTGAGGCAAAAAAGGCATTGAGCACTTCAACCTTTTCTGTATCATCAGTCAAAAGGCTGTCTCCCCCATTTAGGAATGGACCCACACTTTCCCTGATATTCCTCTTGCTACCGACATACTTGTAGAAACCCTTTTTATGAACCTTCACTTCCTTTGCTAGCTGAAACTCCGGTTGTGCTTTGGCCTTCCTGACTCCATCCTTGCATGCCCAAGCAATGCTCTTATATTCTTCCCTAGTTATTTGTCCAAGCTTCCACTTCTTATAAGCCTCCTTTTTGTGACTTAGTTTACTAAAGAGTTCCCTGCTAACCTGAGCTGGTCTTCTGCTATACTTGCTAGTCTTCCTGCACATTGGGATGGTTTGTTTCTGAACTCTCACTAAGGTTTCTTTAAAGTACAGCCAGCTTTCCTGGACTTCTCTCCCTGTCCGACTGGCCTCCCAGGGGATCCTGCCCATGAGTTCTCTCAATGAATTGAAGTCTGTTGTTCTGAAGTCCCAGTTCCTTACTCTGCTGCTCTCCTTCCTTCCTTTCCTCAGGATCCTGAACTCAATCCTCTTGTGGTCACTGCTGAACAACTTTCCATCTACTACTACATTCCCCACCAATTCTTCCCTGTTTGTGACCAGCAGGTCAAGAAGAGCATGGCCCCTACTTGGCCACTTCAGCACTTGCACAAGGAATTTATCCCCAGTATTCTCTAAAAACATCCCGAATCACCTGTGCACTGCTGTACTGCTCTCCCAGCAGATGTCAGGATGATTGAAGTCTCCCATGAGAACCATAGCCTGTGATGGGAAAAAGTCTGCTAGCTGTTTAAAGAAATCCTCATCCACTGCTTCCTCCTGGTGTGGTGGTCTATCGCAGACCCCCACCACAACAACCTTGTTGCTCTCCCCTCTAACCCTAACCCAGAGACTTTGAACAGGCCTATCTCCAGTTTCATACTGCAGCCCTGAGCAACCAAATGGCTCTTTTACATAAAGTGCAGCTCCTCCTCCTCCTCTTCTCCCCTGCCTGTTCTTCCTGCACAGTTTGTACCCATCCATGACAGTGCTCCAGTCATATGAGCTATCCCACCAAGTCTCTGTTATTCCGGTCACATCATAGCTCTGTGGCTGTGCAAGGAGTTCCCATTCTTCCTGCTTGTTTCCCAGGCTCCGTGCATTTGTGCATTTCCCAGGCACTTGAGATAATTAGTTGATTGCCCTGATTTCACAGGAAATATGAGAGCACCTCCCCTGTTGTTCCCTCCTGCTTGCTCTTGCTCTAGGTCTCCCACTTCCTCACTTTCCTCAGGACTTTGGTCTCCATCCCCTGAAGAACCTAGTTTAAAGCCCTCCTCACTAGGTTAGAGAGCCTGTCTGTGAAGATGCTCTTCCCTCCCTTGGTCAGGTGGATCCCATCTCTTCCCAGCAATCCTTCTTTGTGGAAGAACTTCCCATGGTCGAAGTAGCCAAAGCTCTGCTGGCGACATCAGCTGCACAGCCAGGTGTGGATCTGCAGGATGCACCTGCTTCTGCCTGGGCCCTTTCTCTTGCCCAGAAGGATTGATGGGAACACAGAAATGAACCAGTAACAGAGACAAATGGAACAAAAGTCATTTGGGAATAGAACTAGGACCTCTGTTAAGCTAGACTGTATTTCTCAAAATAGGGCTAGGAATTATGCCTTTGCTGAAATAAGTGGGAGTATTTCTATTGACTTTGATAGGCTTTAGTTTAGGCCCTATATATAGTTCTTAGATGTGTCTGTACTAAAAGTAACTAAAATTGCCTTCTGTACTGGCAGATACTCACTTTACTGAGGTTCAGGTATACTGGCGAGAGTAAACATTAGGAAACACTTTGCTACTCCTTTATGGAGAGAGCCCCCAGATCAACAGTATAGACTCACAGGTCCTGAGTCAGAAGTGGTTCTCAAAAAATATGGAACATTACTTTTGTTGTGGTGAGCAGTGGACTTCATGGATAAAGCATGAAAACTTTTGGGTAGGATGGGTATAAAGGCCAGTTTAAATGGCAAACAGAAATCATTATGCTACAGTATGTTAACCAATAATCAGCAGCGGAGTCGCACTGATATATCAAACTCCTAGAAGACAGTGCTATCAATCATATCATAGTGTTTATGGGGGCTCTCTCTAGAACAAGTTAGATATTGGAACTAATTCAAGCTAAGGGAAAGCACATATTTGCAGTGACTCAAAAGCAGAGCCAAGACCAAAATGTGACTCTGGGGATATAAACAAACATTGCGTTTAAATCAACAGCAAAGGATACCGATACAAATGGTACCCAGCCTTTACTCTATGCCAGGGGTTTCCAAATAGTGATAGGCATACCCCTGGGGCTACACGAGACATCTCTGGAGGGTATGCAAGAAAAAATGTGTAATTGCAGATTTAATTTTCACTATAATAATAACTGGCATTTAAGAGGTTAAAATAGAAAACATATTGGTAGGGGTATGCAGGCAGCTGGTAAATTTGGAAGGTGATAGGCAATAAGAAACGTTTTGGGAACCTCTGCTTTATGCCATTAGGTAGTGATACAAGTGTAACAAAACTGCTCCAACTTTAACCCTGGTTCTTTCAAGGTCAAATCCGGGGTGACTGAGCACACCGGTGTGGCTTCAGGATTGTGCAGGTGTAACACTTCTACCAGCAACTGCATACTCCCCTTTTAAAGTGGCTAAAATGTACGTTTGTCCATACCTCATGCCAAAGTTTTGTTCCAGCTCTCCCTTTTCTTCAGAGCAGGATGGGACCTGTGCCCGTGGTATCAGTCAAAGCAAAGTACTTCCTCCTTCACATTGGCTCAGATACCCTAGCTGGTCTGGTGGTGTGCAAGAGGATAGGAAAGGCCCAATATAATTCCTTCGCCTTACCTTATTCGGACTGACAATGAAGGAAGACCATACTCAAGATACAAGGCCCTTATCCTACTACAAGGGCCTGTAAGGTTGATCATGAACACCCTCTTTCAGTGAAATAAAGAAAGATATTATGCAAGGTATATGATTTCCTGTCTTCTCTCTTTTTGGTCCCTTCCCTTTTTATTCATTTTCCAAGCCCATTTTCTCTTGTTCCCATGTGTTGTTATTGTACTTTTAGCGATATTAATCATTCATTAGCGTCAGTTATTGTGATGATAAGAAAAGATTGTGCCCTTTGTGGCTTTAATAATTCATATTTTGGGGCAACGGTCTATGATCTAAGGTCTTTTGGTTGCAATATTTTAATAAGAAATCCCAATGAGGGTCAATATTTCAAAAGCAACTTTTCATTTTTGATGCTGTGCTATGGCCATCTACTGGTAAGAACTAGGTACTGCAGTTACTGAGCAGGCCCCACTACCCTCTAGTGGAAGAGGTGGGTAGTGGCATAACTCGGGCAAAGCGAAAGGGGCTCCAGCCCCCGTTACTAATATAGAGGAGGTGCCAGAAGGGTAGGGTTCACATGGTGACAGCAGCAACTTGGCATCCTCCCCTTTCCCCCATAACAAAAAAATCTCTGCCCAGGGCATTCAAATCACTGGTTATGCCTCTGCACTTGGGTGCTCACTAGGGCTGTGTGAAATTTCACTGGCTGTTTCGATTTGGCACTGTTTTGACTCATTTTGAGCACAAAATAGTGGAATTGAATGGAAACTAAAGGTTTTGAAACAGCTTTGAAAGCAAAATGAGGCCAGTCAAAACATTTAGAAAGTTTCCAAATGTTTCGAGTCAGCCAGTAGTGAGGTGGTGGGAGATAGGGGAGAACCAGGGCTGCGCTCCCAGGAGCAGCCGGAGCACAGACCTGGCTCTCCCCGTGTCCCACTGTGGGAAGCCGATCACAGTGCAGGGGACACGCCTCTTTGGCACCGCCCTTCAGGTAGCTGAATGCTGCTATTATATCCCCTCTCAGTCTTCTCTTCTCTAGACTAAATAATCCAAGTTTCCTCAGCCTCTCCTCATACGTCATGTGACAGCCCCCAAACCATTTTCACTGACCTCTGCTGGACTCCCTCTTGTTTGTCCACATCCTTTCTGTAGTGGGGGCTCCAAATCTGAACACATAACTCCAGATGTGGCCTTACCAGTGATGAATAGAGGGGAATAATCACTTCCCTTGACCTACTGGCAACACTGCTACCAATGCAGCCCAGGATACCATTAGCCTTCTTGGCAACACGGGGATACTGATGGCTCATATTCAGCTTATTGTCCACTGAAACCCCCAGATCCTTTTCTGCAGAGCTGTTGCCCATACGGTCAGCCTCCAGCTGGTACATAGGATTGTTCTGTCCTAAGCGCAGGACTTTGCACTTGTCCTTGTTTCATAGTTTCATAGTTTCTAGGGTCGGAAGGGACCTGAGCAGATCATCTAGTCTGACCCCCGCCATGGCAGGAAAGAATACTGGGGTCAAATGACCCCAGCAAGATGTTCATCCAACCTCCTCTTAAAAACCCCCAGGGTAGGAGCCTGCACCACTTCTCTTGGAAGCTGGTTTCAGACCCTAGCCGCCCTGACTGTGGAGTAGCGCCTCCTGATATCTAACTTAAACCTACCCTCTGTCAGCTTGTGACCATTATTCCTGGTCACTCCTGGCAGTGCTCGGTGGAACAGGGACTCCCCTAATGCCTGCTGATTCCCCCTGACTAGTTTATAACAGGCCACAAGATCCCCCCTCAGCCTTCTCTTTTGGAGGCTGAACAGGTTCAGGTCCCGTAGGCTCTCCTCATAAGGCCTGCCCTGCTGTCCTCTGATCATACGAGTGGCCTCCTCTGGACCCTCTCCGTGCTGTTGACATCCCTCTTGAAGTGTGGTGCCCAGAACTGGACGCAATACTCCAGCTGTGGCCTGACCAGTGCCACATAGAGGGGGAGGATAACCTCTTTGGACCTGCTCGAGATGCATCTGTGGATGCACGACAAGGTGCGGTTGGCCTTTCTGACTGCCTCCCCACACTGCCAACCCATGTTCATCTTGGAGTCAATGATGACCCCCAGATCCCTTTCTGCCTCCGTGCTGACAAGAGGGGAGTTCCCCAACCTGTAGGTATGGTGCCGGTTGTTCTTTCCGAGGTGCATCACCTTGCACTTGTCTGTGTTGAAACCCATCCTATTCTCGTCCGCCCACCCTTGTAACCTGTCTAGGTCCAATTGTAGCCTGTTGCTTCCTTCCAGTGTGCCCACGTCCCCTTACATCTTAGTGTCATCAGCAAATTTGAACAGGGTGCTTTTTACCCCCTTGTCCAAATCAGTGATGGAGATGTTGAACAGCGCGGGCCCAAGGACCGAGCCCTGTGGGACCCCATTGCCCACATCCTTCCAGGTTGAGAAGGACCCATCCATACCACCCTCTGGGTGCGGCCCCCCAGCCAGCTGGCGACCCATTTGACTGTGTGGGTGTCTACACCACAGCCCCCCAGTTTCTTAATGAGAACGGGGTGAGAGACAGTGTCAAAAGCCTTCCAGAAGTCCAGGAAGACTATATCCACTGCTACCCCTGCATCTAATGATCTGGTGATCTGATCGGAAAAGGCCACCAGGTTGGCCTGACAGGACCTGCCACTGATGAACCCTTGTTGGTTGCCCCTAAGCATGCAGTCTCCTGCTGGCCCTTCCTGGATGTGTGCCAGCATAATTTTCTCGAACAGTTTGCCTAGGATCGAGGTAAGACTAACCGGCCTATAGTTTCCCGGGTCCTCCTTCCTCCCTTTTTTGAAGATGGGGACCACGCTGGCCCTCTTCCAGTCCTCCAGTACCTCACCAGAGCACCACGAGTGCTTGTAAAGTTATGCCAGGGGACTTGCAATGACCTGGGCCAGTTCCTTTAGAACTCTAGGGTGGAAATCATCCGGGCCGGCTGACTTGAATACGTCCAACCCCTCCAGAAGCTCCCTAACTAAATCCTCGCTAACTCGTGGCCCAGGTGTGCCTCCCCCGGGGCCCGACGGGGGGCCCAGCAGGGAAGTGGCTGTTCTGGTCCCTACTTAGGAAGACGGAGGCAAAGAAATCATTAAACATGTTAGCTTTGCCGTCTGATGTGACGACTAAGTTTCCCATTACATCCTGCAATGGCCCCACATTATCCGGGACCTTCTTTTTACCCCCTACGTATTTTAAAAAGGACTTCTTGTTGTCTTTAATCTGGGAAGCTAGTCCCAGTTCCATCTCTGCCTTGGCCTTCCTAACTAACCCCCTACATCCCCGAGCAACTACAGAATAGTACTCCCTGGTGATGACCCCTTCTTTCCATTGGGTGTAAGCCTCCTTTGTAGCAAGAAGACATTCCCGGATGCTTTTGGTGAGCAACGGAGGCTTGTGTGCTCTCCTGCTCCCTTTGCTCCTCATTGGGATTACCTTCCTTTGGGCTTGAAGGATTGTCTCCTTAAGGAGTGACCACTCTCCTTGGACACCTGGCTCCCCTCCCCTACGGGACCTCAGCGCTTCTCCAACTATCCTCCTTAGCTTGTTGAAGTCTGCCCTCCTAAAATCTAGGGCCGCTGCCCTATATATCTCTCTGACATTCAGGAATGGACAGATGTGCAGATATCTGGAGGTGTCTATCGTATGTTGCCAAGAGCTACCACAATATGGCTGTAGACTATTGAAGTCCTACTCCTGATGCTTTCAGGAGTAATTCTGCACCAAATCGGGTGTTTATCCCAGCTGCACAGTTTACATTCACTGAATGATGTTTTGTTTTGTTTTCATAGATTGTAAGTCTGGGAGGAACCTTGGAAGATCATTGGGTCCAGCCCCCTGCACCAGGCAGGAAAGAGAGGTAGGGTCAGATGACCCCAGCAAGATGACTATCCAGTCTCCTCTTGAATACTTCCACAGTAGGTGACTGCACCACCTCTGGAGGGAGATCATTCCATAGTCTGGACACCCTGGCTGTGAAGAAGTTTTCCCTAATGTTGTGCTACAGCATCACACTGCCAGCTGATATTCATGTTGTGGTCTATTATTACCCCCAGGTCTCTTTCATTTATAGCACTGGTCAGGTTGGTGTTGCCAAGCCTGTAGGTGTGCAGGGGATTCTTAGTCCCCAGGTGGAACACTTTACATTTCTCAGTTTTGAACTTCATCTGGTTCTGACTCACCCAACTTGATAGCCTGTCTAGGTCTGCCGGTATCTGTGGCCTATCTTCAAGCTTTCCCATAACTTGGTGTCATCTGCAAACTTGGTCAGTGAGCTCTTCACCCCCTCATCCAAATCACTGATGAAGATGTTGAAAAATACAGGACCAAGCACCAACTCCTGCAAGACACTGCTGCCCACTTCTCACCAAGACAACACAGATCCATTCATTAGGACTTTCTGGGTCCTATCTCACAGCCAGCTTTGTATCTGCCTAACTGTCTTGCAGTTAAGCCCACTACCTTCCAGTTTTCTCATGAGAAAATGACGGGATACCAGATCAAGGATTTTTGGAAATCAAGGTATACAATATCCACTGCTTCTCCCTTATCCAGGTGGCAAATTACCTGATCATAAAAGGAGATGAGGTTGGTAAGACAAGACCTGCTAGTGCCAAAGCCATGCTGACTGTCTGTCAGAATCCTACCTTTTGCAAGCCTATTCCACATAGACTTCTTAATGAATTTGTCCTGGGATAGAAGTTAGGTTAATTGGCCTCCCCCTCCGCTTCTTCCAGATGGGCACAGCATTGGCCCTCTTCCAATCCTCAGGCACCTCTCCAGAGTGCCATGAGTTTTGGAACATTTTTTCCAGGGACTTCACAATGATGTCAGGCAGCATCTTCAGCACCCTAGGATGGAGTTCATCCAGTCCTGCTGACTTATATATGTCTAATTTCTTTAATTGATTACACTCCAGTTTTACGGCAACAGTAGGGAGGCAGTCATTTCTGCCCTGCTTATTCTCTACCCTATCCGGCATGATTTTCCCTATGGCCTGGTGAAATACCAAGGCAAAGTAGTTGTTCAGTTCAATTTTTCTTCTAAGTGTCAGTAACCAGCTGTTCTGAGTTGTTGAGCAGTGCCCTGATACTCCTATTTGCTTTCATCTTGTTCCCTACATACCTAAAGAAGGACTTTTTGTTGTCCTTGATTCCCATTGGTAATCTAAGTTTAGTCACCGCCTTAGCTTTTCTAATTTGTTCCCTTCAAGAGTGCGGCCATTGTTGTATAATCTTCCTTGGGACCTGTCCCAAGCTTCCATTGTTTGTAAGCTCCTTTCTTCTTTCTAAGGAAGACCATGATTTCCCTGCTTAGGCAGAAGGGCTTCCCAGACCTTCTGCTGCCCTTTCTCCACATGGAGATGGACTTTCTTTGTGCTTCAAGGATTGTGTCCCTAAGGAGAGACCACTCTCCATGGACATCTTTTGTCTTCCATCCCTGGTCCCACAGCACTTGCCCTACCTCAGCTTGTTGAAGTTTGCATTTTAGAAGTCCAACACTTCAACCCTGCTATCAGATTTGTTTGCCTTGTGATGGACATTGAACCTGATGGTTTCATTGTTACCATGGCCCAGGCTATCCTCTATTTCTAAGATGGTCACCAGGTCATCTCCTGTAGCCAAGTCTAGGAGAGCGTTACATCTGGTTGGTCTGTGCACCTCCTGAGCCAGGAAGAGCTCTTCAATACAGGTCAGGAAGGAACATGACTGGTCCAACTTAGCCGAGCATTCCTCCCAAGAGATGTCCAGATAACTGAAGTCACCCATGATGACCATGTCCCATGCATGCACAGCCTCTATCAGTTCTCATACAAAATCCAGATCAAGTTCCAGCCCCTCATTTGATGGTCTGTTGTATAAACCTACAGTTAGGTCTCTCTCTTTGTCCCTTCTCCCCCACACTAGAGGGTTTCAAGCTGTTGTTTTTTGGAGCTGATGTCTTCCTCCAAAGAGGTGTGTTGCTCCTTTATGTAGAGAGCTATACCTCTACCTTTCTTCCCTATCTAGTCCTTTCCATGCGAAATGTAGCCCTCCATGACTGTGCTCCAACCAGGTCTCTGTAATCCCACTAGGTCATACTGCCCATCAAAGGGCAGGAGGGCTAGCTCCTCATGCTTGTTCTCCATGCTCCTGGCATTGGTGTACAGGCACCTGAGTACTCCTGTTGAGACCTTCAGCTCTCTCAGGAGTGTCTCTCCTAGTGTCCCTATTTATGGAGCTTTCTTGTATGTTGGTCCCTGGGCAAGCTCTAGTCAGTGTTTCCCCATCCCCCAGCACACTTAGTTTAAAACCCTATCTTGAAAATCAATTTTGTTTTGTTTTGGGTAAATATGTGTTCTCTCCATGCCCTAAAATTAGTATCCCTGTATCTCTTGATAGGCCAAGGTAACATATGTCCATTAGGGCTGTGCAAAAAGGCACCGTTCCATTTTGCCTTCCGTTTTGACGGTTCAACCGGACAGTTTTTTCTCAAATTTCATTTCGAGTTGAAACAGCTGTTCCATTCTGTTCCATCAAAATAGAAAGGCTGTTTCAATGCTGTTTCAAGTTTCACTGGGGATGGGGTATCAAACCAGCTGGGCTGACTTCCCATCCCTAGCGCTAAGTTGGAATGTGGGCGAGGGGCAGACCAGCTGGGCTGCTTCCCAGTCCCCCACACTAGATCACATCGGGGGCAGGAGGCAACCCAGCTGGGCTGTCTCCTAATCCTCCACACTAGATTGTGCTGGGGTTGGGAAGCAACCCAGCTGCGCTGCCTCCCAGTCCTTCATGCTAGATCACGACGGGGGTGGGAGGCATCCAAGCTGGGGTTACTAGATTTCCCTGGGGGCCAGCTTCCTGGTCCTCCATGCTATAGTGTGCTGGGGGTGGGAGATAGCCCAGCTGGGGTTCCACCCACCCCCGGTGAAATCTAGAACAGTGGCTGGGAAAGCAGCTCAGCTGGGCTGCCTTCTACCCCTGGCACAATGTAGTGCAGATGACCAGGAAGCAGCCCAGCTGGCCTGCCTCCCGCTCCCAGTGTGATGTAGCACAGGGGACAGGGAAGCATCCCAGCTGAACTGCCTCCCGGCCCATACCAGATCTTGCATTGGCAACGGGAAGTTAGCCCAGCTGGACTGACTTCCCATCCCCAGCCTATGGTCGAAACATTTTGGCTTTCATAACATTTTGAACAGCCTTGTTTTGTTTTGAGGCTATTTTGAGGGGCTTTGTTTTGTTTTGATTTTGCTGTTTTAACCTTGAAATTGGTCAAAACAGTGTCAAAATGAAATGGCCAGGAACATTTTGCACAGCCTTAATGGCCATCATCATGCAAATGGACAGGCAAACATCAGAAAATGATGGACAACTGCCATCTTCAGGAGACAGGAGTATAGCAATTGTTATAGCAGATCATATCCATTATCCATCTAGTCCGTTGTCCTGACTCTGTCAGTGACCACTACCAGAAGCTTCAGTGAAAAAAGGAACACAGAGGTGGGCACTTATGGAAATGCATGTGTCTAGCAATCCCATCAACTCAATGATATTCTGTAGTACTAAGTCATAAAAGTATCCCATCAGTTGTGGAAGGTACAGGTGGGCTGTCCGGGTGGGTAGCCCACAAGGATAAGAGAATATTTTGGATGTCTGGAGATTAAGTGCTTTCTTGGCACCTTTGTGCAGATTAAAAGAAAGAAAGCACAATACATGCAAAAACGTGACAGAGCCATAAGAGAGCAGGCAGCTAGATGACCTGTGACTGATTACCTGATAGCAAATGCTCCATTTGCTGGCATGAGATGATATGCTTTGCGTTACTGTCCCGAGCAAGCAGACATAATTGTTTCCACAGTGGAAATGAAACATGCCATAACTTTGCAGCAAATGGTTTGCCTTAAAATATGTATTATTACTTAATCCCAAACCCCGTACAGACCTCATTACTGCCTGGGGTTTTCTGACTGCATGCTTGTCTGTTTCAACCACTGCCTCGTTATCTGGCAGGAAATGAATGTGCTTGTTATTGGAAGTGAAACTTTGAAGTTATGACTTCTTGCAAACCCAGAATGTATCCATTGATTTGGCCAACTCTCTCTCTCTCTTTCTCTGAATATGACGCTGCCTTAGAAATGAAAACACCATCTGCCCAAGGCACCAGCATAAAGGATGTGCAGATTGAATGAAGGAAGTGTAATGTGTTTCAAACTGAAAAGGAAGAACATCTGCACTTGTGCTAGCTGGGATGCACACTGCAAGGGCCATGTATCCCCATGCTTCAGGGGAAAATTTAATCATTAGTTGGGGTCAGGAATACCCCAATCTGTCACAATTAGATGAATTCTGGGAGTTTTAAACTTTTCATAGAAGCATCTGGCATTGACTGCTGTTGCAGACAAGGTACTCAACTAGATGGTCCATTGGTCTGATGAGATATTGCAGGATCCTAGGTTCCATTGTAAAGCATTTCATGCCACTAATTCGATTAATTTTTATATACTTTTAGGTGATAAGCACTCTTTTTAAAGAAATCTTACTCTCCTGCATGAGTATTTCTGAGTTAATGGAATTGCTACAAGTAGTTCTTCCTCATGACAGTCATGAGCAGTTTTGCAGGCACCCTGCAAAAAGGCCTGTGGTTTTTTGCATTCTTTTGATATTGGAAGCAAGTCCAGGCATACTACAGTCTTGTGTCTCTTTACCTTAAAATAAGATGAATTTTGGACATAAGGAAGGTAGAAGTGAACAGGGAGTTCTCTTTACTGCCCTTTCTGGATATGATCGAACAGCCGCTGCAGGTAGCTCTTTTCATAAGCGGTGCTGGCTGTAGTACGTAAATGACGGCCTCTTGAAATTTCATATAAAGCTGAATTATTTCCATATCAGCAGATCCTCTTCAGTAACATTAGTTATGCTAATAAAGTGGTGTGACTTTTCTGGCAGCGCTTGAGGCATCTGCCAGCCTGTGACTGAAGACTCTATCTGGGGAAATAACTCAGCAAGCAAAATTCAGATGGCCAGCAACCTGCTTAAGTTCCTGTTCCATGTCCAGGGCCATGTGTGAGCTCTATTGTTGAGTGTATAATAATGGCTGCTTTGCATGCTTAACTCAGATACTGTCCTGCTGGTATCTCAGACATTACTTTGCAAAGCACTTCAGGATACCCTGAGTGTTTCATTTATGCAGCGATGGGCCTTTCCATGGCAGCCATTGCCAGAGGATGGAAAGACTGGCAAGAGATAAAGGAGTGAAAAGAAAACAAAACAGAGTTGACCCTCACACAAGCATTGCACCTTAACCCACCAGCTGTGGAAGATAGAGGGCATAAGGAGACACACAGCATTTTGAGTTGGAGAGGGACCCAAGACACGCACAAGGAACAGAAGGTGAGTTTGGATTTCAGACCACATCCTAGCCTTCACCAAGATTGGAGAGGTTCAGATATGAGCTTCTAAACCAGCTGACTATAGAGATTGGAGCAAGCCAGAAAATTAAATCCAAAACTGCAGTCCCTTCATCAGAGTTGTTTTGGCAAAACCCTCCATATGTAGGCACATTGTTACATTCTGCTCTAAGTATCTGGGATGATCTCAGCCCTACTCAATATATTTATTGTTCTTTTAGGGAGGAAATATATCTCCTTACATTTCCCAGTGTTCTGTCTACAGTTATATCTAAAACTAAGCAAGTTTGCTGGGGCAGAAACTATTTTCTGTCATTTTGACTTCTTTTTTTTTTTTTTAAAGTTCTTGTTCATATGACTTTGCCCTTTAAACATTTTCCAATATTCTCTACTTGAAATAATTCCTTGACAGCCTAGCACAAAAAAAAAAAAAAAAAAAAAGGAAAACATTAGGGTCAAATAGGTTTAAAATAAATTTGAATATATTTGCATGAATAAAAGTATAGTTTTATTCTTGTATTGTTTACGGGGCCATACGAGTCACCTTTTTACCAAACAGTGCAACACTGAAAATATTTGTGAAACTCAGAAATTCCGTGCATTTTTAGAAGAACGGGGTTCTGGCTTTTAGGCTGGCTCTGTGTCCCCAGGAGTCAGAAAACATGCCCCCTACCCTGCCCTCTGTCCATTTTTTTTTCCCAGTGACTATATTAATGGCCATGGGTGGATCCATAATTCTTGAGAAAGGGGATGCAGAAGCAGGGATTGGCACCATAGGGGTGGCTGCACCCTCCACCCACCTGCCACTCCCAGGTTGCATGCGCTCATGTTGGGCAGACCACACTGCAGGAACATTTGTTCACTTTTTAAATCCCTGGATTAGGTATCTCCCCCTATGCCACCCTTAGCACTCTCTCCCTTCCTCTCTGTGCTCAAAAAAGCTCAGTTAGGCTCCAGAGTGGTGAGAGATGCCCGGGTGAAACCTGCTGCACCCCCGCTCCCCCGAAGCCCCCCAGACACCCCCTCAGCAGCCGCAGAGCCCCCTGCCGACCCCCAGCACAGCTGGAGGTAAGTGGGCTCGTGGTGGGAAGGGGTTAACTCCTCGCTCCCTGGGAGGAGGCGGCTGCGTGGAGCCAGGCCAGGTCAAGCCCCGGCCCAGGCCCCTACTTGGCCCAGCCCCCCAGGGAGTCGTGCGACCGGAGCCGCGTGAACAAGCTGCATAAACAGGCGCTCGAGTTAGTGCAGAGTTCATGCAGGAGAGGGTGTGGGAGGGCATGAGACCCTGCCTGCGAACCCCCCAGAGTAGTCAGTCCCAGCCGTAGCCAGCCTATCAGATGCATGACACGGATGGGCATGTGCCACACCCCAAGGGTCCCCTCGGGCTCTGCGGCCCCCCCATCGGGCACCTCAGAGACAACCACCCAGACGGAGCCCGTGGTTCCGGGCTCCACACAGACAGAGACCCTGGCTCTTGGCTGCGGGGGCTGCCTGTCCCTTTCTCAGGCTCTGGGGCCCGGGAGCATGGCCACCTCCCCTTGCGGGGTCTGCTCCCTACTGGGGTCTCTGGCGCGCCAGCTGGAGGAGCTCCAGGCCACAGTCCAGAGACTGCATGCTATCAGGGACTGCGAGCAGGAGATAGACTCCTACTGCCAGGCCCTTCTCCCCTGTGAGCCACAGGGTAGAGCACCGCCTCCCTCCAGGACTAAGGAGGACTCTGGGACCTCCCGCTCTGCCCAGTCAGGGGCATGGACCAAGGTGGTCAAGGGCTTTAAGGCCCGCCGCACCAAGGCCCCTCCCTCGCCGGAGCTTAGCAACAGGTTCGCACCTCTTGCAGCCCCAGCAGAGCCTGCTCAGTTGACAGCTCCCGCAGGCAACCCAGGCTCAACCGCAGCCACTGCCCCCGCTCTCCCCAAGACAAAACGACTCCATCCTGTGGGGGACTGAGGGGGCAATCTGCTGCCCCGACCCCTTAGCCCGGGAAGTCTGCTGCTTCCCAGGGGCCGCATCCGAGACATTGTGGAGAGGATCCCAGAGCTCCTCTGGCCCACAGACCACTATCCCATGCTCTTTTTTCATGTGGGCACCAATGACATGGCTCGGAGAACCCCCAGCCAGGTCATGAGGTGCTACAGGGAATTGGGAGCGGGGCTTAGGGGTCTGGGAGCTCAGGTGGTGTTTTCGTCGATCCTCCCAGTCTCCGGCTATGGGCTGAGGAGGGAGAGGAGGATCCACGCAGTGAACCAAAGACTGCGGAGCTGGTGTCATCGGGAAGGCTTTGGCTTCCATGACCACAGCCCGCTCTTTGGCGAGAGAGGCAGCAAGCTACTGGGAAGAGATGGCCTCCACCTCTCCTCCCTGGGGAGGAGGCTCTTCTCAGCCAGGCTGGCTGACCTGCTCCACCGGGCTTTAAACTAAGCCCACTGGGAGATGGGGGGACTACTGCCACTGCTGGCCCAACTGAGCGACCCTTGCAAAGCCAGCAGACCAAGGCACGTAAGGGAGCCCACCCCTGCCCCAGCCCTGGCACAATCTGTGGGCAAGGCAAGAGCCCCTAAGGGCACACTTGCCTGCCTGTACACTAATGCCAGGAGCCTGGGTAACAAGCAGGAGGAGCTCATCCTCCTGCTCAGTGCAGAGTATTATGATGTCATTGGGATAACGGAGACCTGGTGGGACTCCACCCATGACTGGACCACGGGTATAGAGGGCTATACCCTGTACAGGAGGGATCGTGTTGACAAAAGGGGCAGGGGTGTAGCTCTCTATGTGAAGGAAAGCTACATGTGCCTGCAAGCTGATGTTGGTGACCGGCATGGACAGCTAGAGACCCTCTGGGTAAAAATTCGTGGGGAATACGGCACAGGGGACACAACGGTGGGAGTCAACTACAGACCTCCCACTCAAAGTCCTGAGCTTGACCAGGAGTTCGCCCGGGAACTGACTGAGGCCGCTTGCTCCAGGACCTTGGTTGTCATGGGTGACTTCAATTACCCGGACATCTCGTGGGAAGATCACTCAGCAAAATCCGAGGGGTTGCAAAGCTTTCTCTCATGCGTGGATGACCTCTACCTGACTCAAGAAGTCTATGGGCCAACGAGAGGCAAAGCGCTGCTCGAGCTGGTACTGGCTACGGGGGACAACCTAATCAGTGACCTAGTGATCGATGGGAAGCTGGGTGACGGCGACCATGAGCTGATCACCTTCACCATCCGCCATAAAGCTGGCAAGTCAGTCAGCAGCACAGAAGTCCTTGACTTCAGAAAAGCCAACTTTGACAAGCTCAAGAGGCTTGTCGGTCAGGATCTTAGGGACCATAACCCTAGGGAGATGGGAGTTCAAGAAGAGTGGTTGCTTCTCAAGGAAGCGATCCTCAATGCACAAGCTAAATCTATTCCAACACAGAGGAAAGGCATCAAGAAGGCACAGCAGCCCTCCTGGCTCTCCAGGGACCTAGCAGATCTCCTATGGCTAAAAAGGAAAGCCTACAAAGGATGGAGGATGGGATTCACCTCCAAGGAGGATTATTCTGCACTGGTCCGGTTCTGCAGGGAGCAAACCAGGAAAGCCAAGGCTGCAACTGAACTCCAACTAGCTTCAAGCATCAAGGACAACAAAAAGTCCTTTTTCAGATATGTGGGGAGCCGGAGGAAAAGCAAGGGCAATGTTGGACCCCTGCTAAACCAGGTGGGGCAACTGACAACTGACACCCAGGAAAAAACCAACCTATTAAATAGGTACTTTGCGTCAGTCTTTCATCAGTCCCATGGGACGCCCATGCCTGCTATGGGACAGGGAGATCCGGGTGATGGGGATCCTCTACCCTCCATAAATGCTGACCTTGTGAAGGAACATCTTGAAAAGCTAGATACCTTCAAGTCAGCCGGCCCTGACAATCTGCACCCCAGGGTACTCAAGGAGCTGGTGAGAGTCATAGCCCAGCCCCTGGCACGGATCTTTGAAAACTCCTGGTGCTCTGGTGCAGTGCCCAAAGACTGGAAGAAGGCCAATGTGGTGCCGATCTTCAAGAAAGGGAGGAGAGTGGATCCGGCTAACTACAGGCCCATTAGCCTGACTTCTATCCTGGGGAAGATCTTAGAAAAGTTTATTAAGGAGGCCATCCTTGAGGGACTGGCCGAGGCTAACATCCTAAGGGATAGCCAGCACGGGTTTGTTGCAGATAGGTTTTGTTTGACCAATCTCATTTCCTTCTATGACCAGGTGACCTATCACCTGGATGAGGGAGAAGAGATTGATGTCATATATCTTGACTTCAAAAAAGCTTTTGATCTGGTATCCCATGATCACCTCTTGGCCACACTGGCCGGTTGTGGCCTTGGTTCCACCAAGATCCGCTGGCTGGGAAATTGGCTCCGTGGTCAGACCCAGAGGGTTGTAATTGATGGCAGTTACTCATCGTGGTGCCCTGTGACCAGTGGGGTCCCTCAAGGCTCTGTCCTGGGACCCATACTGTTCAACATATTCATTAACGATGTGGACATTGGAGTCAGGAGTGGACTGGCCAAGTTCGTCGATGACACCAAACTTGGGGGCAAAGCACCCACGCCAGAAGATAGGCGGGTGATCCAGGCTGACCTGAACAAGCTCAGGAAATGGGCAGATGAGAACCTGATGGTATTTAACACCGAAAAATGCAAGGTTCTCCACCTTGGGAGGAAAAACCTGAGCATCCTTATAGGCTCGGCAGTGCTACGTTGGATAGCACTACAGAAGAAAGGGACTTGGGGGTCATCATTGACCACAAAATGAACATGAGCCTGCAATGCGATGCTGCAGCTAATAAAGCGACCAAAACGCTGGCTTGCATCCATAGATGCTTCTCGAGCAAATCCTGGGACGTCATTCTCCCCTTGTACTCAGCCTTGGGGAGGCCGCAGCTGGAGTACTGCGTCCAGTTTTGGGCTCCACAATTCAAAAAGGATGTGGAGAAGCTTGAGAGAGTCCAGAGGAGAGCCACACACATGATCAGAGGTCAGGAAAACAGATCTTATGATGATAGGCTGAGAGACATGGGACTCTTTAGCCTGGAAAAGCGTAGGCTCAGGGGTGATCTGATGGCCACCTATAAGTTTATCGGGGTGACCACCAGGATCTGGGGGAACGTCTGTTCACCAGAGTGCCCCAAGGGATGACGAGGTCGAACGGTCACAAACTCCTGCAAGACCGTTTCGGGCTGGACATAAGGAAGAATTTCTTTACTGTCCGAGCCCCCAAGGTCTGGAACAGTCTGCCAGCAGAGGTGGTTCAAGCACCTACATTGAACACCTTCAAGAGCAAATTGGATGCTTATCTTGCTGGGATCCTATGACCCCAGCTGACTTCCTGCCCTTTGGGCAGGGGGCTGGACTCGATGATCTTCCGAGGTCCCTTCCAGCCCTGATGTCTATGAAATCTATGAAATCTATGAAACAGCATGTCCCCTTCCCTCCCCTTCACCCGTTTTCATGCCTGCTGCCACTACTGTCCCTGCTGTCTCCAGTTGTCCTAGGGACAGGGGAATTTCCAGCTCTGCTCAAGCCAGGCTCTGCTCTGCTCAAGCCAGGCTCAGCAGGGGACAGTGGCAGCAGCTGTGATATGGCAAGATCCACATCACTGAACCTGCTTTCAGGCTTGCAGGGAACAACTAAGGGGACTGGGCAGGGAGGACAAATCCTCCCACTTCTGCCACTACCCCCATCCCTGGCTTTGCCTTGTTCCCTGCACAGCCTGGGGGAACAAGAGCACCTCTGGAGCTCCTCCGGATCTCCTCCCACCCCCAGGGCAGCTGATGACAGTAGGGATAGCAACAGTGGCAGGTGGGTGAGGGAGGGACTGAGGTGGGAGGGGACACACTGCTGAGCATGGAGGGGAAGGGAGGGCTGCTGCTCCTGAAGGGGGTTCTAAAAAGCGGGGTATGGCCATGACACCACACCCCTTCTAGAGCCTCCTGTTAGTGGCTTAGCTTCAAAAGGAGTATCAAATCAGGTATTAGCCTATGGTGTGCTAGTTTGAGTGCTACGCTGGGAAGTAAGAGAAGCCCTCTTTCAAAGCCTTTCTGGGTGAGAAGACCTAGAACCTAGGGCCTGTGGTTTCCCAGGAGAGGTTCCCTAGCCCCTGAGCTCTGGGGGTATATCTCCTCTCTCCCCCAAATGCACACACCTTTTTTCCAGTCCTGAGGCTAAGTCTAGATGTCACAAGTTTTGACTGACTCCATATTCATAGATTTCATAGACACTAGGGCTGGAAGGGACCTCGGAAGATCATCAAGTCCAGCCCCCCTCTCAAAGGACAGAAAGCACCCATTTTCAGACACCCAAAGCTGCTATGTGTCCACCAGGACCTATACAGGGTTGTGTGTCCTGGACTAGAAATCTCATGGGCATGTAATTGTCAGAAATAACCTGCAGACAACCAAAATGTGGCCCATTCAGTGAACACGAAAGAACAGCATATCATCCCAATTTTTTCATCCAGTGAAGCTGAGGCAAGCACTAGGAGCCCAGCAGCTTAAGTTATAGCGGTGCTACCTGTACACAAAACTGAAGGCAGCTGGGGAAAATTGAGACCTAATGGGTTTTAGGCAATTTGAGAACTAGGCAGCTGTTGACCAGGGTTTGGAAAACTGCAGGTTTGGACTTGAGTATCTAAATCCTATTCATTAAGGTTGATGGTTGTAGCCATGTTGGTCTAAGGTAGGCATGGTTCTTTGGGTAGATGTGATATCTTTTATTAGCCCAACTAAATAGTTGGAAAAAGTGTTCTTTGCAAGCTTTTGGGCACACCCGATGCCTGAAGAAGGGTGTTTGTGTCCAAAAGCTTACAAAGAACAATTTTTACAACTATTTAGTTGGTCTAAAAGAAGATATCGCATCTACCCAAAGAACCTTGTCTGCCTAAATCCTATTTAGTGCCTTGCTCAAGCCCCAGAAGGAAGCTCGAGGTTGAACTGAGGATGGAGCCCTGTTATCCTGAAAGTGGTTCCAACCAACCTTTGCTTTCAGATTGCTGTTTTCTACTCATTACAGGTTATTCTTCTATTCAAAAGATTTCAGTTATCCACTTACAGCGCAGATAGAAGACCTTTTTAGTCATCCAATCAGAGAACATAAGATTTCAGTGACACAACACAGTTAAAGAATAACAAAGAGTGAAGAACCGAAGTGAATAATTAATGAACTATCCATAGGCTGCAATTTGTTTGCGTAAGCTATTTGGCAAATACTTAAGCATAACTAGCACATTCATAGTAATCAGGGATGGTTTAGGAACAAAGCCTAAACCTGTTGAATAATTTATTCCCAAGGAATAATTCAGGCATCTCTAGTATATTCTCATAAGTGTCATGTGGTGGCACATTACCAAAGGTACTGTGCATTAAGTGAATGTCTGGCAGTGTCCCAAGTAGACCGGAGGAAGAGTGTTTGCAGGATAACCTGCAAGTGAGAGGAAACCCTCATTTCACTCCAAGTCAAGCTGCAGCGATTTCACCACAGGGCTCTACCTGCAAGGCTCTGAGCATTTCAAGCTATTCTGAGGAGCCAAGAACTGAAGAGACTGGTAGTAAAGCATCTGTGACTAAGAGAAAAGGTAGTGGGTGTTTACAGTTTAAAGGGGGGAAAAAGAGAAGAAAACAAAAACAAACCTCTTTCCATCACAGTAAATTACTATTAACTAATTCATTAATTAAGTAATTAACAAGCACTAGCAATGCTTGATGTGAAAGTTGGACTACAAAATCAAAACAGCGCTCATTTGCTTTATCACTTCTTTGTGTGTAAAGGAAAGTCAAATAATTTTATTGTTATTATTATTCTCTTTACGTTTCTTTTGCCCTTTCTGGTCATTTGCTCAGCTTGCTTTGAGCAGTAGAATTACCAGTGTTGACTGACTTGCTTTTCCTAAAAGACTCTAGAAAACCAGACAATTGTAACCCCAAGTACCAGAAGACTAAAATCAGTTGAGAAAGAAGGCATTTTAATCAGTTTTTGTTAAGAATGTCACTTTAGTTTTGCTAATTGAATTATAGCTTACTCAATTACTATATTTTAGTCCCCTTCCCACTCTCAAGTACTCCCTGATCACAACTTCTACAAAAAGACAAAAACACCTTTAGCAGGGCTTTAAGTTTCTCATTGATTTCAACTCAAGTGATTATAATTTTGGCCAGTGTGTGCTCAATTCATATTGTGTCTTTAAAAAATTGAATTTAGATGATACTGTTATTATGGCTTATATCTCTTTTGATAATTTCTTTAGATTATATGGTTTCTTTCCTCAAACAAGAAAAAAAAAACCAGCCTTGTCTTCATCAGAAACATTTGCAATTCTAAGAAACAATTCCTCCCCATCAGTGAGCGGAAATGCACCTTGTACCCACACAAGCATGGAGCTATGAGTTAAAAGAAATAGGGCTTGATTTTGCAGGTCTAAGGGAAAACTGAGCCACAACTTTCAAGCCTTAGTTTATTTTACCTGTGAGAACAGAGCTTGTGAACTTCTTATAAAGAATGCACCTAGCTGAAAGAAAGATTGTTCTGAAGTTGAGTTGGGTGAATAATTGTGTTTGATGGCCAAACTGAAAAAAAATAATTGGTCTGTTTTGAACCAAATAGAGATGAAGCGTTTCAGAGTGTGGTTAAACTTAGTTTTTAACTGTGTGTTTCATTTAACCAGAAATTAAATAGTTCTTTGGATCTAGAGGCATGGGAGAATAGTATGGAAAAATCATTACAGTTAGCTAAATTTGTTCTTGAAACAATTTCATAATGAGAAGTAAAATGTGTCAGTATTTTAAAATTAAACAGTTCCACTTTTCAGACCTTTCCCTTGCTTATTGGAGCTGAAACTCTTTGCTGAAAATGATGAGAATTCCCAGATTGTCACCCAAAAATTGTATGTAAACCTATTTGTCTGAAAAATGCCATCCAGCTTTGCGCTCAGGTCCTGAAGTTAGAACATGGCATACTAGCTGTAACTAACACCAGTGCAAAGGTTTTAATTTGCATTGACTCTAACACAACTACAGTTTCACTGTAGGTCACTGGGTTTTTTTGGTGGGGGTTAGAGTTGATTTTTTAAATTTGTTTCTTAATATCTTGAGTTAGCTAACTTGATAAAAAGAATAAATAAAATCTTTTTCTCCAGTCAATACAGGACTGGAAAAAAAAAAGATACTATATCATTCTTGTCTTGTCACTGGAGGTGTGTGATATTGACACAAATCAGTTTCTTTGAAAAATGTGTTTTGCAATGCTGAAACGCTTCCCCTGCATACTTGCTATATTTTCTAAAAGTGCATACTTTTCAGTTGTACACTCTCATCTTAGTTTGGAGGCAGGATATTAAAAAATGACTATGGGATTAAGACCTTCTTATTAACTTAAGAAGGGTGCTGCAGAGGCCCAGTGAAGTCCTTATTCCCAGATGAGGGCTTTGTATATAGGACTTGTGCATAAAGTAAATAGCATGGTATTTCTGATGATGAAAACAGCAGAACAATGGAACAAGATGCCTAAAGACCCTGTAGTATTTAGTTCATTGGAAGTTTTCAAGAAGAAGTTGGATAGGCATCTATCTGTTTGAGATCGTTTAGGAAATTATGCATTTGTGTAGGGGCTGGACAGTATGCCCCTTCAGATCCCTTTCAGCCCTATGACTCTATAATGCTCTTAGAAATAAGTAGGCTGATATTACACTCTTGGTTTCTTATACCTTTATACATCTATGGTCTCTCTACACAATTGCTTTCTTCTTATCCATGACATCCAAGTAGGACTGTTTAGAAAATATCCACCTCAATGGAAATTCTAATATTTCAACATGTTTTCATTCCCAAATAGGGATGCATTCTGTACCGGAATTACATCTTATGTTGTACTTTCCTGTTTAAAATATGGAGACAGGATATAAAAGTTGACAGTTCTCTATGATTTTTTTTAATTCAATGAACAATTGTTTTTTGTCAGAACATTTTTTTTCTGCTGGAATTTTTGACTATTTCAATGTCTATACAATCTATTAAAGTCTGGAATAGGCTATTTAGTTTGCTAGAATGGATTCATACTATTACAATTTTTAGAAAAGGAACATGGAAATAATAGATACAAGACATGACTATAATTTTAGTTAGTGGGTTCTTTCTCTGTTTTTCCCATATCCTTGAAAAGCGTTTCTATAGAGGTACAGTGGTACTCAGTAGCATGCCTTGTTCTTGCCTACTGGCAAATATGACTCATATTATCAGGAAAACTCATCTATTCTATCTCCAGGTAACTTCACAGTGAAATATTTGCTGAAGCCTTCCTGTAAACCAGTGTCTGTCTGAATAAAAGGATATCTTAGGGTGCTATCTTTTATTGGACCAACAACATAGTTGGGATAGATTTAGACAAGCTTTCAAATGCAAGATATTCTTCATCTGGTCTGAGCAGTAAAAACCAACACAGCATAAAAAGACTGATTTGAATTTAGGGAGCCCATATAAAGAACACAATTCAAGCGGTGCTTATTTATGCTGAACAAAACTCAAGAAGATTAAGTTCTTATGGTTTTGTTTCTTAAGTCTAGAAAGAAATCTTTGGAATGAAATATGAAATCTGTTGGAACAGTGGATTGATAGCCTAGCCAGTCTTTCACTTTATGGAACTAGTGTTTGGCTAATGACGTGGCTAGGGACAGAAATTACCCACAAATGGCTGTAAGTGATCAGAAACTGGTTCAAATCTGTAACATAACGGAAGTTCAGTGCACATGCATTTCTTTCAAAATGGCCCAAAGCAGTTTAAGATAAACTTGGAGACAAGGAAACTGGATGCACACCTTGCTGGGGTTATTTGACCCCAGCAGTCTTTCCCACTCACAGCAATGGGCTGGACCCAATGATCTCATGAGGTCCCTTCCGACTCTAAACTTCTGTGAATCTCTATGATGTAGTATCAGACCTAACTGATCTAAATCTATTTATTGAATTTCTGTCCCAGGTCTCCTCCAGATTCAAGTTAACTGACAGTCCCCTGGCATCCCAGGATGCTTTGCACCTGCTCCTAAAACTTCCCCTCACAGGGTGTGAGGACAAGCCTTGGCCCAAATTTCTGCTCCAGTGGAGCAGGGAGGTGTTCTCTAGCACCTCCTGGCTTCTGACCTGGGCCACTGCAAGCATGTGACTGCATTTCTAGAATGAAAAGTGAATGTCTGTTCACTTGCTTATCAGTTCAATCTTAGATTAACATGTGAAGACTGGATCAATTCAGCCTTGGGCTTTTTGACTCTCTGTTCTTAGCCTTAGAGATTATGTGGGGGGAAAAGAGTTTAGTTGTGTTGATACCATCCAGGATGCCACTATATGACTCAAGAAGACAATTCTTTGGTTGGGTGGTAAAGACCAGATTGCACCCTGAACAGAGTAAAGGGCAATGACAGAGAGAAATGGAAGAGAGATACATTGGTACTACAAAAGGTGTGTGTGAAGTATACTGTGTGAGCTGACAGGACTGGAAAAACCAGATAACAATGTGGGTATTGTGAGATGTCTTGGGTCAAGCTCCTTTTCTTTAATTTTTTCTTTATTTTTTTACAAGAACTTCACAAATTAAAAGAAGTTACTAGTTTAGGGGGCACAATTCTCCATGAAAAACTTAATCTGGTTGCCAGAGGCATGTCCAGTTGTTGCTGAATCAGACATTGGAAGCCTTTATTACCTGACAGAAAGTGTCAAAACTCTGAGCAAAATCAAAATTAGAACTCAAAAGTTCCCCTCTACTGTACCTTTTGCAGCAGCTCTGTATCTTTAATTTTCCTAATGTATGCGGCTTTAAATTCAACATTTATTTTTAACACATATATTTTAATGAAACATGAAATATAAAACGAAACTCCAGTCTGCCTCCTATGAGCATGGAGAGAAATCCTAATTACCTGTTTCAAAAGTGTGAAGCTCTTTCTAATTTTCCAGCAGCCAGGTTCCTTAGACAGCACTCAGTATTATAACTATTTATGCCAATTGTGCTATTTCATGCATAAAATTACCGCATTATTGTTGGAATAGATGCTGTAGAGATATCTAAGCAGGGTGTAATCACTTCACTTTCTATCAAATTGTGCTCCTGAAAGGTATCATAAATTTTATTAGAAGGCAAGAGGCTAATGGAAGCCAATCAGTGTTAATGCTGATAAAATTGCTTGCGTTTTACATTATAAAATGGGGAGATATTTTTATCAGAAGGTTCCTTTTTGTTTTATTAAGAACGTATCGTGGGAAGTAGGGTACACTGAAGCCACAGAAGGTAGTTAGCTAAGCTCTCCTCTTTTTGCTGCTGTCTGAGCTTGCGAAGAACTTGGTGTCAAAAGACACTTTCAGATCTTTGATTGACAGTATAAAGTGAATGCAAAGCGGATGCAGCAAACACTTCAGGTTGTTCACTTGCACAGGACTTTACAATTACAAGGCACATTCTTTTGATACAAATATTAATGTCCCAGTGTTACTGGATCTTTTTATTGTTCAAGATAATTGTTTTCTATTAGGCTGCCTATTGAATCTGCAGAGAGGGATAGTTTTATGACTCCCCAGCTTATTTTTAAAGCTCCACAGTAAAGAATGAGAGTCGGGTTTTGATATGGAGCAATGACGATCCAGAGACGGGAATGGGAAAAGGCACTCTGCCTATCAGAATGCAAGTGAGATTATCACACTTTGAGGGTAAATTAAAAGGTTTTCATGTTAATAATAGTTTGTACTTATACGACTGCATTCGCGTGGTAATTTCAAAGCACTTTGCAGGAATTGATGGTTTCGCACAGCTCCATAAGGCAAGCACCGCTACATCCGTTTTACAGATGAGGAAACTGAACTATGGGTAGGGGATATAACAAACTACAGTGAGTTAAAAGGAGAGTTGAAAATAGAACAAAGCGGTCAAACTCCCTATGAATATAACTGGTGGTGTCAGCTACAAGTCTAACCATAAACCAATTGATTAAAAAAAGTACTGTAGCAAAACTAAGTGGTAGAATAAGGGAACTTGCTGTAAATGCATAAAAGGAGTGTAACTTACACTGCCCATGAATTCAGTGGGAATGGAAGATAGCCCTCATGCTTTGCAAATCCCTGTCCAAATAATTGCCTTGCTATCCACAACCTCTTAACAGCAACCATAGCATGCATTGCCACCGTAAGGTTACAGAGCAACATCATAAATTTTTACATAACTTTTGGCTATCATTATTTTTAGTTGTTTTGTAGAAACTAGGCACCAAACAGAGTTTGGAATTTACTGTGCTAAATACTGTACAAACCCTTGTAAAAGAGAGGA
Organism: Crocodylus siamensis; assembly: GCF_052110815.1. Lineage (NCBI taxonomy): Eukaryota > Metazoa > Chordata > Crocodylia > Crocodylidae > Crocodylus > Crocodylus siamensis. The sequence continues at coordinate 7,956,992 of NC_143397.1, forward strand.
CCTCTTCCTAAAGAGATTGCAATTTGAATAGATAACACAAGCAAAGGCTATGGGAATGGAAATAATATCAGCACAGTTTCTGGGGGTGGGGTTTGGCAGGAGAGGGAGCAGGCCATCTTTCATTTAGGAAAACTGAAGCTCAAGCTACCTAGGTTTCATTAATTCCCTGTTTTTGGGGGGAAAAAACAAAAAAATCCACTTGCTCTTTATGAATTTGCTTAGGTTTCAATAGTGATGGTACCCATTTATTCCAGACTGGGTTTGGCTTTCAGGAACCCTGATGACAGTTCCTTAGCCAATGAACAAGGTTTATAGGTTCATAAGTGTGCAGTAGACGAAGCCCTATCTGGTACTTTGTAGCATCATAGAGAAGTAGAACTGAAGGGACCCTCCCAGCAGTCATCTAGCCCAGCCCCATGCCTTAGATGTGGTCCAACCACCTATCCAAACCGTGCCATACAAACCATAATTTAACCTTTCCGCAAGACTACCATCAACCCTGACAAAACAAACTTAACACCCAAACCTTCCCAAGGTAAAGCAAGAGAACAACAGCAGCCAATGGCCTGTTTCTATGAAATGTTGTCAATATATGCTCAAGAAATCCCAGGCACAAGGCCACATCCCCTACCACAGAGGAAGGCAAAACTCCAAACCCACCATAGTCTGTACCAATCTGACCATGGGGTAAAATTCCTTCCCGACAAATATGGTGATCAGTTTAACCCTGAGTGGAGGACCAAGACACCATAGTCAGGAAACTCCAGCTTTTATCTCAGCAGGACCTTTGGCGTACCCCAGTCAAAGTCCCCAGCTTCAACTGTAGCAACACCCTATGCCTGTGGAAAGACTTAAAAACAGCTTGAATGCATCTACATGAGACATGTACTATGGAGTGGCCTAATTAGCTCCACAGTAAAGATCTCAGCATCTACACATGTGGCCCTATTAGGCTGCAGTAAACTAATAACCTCTGCCATGGGTTAGTACTCGTAAATACAAGCAGTATTCTGTGGTGGAGTTTTTTAGTGCACAGCAGCAAACATGTAGACTGTTACGGGGCAGGCTGGGGCACAAGGGTGCTATGGTGCAGGGGCTGCCTGCTAACTAGTCCCACATCCAAGCACCCTTCTGCCCCAGCCAGCATCTCTGCAGCACACTGAGCTGGGCCAGAGCAGCCCCAGGCTGACCCCCGGGCCCCCTGCCAGCTGGAGCTGGGGTCCTGGGCGCACACGCAAATGCAATGCCTGGGAACAACAAACTCTGGCGAACCCCCAACACTTCTTTTGAGTAGTCCCATTAATGTCTATGTGGTGCAACTTCTGACTTTAATGGAGTCACAGAAAGGATTAATTTGTTCCCCAGTGCCAACACATTTTAATCCAGTTATGAATTTAATTCACATACACATTAACGCACATGTGATAGAGTAGATAAGGGTAGGCAACTTTTATCCCCATTTCTTTCAAGTTATGACTTAAAATTCTCTTTCTGGTTTGTTATTAATGGTAATTTCATTTTCTTTTCTTTTCTTTTTTTAATTGTCTTTTCTTTAAAACTTTCTTTTCAAATTTAAGCCCTTGTTTTTAATATAATTGTCCTCATAACCTACCAATTATTGCATGGCTGATTTTACTGAATAGAATTCACAACAATGAAAGAACAAAAGTGAAGATATAAAGAATTCAAATGAAAGTGGTGTTAACAACACATTTGACTTCATGGCCTCAACTCAGCAAAGCAATCAAGTCTCTTTGAAGTCATGAGCAACTCTTGAATCATGTTCTTGGAGACATTAGGGTTAATCTGGAGAAAGTCTAATTTTTAAGCAGTGATATCAATCTATCTGAGATCAGATTTTGCCTTCTGAAAGTGTTGAACGAGGCATGTTTCCAAGGTAAAGAGCAGCACAAAGCAGAACTTTGGATTTCCACACCAAAAAAACCCAAACCAAAGCAAGCCTAATCATCTTCATTTAAAATGAGCTGGTATAAAAAAAATTAAGGAAACAGTATTGTGATGGTGCAATTAATTTGAATGCAAGCACTATAAATTCGAGACGTTATGGGTTAAGGTAAAAGGTTTAGACCAGCAGCAGGGTCTTAGGGGCAAATGTAAATTGTTCTAAGGTACCTAAATGGGACTGGGGTGGAATTTAAGCACTCAGCTGCCCTCAGTCAGCTGCAAAGCCACTTAGCTACCCAGATTCCTAGAAACCTCCATTTTGACCTGAAAAATCCCCTAGGGGTCTTGTTTTGGGTGTGCGAGCATGCTCAAAAGCAACCCAGATCAAATATGTAGGTGCCTCATTCCCAGTTAAGCCCAATTCCAAACCAAATCAGTGCAAGGACATACTTAAAGTCTGCCCAAGTTCCTCAGGGATCCAGAAAGCATTCCTAGCTCCCAGCTGACACTAGCAGTAGCACAGACCTGTGCAAAGCCCCAACACCCACAGCAGCTTTCACTCCTGAACATTATTAGTGGTCAAGTTCACATTTTGCCCAATGGTCTCTTAGTTAAAGCACTTGCTCAGGCAGTGGGACATCTAGTTTCTAGGCCCTTTCAACCAAGGAGAATGCAAATCCACATCTTCCACTTCCTCAGAGACATATCCTAACCATCAGGTTGCTTTGGGGCCACCTCCACCCCTCCTACTGAGGCAGGGTCATTGGACAGCCAAGTATACAAGGATCAAGGGGCCCAAAGTAGAACAAACCAGAGGGAGCCTGACTCCCTGCCCCAGTGCTGAGAGCACATGCCTAGGAATAAGGACTTCTCTGCTCTAGGCCTAGGTGCTAGGGGTAATGTCTATATTTTTAACCAACAACTGTCTAATGCAAGACATATGTTCAATCTGGGAAACAGGGACTACTAAATGAGTTGGATGTGAAAGGTTGGAACCACCGTATAACTAATAGCCCAGAGATTTGAGCACAAACTTGGGTTAGGGCAGACTTAAAAATAATTACTCAGAATACTCTTCTGCCAGGTTTAGATGACTTACACCTGGATTTCCCACCCCAAAGGAGAGTGTCCTAACCGATGGCTATTTTGAAATGGGATTCTCTCCTGTTTGCGACCATCTACGGTTTTATAAAATACTTAAGTATTCTGTAATCAAGTGCTCATTCCCTCAAGGGGTCAGTGGATAATAATCTGCCTGGCTGGGAGGCTGGGGACCAGCTGGAATGAATGACTGGTTAATGACGGTGGGACCACAAAAAGCCTGAAGGACTCCAGGACAGGAGTGTGGAGGAGGAGAGGGTAAACTGCTGGGCTGAGAAGAAGCCCAAAGCTAAAATGACTCCTCTCCTAACATCCAGAAAGGACAGAGGTTTCAGGCTTTGGGGCTTTCATTTATTGTGGATTCAAGGTTGTTTCTGTTTAAACTAGCCTGAGAATCTGAAACTGGAGCAATCTCACTTAGGAAAGGGCAGCAGGTCAAGCGACCCACTTCCATAGTCATTTGCTCATTGAGGAGCTTGAGGCCTTGGGCACTTCCCTGGCAAACCAGGGTGCCAGCCTGTTTCAGGGCTGTCTTTCCCATTTGAGGAGATTGTTCTAGCCACTGAGTATAAAAGACAGGTCCACCATCACCATCTCTGCTTCCCTGTGTTTTGTGCAGGGGAGAAATGACTTGTCTTAGGTGCCTTGCCCCGGGACATGGTTCACAGCGGTGCATTCAGGTTGGAGGGTGATAGCTCAGTCTCTAAATCTAATATTATCGTTCACACATGTAAATTTGAAATAATTCTGCTGCCGTAAGGATAGCCTACACAAATTGAATAAGGCTGATGATGCAAGATCTGAATGATCAGTAGGCATGTTATTCTACATTTCCATCCACATTCTATTAACACTGCTGCTCTGCAATGTCCCTGAGATGGGTATCAGCTGAAGCAGTCAATTGATTTACAACCTTGTAATTCATTTGTCACCATTTATTATCCTTTATATAAAACCAGACATAACTGCAAGAATGTTAGAAATCTAAAGCATTGGATTAAGAGGATTCTAGCTCTTTTATAGTGGGAAAACAATGGGAATTCACATGAGGCAGTAAAAAAAAAAAAAATGTTCAGACTAAACATATGAAACACGGTTTATAATAAAACTCCTGACTTTCTAATAAAGGGGATACAATGGTACAGATTCTGTCCTTGAACAGTCCATTGCTGTCGGTGCCTTTGCAATTCAGACCTTGAAGAAGAAAAGGCCCTGCTAAATGTATCCAAAAATATGAAGGCAGGTGATAAATCTCTGAATGCATATCAGACCATGCAAAGAATGTTAGTGTGACTTTTTTCCCCCTTTTCTCAATTGGACATATTCACAGGTCTTTTCTGATGTCCAACTGATAAAAAGGACAGTGCAACACTAAATTAGCATTATGTCTACCTTACAGCTGAATGAAATACAGAACTCTGTGAAATGCTGAGAAGTCAGTCAAATGTAATGAATGTTATCATTCCTCTGATAAGTAGTGCCTCTGTGCCCCCTCCCCCCCCACTAAATAATGGCCTTTTAGTAGTGAGGATGACAAAAGCATTTTCTCGGATCAGTGAAAAAGGTGATACATTTAAGATGTAAAAACAAGGGTCGTTCCCTAGGAAGGTAGTGTGGGAGGGGTGGAAAATAAAAACTAGAATAAAATAGAGTGAAGATTCAAAAAGAAAAATAATCAAGGCAGTGTTGAGGCTGTATCGTCAGAACAGGGCTTGGATCTTCCCAAGAAGAGGGATAGCTTTGGGCTGAGATGTTGAACCAGGACTTGGGACATTGAGGTTAAGTTTGCAACTCAGCCACAGCCTTCTTTGATCACCTTGGGAAGTCACCTAGGGCTCAGTTGCATTTCACTAACACGTGCCTATGTGACACAAAGAGGTGCAAGTGAAATCTGGGCCCTTGCATGACTTTTAAATTCTACTTACAACTGGTGGAGGAAGAAAGTCCCCCAGGCACTCTCTGATGGAAGTAAAGTGGAGGAGGGAGGCACTTCCAGCTTTTAGCTCAATAGCCTGGTGGTTTAGGGCACTTTCCCAGTGGGTAGGGGAGAGAGCTTGTAGACCTCCCTGCACACTCAGATGGGGTCTCTCCTTTTTTCCATATAGTGCTCTTTCCTAGAGGATATGGGCTAGGCAGAGGTTGGAGTACTCTGTAGTACTCTTCCTGAAAGTGGCCCATTGGGCAACCAGGAGGGGAAGATAAGGGCCCAAGAAGAGAACAAGCCAGAAAGAGCGAGATGGATCTCAGTGAGATGGATACTGCCCAGGATGGCTCTAGGTTTTAACCTCAGCAGGGCAGAAGCTACCCAGTGCTGGTTACCTGTTTTAGCCAGGAAACATTAAATGTAAAGTGCAAAAAAAAAAATCATTTCTCTTCTTCTGATCAGAAAATCCTGCCTGGATCTGAGAGAACATTTCTATTCAAATTCATATGTAGGATCCCCTAAAGTTTTGATTCCAATGAATCAACATTTTCTGGGAAAAGAAATATCTCATCAGAAGTACCTAACTCTACCTGAAAGTGCTTCTGTAATATAAGACTAATAATAATAGTGGTAATCTCTGAGTTAATGATTTTTTCCCCCTGTTATTTATGCTAACTCCAGACTGTTCAAATATTTAGATGCTTCAAATGTCCTTCAGTATATTTCACCAGGTTGTTTTTTTTTATTTTATTTTATTTTATTTTAGGTTTAGTGGCAGATGTTCTTCTTTGTAATGCTCATGTATTTGTGTGCCAAGCCTCCAATGCAAAATTCAGACAATTTTGTGTTATTTGCAGGGGGAAGTAATGTGGCAGTAATGTTCTACAACTGGGAAAAGCATGTCTTTCCCTGACTCACTTATTCTGTAAAACTGTCGGAAAGTATTTAGTTTAAAATCACCTTTGTAGAGCCATATCCAAAAGAACATCAAAAAGTTGTGATGCAGTAAAAATGAGATATTATAAATGGGAAATAATAATGCGGCCTTATCAATCAAACAGCGTAATAAATGTCATGCTTAGAATTTATATTGTGCCATTTGTTGACTATTTTTCTAAATTATTTTTTAAAGAGCGATAAGAATTCTGCCTCTGACAACCCGTATAAAATTCCAGTAGTTTTTGTTGTTCTGGATATTGAAATTACAGAGGTTATCTCTACCTAGTCTTTCCCTGCAAAAATCCAACTTGAAGTAGCACAGCTGAGTTTCTTATCCCACAGATTAAGCTGAAATAAGCAGGGATTCAAAATAAATAAATATTATGTGACTCTTTTACTACGACTTCTCAGACATTGTTTTGCATTGAATTTAGGAGGCTTAATTTCATTTTTTTCCCACACAAAACACAACACGATCCACACTGAGATTTCATTTTCAATAAAGGTGTTTTTTTTTTTCCTTTCCTCAGACTAAATGAACCTTTTGCAAAAAGCTGGTGTTCAAACTCGAAGCCAAGTAAGTTCCCCATTGGTAGATAATATAAGCTAACTACAGACATTCAGAAAGCCCAAGGTGGACTCCGTCTAAGTTACGTGGTTTTCTGTAAGTGGCCTATGCCAGATTGGTAGCGAACAGCATACACGTTCGTCCCTTGGTGGCAGGGACGGGGGACACCTAGGCTTCCTGCACTGACTGAGACCTGGAGGTTGGGAGCTCTCTTCCATGCCTCATAGTGTGCCCCATGGCCTCCCCAAGCTGCCAGAGACTGCCAAGCAGAGTTGAGCACCCTGACCACCCCTGGGCTACCAAGCATGGGCAAGCACACTCCCGTACCTCTCTGCCCTAGCCCTACTACTTCAGGACCCTTTAGCTGCAGGCCAAAAATACCTTGCAGCATCCCAGATGCCCATGACCTGACAGCGGCCAAGCTACAGAGGTCACAGGGCTGCCCCCATGCAGGCCCAGTCCCGATGTTCTGCCCCCTGCCATCCCGGCCCATGAGAGGTGAACCACCTACACCAACTCCTGGCCAAGGTGGCGAGAGATTTCATAGATTTCATAGACATTAGGGCTGAAAGGGACCTCGGGAGATCATCGAGTCCAGCCCCCTCCCCAAAGGGCAGGAAGTCAGCTGGGGTCATAGGATCCCAGCAAGATAAGCATCCAATTTGCTCTTGAAGGTGTTCAATGTAGGTGCTTGAACCACCTCCGATGGCAGACTGTTCTAGACCTTGGGGGCTCGGACAGTAAAGAAATTCTTCCTTGTGTCCAGCCCGAAACGGTCTTGCAGGAGTTTGTGACCGTTCGACCTCGGCATCCCTCGGGGCGCTCTGGTGAACAGACGTTCCCCCAGATCCTGGTGGTCACCCCTGATAAACTTATAGGTAGCCATCAGATCACCCCTGAGCCTGCGCTTTTCCAGGCTAAAGAGCCCCATGGCTCTCAGCCTGTCATCGTAAGATCTGTTTTCCTGACCTCTGATCATGCGCGTGGCTCTCCTCTGGACTCTCTCAAGCTTCTCCACATCCTTTTTGAATTGTGGAGCCCAAAACTGGACGCAGTACTCCAGCTGCGGCCTCACCAAGGCTGAGTACAAGGGGAGAATGACGTCCCAGGATTTGCTCGAGAAGCATCTATGGATGCACGCCAGCATTTTGGTCGCTTTACTAGCCGCAGCATCGCATTGGAGGCTCATGTTCATCTTGTGGTCAATGATGACCCCCAAGTCCCTTTCTTCTGTAGTGCTATCCAACGTAGCACTGCCGAGCCTATAAGGGTGCTGCAGGTTTTTCCTCCCAAGGTGGAGAACCTTGCATTTTTCAGTGTTAAACACCATGAGGTTCTCGTCTGCCCATTTGCTGAGCTTGTCCAGGTCAGCCTGGATCACCCGCCTATTTTCTGGCGTGGATGCTTTGCCCCAAAGTTTGGTGTCATCGGCGAACTTGGCCAGTCCACTCCTGACTCCAATGTCCACATCGTTAATGAAGATGTTGAACAGTATGGGTCCCAGGACAGAGCCTTGAGGGACCCCACTGGTCACAGGGCACCATGATGAGTGACTGCCATCAATCACAACCCTCTGGGTCCGACCACGAAGGATCCATGCTGAGGTCCAGATGGCAGGGCACCTGTCTCTGGCCTCTAAGATGTGGTGTGCAGGACCCAGGGTCGGGCTCCGTGGGGCTGTTTCCCTGCATGGGGGCATAGGGATCCCTGGCTGGGTGTGCAGGAGCCATGATACGCTCCGTGGGGATCTCCTGGGTTCAGCATCAGATGTATGTGTACATCATGGGGTGCTTTGTGATGGAGTGTGGTGGCACAGCCTGCAGATGTGGTTGCCCAGGTTCCAGGACTCATTCAGGGGACACAAATGCTGCCCTTCCCCTGACACCCATCCTGTCTGCCTGAGGCTGAGAAATGGCCAGAGGCAGGAGGGTGTGGGGAGAGGGTCTGTGCTGGCTCGGTTCCAGAAATGCTCGGGGCTGGACACTTGGCTAGAGCAGCTAAGCATGGGCTGACTGCTAATGCACCTCCCTGTGAGGGGGGGTTGCAAGGAACTGCAAAGGAGGCTGGGATGCTGGAGGACAGCAATCTAACTTGAATCACTAGGGGCTGGTACATGAGTTTCATTTACCAGTTTAACCTAAATCAGCTAGATTCAAGTTCACATTTGGTCTATATTAAACTGGATTCTGCCATTTTTAGATCAAACTGTGCACCGAGCTTCCATACACTTATGACTTTAGATCCATTTCTGATCACTTAGACCGGTTTCTGTGTAATGTCTGTACCTGGACATAATGTTCCTAAAGCTTTCACTGTAAGGTAGACCCAGTCAAATGCATTGACAACCACAGAGATTCCAACTAAATTCACTGGGACTTGAGGCAGGCATTACTGGTGAGATATTCAAAAGCACATGGCACACCATTGGTCTAATTGGTGTCAGTGAATTCAGTAGGACTTTGACCATTGTTTTTTAATGGGAATAAAGTTAAAGCCGTTCAGAAATACCTGCTCTTTGGTGCCTGTTCAGCAAAGCATTAAATGTGTGCTTAAAGCTTTGCTAAATTAGGGATGGATTGCTCAATCAGGGTCTAGATGAGCAGGCCTTCAATGCAGATATACAGAGAAGCCATCCTCAACTAATTTCCTAAGCTTGTACTCAAAACTTCTACAAATGCTTTACTGAAGGATATGCAGAATTGTATAGGAAGCTGCAGGAAGGTTTCATAAAGTGATCCTTTAAGATGGTATTTTTTAACATTCTTTGTTTTTCCTCCATGAATGTTAGACTTTGTTATAGAATCAAATATGAACAAAAGTGAAATCTGTCCATTTAAGGCAAAGGTAGATAATGAAAGACATATTGATTATTATAGTAAAAGGAAAAGAAGTTACCACTTTGATAAATACTCTGAGGATTTGCAAAATGGCAGCACACTGAGAAACATGCCAAAAAATATTTGGCTTTGGCCCTAACTTGTTAGTCTGTCAAGGACTTCTCTTGCCAACTGGTGGAAAATGGATTACTATCATTTTTCAAGGGACTGCACATCATTTTCCATTGATTGGCATGCCAAATCCTTCACGAAGTAATGAGTCAGGGATGAGGCAAATCATCATCGAACTGTCACTTTGATTGCATAGCCCTCTATCAATGTGATTAAACTGGTGTGGCATCTGAAAGGTAATGAATGGCTCTGCTGGGCTTCAAAGGTTGAAAGCAAAATTGTCATTCTGGATGGAGAAAGCAAGGGGGCAAATCATACAGCGGTGAGTGACACCAGTCAGTTGCATGTTACCAGACTTGAAAGTCATTATTAATTGAAATAATAAAATGCATCGGATCCTCTGGCCTGTTGCAAGACATCACGGGATATGAATATCATATCGCATAATGGAATTAAATTAACCTGGGAAATTAGCCACCAGCATGATCACCATATATGTCCTCCTGTCCATCAGAGATATTTTAGTGCACCCTCCAAAACGATGGATATAATATAATAGGCTTGATTGTTAATTATCAGACAACATTAAAAAGGCACCTGGATCACAACATGCAATAGGCACAGCTATTTTATTTGATGTGTTTGGTGCTTCTATTTTACCTAAAACGTTGTTTTAATTGTATTTGTTTACGACCAGTGATTCATAACACTTGATGGAGAATTCTGTATTGGATAGGCCTGCAATAATAATTAAAGTACTGAAGCATGAGAGAGTGGCTGGGAAGTGAAAAGAGGGAGTTTGCAGTGGAAATGAAGTCAGTTGAAGTTGTTTGTACAAAACACCTCAGAAAATCAAGGCCTATTACTTGGCTTCTTAAATACTTATTGAATGCCCAGGCTTAGGGCCCCACATTTGAAGATCTTGCCTGCTTACAGGCAATCAGGACTTGTAGTAGAGATGCTATCTTTTATTAGAGCAACAAGATTTTTGCAAAAAATCCTGCCTTTAATTGCAAGCTTCCGGGCACAACCACCCCTCATCAGGCATTGGAGAAAAGAAAGCTTGCAATGAAAGAATTTTTTTCCCAAAAATCTTGTTGCTCTAATAAAAGATAGCATCTCTACTATGAGTCCTGATTGCCTTTTCCTTTAGCCAAATACAGCTCCAATCTGGATACTTGCTTGCTAACATGCATTCCTATGAGTGTGCATGGCATCTGTTTGGACAAATTGGTCAGATTTTGGCACCAAAATCTAAATTAGGAAACTCAGTAAAGACTCAGTCTCTAATGTGCACAGCATCTTACAGTCCTGCTGAAATAGAAGGTTTTTGGTTCTTTGGAGGATTGAGGACAAGTTTGTCTGATTTTTCAAGTGCTCTTAGCAGCTAGTGACTCCTGTTATAATCAGTAGCAGCTTTCCACCCCAGCGTGCTGGGACTGGGTCCCAGGAACCTGGCAGCACCCTCTTCAGCCCCCCGCACTAGGATTGTGCCCTGGGGCCTGGTGCTACTCTCATCCAGGCCTGCACACTGGGATCGAGCACCTGATCTAACATGAGCTAAGTGCAAGCCCATGTCTGGGAAACCCCAACCACTTGCCCCAGTCCCAGGGATGTGCTATGTTTACTAGGGGTGTGCAAAGCAGTCCATATTCGATTCGGATTCAGATTCAGCCCAAACTGGGGACAGTGATTCGATCTGTTGATTCGGATCGCTGTCCCTGATTTGATTTGCCTGAATCCAAATCTGAAGATTCAATGCTGATTCAGAGAACCAGTGATTTTGCCACAAACGGGGCTTTAAATGTTTTTTCTACATGCCTCGAGGTATCAGCATGGCTTTTGAATGCTGTGATGCTGGGGCACATGGAGCATCCCACAGGAGTGCAGGGGGCCCATGTGCTCGGCAGCAAACCCAAAAGTGGACTGGAAGTACTTCCAGTCCACTTCAAGATCCACCAGGGACCGTGCTGCGGGGTTCCCCTCCGGTCTCTCCATCTTGGCAATTGGCTGCAGAGGGACCCGGCGTGACCCCCCCCGCCCCAAACCCAGGAGGCACCAGTCACTGAGCCCCACCCCCGCAGCTGGACAATCCCCACCTGCAGACCTACCAACCCTATATGGACATAGGAGCCCCCCTCAACACACACACATACACACACACACACACACACACACGTACTAATCCTGCCAAACTCCCCCCAGACTATGGACCTGTTAGCCGCTCTGATCCTGGCAGCCTTTCCCTCCACCCTGGGTTGCACCATTTTCCCCGCACTGCTCCCAGTAATAGCAAACTCCTTCACGTGCCCCCTCCCAGTCTAGGTGTAAACAGTCAAAGCAGGCTTCCTATACCTAGACTGCATGTGGCGAATCCTGTTTGCACCCTATGAGAGTTGCAACAGCATTGTTGGTGTCTCCCAGTCCCAATCCAGGTGCTCTCTGGAGGTGCTGGGAAATGGATTACCATCAGCTATTTCACTCCTTGTCTTAGTGAAGCCTTAAATTATTCCACTTGCATTATGTGTCTTAGCTGAGAGACCGCTAAACAGACCCCTTTTCCTCATCTAAAGTATTCTTGCATTTAAGTAATACTGCTCTGTCCAAACCCTGATAAATTCTGTGTACAACAAGTATAAGTGTGTTTGCTTTGATTTTAGTTAAAAGGCTAAAAAAAAAAAAACCTCTGTCAAAGTCAGTAGAAATCTAAGTCACGTTCAAACCATAAGCTTTTTTGCTTAATCTTCTGGAAACTTCCCCATTTCCTTTTAATACCTTCAAGTGGCTGGTGCTGTACCTCTGCCGGATGGAGGAGGGATTTTTTTTTCCTTGCTTAGTTTAGCTGACAAGGTCAACAAGAAATGAAAAAGAAAGAATATAAATTCAGAGCATCTTTGCTACTGTCTGTGCAGAGTTATTAAAGTTACTGGGCTTGATTCTCCACTGGTTGCCTGTTCTATATTCATATGCACCTGCACAATGTAGGTTTAAGAGGCTACCACATCAGAAAGGCTGGCGTTTTGCATTCAGTTTGCACAGACGGAAATGATTATAAACAGAAGAGCAAAATAGCAGAGAATCAAGCTCTCTAAAAGTGATCTGTTGTAAATGGCAGGTGCCTACGCTTTGAATACACACAAACAATCAGCAGTTTTACTGAAGGTATGTTTCTAAACTGATTTAGTCAATGTGATGCACATTTTGATTAGGCTTAATCCAGTAAAAAATGGATTGAACTAAACCAAAAGAGTCTATTTTTAAATGGAGATAATAGTGTCTGCACAGGGATCTGACCTCCGCAATCGTGTGTATACACAGACTTGAAAAGCTCCCAGGTAGAAGAGCAGTACAAACAAAGTCTGTAAGCTACCCATTGGGTTCAAATTCAACTTGATTTGCAAATTCCTACCCTTTGTAATTCGTGCCCCATACTGATATTGCAAGCTAAAGATGCACTAGGCGTGTGGATTCGTAAATCCTTCTACATGTTTTGAGTTTCACTCACCTCTAACATTAAGTCCAACACCACTGAAATTATAGCAACACCAATTCTTCTTCCGTCAAACCTGTGCCTATAATTTTACTTCTAGTTACAAACTGTCTTCCCAGCCAGGTGTCCACAGCAAAGATTGCTCGAAGGTAGGGGTCTGAGAACAAATATCATGCAATGCATTTTTTTTTTCCAGCTGAGCTTTGGTTTTCATCAAGCACTGACAAATATTGGCATTATATGTCACTAAGCAGTAAAAGATCATGCTCTGACCTTCAAGAATCCTCACAATATGTACATTATGTTGATGTGCCCTTTGTTTTGTCTCTCTGTTTGCTTTACCAGCTTCAGTGATTTGGTCTAAAGCAAGGTTCTTTTACCAAGTTTTAGCTGCATCTTTTAACCGTGAACTCGACTACAGTCGATCTGAATGGCTTTGTTCTTAGCACCTTCTGAGAATGGTCTTTCTCATCAATCTTATCGCCTCCTTCAAATTAAGCGCGTGAGCTGTTACTGCTTAAGGAGTAATGTGAAAAGCTATTTGGAAGGTTTGCCGAAAGTTTGAAGGACTTTGAGTCACCACATCTTGGTGCTTCATTAGTATCAATTAGATGCACTCAGCGGCTTTTATATCTTTCCTTATTTTGAGGGGCGGAGGGGCTGCCGTCCAAAGAGAAGTCACCACTCATTTGGACGTGTTCGGGTACAAAGATGGGAACACAGTATAGAACTTAGGTCCCTAAGCCAACAGGTTGAAATCTAAGGGATCCTGGAGATAATGATAGCTTGCATTTGAAAGAAAGGCTCTGAATGGCTCAGTTATTTGAACTTCATGTTTCCCAGTCTCATGTCATACCATTCACCAATAATGAAGATTTTAGGACTTGTTGAGTTGAGTCAGTTTCTTGCCCGGTGTTAGCTTTGCTAATTTATAGCTGTCAAAGAACTACTGTATTATTTGTTATCACTTTAGATAGCTTTGCAATCTATCTTGCTAAACTTTCACCAGCTTTTCAGACAGTTTCCATGTGAAACGAAATGTGGTATCATTTATACCCAGCTGCATTTGGTTAAAGAACCTGGTGTCGAGTGACAATCCTAGACATCTTTTACATCATGAATATGTTACTGTTCAGTAGAAAAATTGGGCTTTCACCTTTCTCAGTTTTAATGTGAAGACTGAAAAAATAAGTCTGGGAGAGAGAGATGTCACAGTCACTTTAAGAAATGGGATTATTTTTATGACATTTAATATTCATTTTTAGTATTAGGGGGAGGGAAGATTCCGTTTTTATTATAGCAAAATACCAATGAAAAAGATATAATTCCTGAAGACATAGGAGCCTTCTGCTTCCACCATCTTGAAGTGCGTAACACATGTTCCATGATGAAGATGGACTTTTCAAATACCCTCGGTTTTGGACTAACACTATTCCAGTGAAATCAGTGCTAGAACTGTCCACAGCCTCACAAAATCACCAGGGAGCAAGTATTAATCTACCTGCTGTAAAAAGAGCAGCAGGAAAGCAGTGGTCCAGTTGCAATATATCTTGAGGAATCATGAGCAAAGTAAAATGCAAAGTTGAAAGGACGTCTGGAACAAAAATCGGCTGACCAATGGCAATAGTTGTATAGCAGTACCCTCAAAATACTCCCAGGCCTATTTCTGTCTTTCTCCTATGAAAATTGAACATAAAATGCAGAACTAATCCCAGGAGCAGGAACCAGAACACAAAACCCCCAGTGTTACTAAGCTGCAGATTCATGTGGCCCCTGTTGCATGTAAGCATAAGTGGTTAAGCTGGAGGATGCCCCTTGTGATATGCTAGGAACATAGTGTAGTAGACATGTTCTGGAGAACCTCACTAGTTAGATGAGGTTTTTCTAGATTACTCCCATTGACATTAACACTGATAAGTGCAAGGTGTTGCACATGGGGAGGAAGAACCGGCACCACACTTACAGGTTGGGGAACTCCCCTCTTGCCAGCACGGAGACGGAAAAGGATCTTGGAGTCGTCATTGACTCCACGATGAACATGGGCCGGCAGTGTGGGGAGGCAGTCAAGAAGGCCAATCGTACCCTATCATGCATCCACAGATGCATCTCGAGCAGGTCCAGGGAGGTGATCCTCCCCCTCTATGCGGCACTGGTCAGGCCGCAGCTGGAGTACTGCGTCCAGTTCTGGGCGCCACACTTCAAGAGGGACGTGGACGATATGGAAAGAGTTCAGAGGAGGGCCACTCGTATGATCAGGGGTCAGCAGGGCAGGCCTTATGAGGATAGGCTACGGGACCTGAACCTGTTTAGCCTCCACAAGAGAAGGCTAAGGGGGGACCTTGTGGCCTGCTACAAACTGGTCAGGGGGGATCAGCAGGTATTGGGGGAGTCCCTGTTCCCCCGTGCGCTGCCGGGAGTGACCAGGAATAACGGTCACAAACTGGCGGAGGGTAAGTTTAGATTAGATATTAGGAGGTGCTACTTCACAGTCAGGGTGGCTAGGGCCTGGAACCAGCTTCCAGGGGAAGTGGTGCAGGCTCCTAGCCTGGGGATTTTTAAAAGGAAGTTAGATGAGCACCTTGCCGGGGTCATCTGACCCCGGTGCTCTTTCCTGCTAAGGCAGGGGGTCGGACTAGATGATCTACCTAGGTCCCTTCCGACTCTAGCTACTATGAAACTATGAAACTATGAAACATAGGCACCTAAATTCACTTAAATTCCACTTTGGGCATCTCAGTGATTTTGTGGATCTAGGCCTAGGACCCTCATTTGTTTCGGTGTCTTGAAGATGGCAGCAGGATGCCTAAGAGTTAGATGCTGTGATACCTAAATATCTTTGAGAACCAGTCCCTCTGTGCCCCAGCTTCTGCTCTGTAAATTGAGATACCTACTCAACCGCCATGCTGTAAAAATAAATGCATCAAAGATTGCTCGGCACCCAGTACTATGGCGATAGTAACCAAGTATCGCAGATAGATTCCTTCAGACTATGCTTTCTTTTTTGTCATTTAAAAGAAATATAGAACATCCATCTTGGGACACAAATTCCTGGCAGCTATTGTTTTGATAAAGTATTACAATAATACACTAGCAAAACAACAGTAGTCCTAGATATTACCACAAAAAAAAGGAAGTGTCAAAAGAGCAATACTGTTCTTTCAACACGTTGAAATGTTTCACCAGAGCAACAGTTGCAGAGGAAAAAGGGATTTTTATAAGCCAGAAGGCTTCAGAGCTTGGGAGAACACAGTTAGTGAAGTGTATTATTATTTATTTGTTGTTGGTTGTTTTTCTTTTTTTTATTTATTGCACAGTGACCACATACCGAGCCCTCTATAAGTCTATAAGAAGTGAAGATTTTTTTACGAGGTATTTTTTAGAGGAACATTTATGGTACATAACTTTCAATACTTGGAGCAATACATTTTCAAAACAGGCTGCCTGGTGCCATATGTAAAATGTGTGTGGGGGGGGATTGAAAAGGTGAACTATAAACCCCCCATGATGTTTTGTTCTACGTTTTTGCCAATTCTAGATACATCTCTCATGACAAAACTTTGAAAGCAGTTTATCCTGTTCATTGTTGCTAGCTCTCATGATTTTATTACAAGTTTCACACTATTTGGTGCCTTCCCCAAACCCTAGCTCTTGGGGTCATGTTGTTCTGTGAGAATCTCCATTTCATATTTAAGGTAAATTTTAGCCCTTGCTATTTCAGAGATATATTTGACATAGACTTGCCATCACCAACACCCTCTTCTGCCAGAGAAACAGGCACAAGGTGTCATGGCAACACCCACAGTCTAAGCATTGGCACCTGAGGGCACCTTTCCATGTGCTCTGGGGGAGTCTGCTCCAATATGCTATAATTACAGTACATTGGAGCAGCCTCCACACTCATGTATAGACCCCCTGATTGACTAAGTCATCATCTGTGCCTGGGGTCGCAAAGATGCCCGCATCCCACAAGCTATGCTAGGAGGTAATGGTTGTTGGACTGTTCACCAACTCATCCACTCGGTCATATCACTTAAACTGGCTCCCAGATGATGGCTGCAGAAGAAGCAATGCTGGTGGAAGATAGGTGTTGAAGGACTCAAGGACCCAAGCAAAAGAAATGGCTTCTATCAGTGTCCCAATGAAAAACTTGTGATTTCCAATCAAAAACAATGGGAGAATGTCAGCAGTGTGTGGGGTGCCCTCGAGGCCACTGTCATCAGTGCCTTTGAAGAGACACGTGGATTGTTCACCAAGAAATATCAAGACTGGTTTGATGAGAATGATCTAGTCTTGGATCTCCCGGTGAATCACAAGCACGAGGCTTTTTGTGTTTGATGTCTAAGTGGACACCCAAATCAGCAAGCTAGAGAAGTTCACTCTGTCTCAGTGAATATCAAAGCATTTTGAAAGAAGTAAAGCAACTCCAACAAGAATCATGAAGGGAACACTCCTAAGAACATGATCCTGCCTAGTGGTCAGGACACTCCACCGGACGGTGGACAGCCTTCATTCAAATCCTTGGTCATACGAAACAATTGCATGGTCATCCAAAACTTTAGTTTTCCAAAAACTTCCTCTTCCCTGACAATCTTTTACCCAGCTCCACTCATTTTGTAAACTCTAGAGTTTTCTTTATGGACACATGGCACAAAGTGACCCCCATTGATAAGAGAAAGATCAGTTTCTAGATAGTCTGAAGACAGAACATATCTTCTGAATTCATATATTGCTTTTATGCCACTGGATCAGACAGAAAGCAGAGATTCTTTTATAGCTCTCTTCTGGGGAAGTGTAACAATACCCTGCTCTCTTCCTGCAGCGAAGGGTTTTTTCACTGAAATTGGCATCTCTGTCCAGAATCCTCAGTCTGAAATACAATGTACAACTTAATCAGCTAGTACAGTGTCTTACTTGGTATCTAGTATTAACTACAAAATGTTTATGGGATGGTCAGATGGTGTGTGCACTGACTCACAACAGTCTGGAAATGAAGTGTTTTGCCAGCATATACCTTTTACAGTACCAACAATTAGTAGCAATATTTCAAGGATGGGTGTT
Organism: Crocodylus siamensis; assembly: GCF_052110815.1. Classification (NCBI taxonomy): domain Eukaryota; kingdom Metazoa; phylum Chordata; order Crocodylia; family Crocodylidae; genus Crocodylus; species Crocodylus siamensis. Next base: position 7,974,925 of record NC_143397.1, read on the forward strand.
TTATTTTTTTCTGCATATTTCCATCTAATCTTTTTCTATGGCTAAGCATCCTGTGTTAGTATCTTTCCTTTCTATCATGTAACTATTTTCAGCTTCTTGATGCTTCGCTGTCACTTCATTTTGATGCCCTGTCTGCAGTTTATTTTTTTCCAGAATTTGACCAAACCTTCTCTAAAGTAGCTTTTGCCAGCTGTAATATTAGTGTATTTTGAGACGCAACAGTTTCCATCAGGAGGCATAATAACTCTGCCTGTGCTCTTACAGTTTATATTACAGGAGTCCCAAGGCAGCCCCAAGTGAAATGGAGGCTCCACTGATCTAGGCATTATACAAACACACCGTTAGGTTTGGCCAACCAACACACTTTATACTGAAATAACTCTATCCATTGTGGATGTGTTGGTTTTTAAATGAATATAATGCAACTGTTACAACCCCAAGTGTAGTTCTATGTATGTGGATACAGCTTATCTTTTGCAAATGGAAGTAACCTGCCCTGAGATAGATTAGTTTTGGGTGTTCAACTGCGGGCCAGATCAGTACCATAAAGCCCTGTCATCTGGCCTGCAGGGTTCCTCATGGCAGGGGTCCAAAAGTTTGGCCATTAGGGGAATGGTGACAGAATTAATTGCCACACGTCTACGTCCAAATTTCCACACTGATGGGGAGCCTGACTGTAGCAGGGAACTAAGGTACCTGCTACCTGTAGAGCCGGGATAACTACCCAGGTGTCAGTTGTTAAGGCAAACCGAGAGAGTTAGTGACCCACACCTGCCAGCGATCAGCTGACTGGAAGGGGCAGATCCTGGATCCCATTTAAACCCCAGGGCTGAGGCCAGCTGGGGGGTCTCCTGCCAGCAGCCAGGGGGGAAGGAGCTCTCCCAGAACAAGCAGAGGGGAGAGCCCAGACTGCAGGTACAACCCGAGATTTGGGGAAGGATGGAGCACCCCCGGTCTGGCAGGAATAATGTTGGAGCTGCATGGCTAAAATTTATGTTATAGGCCAGGGGCTTGTGTTTTGTTTGCTGTAGTGACCGGTGGCTTGGGAGAGGCTATTAGGGGATGGAGGAGGCCTCATAGGGGGTCCACGGCAGCATGGGGACGCGAGCACCAAAGAGAGGTGTGCGCCGACTCACCAGCATTGGGCGTGCGCTGACCCCGAATGTCCAAGAAGTCACTGCATTGGGGGTATGCCAACCAGGGCATCAGAAAAGGCACAGTATTGGAGGTGAGCTGACCCTGAACACCAGAGAAGGTGTTTCATTGGGGGTGTGCTGACCCAAGCGCCAAGGAGGATGCAGCATTGAGGTGCGCCGACCCTGAGCCCCTTAGAGGGGGCAGTGAGAAACCCCAGAGAGGGGCAGCGATCGACAAGCACCTGTGAGGTGCAGTGTGAGACGAGGCTGTGGAGGGCCCGAGCGCCGGTGAGGCACAGAGCGAAGCAAGGTTGGGGAGAGTCCGAACGCCAGCAAAGTGCAGAGAGAGACAGGACTGTGGAGAGCCTGAGTGCCAGTGAGACACAGTGGGAAACTGAAGAGCATCAGTTACGTCAGCAAGGCTTGGGGCCTGGTAAAGGGGTGGTTAGAGCCATGTATAGGCCATAAGGCTGGGGTGCACAGAAACACCCATTACAAAAATGGGGACAGCGTACAGGAGGAAAACCATGTCCAGGGAGATGAAGAGGCAGCCTCCCTATTATATATATCTGACATCAAAGACGTGGCAGGCCAGAATTGAGGGTGCTTTGTAGACTAATTGGGCACGGTGAGGGGCATCAGGGGAGATCACAGAGACCCCTAGGATGCCCCCTGTTACACTGACAGACCACATAATGGAACTGTGTGGCCAGGGTGAGGCAGCGTGGGGTCACTGTGTGTGTCAATCCCATGAGAGATCCAGCCTGAGGACCTACCCTAAGCCACTCATCTGGCCCTTGTGGCCAAAAGGATGGATGCCACTATTACTCTATCAACCTGAGATGGGGTTACCAGCACAGATAAAGTAAAACAGATTTTTAGTGTAGTGTCTGTCGCTGGGAAGATCCTAGCCTGCATTCTTCTCAATAGACTCATTTTCCTTGCTGAGGAGATTCTGCAAGTCCCAGTGTGCTTTCAGACCACTCAGAGAAATACTAGATATGATTTTTGATCTTTGTTGCTAGACAGCTGCAGAAGTGCCCTGAGTACCACCAAGATCTTTAGATGGCCTCCCTTGACCTGACTAAAGACTTTGATTCACTCAACAGAGAGGTGCTACACAAGATCCTGATGAGATTTGGATGCCCACCAAAATTTTTACCAGTATTGAAATTCAAAATTTGTTACCATTATCTTTACAATGACATGACAACAACCATCCTTTGCAGCGGCTTGGAAACTAACACTTCACTCTTAGAACAATGGAGTCAACCAACGTGTGCAATTTTGCCATGACCACAGCTAAGAATTATCTCTTCACTTTTCTGCGCATCTTCATAGTCCTGTTTCCTGTATTTGCACACTCATGTCTACTGTTTGGTGATTTTGTAGCATGATGGGCATTAATCAACTCTTTACAGTGCCGTTGGCTCACCAGTAGGGATTACACATCTCTAAAAGGCATACGCGATCAATAGTTAGCATGAAATAAACATCAACTGTAATATCCTTGAACATAGTTTGGTTACCAGCATATTGAATTCTAGCTTGTCCATCCTGTTTTGGTCTTTCCTGTCAAGCCAGGCAGTTTTGCTTTCAGGCATTTGATTAGCCAGGTGATAATCTGGGCTTCCTACTAAGGTTTATTTTCTTCCCTGTTTCCTCAGTGCACGTATGACTCTAATGCACTGTAAATACCAAAAGCATGAGATGACATTGTCATACCTGAGAACTCAGGAATAGAGAATGCCCATAAGAGCCGTATCCCATACAGGACTACTGTCCTTTTCCTATTCCTTCTTACTGGGAATGATTTGGGGTGGTAAAAAGGAGAAGGGTGTCCAACAGGAAATCAATGCCAATCAGTGTCATCCTTGGTGCAAGTAAGAGAGTCCACTGCACAGACTGAAGTGTTACAGTGAAGAAGACTGTCTTTTGCAGAGACATTTGAACTGATCCAGGGTCACCGCTGAACTCATCTATTGTTGCTCAGTCTCTTTAAAATGTCTTTTTTGAGGTCTGGTGGTTATCTGGCTTTCTAAAGCATGAATTCACCTGCACAGAGTCCTCCCCTCTCCTATTCACTAAGGCCTTGACTGCTATCTGCTTCTGTCTGCTCTCTGGGTGCTCTTAACTTTCTCTGCTTCTATACAGTGCCTGCCTGTTCTTTCTTACCTACACCAAAACCCCATCTCTTCCTTCTTCAAAGCATTTGTTTTCAAGCACTCCAGCCTTTAGGGACTAGTTCCACTCTACCTGTCTGTTTTAATGGACTCGACTATTTCTGTTCCAGGTTCCTTCTCTATAGGCCTTCTCTTTGGTCCTCTCTTCTCTCTAGTCACTGCTCTCCCTTGGCACACAAACATATAAAGACTCCTTTTTCCCTCGATTTCGTCTATCCTTCGCATCAAAAGTCCAGCCTGTTCTCAAGATGCCATTGCATTCTCAATAGATGTTTTCCCTAGAGCAGACGTGTGCCCTTCTATGCACTGGACAGAGCAGCTTCACTAAAGCCAATGAAGTGTAGCTTCGTTCATGAAGCTGCGATTCTTTGGAAGCAGGTGCACGCTTTCAGGAACTTTGAGTGGGCTTGAAGCGGGAGATCTGCGCATCCCCCCTGTCCCCTTTGCAGGCAAGCTTCAGTTCTTTCCCTGCCATTTGAATTTGAATCTGCAGGGACCTAACCTCTTTAGATTAGATGCAAAAATATAATATAGTGTGTTATGAGAAACCAACACACACACAGCCCTGAAGAACTGAGCTGAGATCAAAACACTTGTTACTTTGAGTTTCCTCTGGTGAACTTGAATCCTAGTCTTGAAGGTGAAATCCATCTTCTGAGTCCACAGAGCTTTCCATTCCCCTGGAACTTCTTACAATGTCTATAAAGATTTCTGCTCTTAACCTTTCTTGTGTTATAAAAAGCACAGCCACGTTCCTCATAACTATTTGATGTCTTATATAAAACTCTTTATAAAAAAAAAAAAAAATCCCAAGATAGCATCAAAAGAAAAAGTTGCCCACAGTTGTCTTTAAATGCCATGCTTATTTAATATTGACATGAATATAGAGTCACTGCTCTTTGAATCCTGGACTCTCAGACTGGCTGTGGAGGTGCACAACTTAAAACCTACCAGTTGTTTAAAAAAAATAAAAAAGCCCCTAACTCCGTAGGGAAAATGTGTCAAGTGTAAAAGGCAGTGAGGGTGAATTTTGGATGGAGTCCAAAAACAGTTGTAGAAAAGAAGCTTTTTTTTTTCCCCCGACAGCATCCTGACATGCTTTCTTCAGCTTTGCCACAGACTTGAAGTCATTCCTCTGGAGAAATGTGTGTGCGTGTATGTGTGTGCGTGTGTATGTGTGTGTATGTGTCTAAAGCTATCGCTAGCAATGGTAGACCCAGATATTTTAGACGTAGCGAAACCTGATGGGAAGAAAGGAGGGGGAAGAAAAACCCTCTGAGCAGCCTTGTCACAAATAAGCTATTTCAAATAGTTTATCTTTTGAAATCCTTCAACTACCAGTTTCTTGCAATTCTAATGTTATTTTATCATACACCCCCAGCACACGTGCACAGTACATAATATATACTCTAATAAGCGGTCTCTTTTGGTTTGTTCCATCATTCACATAATTATACAGTAGATCTAATCTTCAAGATAAATTATTTTTTTATTTGTCATAGGGCAGATGTGTCATAACCCATTAACATCTCTCCGACAGCTGCAAAGTATATACAGATGCATTCAAAAGAGGAGGACAGGAACGCAGGGGAAACAGCAAGAAAAAGCCAGAGGCTGCAAGGTACTGAGCATTGACTTCAGTAGTGTGCAGGATCACACTGGAGAGTCCTCCCCCACCTTTTTTTTTTTAAAAATTGTTTCTTTCCAGCTAAAGGGAAGAAAATACCACCAGAAAACAATGAACAATGAAACAAGCAAAACATTCTGTTAACCCACCAATAGGGCTCTGTGTGCATTACCTCGTTTTTATATTTTATTTTAGAATAACACCAGCCAAGTCAAGGCCTGAGTATTTTGGGGTGTATAGTAAAAGGTAACCACAGACCTGAAAGAGTTACCATCCTAAATAAACAAAGAGTAGGGCTGCAACTGAGGAAGGAAAATGTTCTTCTGATAAAGACTGTATGCCAAATCCTACTCTTTCCAAGTTCATCAGCTGTACTGGCTGCATACATACCAACAGCAGGTAGGGTAAGGCACTTGTTCTTGTTGATAACAGAGCTTAGAGCTCCAAACTAGGGTTGTGATCCTGTTGGGTATGGTGATGTTTAAATATATGACAGTCCCCAAGAACATGGTCCATACAAGAAATTTGGCAGGTCCAGTACATCCTAGAGGGGAGGGAGTGGGGATCTTCCATTTTGGAAACAGGAAATAGAAAGTGCTCTGATGCAGGCATGGGCATGGGCACCCAAGCTTGGGGTCCCAGTATGACTATACCATCATTTTCTCTTTCTTATAAGCCCTTCCTGAAGGTCTTGCAATCTTAATAGCCAAAACCAAGAGACCAGTTGTAGGTATACCATGCAAGCAAAGTGATCAAGGTCATAGGTGGCAATGGTCTTGTTTTTCTTTTTCTTCTTTTCTAACATGCAGCATGGAAAGGAGTTGAGCTGTGCTAATAGAAGCCTGGAAGCAGGAAAAAAAGAGAAAAGGAGAAGAGAGAAAAGGAAAAAGGGAAAGGAGGGAATGCAGATAGAAATGATTTGGAGACAGAGATTAGGAAAGAGGAAAAAGTGTGCAGAAACAAGAGAAAACAAGAAAAAACGAGACATGGATTAGAATTTCCCATCCATTTTTTGGGAAAATATCAATTTTCTGTTTTTCTTTCCCTGCACCCCCTGCCTTGGTTCTTAAGGGGATGTTGCTCATGGTGTCATTCTTCCAGGGATCTCTGTTCTCCCATGATGCATCATGATCTCCCTTTTGGATAAAATGGTGTATTAAGGAAGATCTGTTCAAGAATAAAGTATGATGTTGCTTGTTCCTTTATCCTGGCGGGGGTGGGGGGGAACCCACCACTCTGAATCTCTTCTATGTTTCTGTCTGTATCATTATCTGAGGGGAAAGGAAAATTATTAGGATGGATAATATGTCATTTTACACATTAGTCTTGTTCATATTCCACATGCTGGATAACAACAAGAAAGGGCTCCTTGCTGGTTAAATTAAATGTGCTTCTTTATTACAAAACCCTGCGACCGTAGTTAGCCTTCTAGTCTTGTGTGTCCGGACCAAGTTCCTGGAGCCTTCCCCAGCCCATTCTGTCCTGGAGTCTCCTCCTGTCCCGTGCTTCTCCTATGCTACAAGAGTGCATATGCCGGAGCCAGAGTATTGACTGATTGCCTTTGGGGGTGATAGTGCTGGGGTGATGTTGTATCTGTGGTGGTCAGGGAAGTATGCAAGAGGCAAGGATTTTTGTGGATCTTGTTGGGCCAGCTGTATGGTTGGGATAGACTTAGACAAGCTTTTGAATGCAATGCATTCTTCTCTAGGTTATCTGAAGCAGGTGGCCTTGGAGACTCCAAAAAATAAAACACAAGCAAGTGAAGGCAAATAACCATGCATTTGAGTCCTTTTCTTTTGCTTTAAAAACGCCATGGTCTCAAGCCAATCTCATGGATTTGAGGGGACTTACTCATGATAGATAAATGCCTGGGGTTAGCAATACTGGTCATAGGTTTTGCTCTGTAGCTAGCCCAGAGATTCTGTAAGTCTGTTACAACCGTTTCCTACAGGGCTTAGACAAGCTCAGGAATTGCTGGGGTATTTCACAGATCTCTTTTAAGGGCACTGGGCTGCTAAAGCACAGGCTTTGGGAATAATCTTTCAGAAGGGCTTTTACAGTAACTAACATTTACCTGGATAAGAGGTCTGCGCTCAAACATCCCATGTCAAATATTCACAGTGCTAATGAGAAAATCCCATTCTCTTGAAGTCAATGAACTTCTGTCCATTTTTAGGATGCAGAATTCATTTAAAGAGCAAAAATGTTTAAATAAGCTTAATTTTACTTGCTAAAATCCTCCTTTCCCCCCCATGAGGTAGATTAAAGCAGCATCTGAATATTTGTCAAAATTCAGAATTTTTGTACCAGTAATTATGCAGATGAACTTATGTGGAACTAGGAGAAATGCAAAGACTTTTAAAGGGACACCCTCAAGCTTCTGAATTCAAGTTAAACATCCCTGTCATGGTTTTTATCCACTTCAGCATCCAGCCCTGAGATGAGATGTGACTCTAAGTTTAAATCCCATCAACTGCATTTATTAGGAGTACTTCATGTGAGTGTGTTGTTAGAGGCACTGGTGGTTCTCGTGGGCTCTGACTGCAGCTGCATCATTCCAGAGAGGAACCGGACCTTATCTTCATCTCCTCCCTTTTCTGTGATAGAAAGAAAAGAGCCAGAAACCTACCTGAACCCTCTACTCTTCTCCTTTTGTGTCCTTCTATAACCATGCTGGGATGTGAAGCTAGGGAGAGGGTCTGGGGCTGATCTCCATTGTCACTGATATATAGACCAGAGTGTAAATGGAGAACACCTGCTGATGCCCATGGAGGCTTGCCCAAAGATCAGAGTTGGAAAGTAGCCTTAATACAGTCACTTAACTCTGCAATTACTGTTAAATGTTAAATAGTTTCTTGTCACATTCAGTGTCAAATATTCTCCTCTTTGGGCCCCACTCCCTGTTCCACTCCTTCATTCGCTATTCCCCATTCCCTAGTTCTCCCCCCCTTCCTTTTCTTTGTGTCTCTTCTCTTCCTTTTTGCCTTTATTCTCTGCAGCAATTTCTACTTCCCCTTAAATCTGCTAAAATGGTCAACAATGATGTGGTTAATGTGACATTAAAAGGCGTGTCTCCATTGTGCCAGGTTGACACCATGCCTCCGCACTCCCAGCTAATGAGAGAAAATTGAGATAGTGCCCACACAACGCAGGACAGGGGTATTTGCAGTGCAGTAAAGAGGTACCCAGCAGGTTAGCCCAGGCTTTGGGAGCAGTATAGCTATGCACCATACCTTTCCACCTGGGTGAATATATCCTGCTACTCAGTAGTGCCAGTTAGCCCAGTTGGAGTGCCATGCTAATGCTACTTTATTGCTTGTGCACAGCATTTCATTCTCCCCTACAGCCATCCCTTTGGAAGAAGTGTGTCAGGCTACCTGCAGTTCAAACAAGGCAACATTATGTTGAGTTACCTTCAGTTAGCATTTTGCAGCTTTTCTTCACAGCCCCAGCGGCTGCAAACATATTTCAGGTCTTTTCAGGACAGCACAGATTCTGTGCCACGTGAGCAATATGCAGAGCACATCAGATGCATGTAGCTCACCATGTTGCCTCATACAGATATTCAGTTTCCCCTGGGAGGGTCGCTGCTCTCTCAGGAGAGACCACAAGTGTACACATGTTCAGGTTTTTTCTCCCAGGGTAAAAATGGCCACTGCAGGAGAAACGTAACTTGGAAACAACTAAGGTTAAATGACTCCTAGGAGAGTTTCTCTTGGGAGAGTGAATGTCTGTACATGCTGAAAGACCTTGTTTATGTCCAGCTGAAAGCAGTCAGAGATCTTGTTTATGCAGCTTCCCAGCTGAACAAGCCATGTCCCCTCACTCCTCTGGCTGCTTTCAGCTGGACATTTAGGTAGGGCATATAGCCAGGCATCTGCAAGCAGCACTGGGACACTTTAAACCTACCAGTGCTACACAAATCTGGGCTTTAGTGAATGCAGAGCAGGAGGAAGTGTGGTCCCTAGGGCCCAAGTGTGGCAGGGAGGCTGTAGAGACATGGCCATATTATCCCTGGTATAATAGTAAATTAGGTTTTGATTTTCTCAGGCAGAACTTGAAAAACTTGAACTTGAAACCTGCAAAAATTATGTGAGCATTTGTAAGGAGGGCTTCAGTAGACTTTGCCTGGTTCCTAGGTTTCAGGCAAGTTTGTCGTATGCAGGAGTTGTTTCACTAATGTCATATTAACTTTCCTTAAAAAGAAAAAAAAAAAAATCACAGCTAAGTATGAGGCTTGAATTATTTTACAAAGTTCTTGGGGTATAACAGTGTTAGATGGGTCCCCATTCATCTTTTTTTAGTTTCAGTAAAATAAATGCAACCATTTCACCTCCCCCCTCAGCCTGACCACTACCAGAACACCACTGGGCGATAGTTTGGAGCAAAAATGTTTATACTGAATCTATGTTTTCTTTAAATGGTGGTTACAGATAATAAACCCTCTCCCCAAAACACATGTTAGACTGAAACAAGAATGAAAATGACAATTAGAAGCAAATTCCTCTTTCAAATTTCCCACAGGAAAGCCAACATTTGACTTTAGATTTCTATACCTCTGTGAAAATATCAGTTTTGACAGAACTGTATTTTTTTTGTCTAGGAAATTTTCCCCAGAAGAAAAGAAATGGCCACATCTTTTATTTTCTTACAAACGGATTTATAAACAATGTGGGAATTTCTGCATTTGTTCTGACAGGAACAGAATCATTTAGCCTGGTGCAACACCGGAGGTGAGGACAGGAAGTGAGTCCCGCATCCAAATGAAATGTGCACGGGAAAGAGGGGGGCTTTAGGAAAGCAGAAGAAATAGGAACATAGCTCTAGGAAGAGGTATAAAACGTAATGCTTTTCTGCTCGTAGATAAGAATTAAATACTGCGGTTTTTGTTGCTGACGCTATTATTAATAATAAACCCACTAACAACGTAGTTTAGCTAAGGCTGCGTGAGGGGGCACCTGGCCTGGGCACAGATTTTATCAGGAGACCCAGCCTGGTGGTTCCTCTGGAGACACTGTGCCACTGGCATGGCTGAAGCCCACTGAGGCGGCAGTAGCCCTGAGCACAAGCCAGGTTAGTTGTTGTATCCAAGGGTTGCCAACCCTGTGCCTGGCAACACCAGCCAGGGTCTTTGGGTGCGGTAAGGACTCCAATCTGCTGCCCACCCTGCTCTGCACAACATTTCCTCTCCCCCAACTCTACCCACCCTGCCAAGGGTATTGAGCCAGTTGGTTATGCTTTTGCCCATTCAGTTGAAGTTCTGTGACTTCTGGCCCAAGATGTTGGTTCAGGAAGCGACGGCAGCACTGGTGGTGATCCCTTGCGATCAAGGATGATCACTCCCATGGGTTAATTAAAGGGTTGTAAATTAGTCTATTGAAGATTAAGAAGGCTGATCCTACATCTGTAGACTCTATGGCAGATGCTACAGGTGGTAGTTGAAGGGTGGGTCAAGCCACGCGTTTCTCGGTCTTGTTTCCTTTCATAGATTCATAGATATTAGGGTCGGAAGAGACCTCAGTAGGTCATCGAGACAGACCCCCTGCCCTGGGCAGAAACGAGCCCTAGGGTCAGACGACCCCAGCTAGGTGCTTCTCCAGTCTCCTCTTGAAGACCCCCCCAAAGTAGAGGAAAGCGCCACCTCCCTTGGAAGCCCATTCCAGCTTTTGGCAACCCTAACCATCAAGAAGTTCTTTCTAACAAACAACCTAAATCTGCTCTCCGTCACTTTGTGCTCATTGTTCCTAGTTACTCCAAGGGGTGCCCTAGTAAATAGAGCATCTCCTATTCCCTGCTGCCCTCCCCTGATGAATTTATAGGCAGCCACAAGATCATCTCTTGGCCTTCTCTTGTGAAGGCTGAAGAGATTCAGGTCCCTCAGTCTCTCCTTGTAAGGCCTTGCTTGCAGGCCTCTGACCATAAGAGGAGCCTCCTCTGAACCCTCTCCAGATTTTCTGCATCCCTCTTGAAGTGCAGCATCCAAAACCGGATGCAGTACTCCAACTGCAGCCTGACTAGTGCTGCATAAAGGGGAATCATCACCTCCTGGATCTGTTTGTTATGCAGCTGCTAATGCATGATAAGTGCAGTTAGACTTGCTGACCACTTCATCACACTGATGGCTCATGTTCATCTTGGAGTCAGCTATGACTCAGAGATCCCTTTCCACTGCTGTGCTGCTGAGAAGGTCATCCCCCAGCCTGTAAGTGTGTCGGTGGTTCTTTCTCCCCTGGTGCAGCACCTTGCACTTGTCTTTGTCGAACTGAAACCTATTTCATTCTGCTCATTTTTCCAACCTGTCTAGATGCACCTGTATCCATTCCTTACCCTCTGGTGTGTTAACTTTGTCGCATAATTTGGTATCATCTGTGAACTTGGACAGGGTTCTCTCCACAACCTCGTCCAAGACACTGATGAAGACATTGAATAGCACTGGTCCGAGGACTGAGCCTTGCAGGACTCCACTGCCCACATCTCTCCAGGTCGATATCGACCCGTCCACCATCACTCTCTGGATGCGACCCTGACAAACCTAGTTTAAAGCCTTTCAGAGGAGATGAGCCAACCTTTTAGAAAACAGACTCTTGCCTTTAGAAGACCATCTCGTCCCAGGAGAAGTTCCATTTCTGTTGTTTTTCTGCCTCCAGGCACGGTGATTTTCCTCAAAGAAAAATGTGCCTTCTCTCACAAGATGTCTCTTCTGTCCTGGACTAGTTTTTCTGAATTTGTGGTGTCAATGCCACACTTCTTAATGTTTGCCCTGAGGGTGTCCTTGAAGCATTTCCTTTGGCCCCTACGTGTCCTTTGTGAGGACACTGGCATTTGTGTGATGATCTTCCCAATTTATGCCAAGGGTCTTCCAGAGGTAGTGCTGGTGAAGGTGTTCCAGGCTTTTCAGGTGGTCTCTGTGGGTCACCTAAGTGTCACATCCGTAGAGGAGAGTTGGGATTACCCCAGGCTTATACAGTAGAGCTTTGTTCAAGTCCTAATGCTGTGATCATAGAACATGTGACATTTCAGTCCTCTGAAGGCAGAGCTGCACATCAGATCCTATCCTGGATCTTCTGGTTCAGAGAACACCACTCTGAATAAGTAACTGAGATAAGAAAACTGAGTCCTGTGGCCTGTATTCCTTATGAAGTAAACCTTCCATGCAAAAGGTGATTTTAGCTTACATTAAGGCTTGTTTCGGACCTCAGGGAACACAGCTACAAATCCAGAGTAACTTCAGTGATGTACTCAGGGCACTCTCAACTTACCAGCATAGACTGGGATCAGAGTTTCTCTCTAAATTAAGACTGCAGGATTTCACTCCTGGATCTCATCCCAAAGTCCTTCTAACTCTGCTCTAGGACTGCTCTTTTCGTCATTTTTGGTCCTTACAGAACTGATACAGGTCTGCCTTCTGTATCATGGATGTGCATTCCAAACCAAAAAAAGATTTGCTCAATTTAGAAAATTGGCTGTACTTGCTAGAGTGGAAGGAACTGATACACTGCAGATAACTTCATGTAGAGAGCCTTTCTATTTCTTTTCTCTGTGCAAGCATTCAGCTGTGTGTTTACATGATTATTCTTCTTTCTACAGTACACATCAGGACAGGCAGTCACAAAGGACACTGAATCAGAAGTACTGGTGGTCCAACAGATTTAAAATATACAGTAAGGACAAATTCTGTAAAGCATTTAAGCACGTGTCCAGAGTAAGCATATGCCAACATTTAACAATGCATAGGGTTGCATTCATTTCAGAGTCAATACTCATGAGATTCAAGTTAGGAACCGGTTTAAGTCCTTTGCTGGATCACAACATTTCCCTATTATAAAATGACTTAGTCCCCAGAGAGAGAAGCACATGTATGTCTTCCACTGTGGTTGTGCATGATTTTTCACTGAAGAGTTGAGAACAAGCCTTAAAATTCACAAAATAAGATAGTGGGCGGAGAGAAGGGGGGGAAAGGCTAATAAATAGAAAAGACTGCCTTAAGATGAGGTGAAAGGGCTGACATAAATCTTAAAAAATGGCAAAGAAATCCAAAATGTTAAGGTCGCCACTCCATTTTTTATTCACTCTGTCGTGCTTAAGTAATGCAGCGCAAGTCCTATTGAATGTAAAGATCACCTGCTGTTTGAAAACCTCTGGCTAGAGGACTGTAATGTCTGGCTGGCAAGTTCTAGACCCCAGCGGGGTGAACTGAGGACAAAGTGTTTTTGAACAGTGAATTTTTTTGCCCTCTGGGTCAAAATAAGATTCTTATCAACATACCGTGATGGCACTTAGTAGGGCCCAATCCTGTTTTCACTGAAATCAGGAGCAGTTTTGCTCTCGATTTCACTGGGAGAAGGATCATGGGCTAGAATCTGATCTCACTTATACCCGTCTTATAAATCTGGAGTGACTTTACTGGCGTCACTATAATCACTTTGCACTTAGAACTGTGACAGAGATCAGGACTCGAACCTCTGCCTGTCATCGGCTTCCCTTGGGTGTATGTGTATGTGTGTATATGTCTGTGTATACATACCCACACAAACGCATGCAGTTATAATGCAGTCCTCTTCATCAGACACATTCTGCACTAAAATGTGTATCCAAAGCCCCCATGTAAGTGGAAATTTGACTATTTTAACAGGAACCACAGCATATAAATAGGTTGCAACTACATTGTTAAAGAAATTATTGCCTCCAACTTGAGTACATGTTTCGAGCACTAGGCTAGGTTATGACTGCTGATCCTTTCAGCTGGAAAATTCTCCCTAAAGGGCAGAATGCAACATTATGGATCAGAGTCAACCAAAGGAAAAGAGAAGGAAAAAAAAAAAGAAAGAAAAGAAAAAGGAAGAAAATTGCCCTGCAAGCTGATAAAAGCCCATCTGCCTGCTTTTGACAAGGTGCTGTCATTCTTCACAGCTTTGCATCCTCAAGACATTTAGAGGATCATAATTTCCAGTTCAGTTTTCTTTCCCTACCCCCCCTTTTCTGACTGGAGTGCCGTGCTGAGGACTAGGCTGAGACGGCCTGAACTAATTCATCTTGTGACCTTTTAGTGCCTTCAGAGCAAAGTGATTTAATAGCACTTAATCTGTCAAAAATCTGAAGCTTTGTAATAACTGTATATTAAGCCAGTTTTTATGGAGCATTAGCTGAAGTCCTTCCAGTTTACAAAATGGGATGGCACCTTGTCTCTTCTTTGTTTTTTTCCCCTCTGCAAAACCATTGTATTCAGGAATACTGACCTGGCTTACAATGAGAAATAGCCAAGACATGTAAAACCATGTCTCTGGGAAATGCCTGGAGAGACGAGCTATTCCTGGGTGATTTACACATAGATTTTTGGTCCTCGGTCTTATAAAGAACTGAGTTTTTGAAGGTGTCAAGGGATGAAGCAGGCAGAAGATTCAGCCCCCAGTAGTAACAGGGGCACTTGATCAGCTAAGGCAGTGGGCAGGCATACAAAACTAGATAAAGAACTGGTAGTCTGTGGCAAAAGAAGTGGAGTGGAGTAGCCAGTATTCCCTTTACATTTGCTCTTGTGCCTCCTGGCTCAGTGTTAGAGGATGCAGGTCACCTTTAGGAGACCCCTGTCTCTCTCAGTTAAATGCACAGAGCATGTAGGTGTCTAACTCTGCCAAGTTTAATTACCCTCCTGGAGCTAGGGGCCTATAATAACAACCTGGACCTGGCTCAAAGTCCCATGCAGTCCCCAAGGCTCAACAGCTGAGTGTGAAACTTTGTCTGGGGGAAACACCTCTGCCCCCAGCATTGCCACTCCTGGTCCCGTTTGGATGCCCAGTGAGAACTCATACCTCCCAGCGTAGCGCTCTTCGTTTTCCTCTTTGCACCACGGACAGATCTGTGTTGAAAAGGCAATACTTAAAGGGTATTTGTTCAAGAGTTTTCCACGTAGGTCCCTCAGTCTCCATGCAGTCAGATCTTTCTGCTTCATGTTCTCCCATGTCACACCAATCTCTGTTCACCTCCATACACATCCCTCCCATTTTTCCCGCCCAGAGAAGTTGCCCCCACTAGCCACTGACAAGACAGCTCCATATAGTTCAAGTCCTGCATATGTAATTAAGGCAAGGAATTCATAAGCTGCTTTGGATAACCTAGTAGTTCTGCAAACTTCTGAAAACTACCACCCTTTCTCCACCAAAACGGGAAAGAACGGTAGGCTTTAGCAAAGATCATTGGCAATGCATAGGGGGAACACGCGGGTGCACGTGCATCCCCCGAGCATGGCGGTGCACCTCCTGTTTACACGGTTGGCGGTGCCTGCAGGCGGTTGCTGCTCATCACCCTCCCCCTTGCCGCTGGCACAGCCAGTGGCATACAGGCGGTCCACGATCGCTGCTGGCTGCCACTGCCAGAGATGTCTGTGGGTGGTTGCCGACCACTGGTCAGCACTCGCTACCCCTTCACCCCCTGCCGCTGACAGCCCAGTGGCACTCCCACCGCAGACAGTGCCACCGCTGACAGCGCCACGCCTTCCCAGACCCCGGGGGCACATGCCATTCATGGCAAAAGACCAACGGCTATATTGGGTGTGTTTTTGGATGATTTAGGATAAGGCAGCTGAATGTTAGAAGCAGCTCATGGCCTGAACTATCATTTTTCCCAGACTCCTCCTCCATTGCATATAACCTTCTTCCGCATGACATAAATTCACACCTCAGCCAGATTGTTTTGGGCAGCAATGTCAGATGAGGCATCAATATTAGGATTTTAATGGAAAGCTAGCTTCACCCATGGCTATGCAAACTAGCATCTCTCCATTGACAGAGCAGCAAACCACCCCCTAATTGCTTTCCTAGATGTGGAAATGTCAGTTTGTATCAAGCCCGGCAAGAACAAACACAAAACTATCTTTGCAGCAACTGGTTGGCAAGCCCCGTTTCTAGGAACATCTCTCACTCTCTAAATGCATCTCCGAATTGTCTTTTTTTTTATGTTTTTTTTTAATGCAGTGTTTAAATTAGTTGCTTGTAAATTTTTTATACATACACAGAATTAAAACATGCCACCACCCAAACAAAACCCTCAGAGAAACCAAGTTAGGGGAGATGAAGTGCAAATAACTAGAGGGCATGATTTAAGACAGGCAGCTCCAACTCTATAAATTTTCCCAGTCAGCATTGGAGTCTCTTAATATTTTATGTAGTATCCCTTGCCTATATGTGGCA
The DNA here is from genome assembly GCF_052110815.1 of Crocodylus siamensis. Taxonomy (NCBI): domain Eukaryota; kingdom Metazoa; phylum Chordata; order Crocodylia; family Crocodylidae; genus Crocodylus; species Crocodylus siamensis. Next base: position 7,991,054 of record NC_143397.1, read on the forward strand.
TTCTTAGCCTCTAATAAAGACATGGCCTGTTGCCTCCGTATCCCCCCCACCCCCGCCATCTTCTCTTCTCCTTATAGATCTGTAAGCGTCAAGTTGCAGCCCGGCTTGTTTCTCGGTATTTGGTATCCGTCGTCTCTCAATCCTTCTGGAGGCACTTGGTGGTAACTCCATAGTTCTGGTTTTATTCTAAAATGGGGAATAAATTCTCAACTAAATGGCCAGTCAGTGTGAAATTTCACAGTGTGTTTGCTTTTATACCCTCTGAATTTCCTGTGCAGTTTTTTGTCTGGTTTCTCTTCATAGATTTTTAGTAAGATGCCTCTGAATTTTGGCTTTGGGTGATTTGGGTTTTGGGTTTTTTTCCCCCCCTCGGCAGCCCTGTTTTTTTACCAATGTCTGAAAAAAAAGGGTTGTTTTGGGTAGATGCAACTCACTGAAGTGCTGCGATGGGAATGGAATCCTTTACTTGTATTTTGGTTTATTTGTACCATTATATTAAATTATTCTTTCCCAATACAATCTGCTATTACCATGAAGAGCCATGGGTATGAATGCTGAAATGGCACTAACTCATTTGAGGGGCATGTATCAACAGTGAGAGAGGTGGAGTGAAGAGAGGATGAGGGGCTACAGGGGGATCTCTGGTGGGTATTCAGTAGCAGTAAGGACTAGCTCTTATACAATGCCTTTCCTTAGGAGCTCTCAATTTACTCAGTATCTAGGGGCACACCTTTGAGCTACAGTGACTACAATGAGTTTCTGCTTCTGTTCACCCAGCAGAGCCCACTCAGCTCTGGGACAGTCAGCTGAGATCTGCTGTGCCCCCAGAGCATCGAAACAGCTTAATAGCTTCTTTTCAGTTGCCGACCACTTGCTCCTCACAACAAATGCAGAATTTGACCCTTTTTGCAAACCAAACACGGTCCTGAGATCCCAAATGGACTTGGCAGTGATGTCAGTTTTTTAAATTTTCCGGTCCTCCAAGCAGGGATCTGCCCATTTTCTGTGCAATGCATTCCCAATAGCAGCCAGACAATCTTCTGACTTACAGGATGATCTGGAGTTAACTGTCAGACCCAACCGCATGCGGCTTGTTTTACAGTTACGTTAGTCACTGCGTCGTCATCAAGAGCACAATGTGTGTACAAATACCATCATCTGCATAATAATGCATAACAATAAATCCAAATTGCCCATGTTATAGTAGGGCCAATCCTTCCTTTATTACACATGTGCAGTCAATGGAGTGTTATGTACTTATAAAGACTAAGATCTGGTTCTTAGATGTGTTCCAGCTTTTTCCCCCTCTCTGACTTGCCCTCACCCCCCTTTCCCCCTTTTGTACATGTTTAGACCATAAACTCTTTGGATCAGGAGGCCATTTCTCCCAGTTTCAGTTGGAGCCTGTAGACAGACTTAAAGCTATTCCTATTACCAGTAGTAATGACACAGGCAAGCAATCTCAGCCAAAGTGCAGAACAATCCTAGAAGCACGGCTAACCCCTTTGTGAAAGAGAGTTAAAACTGCTAAGACCACCAAGTTGTGTGTCCTCTGTGGGAATGGGTTTCATGTGGGCCCATTTTAAGTTATTGAGATGCTAACTGTGGGCAAATAATTTCCTCTCCCAACCTTTGTCTGCCTCATGTATTGAGACTGTAAAGTGTTTAAGATAGAGGCTGCTTCCAAAGAGGTAAATGTACAGGATATAACACAAAGTGTGCATGGGGGTGGTCTTTATGTCAGGTGCTGAGATGACACTGTAATAAGTCAAACAGCTTGAAAATTGGTTAGGAGCCCTAGCTTTTAACTTTTTAGTTTTTACTGTTCTCCAGTCCTGCCAGACTTCTCTGATTTTCATTAGTTCCAGTCCCACTCCAAAAGTTACAGCAGAAATAAAGGATCCAAAAAAAAAACAAAAAATCCTGATAAACTTCCTTAGTGATGGGAACAAAGAGGAGCTTGAATCAAACCCTTAGATACCTAGGGATTTGGACCCAGTTCCACGTTTTGCAAATTGAAATAGAGCCACATAGGTATTTAACATCTGAATGCAGAGAAATACATTGTTTTCAGGCCTTTTGCTCACCTTAGAATTCAACAAACAAAAAAGGAGCATCGTTTCAAAGAAGCAGACTTCACTATCCTTTCCATAGAGCGCCCAGGGGTAAAAGTTAATAAAGTCATTGAGCCAAATGTAACCAGCTGTAATCCCAATTACATCATATTCCTGCGTAATATAACACCAATCACTTTGTAATCATCCTTGGAACAACTCTGCGACTTCTCTGAAGTCACAACAGGGACAAATTAGATGCATGGTCCATGATAAAGTATCTCCACATAGTTGGGGGATCCTTGTTCTTTTTTGTTATAGCCGAGATTTAATTAAAATGAAATTAAAAGAAAAAATAAATTAAAAGAATAGTTCCCAGTATTAAATAATGTTTGAACACTCTCTTGGTATTTGCTCTGAAAACAGTGAATAAAGTCTAGAATTATTTCTTGCCAAATGAATGTACTTGATGATCATTAAAATACCATTCTGAGCAAGACTTTTTTTTCCTTTGCTTTTGTAGATTAATATTTATAAAATTTTATTAATATGGGGTTACTGTGAATAAAACCTTTAGAAAACTTAATTCTTTTGTTTCCTAGGGCATCCTCAGGAGCTGGATAGATTTTGATAGTGCGTGCCTATCTGTTTGTGTCCACTTGGCCGTGGTGTTCAAACACTCATGCCTAAATTTAAGTCTTCAAACCCAAATGAGGGCACCTAAGTGAAACCAGTGTGCTATCCAAGAATGCTGTTTAATCCCACATGCAAGCAGAAGTCCCTGAGAGTTTTGAATATTCAGAAGTTCGGAAAACCAGGCCACTTATTCTGGTTTAGGGGTTTTTTGTTTTGTTTTGTTTTGTTTTGTTTTCAATTTAGTGTCTCTGTTTTAGGGTGAGATTAAATGTTGGAGTTAGCAGGGGCTAAATCAAATGAATACTGGTATGTGTTCAGATTAGCTAGTGCTAATGATCAGTCACAGGTCAGAGTTAATAGATCAGTTTAAAGAGGCCATTCTTAACAGCCTGGCCGATGGCAACATCCTGAGGGATACCCAGCACGGGTTTGTTGCGGATAGGTCTTGTTTGACCAATCTTATTTCCTTCTACAGCCAGGTGACCTATCACCTGGACAAAGGAGAAGAGATTGATGCCATATATCTTGACTTTAAAAAACCCTTCAATTTGGTATCCCATGATCACCTCTTAGTAAAACTGGCTAATCGCGGCCTCGATCTCACCATGACCTGCTGGCTAGGGAATTGGCTCCGTGGTCGGACCCAGAGGGTGGTGGTTGACGGAAGTCATTCGTCGTGGTGTGCTGTGGGGTCCTGCAAGGCTCTGTCCTTGGGTCTATACTGTTTAACATCTTCATCAATGATGTGGACATTGGTATCAAAAGCGGACTGGCCAAGGTTGCCGATGACACCAAACTCTGGGGTAAAGCAGCCACACGTGAGGACAGGAGGGTGATCCAGGCTGACTTTGACAGGCTCAGCAAATGGGTGGATGAGAACCTGAAGGTGTCAAACACCGAAAAATGCAAGGTTCTCCACCTGGGGAGGAAAAACCTACAGCATGCTTATAGGTTTGGCAGTGCTACGCTAGCTAGCACCATGGATGAGAGGGACTTGGGGATCATGATTGACCACAAGATGAACATGAGCCTGCAATGTTAAGCAAGCAAAAAGCTGGCTTGCAACCATAGATGCTTCTCAAGTAAATCCCAGGACGTCATTCTCCCCTTGTACTCGGCCTTGGTGAGGCCGCAGCTGGAGTACTGCGTCTAGTTTTGGCTCCACAATTCCACGTGCATGATCAGAGGAAGGAAAACAGACCTTATGAAGAGAGGCTGAGAGCAATGGGACTTTTCAGCCTAGAAAAGCACAGGCTCGGGGTGATCTGGTGGCCATCTGTTTTTATCAGGGGTGTTCACCAGGATCTGGAGGAGAGATTGTTCACCAGAGCACCCCAAGGGATGTCAAGGTTGAACGGTCACAAACTCCTCCATGACGGTTTCAGGCTGGACATAAGAAATAACTTCTTTACTGTCCGAGCCCCCAAGGCCTGGAACAGACTGCCACCGGAGGTGGTTCAAGCACCTACATTGAACACCTTCAAAAGACATGTCGATGTTTTATCTTGCTGGGATCCTGTGACCCCAGCTGACTTCCTGCCCCAGGGCGGGGGGCTGGACTCGATGATCTTCCGAGGTCCCTTCCAGCCCTAATGTCTATGAAATCTATAATACCTTCTCCCTGTGCATGGCTCACGTCTGCTGCTAAACATTTGGAGAGAGAGACACAGCTCCAGACTGCAAGTTCGCTCCATGCCTGCCCTGCTTGCTGGCTCTCTAGCCACAGTATAGGCCATGAGGGGAGGGGTGGCGAGGCATGCCACTTTTATCACCCCCTCCTGCCCCCCGAATCACCCTGCTGCACCCCACTGGTCCCTGGATCCCTCCATCCCCTGGATCACCCACCCCCCACAATCATCCTGAGAGCAGCAGCAGCACTGGCAGCAGAGTGGGAGGTGGGATTCTCCCTCCCTGCCTCCTTCCAAGATCCCTACAGCTCACATCACCCCTACTCACCCAGATCCATGCCTCCCCACTGGGCCCTGCAGGCTCCATGGCCCCACCCCCCGTTGTGGGGCTGAGTGGGGTCTGGATCGGGGCATGCAGGGTCAGCTTGGTTTACAAGGACCCCAGGAGCAAGCAGGGAGGGAGAACTCACCCACCCCCACCATCCCCATTGCTGCCTCCACTGATGATTGGGATGGCAGGGCAGTGATTGGGGTGGAAGGGCTGATGGGGCGGGGCAGAGGGGGTGACAGGGTATTGATCTGGGGGTCAATTTGGGGAGCAGAGGGAGCAGCAGTCTGGCAGCTCCCCACCCACCCACTCTCCACTTCCCCCTACACCCCCTCTTTTCCCTCTGGTACCCACCCCGCTCAGCCATTCTCTGTGCTCCCTACGCCAGGCTCTCAGTTTTCTCTTCTCCGGACTAAATAAGCCCAGTTACTTGCATTCATTTTAAAAACCCTTTTCAACTTGCCCTTTGCTGCCCATCTTCTGAAGTGTTTTTACAAGGCCTAACAGAAGGGGACTTTGGTCCATAATAAGGACACCCGGAAATTAAAGTAACAGGGAGAACGAATAATAATGGTATATACTTTGTAGCTTGCTAGATTTTTGTTTTTCTTTTTGGAGAGGACTGAGTTATAAATACCCATAAATGCACACACATTTGAGCAGCCAGTACCCTCTGGTTTCTCCGATACAACTTGAAAATGCTACAGTTCTGGCTTTAAATTTGCATTGGACTAACTGTTCCAGAACAAGCTCAGAATTCATAATTTATTTATAGTGTTTTTCTTTTTTTTCCCCTTGATTTAGCCTTTATTTTACAAGGAAACCTTCTGAAATATTAATTGTTTCTTTTTCCCCCCTACAGAGACCTAACAGAAGTAGATGGCAGGGAAGTATTCCCACACAGTGTGCTGGGAGAGTGAAAGGGGGTGGGAAAGATATTTGTTTTAAAAATGTTTACAAATTATGAAAAAGAAAGCCACCACCTTGAATAATGTGAAGTCCCCAAATAATGATGCTGAGAGAGACAGAGGTTTTCTATGCATGCACAAAAGATGGAATTTGTTTTCCTTGTGTGCCTCTAAATGGCAACTTTCTACCTGTCTACCTGGTGATCGTATTCCTCATGTCATGTTTTTGCTTCATACTTCATAGACTGAGTATGTACTACGCTATGCATTAGTTGGGCACATATGTGGCTACGTATGAGCATACCTGTGCATGGTTCCTGGAAAAAACTGGCAGGGGAGAGGGAGAAGGGCCCTTCTGTGTGTTGATCTGAAAAGCTGAGTGCAAAAATACCCTGCCTTCTACCTGACTTTAGACTAGCATGGCTAGTGACATCTATCAAAGGCCCAGGAAACAAAGGACATGGGTTTTAGCCTCCCACCCTCCCAGAGAGGACTTAAAGCTCTGTCTGTCTGACTTCCTAGCCTAGTGCTCTAACCACCATGCCATGCCTGAAGTATTACCCAGACCCATGGCCAGGCCCCTTTTGAAGCTGAGACACTGGTTGTCTTTTATGGTCATTGGATGAAATGGATACTGGTCACTGCAGTGGGGAATATTTTGCCCCATGTAGGGTGAGGACTTTGGCTAGCATCCTTTCTTCCAGAGAAGAATCCATCTGACTGCTCTGGCCTTACTCTCTTCCTGCTGGCCCCACATATCTCCCCTTCTTGGCTGCTCATGGGCCCTGCTCCACAAAGAACACAAACGAGGGCTTTGGATAATGCCTGAACTGTAGCCTGGTGAATAAACCACTATGCTGGGAAATCAGAGACAGAGATGCAAAACCCTCCTGGGCAAGAAGCATCTAGAATCCAGATCACTGGTTTTAACCCTAACCACTGAGCTATCGGGGCTAAAATATGGGAAGCCCCTTCTCAGGAGCCGAACACTCACTAGACATGGGTTTGTGGCTGCCTACATTTCTGGGACTTAGACAAAGGCTTGTGTCCCCAGCAGATGCATGCATGTGGGTGTGTATATGTGCAGCCAGCATGTGGCCCTCTGTATGTGCTCAGTCTGTATGTGGATACCTTTGCATGTACACCACAGGGTAATGGAACTGCTGTCTAGATATCAGTGGCATTGCTGGTGCTTACGTAGCCATAAAGCTGCTATTTAGACTAGCAAAGTGATGCAAGTGAGGCTAAATGAGTTGCCCAAGGTCATATAGAAAACCTGTGGCAGAAGCAAGTGAAAGAATTCTCTCCTGGTTTCTAAGTTGCTGTGTTGACCTCCCCAACCACTCTACTTACCTACACCAGCTAGCAAATTATTCCCAGTCTGTTTTCTCTAGGCAAGAGATGTAAAGATCAAGGGAAGCATCGGCAATACCACATCACTGCTGAAGACAAGAAATAAAGAACACTGTACCCATGTAAAACTACACAGTGACTTTAGAGGCAAAGTAATTGCCATCATTTGGTGAGGAAGCAGGATTGCTGCAGCGCCCCTACTTCTGCTAACGTACCTGTGAACACAGGTGGTCAGCACCTCCATTTGATGTCACCACTGAAAGATAATACAACCAGCAGCATAATTCCCCCTTGTACCAGGGTCGGGCATCTGCTTATCATAGACTCATAAATAAAACCACAACCTCTTACATTGCTAAGAATATTCTCTGCTACAGTTAGACAGCCTGTGGTTCTCTTCTGTCCACCTGCCTGTGTTTAGAGGAGGATAAAGCCTTCGAGGATGTCTGCTTCAGGCATATATTTAGGTCTACACATATATTTAGGTGTGCTTAAATTTAATGTGCATTAGCTTAATGCACATAAAGACAATTCTTGTGCAAGTGTTAAAGCATATACACATCATATGCGCATACTGATGTGGGACTAAAGTTCATCCCGAGTCAGTCCCAAGTCAGTGGTAATGTGCCTTAATGCATCTACATGTGCGTTAATGTGCTTTAGCTAGTCATGCCTAAATTTGATACCTGCTTTGGCATGGAAGGCTTAAAATTGCCATTTTTAAGGTGCATGCACGGATTGACACACATCCTTAATGCACCTTAATTTGGGCAGAAGTGTCTTAAATTGGCATGTGTAGATGTGCCCAGAGAGATTAAATAAGGCAAAAAGTGGATCATTGTTTGAATGACAAAATACCTGGATGTGCCTGTTCTGAATTAGTTCACACCTCAACCAGTGGATCTCGATCCACCAGCAGATCGCAGAGCCTCTTGGAGTTGACCCGAGGCTGGGGTAGGGGACTGAGTGCCCAGTAGGTCAGTCCATAGGGAAGGGAAGGGAAGGGGCAGGGGCTAGATTGAGGTTATGCTGATCTATTGACCACCTATATGTGTTCAGAGTGTGGCCCCAGAGCAAGGAGCTCTGGGGCTGTGCTTTTCCTACCTCCCCCACTAAAACCCCAACCCTGATCAGGCTATTTTTAACTCTCCCCCCAAAACCCCTCCAGCTCTGATCCCATCAAAACATTCCCTGAACCTGTCAACCCCCCCAGTCCTGCCTTGCCCTCTCTCCCCACCCCACGTTACTTACTCGGGGCTCCCCACATGGCTCCCATCACTGTGGAAGGACTGTACGTGCCACTCCATCTACTCACATGGCTTTAAAGCAAGCTGTGTGAACATAGACCAAGTGTGTCACATGGCTGTACTCACCCCTGTTTTATGTGGGGGTCAGTTCTGACTTCAACATATATAATAGATACAGTTGAGCTCACTTTTCTTGGGGAAATTTTTGGTAAGCTATACAATGGCTCTAGAATGACCCCCTCTCCAGACCTCATGAAGTTGGCTACTAATGCAGCCAAGAGCAGAAAGTATAGGAGATCAGGACAAAGAAGCCGTGCTATCAGGTGAGTGGCTCAGTGACATGGATGCTATCTGGGTTTGTGGCATGGCCCTTATTTCACAGGATCTGATGAAGCAAGCTGCTGCCTCTGAAAGCCTGTGAGTATCTCTGAATTAGGCTAGGTACAGATGTTTGGTTTCTATAGGGAAAATCACCATGCTCCCAGTCAATGCCATAGCAGCTAAGCTGGGCTTGCAGCAGCAGCCCACCCCTGCCCCATGCACAGCTCTGGGGGGCACTCCCCTCCCCGCTTGCCCAGGGGTGTACCCAGATGGGAGAGCCGCCCTCCCCCCGTCCCAAATGAGCTGCTCACAGCTCCGTCCCGTGCCCCATTCGAGCCGGGCAGTGCTTGTTGATGCCCCTTCGCTTTGGTGCTCAGGGCGGTCGCCCTGCTTCCCTCCCCCTCCCCACCCCCTGCCCCTACACCCAGTAGAAACCAGAAGCATACAGACAGTCCAGATTTTTCTCCAGGAGCAAAATGGCCATTCTGGGAGAAAACACCCCAACTACAGCCAGATAGAAATGGCTCCTGGAAGAGTTTCTCCATGCACTCTTTTCCTGTGGTCCCACGGGGAGTCTCCTGTAGCTTCCAGACACCAGGGTCACTCCAAGTCCCCAGTCTGGAAAAGGCATTGGGGGCAACTGCTCTCACTCACCCAAAGATCAGGAGGAAAAGGGAGAAGCAACTCCCAGATCCTCCCCACGCAGGCCTCCAACCAGAGGCCCTGGTATGAAGAGTCCACACTTTTCCCAGACCAGGATCACACTGGGCTTGGGAAGTCACACTGGGCTTGGGAAGTAGTAAGGTGCATGGGAGAAGGGCAGTGGAAAACTGAACAGCCATACTGCTCCCCCTCCTTGAATTGTTCCATTGTTTGAAATGAGTGTTTGTACGCAGATTTAGTCGGTAAGGTGCAACCCTACCCTGACTTCAAACTAACATGGCTAGCTACTTCTCTCTGGACCCTCACTTGCATGGATGCAAAAAATTCTGCAGTGCTCTGCATCTATTTTATCCAACGACTAGTAAATGCAAAGTGCAGTGGCTTAGTCTGAAAAGGACCCTGCTGGGGAGGGGAATGGCTAATGCCTAACCTGTGCCCTAACTGAGCACCGTGCTGGGAAGTCAGAGGACTGTAGACTCAAGTCCCCCCCCGGGTGAAAAGAGCTTAAGAACTTGGGTGCCACTTCTGGCCAGGTGCCTTAACCATTAGTTTATTAGGCTCAGAAAAAGAGGACTGTTCTCCTCCTGGCTTTTGCCAGCCCAAGTATAAGAAAAGTGCAACCTGCATTTGGGCAGGGAGATGGACTAGAAGGCCTCTGAGTGTCCTCCTAAGTGTATGATTTGCATCTCATGCCATAGCAGTACATGACCCCATTCCTTATCTTCTATGTATTTACACGGCTGAAAAACATTTTCTGTTGTTTTAATATGCTATGCAAGATCTAATTGTGCTTGTCTACTGGTAATTCTAGCTACCCCTACATTTTTGTACCTCAAAGGCACAATATTCTTTTCTCCCCAATCTTTTCTTGTCATGCCTGATAGGCTCTCTGCTGTCCTCATTCAGGTGTTTATTCATCTCGTTAGGTTTAAAAGAAACAGCTACAAGGCATGGTGTATTTTTTTATTCCCTTGTTAGGATATAAGTTGCTGTGTGTGTGCATGTGAGACACAGAGAGAGGAGGAAGAGTGAGAGTCTTCCCTCACTTCGAACTTGAAGAATTTCTAACTTACTCTGCCTTCAAGCTCTGAGCTGCTGCTCAGTCCAGCTGACTTCACCGCCTAGTTGCCCGAGTTAACCAAAGCTTGCCCTATTGAAATGGCAATTTTTCTTTACAGACTGACATTTTATTTTTATCCTTTAGTTTATATGATGGCTGTTGGATGCATGGGTTAATACAAGGCCAGGAAGTGCTCAGAAACGATGGGGGGATCATAGAAATCATAGACATTAAGGACGGGAAGGGACCTTGAGAGATCATTGAGTCCAACTCCCGGCTCTGGGCAGGAATAGTGCTGAGATCAAATGATCCCAGCAAGGTGTCTGTCCAGTCTCCTCTTGAAGACTCCCAAGGCTGGGCACTGCACCACCTCCTCGGGAAGTCTAGTCCAGACCATAAAGAAGTTCTTCCTTACATCCAACCTGAAACCATCCTCTATGGTATTGCTCCTTGTCCTCCGCTGAGGAGCCCTAGTGACAAGTCTCAATATTCACCCCTTGCATACTTACAAATGCATGCGTCTTCCCTTCCCCGGGCTGAACAGTCCCAGATCTCATAGTCTAAGAACACATACAGAATAAAGAGGTTTATATGGCTCTTGTTGCCATAATGTCTGAGCTCTTCACCACCTTAATAGACTTTTCTGCAAAAGAAAAATGCTCCACTAGGTAAAGTTACTTTCAATCTACAGGTGGAGCCCAAAGCACAGTGTGTCTGAGTGACATGGTCATGGTTGCACAGGAAGTCTGTGGCAGAAGAAGGAGTAGAAAATAAGTCGCCCTAGTTTCCAAGTGGCTCATTAGCTACAAGTCCAACCCCAGACCCAAGTGTTGTATTAATTGCCACATCACCTAACTATATTCATGCTAGCAAATTCCAAATCGCTGAATACCAGAAGCATATGCGACTGCCACGCCAGCAGCACTGCAACACCCCTCAGGACAGCCCCGGCTTCCAGGACTCTCCCTGTTGTTGGTTTAACACCTGTGATTATTTATTTGCTTGTTCTTTTCTTGCTTAGCTACCCTGCGTTAGTAAAACTGGGACTGTGCATATCAAGATTAAACTATTTTTACCTGCCATTCAGGGTCAAGTGCGATGTGCTCCATCCGGCCTGAATGATAAAGAAGTGAAAAGAAAAGGCAAGGGAAACAACTTATGCATTCCCTCCTGCCATCACCTTGCCTAAAATGCAGTCAATAACACACTCCAGTGCTTCACAAGTCTTTCATTTCCATCTCTGACTAATACCTAAAAGGAATACAGACCCCGGCTTCATCAAACTTACCCTCCAATGCAGAGCCCGACCAGTGGCCTCCCACACTTCGATATCGGCACATTTGGCTGTCACGCAGCCCATGTATTTGGGAACTCATTCCTTCTTAGCCTGGCTACGATGCCACTATCATGAATCTGTATGAAATTGTGGTGCTGCTTATCATTCACATGCAGGGAGACTGGTGAAAATGGTGGTGAATCTTGAAGCGGCATTATTTTTTTTTAGCTTTTCACTAAACAAGAGGCTTGTAAGGGGCAGAAGTTTATCCTGCCAGCATCACACAAGAGCATGCATGCACAGGGTACAAAGGACAGATGGAGTTTATCTGTAGGGTTATGCATCTGTGGTACAAATGCATGTCAAGTGAAAGTCCGTCGGGGCGGGAGGTCCACACTGTCCCCTGTTCACAGGGGAGAATTTCCCCCTGCAAAGAGCAACAGCCGCAGCAGCCCTAGCTGCAATAGCACATAAGAATGATTGCTCTTCACCAATGGAAAGTCAGGACTGTCTTCCTTGAGGTCTTCGCTCTGAAACATCAGGAAACTGGATGAAAACTCCTTTTGTGGAAGAATAACGCTTTGGGCTGGAGGGGAGGGGTGGGGGTGCTTTCATTTGTATCTCCTTAGTCAGCGCATAGCAAGCGCACCTCTGGTATAGCGGGCTCTGTAGCGCTGTGTAGCATCACTGCCGTCCCCCAACCTGACAGACACCTCCGTCCACACTCCAGCCCAGAGTGCACTGTGCAGCCAGGCCTGCTGGAAAAGAAGTGCAAAAAAAGCTCCAACACAGCGTGTGGGCTTTCCTGGGTCATGGGCTTGCTTTGTGCCTTTTTTTTTTTTTTTGTGGTTTCCAGATGAGGTAACTTGGACCCTAAGAGCAGCTACGTGGAAGGGGATGCTGTCTTCTATAACTCCGTGTTAACCAGCTTGCCTCCTCCACTGTTAAAGCCTTGGCTGCCTGGAGAGGCCATGGTGCTCTTATTCACAGAATCATAGAAAATAAGGGCTGAAGGGAGCTCAGGAGGTTGCAATCCCTGCCGAAAGCAGGACCAGCCCTTAACTACATCATCCCAACCAGGGCTTTGTCTAGCCAGGTCTTAAAAACCTCCAAAGATGGAGAGTCCACAACCTCTCTGGATGACCTGTCCCAGTGCTTTACCACCCTCCTAGTAAGAAAGTCGTTCCTAATATCCAACCTCAACTTCCTTTGCCGCAGCTTGAGACCATTGCTCCTTCTTCTGTTATCTGCACCCACTGAGGACAGTCCAGCTCAGTGGTTGGCAACATTTTTAGTGGACCACTAAAAACAATTTTAGTGGACCACTAAAAAATGTCAAACGGAGGTGCGGACCCCTTTTTGATGTGTAAGCGTGGGGATTCACATACTTTTGATTGATTGTTACCGTCTTTGACGAACCCCATAGAAGTATGTGGACCCTCAAAAGCCTGCAGACCCCAGTGGAAAACCACCAGCCTAGCTCCCTCCTCTTTGTAACCCCCCTGCTGCTATAAGCTGCTATAAAATCCCATCTCAGTCTTATCCTCTCCAGATTAAATAAACCCAGTTCCCTCAGCCTCTCCTCAGAAGTCACAGAGTAGTTACTGAAATATTGCTCCGCTTTGCAGTGAGCCCCGAACTTTCAGAAAGACCTGCTGCATGGCATCAGTGGACGCTAGCCAAGCAAGGCTCAGTCAGTGCCTCTGCCACGTGCGTCTCTGTACGTATTCAGCATGCATCGCAGCTTCTTTCCAACTAAAAGAACACATTCAGGTTCATTTGAATTTGCACTGGTGAGACGTATTGCTAAAGGCGGGAGGCCTGTCTGTTAAAATCAACTCCCACCAATGTGATGTGCCTGAAAGGAAGAGCTTTCCCTCAGCCAACATAAGGAAGGCGTTAGCTGACCAGATCTTCCCAGGATAGAGACGGGAGGGAAATAAACAGCTGGTTACACTCAGCAAGTGACTTTCCAGTTGGGAGCCCTGCAAACATCCCTAGTACAGCTAGTTTATTCCTCCCAGACACAAAGCAGTTTGCCGGTCGGTAAACATCTGCTGTTCTTGTCTTTGCACAAGGCAGCGATGGGAGTGTTGGCAGGCTGGAGAGTGCAGCGTGCCGCATCGACTCAGCCGGCTTGCTGCCTTCCAGCAGGTAACAAAGGGCAACCCCTGAATTCCCGCAGCTTTTTTTCATCAATAAGCAAGCAGGTACTGCCTACCATTTCTGAAGGGGTTTGTCTCTAAGGTGCCACCCTGCCCTGCCTTCCATTACTTACCATGGGAATTTTGTGGAGGGGGGGCGGGTATTATAAATGCACTCTGAGAAAGGTATTGTAGGCGCGGGGGTGTCTTCCACCTGACTCTGAGAACAACGTGGAAAGTATTTGTGGCTCTGTGGGAACCTCACAGGCCTCTTTGAAAGTGAGCCCAGTGCCTGCCAAGATGAACACCTTCTCCCCTTTCTGCTGCAGGCAAATGCAGTAAAGACAAGACCTGGGTTTGTTTTGAAGCACAAAATAGCTGAGATGGTAAGTATGGCAATCTATGCAGTGCAAGTCCAAGGTTTCTTAGCAGGAGCAAAGTGCTTATGATGGCCCAGCATCCCTATAAAACCACAGACCTTTAACAAATTGCAGCTTTTATAGTTAGGGGATATACTATAGTGTTTACTTAACCATGCCTGAAAGTTTTATCCAGGAGTTAGTCTACAGAGGACTGTGCACTTCTAGAAGTAACAGGGGTACCAGCCTGGGATTCATATGCTACAGATTCCAGCTTTGGCTTGACTTTTGCTGGGTTACACTGACCGAATCATGGCACCTCAGTTCTCCTACGTGCCGGAGGGAATGACCATTACATTTATTTCTTTATTGACTGCTTCCACATATATGAGGCACGCAATCTGATATGTAAGAGCCAGATATAGTTATTCGGCCATTACAGGCAACTAGGACTGGACTGAAAACCAAAAAATGTTTAACAGAAGTAACAGAATTGCATGCCAGCAGCGACGTTGCAACGACTGAACCAATGGGAAAAGGGGATTTTCAAACGTTTCCTTTTGTTGGGAAATGGATTTCCCTTTGGCTCTGTTTGCATTTCATTCGAGCTTACCTTCCTCTCTACTAGCTTATTAGCTGAGGTTAACATTTGGCCATGCTTCATTGAACTAATAAACTCACCTGGTTTTGCAAACACTACCAAAATTGGCGTGGGGGGGCGTTGTTTTGGGGTTTGGGGGTTTTTTTTGTAAATAATGGCAGGTATGATTGGTTTCTGTCTCCTCCAAGAAAACTACACACTCACCACTGTGTTCCCCTAACAGGTTTAACTGTTTTTTCTACATACCTCAAGGTACCAGCAATGCTCGTGAACGCTACAATGATGGGGCTGATGAAGTGTCCCAAAGGAGCGCGGGGGCAGGGGGGGTGGGGTCTGCCATGCACTCAGTGGTGAACACCCTCTGCCTCCCCCAGCTCAGAGATCAGCCATGGGGGGGACCCTAGGTTTCCCCCCTGACCCAGGAGGCACCATCACTGAGCCAGGGGGCAGGGAGGGGGCCCAGCGTGCTCTCCAGTGGACCTGGAAGTGGACTGGAAGTGCTTCTGGTCCATTTCTGGGTCCACTGCTGAGCGCGCTGGGGAGCCCCCTACACTCCTGTGGGACACTTCCTCCGCCCCACCATCACAGCATTCACAAGCCACCCAGTACCTTGTCATTTCAAGCAGTGTCTATGTCCGAATCGCCAAATCTTTCCAAATCAATTTGATGGGCTCCAATTCAATTGAATGAGATAAAAGAGTCTCCTGATTCCATTCGGATGCAGAGATTCGACTGCCAAATTGGGCCGAATGTGCACCGACTCCAATCAGTGACCAAAGCTTTGCACAGCCCTAATTTACAGTATTAGCTGCCTTGTTCATCTCCCCTGCACCAGCCCTCCCAAAAAGTCCCTATACCAAGCATAACTTTCGATAGCCAGTTAAGAAAGAAGACCAGAGACTCCAGAGAGTCCAGCAAAGACTTGCCTCCTGACAGTGTATTTTCCGTAGAAGATGATCAGACACTGCACTGACATTGGCAGTGCACTGGACCCCCGAAATACATAATGTCATGTTTACGGGAATTATTTCAGGATGGTTTGCAGGTATGAAGTTAGGCGTTCAGTGCCTGGGTGCGGTGACTATTGCTAAGCTCGCTGTACAAGGGGAAAAGTTAAGTGACACACAGTAAATTGCAGAGATGAGAAGTTAGCACAAAAATTCTGACTTACAACGCTCTGCCTAACTGAACTGCCTCAAAAAATACAAATTAGTTACACTTACAGCAGGCTGCGGGTGGTAGCCGAAGCAGAATAACAAAGGCTCTTTCAGATGCTGTACTTTAATTTTCAAAGGGTTCCAAAGCCAAGAAACCAAGCCAATAAAGACTCTATAATCATACGGTATGACCAATGATATTTATGGGCAGTTAGAAGCCCAGCATTCAGCAATTTCTTAGGTCAACGAGGAACAAATGGAGAAAGCAAATCCATGAAATAAGAAAGGGAAAGGCCATTCTATGACTTCACACTGGCAGAAAGATGTTAGAGCCAATACAGTGCTCATGGATAAAATAGAGTTTTAATTATATCAAAAGCATTCTTAAGAGAAGGTGTGGAGGCTGAATGTGGAAATTGCCTTCCTCCGTTCTCTCTTGGAAAGCCTGGTTTTGTATTCGGAGCACACATCACAAGGCATCCTAACCTCAGGTTTAAAAACAACCCAAAAAACTAATCTCATGAAAATAAGCAATCCAAACACCCCACTGGGATCCCAAAATGTCCACTGCAGGCTGGCTACTTTTGTTGCCTTGGATAGATGTTGTGTCCCTTTATATCTCAGTGATGGGGAGCACCAAGTTTAATATTGGAGATTAAATATTGGGACTTGGTGCATATGCAAAACTATTCATCTACAACCTAAACTGGTTTGACATTGGAGTGGTAGAAACCCATCTCTTTTTTTATTTTTATTTTTAATTAATCCCTTCCTGTCTTCCCTTTTAATCCACTCTGGTATTGTAAAATAGACAAACAGACAGAGTTTGAACAAAAACTCACCAAAAACCATACAAAAGCAAAGCAATGACACGCCCCCTCCAGATCTCTCCTGTCATACAGAGTCATCACACCGCATGCCTTGCCTGTGTGATATACCTCTTTGTCTTAAGTCTTGCTTGTCTATTTAGATTGCGGGCTCTACAAGGTAGGGGCCAACTTTTACTTCAGGCTTTATTGTACTATCACAGTGTAGCTCCATTCATGGCTGAAGCTGCTAAGTGCTATTTTAATCATAAAAATAGTAAGCAGAGCAACCTATTCTCTGTTATGCTTGTGCATCTCTCAGCTACTCAGTGCATTTGCTAGTTTATCCAAAGTTTTAGTGTAGATGTATTACAGTAATAGACAGTTGCATTAATGGATACAACAGATAACAATAGATAAGAAGCAAACAGAACTGAACGTATTGCTCCCTGGTCCACAGCTCAAACTGCAGTTGCATATGTTTAACAATAAATAATTTAAAAATGCACGATGGAATCCTAATAAATAATTTCCATCGCAACCTCCAAACGGTGCAGTTGCTACAAACCAATAACCCAGCGCTGCCAGTCTGACTTTCTTTCCAGTTGGGTGTCTTTGGGCATTACCCATATGTAAAACATTACAGTATGTCTTAGAAACGCTGCTACATATAGAGTGAAGCCTCTGGCCTTGTGCCTTGCAGCAAACTTGTGCTTTTTCTCATCATTTTTCCTTGAAAAGCCAAGGAAGCTGGGAAAGCTGGAGAAGGGGCAGAGGAAGGTGACTCCCAAAGAAAGGAAAGAAAACTATTTCCTCTGGAAGAGATTTCCCTGCCTGAACCTTTAAGAAGCACCTCTACTTGCACCCCCATTACTTATCAAACTCTGAACTCAATTACCGCAGCTTTCTTCCCTGCTAAGAAGGGCTTGACGCAACTGCAGTATCCTGGGGAAATCTCATCTACAGTATGACCAGGACTTTGGAGCAGCTAAAGCAAATACGTCCTTCGCTGAATCCTGTCTGGATTTTACACCGAGCCCATTGCATGATGGGAAGGGATGTTGAGAGTTTAGCCAGTGCCTTGTGGATATCTGTGTGCTGCAGACACGATCAATAAGGCTCAGAGTTATGTACTTTTACAGAACCGTGGTGCATAGGCGGAAGACGCTCTCCGGGTGGAGGGCTATGACAGTAGCCCTGTCTAGAGCTCCTCAGTGTCGCACCCGAGTCAACCAGGGCGTTGACTATGGAGTCATCCAAAATCGTGTAACCCCGCGGGGAGGGGAAGATGTGAATATCCCAATAGCCACCGGAAGGAGAGCATAAGACTGCTGTTATACGGGGCTGGGACCCCACACAACAACATTTAGCACTGTTTCTAAACAGTTGGGCATCCGGATGGCTGGAAGATTATGCTTCTCCCATGATGCAGAGTCATGGAGAGGGGAGGGGGCAGCAATCCACTCTGAGAGAAGCTCCAGGGGGGAACTGGAAGACATTTCAATGAGCCTCTCCGGCATCAGTATGTAGAGTGCAAAGGCATGGCTCAAATTTATTAGAATTTTAAAATCAATTAACATGTTAGGTTCTGAAGAGATATTGTAAACTGTCCAAAGTAATAAAATCAGCAATGCATGGCATTACTTTCCTCTATGAAGAGCTTGAATAAATAAGACATTTATAAAAATGAGCAGAAAATATGAAATGAATATCCCAAGAACCATGAAAAAATATAAGCTAAAAGAGAAATTGAATTTTCCTGTGAGTTTCTAAGAGGGAATGCAGTTGTGGATTGTATACATAATTTATAAGGGAAATTGGCCCGTTCACTCAGGTATACACCATATCAACTTTTGGGAAAGATTAAGCAAGCTGTCTTCTTTTAATTGAAATCAAATATAGGCATGGAAGGAAATGACTTCTGCTCATGGCAGATGGTAACATCACAGGGCCAGCCGCATTCTGCATTTT
Organism: Crocodylus siamensis; assembly: GCF_052110815.1. NCBI lineage: Eukaryota > Metazoa > Chordata > Crocodylia > Crocodylidae > Crocodylus > Crocodylus siamensis. The sequence continues at coordinate 8,009,566 of NC_143397.1, forward strand.
ACATGGAGCTTTCTTTGACAAACTAAACTTCTGCTTCGGGGCCTGCACAGGCGCAGAACGGTGACGGAGAAAGCAGCTACCCCATCTGTGACCTGCCGATCCCTTGGTACGTTTTGAACACAGAGCTGCATAAATGTGTGTGTGTGGTATAGGGAAAAATTATACCCCGCATATTCCAGGTGACTTGTGTTCCTTGGGAAGTAAAGACTGCCCTGCTGTATCGGACCGTTAGGCCACTGTGGACCCATCCGTGGACCCAGCGGCTGATCTCTGACAGTGGTCGGTAACCAAACAATACACAGCAAGGTGCAAGAAACCCTAGCCTCGATGAGTACAAAATAACCTACCCCTATAGCCACGGGAACATGGGAGTGGAGTAGATCTTCTGGGCCACTGAATTAAGTTCTGCGCCATCATATAAATCTCTCTGTGAAGGTATCAAATTCCATCTTTTTTTTCCCCTGAACTACCTCGTTTTTTACCTTTTTCAGTAGGTTGCTGATGATTAGGGCGGGTGCCTGAAACTCTTGCGTTCTATCACTGCCTCTCACTCATTTGCCATGAGTCACTTCAGTTTGCTGTGCTTCATGTTACCCATCTGTAATTAAGCTTTTCTCCTTCACTGAGGGGTGGAGAGGCTTTGTTATTGATTATTGTAGAAACCACTGAGATCCTTGCCTAAAAGCCATAATGATACAAGTGCAGATTGTATTTAGTGACCCTCCACAACCTCAGACTCACCGCTGTATTTCATTTCCAGCTTTACAGGAGTGGCAGGGGAAGAACTCAGATGTGCGCTCTACAGGGCATTAACAAGAGCTTTGAAACTGTGCATCTTTTATATTACTTAGATTTAGGAGAGATAATTCTTTAGCTTAAGTGGTAGGAGGCTGTACTTTTGAAGCAGCAAAATCTATGTTGTGTCCCTGCTAGGACCTTGAATTTCCGCATGGAAATACTCTGTCAGACAGCAAAAAAACATGCAGTCCTCACTGCCAGTGAACCCTATTGCAACAATCAAGTGGAAGGAATTGGGCACTTTTTATTATTCCTATATTCTCTCTGTGGCAGTTCAGTGCAGGGTTTGTCCTATAGACTCATGGCTGTTAGACAGAGGTAAGTCTTTTAGTCCATCCTTCAAATCCAACATCTCTTCAAGAGAAGGATTGTGTCCTTTAGAACATGTCCATTGCTTTTCTCAGTTGTGCTTCAAATGTCTCAATAAGGGGACTTTCCAAGTCACCCTTTGCAGGATTATTTGGCAGTAGAACAGTCTTCGCCATTCGGAAAATTCTTATGGTGATTTGATATATGATGTATATTTAAGGAATGGTGCATGACGACCTAGTGGGTCTTTACCTGATGAGTTTATCAGCTACTACAATAACTTGTGGAGGATCAGAAGAGAAGCAAAGAGGTTGTTCCACCCTTGGGATGGATAGATGTGGGAGGATGCTGCAGTCCGTAACGGTAATGAGAGAGGGAGGTTTGAGGAATCTAAGCAGAAGTGAAGAAAGAATTTGCTGGGGAGAAGTAAAGATTCATGCAGAGAAGCTGCAAAATAATTAAAAGGAGCAGGCAAGAAGAGCAAGTGCCGGCACAGAAGCAGAAAGGAAGATAAGTACTTGAGCTAAAAGGGGAAAATAAATCAGCACAGACAGAAAAGTAATTTTAGTCAGTTAGGTAAGAGTAGGAAGCAGCTGAGTTAAGAGACAAGTGAGCTTAAAGGTTGCACCGCGATGTAGTCAGAGTAGTAGAATTGAGGGCATGAGAGGAAGAAAACTGTCCAAAAGGTAGAGATGTTGTGGCTGTAAGATAAGCTTTAGATTAAGCCGGAGTCACCAGAACCTAGAAACACAAGAACTAGGTTACTCCAGTGCCCATGGACCATTTTCTGGAGGAGGAAGGGCAATAGTAGACCCAGAAACAGGACAAGGTGGGCCTGCTCCCCCCTGCCCCCCAACACACATTTTGGCTGTGCCATGCATGCAGTGAGCTCTGAGCTCGTTGCCTGGTCAGCACAGATCCAGCTGGAGCTCGTGATGAGAAGTGAGCTCTGAGCTCCTCCGCTGATTAGGATGGACTCTGGCTGCCCCTACCTCTGTGCTTTTGTGTGACTCCAAAGCCTGCTCCTGTTTGTCCATCCCTTCTTTCCCCCTCCCCAATGAATTCAGCAGCAGGAGAAAGGAGCAATCAGCTGAAGCTGTCCCCCATTGGGCTTGAGAGCCATGCAAAGCAGGTGCTCTGGGCAGACCCGGCACCAATAGCTTATGTGAGGCTTAGCCAAAGCCAGGTGATGGGGTAACCACACCAGCGCACCAGCTCTAGATCCACCCCTGGGAAATAAGGTTGTATGAAGCCTCAGTTGCTGCTTTGATTTGGAGGAGATTCGGCCCAGTTTGGCGGCTGAATATCCAAATCTGAACTGAAGCAGAAGACCAATAAAAAGGTCCAAATAAATTTGAAGCCTCCGAATCAATTTGGAAAAGATTCAGAGAGCTTTGGAGAGATTTGGAGATTTCGGTAGTCCCTGCTCACCACTGCAGGACCCAGACTCCATGCTGGTATGTAGGGGCGGGAGGCAGAGCTAGAAGAGGGGGGGAGGGGCCAGGGCGCCTATCCGGGCCCCATCCGCTTGCTGCTCCCCCAGACCTTCTGAATGTCCTCCAACCTCTGACTGCTCTCCCAGCCCCGTCAATGGCTGCCTTACCTGGCCCCGGGGATTTAAAAAAAAAAAGCCCTTCACTGGCTGCTGCAGTGGCTGTTGGGGCTTCTGGGGTCTCATGGCAGAGCCCCGCAGGGAGCACATGGCAGTGGGGGGCAGTGAGGATTGCCTCCCCCACCTGCCAGGAGCCAGTGAGTGTGGGGCTTTTTATTTTAAGTGCCGGGATTCCGGGTCTGGGCGAGGCAGCCAATGACGGGGCTGGGAGAGTGGACGGGGGATGGGGACTGTTCGATTCGGAGATTCAGCTGAGTCAGTGGTGGCCAAATCTCCGAATCAGATTTGGCTGAATCAATTCAGGACAGTGATTCAAATTACTGAATCAAATCATTGTCCCCAAAATCAGCCTAATCCAAATCCAAAGCAAATACTAGCCACTTCACAGAGGCCTACTGGGAAGGGCTTTTATTTTTCCATACTGTAACTCTTGGAATCTGATCCAAAGTCCGTCACCAAAGTCCAGGGAATATGCCACATTGGGTGCCTGTACATGAGCACAGAGACTGCTTCAGTGCACTGTAATTACTCAACTCTTCAGGAGAGTGGCAATTACCTCCCATGTCTCGTGTATCAGTGTCCCCATCCTTAAAAATGGCAGCAGGGGTGCTTGAACTTAAACTTGTGGAATGAGCTTTAGTTCAAGTGTCCCCGCTACCATTTTTAAACATAAGGAACCTGATACACGACATGCTATGGCACTTCAATTAGAGTGCTCTAATTAAAGCACCTCCCCTTCCCCCAGAGCATGTGTAAGAGTTGATTTCAGTGACCTTCTCATTAGCCTGTGCTGATTGTGTTGAGGCTGGCTTCACATGCCCTCGCCTTCCTGAAATGTATCCACGATCATTTTTAGTGTGGTCTTGTTGTGCTGGTGGTTTAGGTTCAACCCCCAACACCTCTTCCAAGGACTAATACTGATTCCTGCTTCTGCTTTCTATGTATTGTCCAGTCTAGTTTTCTGTCTTTCAAGTGATGCAGCTTCTACCACTTCTCCTCACTGAGCAGTTTTTTTTTATATCGATTCTAAATAGATATAGACTCATCGGCTTCCGGTACAGCCATGCTCCTTCATCTGGAGCGTCTGATATAGGCCACTGTCAGTCAGGTTACCAGAGGTGAATGGATCTGATCAAACCTGAAAATTCACCTGTTCTACATTCAGCCTCAGCTTTCCTAAGCTTAGTTACACCCTGGGTCTCCTAGTATCTACCTCATTTCACCCTAAGTAAATCCTCTCCCTCTTCAGTGATCCCCACTTTTGAACATTTGTAGGCTGGTCTCCTGCCCCTTCTCATAATGATAAGGATCTGACTGTTACTTTTGGAGATCACAGTAACCCCAAACTTTACAAAATTACAAAATGTTACAATCCCTACCTAGTGATAACTTAAGCTATGGGAGCACAGTGGGCATTAATCTTTCTTTGTAACTTATAGTCTAATAAATTATAAGTTTTGTTGTCCAGATCTCCCATCAGATTGTGAGTATCTTCAAGTAGGATAGTGCTCCAAAAAGACTCTGATACTTTGGACATAGGACCAGAGCTGTAGAGGGAGAGGTTAGTGACACTTCCTTGCTGGCACGATGAAACCCACTTCTAGAAATCATTTCAGGTTTCTCGCTCTCACTGAAGGTGTGATTTTTCCCCTGCTTTTTTCCAAGCTGTCTTGTGTATTATTTTCAGCATGCATTTCTGATTGTTTGAGACTCCTTTTTACTATAGTTCTCTCTCATTGGCATGTGCAGCACTTCTCAATTTAGCGTTCAGTTAAACAAAATCATTAATGGGATGCTTACATCTTCTTCTAAATCATTAATGGAGATGTTAAATAAGAGCCTACCTACCACAAATCTCTACTAAATGCCTCTTCTCACCTCAATACATTGCTATTTATTAATAGCTTTTTTTTAACATACCTTCCAGCCATTTTCAGTCCATATGACAGTGTTTGCATCTATGTCAGGTTGAATTAATTTTCTTCTTCCACTAATTTTATAAGTCATAAAAGAGCAATCAAGATAGACACTATTTGTTCCTTACAGTATTTGTTTTTCATAGTCCCCAGGGTCTTGCTACTGTGAATACGAGTGCCTGGAAGTCACTGGTGTCAAGGATCACATTATTCACACATCCTCTCTTGGCTCCTACTGCCTCAGTTGGTTTCTGCTGGCTACAGACAAGAAAGAAATGCAGATTGGCTTCTGTTCCATTTGAGCTGTGGATCATAACTCTTTTAACTCAATGACCTAGGAATTGCTATGATGATGCCTGGGCCTCTGTTTTTGTTACCAAAGCTATAGCAAGGCAGTCAGAACCTGTCCAGAGTGTGGTATATGGCTGATGTGAGCAACGGAAGAGGTTTTTGCAGGGCAGTTCCCCTTCACACTGTTTTAATCCTGAAATCTATTGCAGATTGTTCACAAATAGTTTTCCTATTCTCTTCATTCCTTCACATTTACCCAGGGATCTAGACTGCCTCACTTTTTACAATCTTGTTTTATGTCCCTCAAATGTAAGCATTTGTCAGATGCATATGATAATATTCCAGTCATTAAATTCATCTTTCCAAGTATGAGTTCTCAGACTGGGAAGGAAATGATTTTCCCATCCCGTAAAACTTGGGGGTGCAATAAAGACACTTGTCACCTTTTTGGTTAAAAAAAGAAAGAAAAACAGAAAGAGAAAGACAGAGAAACAGAGAGACAGAAAGAGCATTTACCTACTCCATGTAGTCCAGTAGGCTGGTGATTTATATGCTCTCTTGGATTGTGAAGGAGTCAAGTTTAAGTATCTTTTTTGTCCTAAACACCAGACTACTGGCTATTGGTGGGTTACCCTCAAGCTCCCCAATTAGAGCTACTCCACTCATTAAGTAATCACTGAAGCAAGGACTTCAGCATGGGTTTGACACATCCCAGGTAAGTGCCCTGGCTGAGATAATTTGCTGTTCTGTGCTCTCTTGCTTATGTGCATGTTCGATTTTGGACAATATATTCCATCATGAACATTAAAACCCATTCCAAAGTTCCATCAACACTGTCATGTTTCACCAAAAACCTTCAATTTAAAGAATTCTGACAAAAATAAATTTTGCATAAAGGCAGATGTCCACAATCATGTTGGCTGGAGGGCCACTTAATAAGTTTTGGTGAACTGTTAAGGGCCACAAGGGTAACCCCAACCCTTGATGGGTGCCCCACCCACTGGTTGCCATATTGAGACTGGAAGTCCCACCCCAACCCCTGACCATTGCTTCTGGATGTACTCCTTCTGGGAAAGGGGTTTACCATATTGGAATCAGAAAAAAATATATATACTAAAGATCAAACATCTACAATAACATTTTAATTTTATTTCAAAATATATTTTTGTCCTGATTAGTGGGCTGTGTATATAGGGATGATCACATAATAGCTCAAAATAAAGACTTACTCTTGTATATTGTAGCAGGGAGTGAAGAGTTATGGGGTTAGTATGAGTGGGAGGGTATGGTGTTTGTGCTGGGTATGTGTGTGGGTGTGTGTGTATGTGGAGTGTGGGGAAGGGTGTGTGTGTGTGGCGTTCATGGGGGTGTGGGCGTGGATGGGTGAGAATGGGTTTGTGGAGGGAAGTGGGTGGGTTTGTGTGTACATGCAGTGTGGGGGAGGAGAAGGAGGTGTGTGTGGGTGTGTGGGTGGGACTGGGTGCAGGGGTGCATATAGGGGCATGTGGGGGTGGAGGTATGGGTTCAAGACTGATTATGGGGGATGCAGGAGTGTGGGTATGAGAGGATGTGGGGGTGGGAAGATATAGTGGGGATGTGGTGTGGATGAATACAGGATTGTTGGGGGCTGTAGGTGTGTGGAGGGTTGTGGGGTATGTGGAGGAAGAATGTGGCTGGGGTGTGTGTATGGGGGGTGTAGGTATGGTGTGTGAATGGGGGGGTCCCCCCCTACTAATACCCCCCCATTGTGCACAGCCCCTGCCACCAGCACCAGCAGCACACAGAGCCCCCTGGTGTCATATAGTCCTGGAAAGCCCCAGGACTTCATGTGGCCAGGCCACCAGCTCCATTACATGGGACTCACATGCCTGAGCCCCATGCTGCCAGGGGGAGCACCACATGATGAAGCCAGCAGTGCAGATCATGGGGTTCACCCACGGTAGCAGGGAGAGGAACGAATTCAGTCCGTCTCCATAACACATAGCTTCCCACCATTCTCCATGACCTGAATGTAGCAGTGAGCGGGGATGGGCTGCTGGCTCCATTGCACAGGATTCTACCTCACAAGTATGCGACTCAGGTGGAAAACCCAGGAACTGCATGCAAACTCCATGCAATGGAGCCAGATGGACCCCATGCCCCCACTGGCCCAGGCTCCAAGCTCCTGCTGCCATGCACTGGATCCCCACAGGCCCCATCTCTGGGACACCAGTCAGGGCCCTGTGCTCCTGCACAGCTGTCGCTTCACTCTCACCCACTGCTGCTGCCACTCCCTCCTGCCCACCTGCTGCCATCCATCTGTTACTGCTGCCACCACCACTCCCCACCCACCACCTGCCACCACTGCCATCCTCCCCCTGCTGCTTCCCTGCTTTCCCTTCCGCTGATCACCCACCTCTCCTCTCCTCCCTCCTCCCACCACTGCCACTTCCACCCACCACCACTGCTACTTCCCCTTCTCCCACCCACTACCATTTCCCTAGTGGTGAGGCTGAGACACAGCCATCTCACAGGTGAGAGTGTAGCATGTGCTGCCCCCATGGGAATGAGTGAGGCTCAGTCCCATGCGAGCACAGCAGGGGTAGCCTGGGGCTGGGCCAGATGCAGTGAATTTGTGGGAACCTGCCCATTGCCTGAAAGAAATCACCTGGTGTGCCGCATCTGGCACTGGGCTGTATTTTCCCCACCCCTGCTCAAAGGGGTAGTTTAAAAGTGGTGTTGCAGCCATGACAGTCAAGAAATTATGTGAGAGGCAAGGGTTTTTAGGGTGATAGCTTGTATTGAACCAACTATGTATTTAGGTGAGACTTGGACAAGTTTTTGAATGCAAGACATTCTTTGTCAGGTAGAAAAGTGATTGACAAAAAATGTCTTACATTTGAAAACCTGTCTAATATAATCCTAGCTATATAGTTGGTCCAATAAAAGCTATCATCCTAAGAAACCCTTTATGTTTAAATAAAAATAATTCTGAGCACTCTATCACATCAAGACTGCATGTATTTAATAACCTCTACTGTGGGCACATCTACATATGTGCTTTAATGCACAGTAATTTATTCTACTAAGCATTAAAAGCGGTGAATAAAAAACCATGCTAATATACTAATGCACAATGGAATAGGCTTCTGTGCATTAAGCATCATGTAAAAAGTGTGTACTTGTCCTATTGTGCAGTAGCATAGCCTAATATGCATTTATTTTGTACCTCGTAATGGAGGTACTAAATTTAATATACATTGAGAAAAATGCACTGATGCATGTGTACATGCACCAGTAATTAGCACTTACCTAACACCATTCACTCAGTAGCCTTAAAGTCCTTGACAAAAATTAGTCAACCCAGCCCTCACGGTAGAGAAGGAAGTAATAAGTTTGGTTTTTATTATTGTCAATGATTTTGCATTAATGGAGTACCTTGGGCCTCCATTCAGGGATTGAGAATCCATTGCTCTTGGTACCATAGACCAAGAATGTTGTTAAAACATACTCCCTAGAAAAGGTATGTAGGGATATTCCCTACAAACGGTACTGCCCTACTTCCAAGCTGAGAATCAAATCTCCGCTACTCAGTAGGTGACCATTAGTTAGGCAGAGAAGAGGCCTGAAAAAGGTCCTGAATGGACGCAGGTTCTCTCAAGACAGAAAAACACCCAAAGAAGCTCAGCGTCTCCTCCAAGTGCACCCAGTCAGTCATCGCATAACATAACCCAGACGTCTAGTTTCTCTGTGCTCCAATTCCCAAGCATTGTTTCCACTTCCTCTACTTCTCATCCCTCCATTTCTCTGCTCTGATAGGGTCACAAGCAGCATAAGTCCATAAATATATAGTATTCCTTCTTGACACATTTCTTTACCGGGGCAGTGCTTTATGACTTTTGCTGCCTGGGTTTTTCAAAATAGGGAACAAGAGCCTACAACCCCCCCCCCTTTTTTTGTTTTTTGTTTTATTAATACCCCCAACAAATCCTGCAGATCTCTAAGTATCTCATTGTCAGACGTGCAATAAATTGCTTCACAAAAAAACTAATACTTTGAATTACTGTCTGCCAAGATTCTTCTTATCTGCCACAGAAATGATAAAATAATCAATACTTTTCATTTTGAAACAGTCTTGGCAATAGGAAGATGACATTTTATTTTATTTTTTTAGAAAATAAATATTGGCTTCAAATGATGTTACAATAACAGCTATTTATTCTTGCATTTTCAAAATACTTTAACAATAACTGGCCAGATACATCAGCTAATGTAAATCTCAGTTCCACACGCCTCAGTAGAACTATATTTTTGGGCCCAGTTCAAAAGAGAGGACAGTCCAGTAGTTACCGCACTGGTTTTGGAAACCCTGGGTCAAGTCCCTCCTTTGCCACAGACCTCTCGGAAGAAGCGGGGTTATTTAGTCCGAAGAAGAGAAGATTGAGGGGTAGAATTTAAGATCGGTCTTTAAATACTCGGAAGGGTGGTTGTAGATGATGATAGTGATAAACTATTCTGTATGGGCACAGGGGGGCAGAACAAGGTATAACAATCTTAGATTGCAGCAAGGGACATTTAGGTAGGATATTAGGAGGAAACTGTTCACTAGAAGGGTGGTTAAGTACAGGCTACCTAAAAACCTGTGGAATCCCCATTCTTGTAAGTTTTTAAGAGCAGGTGAGTTAGACAATTAGTTGGAATGGTTTAGATGGGGCTGATCCTGCCTTGAGCGGAGGCTGGATTAGAGGACCTCCTGAGGTCCAGTCCAGCCCCTTTTTTATGAGGCTGTATACATATCTAAGGTAGGTAGATGTCGATTTATTCATTAAAGATCTCAAAATGCAAACAGATTGATAAATGTTTATATACTTATTTTGGAATGGACAAGCAAAATGTACACAGTGTGGCAACTGAGAAAAGGACACTAGAAGTTGTGAATATGGGTACTCTATTTTGTGCTTTTTAACTGCTTTTTCCCCATGTGTTCAGTATGGCAAAATCCAGATTTTCCTCCCTCTAAGAAAGAGTTGAGTGAAAGAATATTTGCCACATTTTTCCAGAAGTCATTAGTCATCTGTATGTAGTTTTAAAAGTATTGGCACCCATATTTCTTTTTTTTTTTTTAATCAGTATTTGAGTCCCTTAGGTGAAGTGAAATTTTCACAACGAAGCTAAATATTTTATCACATCCTCTGATAGATTTAAGATACTATGCAGCATTGGGACTTAATCTGGTTAGACTGTAACTCAAATCATTCAATGTATTTGTAGATTAGGAACTTTTCCATGATGCATTTTCCCCTAGGAATATATAGGTGTCAATGGGCGCATCTACATGTTGCCCTCCAGTGTCATAGTGACACGCTATGTCACCGTATGGTACACTACAGCGACACAGTGATCACATGTGTCTACATGTGATTGCCAGCTACATCGCTGTAGAAGCACACCCCCTGGCTATAGTGCACCACTACAATGATGTAGCTCTAAAATCTAAGTGCATGCCACCCACACAGCAGTAAAAGCCCGTACTGTGCCATGTTTTAGTACTTCCAAAAGGAAGTAGTAAAGCACAGTGCCATAGTAACGTCACCATACAGCAACGTGTAGGCATGCCCAATGAAACTTTCATCAGGAAGATTTCATATGTCCAGGAAAATAATTCTGATGAAAACCAAGAAGACTGGAAGTGACTTACCCCAGAAGACTCAGGAAGTTAGGGTGTTTGCTTACCATGTGAAAAATCAAAGTTCACGTTCAAGCAAAGTTTCACATCCTGAATCAGACAGGATGTGAAACTGTAACTCCTACATCCCAGGTGAATGGCTGGGCACTGTTAGTGATTATTATTCCCTCGTTTCTTTTTGTTTTGGACATTAGAACAGAACCAAATAGAAAAACCCTTCTTCCTTCCTCCACATCCCCTAACCCATCCTAATTTCTATGGAATAGTAAGACAGAAGAAAATATAAAGAATGATGAATGACATGGCTAGGGATTGGGCATTTATACATGTGGTCTCTGGGGTGGGGGCGGGGGGGAAGGGGAGATGGGAGACTTTAATTAGAGTGGCTTCGAGAGCCACTCTAATTAACGTGCCTGGAGCATAATTTGTATCAGTGTCCCCACACTGAAAAATGGTGGCGCGGCACTGTAACAAAAGCTTGTGAAATGAGCTTTAGTTAGAGCACCCCCACCAGCATATTTCAGTGTGGGGATGTTGATACACGTGACGCTAGGGTCTGCTGGAGCGCGGTAATTACCAGGCTCCAGCATACTCAGTTAATCAAATCTGCTCTGACATACTGTAATTACAGCACAATGGAGAAGGCTCGCTGCATGTGTACAGACACTCAATGGGTGTAGCAAATTTCCATTGACTTCACTGGGGCTGAAATTACATTTAAATACAAGCCTTTTTTGTAGATTTTGTCCCTGGATAAAACAGAAGTAGCTTGGCTGTGAAATTCATGTCTTGTCTAGTCGTGGCAAGAAGCCCCAGCCATAGATAACTGTGTACAACCTCTGACCTGAGCATCACTGCAGGGCAGTTCCAAAGAGGATGAAGCAAAACTGTGCTCAGTACTTGCAGATGACAGAATAAGGAGCAATGGTCCCAAGCTACAGTAAGAGAAATTTAGATCTGATATTAGGAAACATGTTCTCACTAAGAGGGTAGTAAAACACTGGAACAGGTTACCCAGAAAGGTGGTGCACACTCCATGCTTGGAGGTTTTTAAGACCCAACTAGACAAAGCAGTGGCTGAGATGATCTAGCTGGGGATGGTCCTATTTTGAGCAGGGGGGTTGGACTAAATGTGACCTCCTGAAGTCCAACATTCATTTTCTATTACTCTGATTCTGTGATCATATTTTTGCCTGATTCATGACAATCAAAAGTGTGTGTCTCAATAAGAGCAATGGTATTTTATTTAAACCACATAGCTAATCCAACCCCAGGGCTGTGTTCTTAGTTATGATAGCCCTGGATTGCCAGCTTAGTGACTGTCAAAGTTCTGCTTTTCTCATTTTCTTTTTTGTATATCAGTGTCTGTGTCGACATGAGATGCTGACTGCGCTGTAGCTCATCACTACTGTGCAGTAGCGTTGCATGGCACAAAATGTGACGCAATAAGACTGTGCAGTAGTAACAAGCTACTGTGCAGTCAGCATCACCTAAAAGTTGTTCAGTGATGACACTATGCAAGTCTGGTTACCAAGTAGTCATTTAGTACTTGTGCACATGTAGACGCAGCCTGTATATCCCCTCAGTGTAAAAGGAGCTTCTTTAAGTCATTTTTGGATATGAACTTTCTCCGAGTTCAAGGATACTCATGTAACCCACCTTAATGCATGGCAGTAGTTTTGATCTGTTGAAAATTCAGAGCCCAATACAGAGGTTTGTGTGTTCTTTGCTGCAGCCAACTGTTATCAATAAATAAATCCAGTTATCCTGGGATTTATGTCATCTGACAGCATCCCTTCCAGACCATCAACACAGTCTCCAGGTTTGGGTTTGACCCAAAAAAGAAACAATATCTTGAAATCCAGAAATGTAGAGGCATTCAGACTATGCTTTTGGTTTTTAAGACAGCTTCTGGTTACTACTGAACAGGATGCAAGGAAAACATGCCTTTATATTCAAAGATTTTGCAGCTGAGTGAAATCAGGAGTCACCCTTAACCCTTAGTCTGATACCTGCAAGGTCTGCGCATTGTAAGTCAAGAGAGCAGAATATAAATGCAGTTATTACAATCCTTACAAAACTTGATAGTACTTCAGTATTCTTTACAGTACTTGATAGCATTGTCCAGATCAGCCCGGTTAATTTAATACACCTGCAAGATAGATATAACATGTGTCCTTGTCTCAGAAGCAATTCAGAGAAGAGCTCAGTTCTACCACATTGACCCTATGCCTCATATAGTACAGGTCTGTGCTATGTGTACATAGAAACTGAGTCATGACCAACGAGGAGGGCTTTTATACTCAGATGAACTCTGTGGACTGGTTGGTTATGATAGAAATCTCTCATCTTTCATGACTAAGTAGGAAGCGTGGTGAGGAGTGCCACATCGGGCTTAAAATCTCTCTCCAAATGGCCTTTGTTTTGTACTGACGCCATGTGAAACTATGAGTCAGTCTCAAGGTCGCTCAGCAGTGGAAGGCTTTAAAGACCCTCTCATGAGAGCCCTATGTGATGCTCTCGATGAGAGTCCTTCCTTGACTTCAGTGCAAACTGATTCAAAACTTAAAATTTGGTCTGCAGTTCAACTTATACAGTGTATGAATGTATAAAGGTACTTTCATATGGAAGGATTATAGGCTTCCTACCTATCACATGCCTGACCTGTTATGGTATTAGAAGGAACAGGAAAGCTGATACAAAGGAGTCTATCACAGATGGGGCTGCATGTCATCTCTCCTCCATCTGGCCCACATTGTAAAGGATTCGGGTGCTTATTTGCCCAGTAGCTTGGCTTGATTTGTTCTGGTTGTGAAGTTGTCTTTGGATTTAAAGCAAACCCTGAGGAAACGGTTGTGAACTGACCTGTAGTTGGGACTTTCATTTTCCTTTCTGATGAACCTGCACAATGTCTTACGTAAGGAAACCCCGGGAGGAACAGAATTGCATTGTGAATATATCACATAATCTTGTAACTTTTAAGGACTTATGAAATAGTTGTCTGCCTTCGTGGTGTAATACTTGAACGTGCTTTCCAACATTGAGCTCCCTCATTTTCCAAGGAACAAAACCACATTCTAGTCCCTTCCCTTCTCCCATGAAATAAAGTCTAAGGAGAGGAAATTCAAGGTGTTATGGAGAATTAGGTGCAGAGAAAGAGCCCAGGATGGTCTGAATAGGACTTTAAAAACTTGGCTACAAATATCACTGCATAGCCCCAACCATTATTTTTAATCTCCCATTGACAAGGAAAAGCTTCCTGGGAGTTGGGACTTGTTATCTTTGTTTTATGGGCCATCGCTCAGAGAAGAACAGAACTGAAAAAGCACTGCTGGTAGTCAGAAGGGAAAAGGAAATGGACAACTTTGCCACGAGGAGCATAGATGTTGAGAAAGAGAGAGAAGACAGCCATTAACCTTCCTGGCAGCACCCGCCCATTGCTGAGTTAGGGGATTGAATCCTTGTGAAACAAAAGGGCCCAGGGGGTGGGGGGGTATATTTTATGTATTTATTTTTGTGTTGACCTGAGTTACAGAGTGTGACACATTTGTTTTGGTTAAAAATTGCTTTTGCGTGTAAGAGGATAGCCGCAAATGAGGTGGCATAAATGGCCTTGAAAGGGATTTTCAAGGAAAACAATTTGAAAAATAATTGTGCTCTTCCCCCCGCCATATGTTTTCCTTTACCAGAATATATACCTAAGACCTTCACAACCCCAGTGGGAGGTACCACTATCTCCTTACTGCAGAAAGGCCACACAGTACTAGTGGTTACATCCAAATCATTCTCGTGGATGCCTAGTTGGGAAGGAGGAAGTGATGTAATGCCTGCAGAGCTGCATAGTAGGGCTCTGAGAAGCTTCGGGTGGTGATTCGATTCTGAGGAGATTCGGCCCAATTCGGTGGCCAAATCTCTGAATCTGAATTGAATCAGGGGACCAATTAAAAGGTCTGAATCAATTTAAGCTCTCTGAATCTTCAGAAAAGTTTTGGAGAGCTTTGAGGAATTGGGCAGTCCCCAGGGGCTGCAATAGGGAGCTGCAGCCGACTCTGACCTGGTAAGTACTAGAGATACACTTGAAGTAGGAGGGGCTAGGGAACCTTGCCGACTCCCCCAGCCCCCACCCCCATGGCTGCCCTGCCCACCCCAGCTCCCAGCATTTAAAAAAAAAGCCCCAGTGCTCACCGGGTGCTGCCAGGTGCGGGGGGCAATCCCTTCCCCCCACTTCCCCATGCTTCATGGGGAGCTCTGTACAAGCCCCCCACCAGGGCAGCTCCAGCCCTTTAAGAAAAAAAAATGAGAAAAGCCCCAGGACTCACTGCTCCCGCAGTGGCCTCGGGACCTCGAGGGGCTCATGCAGAGCCTCTCACGTGGCACAGGTCAGTGGGGGGCAGCGGGGATTGCCTCTCCTGGCAGGAACAGTGAGTCCAGGGTTTTCTTGGCATGCAGCGTGGGCCAGTGGGGGGCAGCAGGGATTGCCCCCTGCCCAGCAACACCCCCTTTTTTTTTTCCAAAGTGCTAGGACCTGGGGTGGTTGGGGCAGCCATTGAAGGGCTGGGAGAGTAGGCAAGGGATGGGCCTGGCTTGGCTGATTCAGAGATTTTGGCAACAGACAAATCTCCAAATCAGATTTGGAGAATCGATTCAGGACAGTGATTCAAATCACCAAATTGAATCGCTCTCCCCCAAATTGGCCGAATCTGAATCCAAAGTGAATACTAGACCAATCCAAGGTCTGGAACAGTCTGCCAGAGGAGGTGGTTCAAGCACCTACATTGAACACCTTCAAGAGTAAATTGGATGCTTATCTTGCTGGGATCCTATGACCCCAGCTGACTTCCTGCCCTTTGGGCAGGGGGCTGGACTCGATGATCTCCCAAGGTCCCTTCCAGCCCTAATGTCTATGAAATGTATGAAACTAGCTGCTTTGCCCAGGTCTAGTGAATAGATGAGGACAATTATTAAGCACCTTCATTTGGGGCTAAAAATTTCCTGACTTGCCCCAGGCGTGTGGGTGTGCTCCAGTGCAATCCACATCAAGTGTCCCCTTACCTAACTCCTGTATCCGTGATGTTGCCTTTCATTTGTTAAATGTTCAGAGTGCGCTTAATCCTAAACTGACTCTCGCTGCATAAATATAGCATCACACTTTCACTCTTGAACACAAGAAGCTGAGTGGTGATGGTGCTCATCTTCTGTACAATAAACTAGTTGTTAGAGGACTCACATCATGGGCGACTCCTGCCTCCCAAGTCTGGTGGGGCACACATAGAAGCCACTGATGATGTCAGCGGCAGGGACAGGGCTGGCGAGCACCCACAGAAGCCACCGCTGACCCGCAAAAGTCCTGTTGGGGAAGGCACATGACCCTCCCCTGTGTCCCCCCCCACCAGGTGCTTGTGACTCACATAGAAGGAGGATAAATTGGGTTCTGGGACATTTGTAGCTTGAGGGAATCCAACTGACACCTCCTATTTACTAAGGGAGTGCGCTAAGCTCTGGGTTAGTCTGGGTGGGATGCCCTACTGCCCTTCCTGATGCAACTGGCAGCCAACAGCAGAAGATTCACAGGCCCAGGAGGAAAACAAGAGGAGATAGTAGCCTAGTGAGAAGGAAGGACAGTGCCCGTAGGGGGAAAGCTCTCCCTGGTGCTCCCTAGTGCCAATTCATAACCTGGCATCCTAATGAGAGAACACTAGACCCACACCCCTCTGAAGCACTCACTGATATTTCTCCTTGTGGTAAGATAAATCTTCTCTACTCAGAGGAATTTCATTAGAAGGGAAACTAGGTTTTTTTGCTCTTTTAACCCTTTTTAGGCAAAGCATGATTGGCAGGGTTTCTAGTTCCCCCCCTCTTAAGGAGTCCCCTCATTCATTCTGCTGTTGAAATACTCTTCCTCTGACCGCAGCCTCCTGTGAAGTTCATTTTGTTCCTGGGTGTTTGTGTCTGACCAATCTCCCATTTCAGTCCCCTCTTCTGTGCTCACATTTATGAACTCTCATTCCCTGGGAAGCCCAAAACTTTAGCTGATTGTTTTGTTGGTTTGCATCCTCATCCTTCATGTGCCTTTTGCCACCATTCGAATCATTTTTCCTTCCCCTCACCAAACTATGCACTCACACAAATTTGGGTCTTATCACCTCAGATTTACCTCCTTACTTTTTCTCCCTCTTTCTTCTCCAATATAGCAATATATCTTCCTTTGCAATCCAGTATCAATGGTATTGCACAGGAGCTCTCCACCGTAGCTCCGCTGGCCAACGTGCTACAATTCCAAAGAAGAAACATGCTAAAAGCAACAGGACTTTTTTTCACTCTCAAGCACCGTGTTATATTTTAATGTACTGCAGTCATGAGTAATGTCAGAGGGTCCCAAGGAATTGTCACTAGCCATGGGTTAGGCACCAGTTTTATAGTGTTTACGCAATGTACACCCAGTCTTCTTCTTTTCCTTCCTCCCCTACACAGCCATTTTCTCTGAGACATAAATGATCTATGTACGGCAAGAATTGTGTTGGTTACATTCACAAAAACCATTACTGGGATCCAGGACTTTGCTTAATTTTTTGAATTACTGTTGTAACTCAGATCTTGGCCCTCAGTTCAGCAAAATACTTGACCCTCTACTTAAGCCCTAGTTACTGTAATGGGATTCTAGTCTATACATTTTATTACAGTGACCTCATTACTACAGTGCCTGAATGTCTTCTAATACTCCAGTAAGTGATGGCCATCATTTGCCACATGAGGTTTGTTTTAAACATCAGCTTCATCAATGTCACTAGCAGCTAAGCCAAGTGTTCATTGTTCAGTGTATGCTTAAATTCCTTGTTAAATCACCTCTTCAAGTGTACCTCTTCAAGACCTGCACATCCATTCAAACACACCTTATCTACTCATGCACACCATGCCCAGTGCAGAGTCAACTCCTTTGTTGCATGGGCCTTGTTACATGTGACACTGTGAGCTGCACAAATGTTCATGGGTGTTAGTGTTAGCTCGAGTTTGGAGGAGTTGCACCTCAGGCCAGCAGGGGCTTGGAGGACTGAAAGGTAAGAATCCCCCACCCTCCCATTCTGGGCTCCCTTTCTACCCATCCTGCCTCCTACCTTCCCCAGCCCCTGGGACATTACTTTCTTATGGCTGCCTGCACTTTCTGTCCCTAGGGAGTGGGCAGGGAAGGGTTAACCTACTTGCCCTGCTGCTGCTGCTCCTCTGGCCCAGAGAGCAGCCACAGCAGCAGTGGACAGGAAGGCAGGTTAATCATAGTTTCATAGTTTCATAGTTTCATAGTAGCTAGAGTCGGAAGGGACCTAGGTAGATCATCTCGTCCGACCCCCTGCCTTAGCAGGAAAGAGCACCGGGGTCAGATGACCCCGGCAAGGTGCTCATCTAACTTCCTTTTAAAAATCCCCAGGCTAGGAGCCTGCACCACTTCCCCTGGAAGCTGGTTCCAGGCCCTAGCCACCCTGACTGTGAAGTAGCGCCTCCTAATATCTAATCTAAACTTACCCTCCGCCAGTTTGTGACCGTTATTCCTGGTCACTCCTGGCAGCGCACGGGGGAACAGGGACTCCCCCAATACCTGCTGATCCCCCCTGACCAGTTTGTAGCAGGCCACAAGGTCCCCCCTTAGCCTTCTCTTGTGGAGGCTAAACAGGTTCAGGTCCCGTAGCCTATCCTCATAAGGCCTGCCCTGCTGACCCCTGATCATACGAGTGGCCCTCCTCTGAACTCTTTCCATATTGTCCACGTCCCTCTTGAAGTGTGGCGCCCAGAACTGGACGCAGTACTCCAGCTGCGGCCTGACCAGTGCCGCATAGAGGGGGAGGATCACCTCCCTGGACCTGCTCGAGATGCATCTGTGGATGCATGACAGGGTACGGTTGGCCTTCTTGACTGCCTCCCCACACTGCCGGCCCATGTTCATCGTGGAGTCAATGACGACTCCAAGATCCTTTTCCGTCTCCGTGCTGGCAAGAGGGGAGTTCCCCAACCTGTAAGTGTGGTGCCGGTTCTTCCTCCCCATGTGCAACACCTTGCACAATCCTTCCCTGCCTGCTCCCTGGGGACATGTCAGAGGCCATCTGGGGAGCCGAGGAGGTCAGGGACAGGGGGCAGTAGACCCGATCCAGGCCAGCAGGGGTAAGGGGGACAGGTGTGACTTGGAGTGGCTGATCACAAATAATTCTGCCCTGGAGTGGCATAACTTTGAGCCGCATAACAAGGGCTTAAAACTGGTGTCAGGTGCTAATGATCAGACAATCCAGAGGTTAAGAGCTCCAGGAGCTGCCCCAGATCACCATGTAACAAAACCCTAAGATTTCAGCTCTGAAAGAAACAATCATCCATGAAAATTGGCCTTCATATATGAGGTACAGAAAAAGTCTTCCTTATTTCGGTCAAATCTTTTCCTATCCATGGTATTGAACTTTGGAATTGGTCTTGTTATCCGTATAGCTAACAGCATGTACGTGATCCTGTTGGTAACACAATTTTTGTTTCTTTCGCTATTTTATTTAATTTTTTTTGAAGCAAAATGTAAGCCACAACTTATTGGGACACATCCCGTAAAGAATACATCCTAACCAATGGCATTTAACATTAAAAAAATGCTTTTACTAAAATACTGAGAGACAGTGTGCTCTTTCCAAGGCTACAAATGAATGCTGAAAATAAATAAATAAATAAAGAGGAATCAGAAGCTTTCAGTTTAGCTACATCATTTTACACATATTGCAAAAGCATGTTTCAACAAAGTTACTCATGAGGGAGAGAAAGCAAAGCAGAAATGCCTTCAGCCTTGTGTTCAGTGTTTATCTCAGAACAAACAAAGCTAGAACAGAGGTTGAGTACCAAGGTCACTGCACTTGGGACTCTAAAAAATATATATTATTATTCATTTAGATTGCAACAGTGACCAAAGCTTCCCAAACTCATCATAAGGAACAATCCTTACCCCCGAGGGGGCCCACTCTGATAATAAAATGTAATAGTTGCTTTTCTAATGTACCTTCCCCACCCAATTAAAGGGCCATTACTGTCAAATGTCTTGTATTAAATAGAGAAGTCAGCATGGTGCAGTGCACTAAACAAGAACCTAAGAGCAAGAAACTTACTGATTTCTAGGGTCAGCCCTGCTATTAACTTGCTGTGGTTTCTTGCGGAAGTCACACTCAGCTATGTTTTTTAAAGTTGCCTTTTTCGTGTGGAACCAACATTTGTAAAACCTGGGTATCTAAGTTAGTGGTTCTCAATCATTTTTCAGACCCAAGGAACCCCTAGTTAGAGTCAAGGCACCCTTCAGAAAATGCCCGTTCCTAGTTTTTGCTCGATTTTTGACTCTGGAAAAATAACAGAGCAATTCTTCTGTTGCAAAGAACTCAGAAAGATGAAAACAGTTCAAAATGTTTTTAACACTATGGTTTCCCTATTTGAAATCTCTGGCTTTATCATGAATTCATCGTATCATGAATTCTGTTTATGCATCTAACTGGGCTAACATTGCATGGCACCCCATGGCATCCTTAAAAGGATCGCAAGGGTTTCATGGCACCCTGGTTGAAATCACTGGTCTAAATGAATGCACTCAGGCTGGGATTCTCAGAGTCACCTGGAAGATCTGGACATACATTTCCCATCCATTTTGTGGGATACTAAACTGGTAAATAATGCCGGTGTTTTCCTTTTGTCCTATTAATTTATTGGCCAGATTTTCATAAGTGCTCACTCAAAATTGGTACCTTATTTTCTGAATGACACTTATGGTAAGATTAGCAGCTACAGTTGAGAATGCAGAGATATTTCTTAACCAAAAGCCAGATTTTTTAATTCCCTAATGAAAAAAATGATTCCAATAAAACTGTATTAAAAAGGAACCAGTGGAAAATATAATGAAGAATGCATAATTTATAATATCTATGATTTCTCCAAATAAAAAGTATTCATTTTTGAAAACTTTGGCAAAATTTAGTTCCATTACAGGAAGTGTCCAGATTTCCAGACATGATTCTCCACCACCTCACAGATTATGTGGGCTTTTTGAGCCTGGCAGCCTGTCTACCAAATTCTGCTGAGTTTGAATTTTGCACTTGCTAACACATATAGCAGCATTTTATGCATCCTTTTCACAGATTTAAATGATTGCAAAACATGCAAAGCATTTTCAGGCTTCAAACTGTCATGGGATTTGTAAAATTGAGCAACCTCTTGAGCAAATACAAGACCTTCTTGGGCTTTGAATGAGGATCATGAACAATTCACTATTTCACAGAGAATCACAAAAAAGTAGGGCTAGAAGGGACCTCACAGATTCATCCAGTAAACCCCTTGCTCAAGGTAGGAACTTTTCAGACTAAATCTTTCCAGCCAAATGTCAGTCTAAACTGCTCTTGAAGGTTTCCAGGGATGGAGAGTCCGCAATGTCGCTAGGTAGCCTGTTCCAATGCTTGACTGTGCTCAACGTCAGAAATCTCCAACATACCTTTCCTCTGATACAGCTTGAGGTCCTCGCCTCTAGTCCTGTTCCCTATGGCCACAGAGAAGAGGCTATCTCCATCCTCTCTACAATTGCCCTTCAGGTATTTGAAGCCCCACCTCAGTCTTCTCTTCTCCAAATTAAATAGGCCTGTCCCCTTGAGGTATGCTTCCCAGGCCTCTAGTCATTTTTGTCCTTCTCCACTGGACTCTTTCTGATCTGTTCACATCTTTTTTAAGTGTGGGGCCCTAAATAGGACACAGTACTCCACATGAGGCCTCACCAGTGCTGAGTAGAGCTGAAGATCATTTTCCTGAATTTGCAAGTGACTTTCATGTTAATACAACCCAGGATGGTGTTGACTTTTCTTGCAACATGAGCACACTGATGGCTCATATTCAGCTTATGATCTACAACCCATAGGACCTTCTCTGCAGTACTGAAACCTAACCAGTCATTCCCCAGTCCGTATTTTTGCATGCAATTAATCCATCCCAAGTTCAAGGCTGTGCACTTGTCCTTGTTGAATTGATTTTGATTTTCCACAGACCATTTTCCCTGTCCATCTAGTTCATTCGGCATCCTAGCTCTGCCTCCAGTGTTTGCAGCTCCACTCAACTTGGTGTCATGCAAAGTTCAAATCCAAAGTTAAGCCTTGGCTGAAGTATGGCATCCCATTTTGGGCACCACATTATAAAAGAGGTGTAGAGTAGTGGGAAGCCAACCTTTCTGGCAGGCATGTCACAAATTATCCCTGCACCCTCCCTGAGCGCCACTCCGACCTTTTCCCTTGCCTGATCTGCTGCTCTGCTTTTGCTTCCTGTCCCATCTGATACTATGCTTCCCATCCCCAACCAGATCCACCATGGGCCACACACAGAGACTGCCCATGACACTTGTGGCACACATGCTATCAGCTGGCCATCCCTGGTGTAGGGGAACTAGAAATGATCCAAAAGGAAAGTGGCAAAGATGAGCAAAGGGCAAAGATTTCTTAGGGTGATATCTCTTATTGGATCAACTGCACATAAAGAATGCAGACACACATATACCATTAGGAGCACATTTCTCTGATAAGCCACTCCCTCTGACCTCACCATCCTCACGCTCAAGGGAAATCTACCTAATACTTTTCAAAGTAAACTTGGGAACAAAAACCCATGAGCTGTCTGGACACTAAGAACCAAGTACTTAACACTGATATTGGCTTACTGCACCATATAACCTACCTCATTACTGATTCTTTTTCACACACGAAAGGTGAGAATGACCCTTCTCCTTTTTGATGGGCATTGATCTCAGTTTATTTTCTTATTATTATGTCTTTTATCCTTGGGAATTTCTCTCCCCCTATTACGACTGGTTGGTTTTTTAAGTATGTTGTACTTGTTTTCGCTACTGAGACCTGATGAAGGCTATCTTGCATTCAAAAGCTCTGTCTAAGTCTTTCCTGACTACAAAATTGAACCAAAACAAGATATCACCCTGAGCAATCCTTGCCTCTCACAATTCCTGGACCACCATGACTGCAACATTACTGTAACACTACCAAAGGTGAGCAAGGCATGGGAATGCAAGCTGTATAAGGAAAAGCAGGCAAGTTTAGTTTGGAGAAAAAGAGAATCGGGGTGAGGGGAGGGACTGGAGAGCCGTTTTCAACTGTTTGGAAGGCTGCCACAAAGTGCAGAGAGGATCACTGCCCCCCTCTGCCACAGAGGGCAGGAGAAGAGGAAGCCGGTTTCAACTTCAGCAACACAGATTTAAAAAGAAAAATCTCAGGAAGAAAAGCCTAACGGTAAGAGCAGGAAAACAAAGAAACAAGCTGCCCAGCCAAGTTGTACAATCTCCTTCACCAAGAGGAGGCTAAATAGGTTTGTATCTCAGACGCTTGAAGAATAAGAAATCCTGAATTTGCATCACGGTTGGATAAGATGACCCTCAAGATCCCTGCTGACCCTGTGATTCTTACCAGCGGATCGTCGTCGTTCTGAATAAATTATAAGGGATTTTTTCCTGCTTAGAGTAAAACTGAATGAGTTAGTTCTGAACACTTCCAAAGAAGCCAAGCACACACCTTCCTATAGCCCAGTCAGACTATTTTTCACTGGTTTTTAAGGCCCCAGACCCCTAAATTACATTTTTAAAAATCTTTTGTTTCAGCTCCCTCTGCCTAAGCACTTCAGCGCATTGCATTATGCACACTGTGAAACTCAGGTGTGTAAATCTTTCCCCTGTGCACCGAGTCCTTGTTTTTTGTTTATAAAAAAAAAAGAGAGCGAGAGAGAGTGTAAGGGGACATAAAACGTAAGTGAATCAAGCCCTCAGCTAGCATTTAATTGATAAGAACTAAAGCTAATATTAGATAACAAATAAATGGTCTGTTGCACAGGCATTTAATTAAACACCAAATTAATGCAGTAATGACCTACTGGAACTAACAGCCAGAAATGCTTTACTGCAGGCAAGCATCTGGAAGGTTTCACCTTTCCCCCCCCCACCCTCCTGTACAAATACATTAAAAAGACACACATTCATTTTTAATGCATAGTTTAGGGTTCTCAAGTGGTCCAAAAGCTTCTATAGCCTGACCTCTTTGGACAGCCGACTACGGTCCTCTAGGATTACCTCGCCCTTCTGGTAGCCACAAGAAACAAATGACACCTTAGCCCCGCTTTCCCTGTTTCAGCATCATTATCTATTTGAAACTCAGCCCTGTACACCTTGGATGATTACACACTGCCCAGAAGATTAATTGCAGACAGTACTTTGGATAATGGTCTCAGGTAAGTAGCATACAGGACTGGGGAGAATGCAGAGGAATCAATAGGTTTCTTTATCAGTACAAGTCCATGTCTATAAAAGTGCTTTCAATCATACCAGGGGATACCTGGTAGGTGTGAGAGATTAACTCGGTTCAAATCCACTTGACCAGCTTTTTGTCAATCCCCTCACTATACACCAAATACGCAAGAGATTCTTGAAATGAGCTTCATCCATGTAGTGTGATCCTCAGGCATACGGCCACGTGCAGTGTGAGCCTGGACTGTGAGTTAAGCCTCTTAACATGTGAGATGCCAAGTGCTCTCAGTCCCTCATTCAGTTGAAACAGGGCAACACCCTTATGCCCTCCTAGTTTCATACCTATCATTTTTTCACTGTTTCAGTCCTATGTTGCGTCTACTTGCAGTGCTTTGTTCAAACCAGACCAATTGCCTGCATCTTATTTCCCCATGTGGAAAAACATGTCTCTCTTGGTCATGTATATGGTCCAGGCTACCCTACTATGAAAGTACCTGCCAATCTTTCATATACCTGTGAGATAAAAGAGGATCACAACCTATGCTTTATAGATGGGGATCGGAGCCAGATAAAGACTAAAGGCCACATTTCAGAGGGATTTAGGACCTAACTCCCATTGAATTTAATGGGAATCAGCCACTTCAATACCTCTGAGAACCTAGGCCTAAGTGATTTGTTCAAAGTCATATGGGAATATATGACAGAGCAGGGCCTTGAGCCAGGTCTCACAAACACCCTAACCACTCAACTATTCTTCCTTTTGAGAAGAGATGATAATAATGAATAGTTTTTCCTAATCTTTATCTGTCTGCCCTTGTTAGGGTGGGGTTGTCAGAACAGTGCAGCATTAGCCTATTTCTTGCTCCATTCACTTCAATTAGAAGAGAGTTGTTTTAAACTTTGGCACTACTAAAACTGTCCCTTGAACTGCAAATTCTTTGGGGACTCTGTTACATGGTGCATTCGTATATTGCTTGACACAATATGATTCCAACCTACTCTTCCGAGGTCCCTTCCAGCCCTAATGTCTATGAAATCTATTGACTGGAGCTGTTAGGCACTAACCTGAGACAAACCATAAATATATAAAGGGTTTAATATAATGGTTCTCTGCATATCTCAAGTACATGAGAGACCACCAGAGATAGGTCTTGGTGTTTCAAGAGCTGAGGCTGTCTAATTCAAGTCAGAAACTAAACTCCCGTATGGTGCCAGTGGGTGCGTACACATGTACTAACTAACTTTCTGACAGTTAAGCTGACGTAACTTTTTTAATAATAGAGACTTGGTGGGAAAACTCATAAGACTGGAGCACTGTCATGGATGGATACAAACTGTTCAGGAAGGACAGGCAGGGGAGAAGAGGAGGAAGAGTTGCTCTTTACATAAAAGAGCCATATGATTGCTCAGGGCTCCAATATGAAACTGGAGATAGGTCTGTTAAAAGTATCTGGGTTAAAGTTAGAGGGGAGAGCAACAAGGGTGATGTTGTGGTAAGGATCTGCTATAAGCCATCTGGCCGAGAGGATGAAGTAGATGAGGATTCCATCAGACAACTAGCAGAAGTTTCCGCATCATGGTCCCTGTTTCAATCACCAGGGGACTTCAATCACTCTGAAATCTGCTGGGAGGCAATATAGCAGTACAAGGGTAATCTAGGAGGTTTTTGGAAAGTGTTGGAGACAGCTTCCTGGTGCAAATGTTGGAGAGACCAGCTAGGGGCCAGCTCTTCTTGACCTGTTGCTCACAAACAGGATAGATTTGGTGGGGAATGCAGATGTGGATGGCAAGTTGGACAACAGTGACCACAAAATGATCAAGTTCAGGATCCTAACAAAAGGAAGAAAGGATAGCAGCAGAGTATGGACCCTGGCCTTCATGAAAGCAGACTTTGACACCTTCAGGGAACTGATGGATAGGATCCCCAGGGAGGCCTGTCTGAGGGGGAGTGGAGTCCAGAAGATCTGGTTATATTTTAAAGAAACCTTACTGAGGGCATAGGAACAAATCATCCTGATGTGCAGGAAGAACAACAAATGTGGCAAGGAACCAGCTTGACTTAGCAGAGAACTCTTCAACTTAGAGAACTCTGAGCTCAAACAAAAAAAGGAAGCTTACAAAAAGTGGAAGCTTGGACAAACAACTAGGGGGAAGAGCTGGACCAGGAATTTTCAGGTCAGCTCTCGGAGGAAGTTCAGTCAAGGGATGTGGTCATCATGGGTGACCTAAAATATCTAGACATCTGCTGGGAATAGCAGTCAGCCAGGTCTGCCTGCTCACATAGGTTCATAGCCAAGTTACAGGACCTCCACCTAACCCAGGAGGTTCACAGTCTCACCAGGGGAAATGCCTTTTTGGACCTGGTCCTGGCCATGGGCCATGACCTGGTGAGTGGACTGCGGGTTCTCGACCACCTGGGTGATAATGATTATCGTCTACTGGAATTCACCATCCAGTGCAGGGTGTCAAAGACCTGCAGCAAGGAAACAGCCCTAGACTTCAGGAGGGCAGATTTCAATGAGGGAAGGAGACTAATCGGGCAGGCACTGAGGTTCCGGAGAGGAGGGGAGGGGAGTTCAGAGTTCAGGAAGAGTGTATGTTCCTTAAGGAGATGATCCTCCAAGCCCAACATGGATCAAAGGGGGCAGTAGTGCTCAAAAGCCCCCATGGCTTGCCAAAACCGTCCAGAAATATCTCAAAGCTAAAAAGGAGGTGTGCACCCAATGGAAGGGAGGGGCCATCACTAAGGAGGATTATACCTTCAGTGCCCAAGATTGTAGGGGGGCTACTAGGAAGGCCAAGGTGGAGATGGAACTGGGACTAGTGACCCAGATCAAGGATAACAAGAAGTCCTTTTTTAAATACATAGCGGGTAAAAAAGAAGGTACTGCGTAGCATGAGACCTCTGCAGAATGTGCTAGGAAATATGGTGGTCACAGCAGATGACAAAGCTAACCTCTTTAACAATTTCTTTGACCCTATGTTTTTGAGCAGGGACCAGGGCATCCCGCACACTGGCAACCCTGATGGTCCCAGGGAGGCACAGCCAGGCCTAGGGTCAGTGAGGACCTAGTCAGAGAACTTCTGGTGGGGCTAGACATGTTCAAATCAGCAGGTCCTGATGATCTCCACCCCAGAGTGCTGAGGGAATTAGCAGAGGTCATTGTGGGACCCCTGGCACAGCTTTATGAGCATTCATGGTGCTCTGGTGAGGTGCCGGAGGACTGGAAAAGTGCCAATGTGGTCCCCATTTTCAAAAAAGGGAGGAAAGAGGACCCAGGAAACTACAAGCCCATTAGTCTTACCTCAGTGCTGAGGAAGCTTTTTGAGAAAATTATCCAGGAGCACATCTGCGAGGGACCAGCAGGGGAGATTATGCTTAGGGGCAACCAACATGGGTTCATTCGAGGCAGGTCCTGTCAAATCAACCTGGTGACCTTCTACAACCAGGTCACAAAATCCTTGGATGCAGGTGTCACAGTGGATGTAGTCTTTCTGGACTTCAGGAAGGCTTTCAACACTGTCTCTCACCCCATTCTCATTAAAAAATTAGGTGACTGTGGCGTCGATGCCTACACAGTCAGATGGATCACAAATTGGCTAGAGAGCTGCACCCAGAGTGTGGTGGTAGATGGGTATTTTTCAATCTGGAGGGATGTGGGCTGTGGGGTCCCCCAGGGCTCGGTCCTCTGGCCTGCACTGTTCAACATCTTCATCAGCGACTTGGACGAGGGCGTGAAAAGCACCTTGTTCAAATCCATGGATAACACCACAATGTGGGGAGAAGTGGGCATGCTAGAAGAGAGGGACAGGCTGCAACTAGATCTGGACAGGTTACAGTGGTGGGTAGATGAAAACAGGATGGGTTTCAATACTGACAAGTGCAGGGTACTGCACCTGGGAAGGAAGAACCAGCACCGTACCTAGAGACTGGGGAACTCCCCTCTCATGACCACAGAGGCATAAAAAGATCTTGGAGTCAATATTGATTCCAAAACGGGCAAGCAGTGTGGGGATGTGGCCAGGAAGGCTAACCGCACCTTGTCATGCATCCACAGATGTATCACCAGCAGGTCCAAGGAGGTGATCCTCCCCCTCTATATGACATTGGTCAGGCCAAAGTGGGAGTAATGTGTCCAGTTCTGGGCACTGCACTTTAGGAGGGATGTGGACAGCATGGAGAGGGTCCACCCGCATGGTCAGGGGGCAGCTGGGCAGGCCCTAGGGGATAGGCTATGGGACCTGAATCTGTTCAGCCTCCACAAAATAAGGCTGAGAGAGGACCTGGTAGTCATCTACAAACTGGCCAAGGGGGACCAGCAGGCTATGGGACTGACCCTGTTCCCTAAAGCACTACCGGAAGTAAAAAGGAATAATGGCCATAAGTTGGTTGAGAGTAGATTCAGGCTAGACATCAGAAGACACTACTTCACAGTCAGGGTGGCTAGGATCTGGAACCAACTTCTAAAGGAAGTGGTGCTGGCTCCTACCCTGGGGGTCTTCAAAAGGAAGCTAGATAATCACCTAGCTGGGGTCGTTTGACCCCAGCATTTTTTCCTGCCCATGGCAGGGGGTCAGATTGATGATCTGCTCAGGTCCCTTCCAAGCCTACCAACTATGAAACTATAACTGTGAAACTATGGAGGGATGAAGTCAGGAAGGCAAAAGTACAATTGGAGTTGCAGTTAGCAAGGGATGTGAAGGGTAATAAGAAGGGTTTCTACACGTATGTCAGCAGCAAGAGGAGGATCAGGGAAAGTGTGGGTCCTTTACTGAATGGGGGAAGCAACTTAGTGACAAATGAGGAGGAAAAGGCTGAAGTACTCAATGTCTTTTGGCCTCAGTCTTCACAGGCAAGGTCAGGTCCCAGACTACTGCACCAGGCAGTACAGTTTGAGGAGGAGGTGAACAACAGCCCTTGGTGGTAAAAAAACAGGTCAGGGATTATTTACAAAAGCTGGAGATGTACAAGTGCATGGGTCTAGATGCAATGTATCCGAGGGGGCTGAAGGAGTTGTCTGATGTGATTGCAGGGCCGCTGGCCATTATCTTTGGAAACTTTTGGGGAAGTCCTGGATGATTGGACAAGGGCAAACACAGTGCCCATATATAAGAAAGGGAGGTTCCAGGGAACTACAGACCAGTCAGCCTCAGCTCAGTCCCTGGAAAAATCATGGAGCAGAACCTCAAGGAATCCATTTTTAAGCAGTTGGAGAAAAAAGGTCATTAGGAGCAGTCAGCATGGATTCACCAGGGACAAATCATACCTGACCAACCTGATTGCCTTCTATGATGAGATGACTGGCTCTGTGGATGTGGGGAGACCAGTGGATGTGCTGTACCTTGATTTTAGCAAGGATTTTGATATGGTCTCCCACAACATTCTCACAGGTAAGCTAAGAAAGTACGGGCTGGATGAATGAACTGGAAGGTGCATAAAAAACTTGTGGAGCATCAGTTTCTGAGGGTAGTAGTTAATGTCTCAATGTCTAGTTGGTAGCTGGGTTGAAGTGGAGTGTTCCAGGGGTCAATACGGGGGCCAGTTTTGTTCAATATCTTCATCAACTACCTGGAAGATGACATAGGGTGCATCCTCATCAAGTTTGCAAATGACACCAAGCTGGGGGCGTAGATATGCTGAAGGGTAGAGCAAAGATTCGGAGTGACCTAGAGAAATTGGAGGATTGGGCCAAAAGGAATCGCATGAGTTTAAAGAAGGACAAATGTAAATTCCACACATCAGTACACACTAGGGACATGATTGGCTGGGCAATATCTCTGCAGAAAACGACCTGGGAGTGAAAGTGAACAATAGGCTTAATATGAGCCAGCAGTGTGCCCTTCTTGCCAAGAAGGCTAACGGCATCCTGGGCTGCATTAATAGGAATGTTGCCAGCAGGTCAAGGGAAGTGATTAGTCCCCTGTATCCAGTGCTGGTGAGGCCACGTCTAGAGTCCTGTGTCCAGTTTTGGGCCCCCCACTACAGAAAGGATGTGGACAAATAGGAGAGAGTCCAGTAGAGGGTAACAACAATGGTTTGGGGGCTGGGGCACATGTCTTATGAGAAGAGGCTGAGGAAACTGAACTTATTAATCTACAAATGAGAAGACTGAGAGGGGATTTAATAGCAGCCTTCAACTACCTGCAGGGTGGTCCCAAAGAGGAAGGAGCTGAGTTGTTCTCAACGGTGGCAGATGACAGAACAAGGAGCAATGACCTCAAGTTGCAGGAAGAGGAGTTTAGGTTAGATATAAGGAATAATTTTCTCACTAGGAAGTTAGTAAAACACTGGTACAGGTTGCCTACAGAGGTGTAGACTCTTCATCCTTGGAGGTTTTTAAGACCCAGCTAGACAAAGCCTTGGCTAAGATGATCTAGTTGTAGATGGTCCTCCTTTGGGCAGGGAGCTGGACCTCCTGAGGTCCCTTCCAACCCTAATTTTCTATTTTTCTATGATTGTAAGATTGTTTGGTGGCACTATCTGCCAAAAAATAGACATTTTGTTCTAACCAAGAGCTAGCTGCATTTCAGAAGTAGGTGGCATGCATGAATGAATAAATGCTGAAAGAGTCATACATATGCACATGAACACATAGAAAAGCAAATGTGGTCCTTTTCTCCTTTATCCACCTCCATTATCTTCACTAAGATGCTCGGCACTGGTAAGTTTGTACACATAGCATTTGTGGATGGGGTCTAAAGATTTTTCTATAGCTATAACACAGGTATTACCTAGTAAATAACTCAGCCCATACACATCTGATTTACAGAAAAATACAAGTCATGCCTTTCATCAAAGCACTAAACATGCTTACTAGTCAATTAAACTTAAGAGAATCCCTGTGAACTAGCTAAATATTATTACTACCAATTAACAGGCAGGTACAATTGACTAGCACAGCAAAACACGGTAAATGCAGGCACTCTTAATTCCTAGCAATAGTTCACAATAAGGTTCCCATATCCCATCATCATTGTTGCTTTCTGTCTGTCATGTGACAATGCGGCTATCACAGGAAAATGTGCTCTTTTTCTAGCAGTGAACAAAATAATTGTTAAAATAGGGCAATTCCTGTTATAATACAGCAATTTTTATTATTTTTAAATATAACCCCTCCCCCCGACACCATTTTCATTGTAGAGCTTCTTCTAGAAACTTCTCCCACCATCTTGTGCCAGACGCAGGTAGTTAAAAAAAAAAGGCTATATCTTACTTTAAAGAGGGACTTGGGGGTCATATTATCTAAGTCTTTCCAATATATTCTGCTTTGTGGACAGTGGGGACATCTACATGTGCATTAACGTGCTGTAAGTATGACGTATTAAGTTTAGTACATGTAGTAACATACGTAAATCACTAAATGTGCCATAATAGGTGCTACTGCACAGTAACACCAGCACACATCTTTTAAGTGTTGGTAATGTGCGGTAGACTAATTCTACTGTGCATTAGTGCATTAGCACGGATGTCACTGTGACGTGCTAATGCACAGTAGAATTAGCTTATTGCGCTTCTAGCGTCTCACATAGACACAACCACTGTAAACAGAATATGAACTGCTGCTATTAGGGATAAGACAGCTGGAATTTCACATTCAGACTGATGGGAACCAGACTAAGCTCATAAAATGAACATGACCATGGCCACAAAACTAATTGAGATAATAATGTACTATTTAAGCAAGCAATGGCATTGCCCTTTGTGAAGGGCTTTGGAATTTTTAAGTCGAAAGTATAGTTGCATTAAGATGGAGACAATTACACCCAGAGATATCCTCTAAGGACAGCAGCACTGACTGCTCATGTCATGATTTTCTGCCCATTATCACATTTGACAAACAGTTGGAAATCAAGCAGAAAACCTGTGGTGAAATGGGAGGAAACAAGAATAAAAATAAAATGAAAATGTGTGAGTTATCAATGAAAGCAGTTCAGAAATGGAAAGCAGGCAAGAAGTTGCATCTATCGGCACAGGGTGAGGAAAAACCTGAGGGAAGAACCAGATACTTTTCTTCTAGAAGATTTTGGCCAAATGAGTGTCATGACTTGATTTAGAAACTTGGATCTGCAGAAACAAATATCAAAACAGCCTATTGGTAACAGCATTAGCCAATTTGGTCTCTTAGTGAATCCGTTCCTGTTTTCTTAGATGATACAAGACCTATTAAATATCTAATATTATTTTCCCACTGTTTATGCAGATTTTTGAATGCTTATTGCATCACTGACCGCAGTTAATATCCAATGTATGCAAACCCCAAGTAACTCTAGCCATTTCAGTTAAGGCCAGAAAACTCCTGAGGAAAGGAGTTTGCAAGCTAAAGCAAGTAGGGACACAATTCTTTGTGTTTCTATCTGTGCTAAACAAATATGAGTGGGGCTGTGTCAGCAAGTGACTCGGCTGCCTAGAGGACACATTGAATGGCTCAATTCTTACAGTGGCGTGTATGTAGGTGCAGGCTGAAATTTATACTTTAGTCTTGACATGAGACTGCTCTACCTGCTCCAGTCTTTGGTGAGATATTTATTTGGCTTTAGCCAGAACTTGATAGCTGGTCAGATATTAAGTATTCAACAAGATGTTACAATCCAAAGGTCATTTCTGTGCTCAGCAGTGCCGTGGGCACAGGTGTTCAAGACATCCCAATTACCTCTGTCATTACAGAAGCAAGGTGCTTGCAGTGCCCATATCTCCCCAGCTTTTACCTATGGCATGTTGTAAAGTGCGCTTGGTATTTCTGGTTTTGTGCCTTGCAGCCTTGTGTGAGTGTCTAAAGTACTGATGTTGAGAAATCATTGGGTAAATGATTACCACGACAGTGCAAAGGTCTAGACTTGTTGGCTCAAGAGGCCCCTTCCAGATACCCAGCCATGATGGCTAGAAAATGACATTTAGAGGTTTGCTTTTAGGAAGCGGCTTGCAGGTAAAGTAGATATTGCATTAGAACAAAGGTTCAGGGGAATGGCAAGTGTTAATTGATTTATTCTGTTTGTCAGAAAGTTTCATAGCCTTCAAGGCAGACACTGTCAGAAGTCAAGAGGCATACACATATAGTCCTGGCTCCAAGTCACAGTGCCCAGTTACAAAAAACCTGGGGATTTTTGGTTTGGAATGAAATGACCAAATTAAGGTATATGCACATGATGGATTTATGAAGATAGAATTTTGGCTGACAAAACAGAATGTGGACAGCATGATGACCACAAGGAAACCAATCAATGGTACCTAAAAATGAAAGGCACCTGTACACGTACAGGGTTTAATCCTCATTAAATTAAATAGGTTTATAAGATTTTAAACTTGTTTATTTTGGAGCGTTGCATCAGTGTTTGCATGTACTAGGTTTTTGAATGAATTAAGTCCAGTCCCCGGCTAGCACCGCAGGAGAGTGGGATGGTCCTACACTACCTCTCACCCCCACCCAGCCCAAGGCCCCCAACTCTGTCGCCTGCCATGGCCATGCAGCTGTGGAAGCAGGGAGGTGGCACATGGCACAAGAAAAAACAAAGCAGCAGCAATTCAAAAGCTGAAGCAATTTGAAAGGATGAACTACAAAAAAGTCACAGCATCATCTGGTGACAAACAGGCTCATTACATGCTTTTGAGTGTCTTTGTGTTTGCATTCAATGAATCCATAGACACGACACTTTAATTTGCAGTGAGCCAAACTAATCTACGTCCAAGCAGTTTTACTTTAATGCACCAGAAAGACTTTTAAACTGTCTTGAAAACCCACTTGTGGAAACAGTCATGCCACTGCAGCACAAGAAAGGACAAAAAATGTGGCATGTACAAATGCCCCATAAGTCACCAGAAGAGAAAGAATATAAAAGGAGGAATTTTCAGAACAACAAGTTGGCACCAGCACCTAATCTCCAAGGTGTCTGACATCAGACATTCGAGCAAAGAACCACATGGTGGCACTCATGTATGGGACGGCTACACACTCACCTCATGTGTACTCGAGGCACTAGGGGATATTTTGGGTAACGTATTCTATAGTCATCTTGCTTGCTTTGCCTGCATTACTGTTATTTCCTATCACTGTGTATCAGTAAAATGTGCCTGTTATCAACCAGCGGCATTCGGGTCGGTCTGAAGACTGTGCTCACCCAGAATAAGGTATCAGGACTGGGTTGTAAATCCAGTGCCAACAAGTCACATAATTGCGATTTTGTTCACCTGCAGATTTATTGTGAAGCCTATGCCACGTGTATCATGGATGAACAACTGCTCATATGGCTAAAGAGTATGCACGGCATCAGAACTATACATAAAATGTCTGCAGACGTATGTAATTAAACAAATTTAAAAAGACCCTGATTATCCTGGTTCTACATGTTCAGAAGCCCAAATTCTAGAAGGTCACATCCATCATTATTAAGCTGATATGCCTAAATGTACATATCTACCTCCATATTTAAGCAGGGGTGGATCCAGGGGAGTATAGGGTGGTGCAGTTGCACCCCACTTTAGCTGTGCTGCATACACCCAATGAGTTCCCTGAGCTGAACAGCTGATCAGCACAGGTCCTGCTGGAGTTCTGCATACCCTCATAGATCTCCAGCAAGACTTTTGTGAGCTCACTGTACACGTGATGCTCTTCCAGGAGTCATGCAGACCAGCCTGTGAGCTCAGAGAGTTCACAGCACATGAGCTACATAGCTGAAGTGGGATGTGGCTATGCCCACTATTCCCAGATCCTGGATACACCCATGTATTTAAGCAATGTTTAAGTGGATGGATTTTTAGAAGTGCCAAGTCACACTGTTGTCCACAGAAATTATGGGTAGAAATGGTGGACTTATTTTTAGTTACTTTTTGTGTGTGAATGTAGCATATATTTGGTGAATAATTGCTTTTTAAAAAGGCAAAAGAAGTTAACATGCCACCTTCTTCTTTAACAGAAAGTCATAATTTTGGAATTGAGCTTTTTTTTTTAATCTAGAAAAACAAGAGGCTGCTTTGAGTCAAACAAAATGTTTGAGATAACCCCCAAATCTTTTTTTCAAGGCTTATGTTTTACTGGGGGGAAAAAAAAAAAAAAAAACAACCTTTTTCAGAGGAACCAGCATGAAAGAGTGTGATTTTTTTTCCATTTCTTTTTATCCATCAAATTGAAATATTCTTTAATCGCACATTTCTAGGCATCGGTGCTCAACTCCATTGACACCTACATAACTGGCCTGATTTTCATCATAAAAGGATGCAGTCAGGGATGTGCCAAAATTTAGAATGGCACCATCTTGTATTTTTTCTCCTTAGGAAATCATGTGCTAGTGATGATTAGTTGAAACGGACACATGATCATCAGAATAACTATAGCTGCTAAATTTTTCTGTGCCACTGCTGCCAACGGGGCCTTATTATGTCTGTCTATTTGGAACGTCCTCCTGTAGCAACATCAGTTTGTCATGCTTTAGTAAAACGCTGATGAAGATTTGGCTTTGAAATACTCTGCAGATTTATGGTCGCAAAAATCCAAAGGCTGATTATGCGCTGGCAATAACATACAATGCAGAACAAAATGCAGAAGCTAGCTAGAGCACATCATTGAATGGGTGGTTCTTTAGAATACAGAGAATATCTCAATTCATATGGCACAGGGAAGTCAAGATGACAGGACTTTGCAGTGCATAGTCACCAGCTTATTTTTCTTTCTTCATTTGCTTCTCAGCATGGTGGCAAAATGGCTTTTTCTCCCCCTTGAAAAGACAGATAAATGGAGTGTCATCTACCAAGACTGCTGGGATGATTTCTGTTGCTGCCGACTACACGAGGTCTGGTTTCATCTCTATAGGCAGCCCTGAGTTTTACACCAAACATCGAGCAATAGGCCTATCACACTACTTACACAAACCTAAGATAATAATAGCATTTGGAGTAAAATGGCTGCTGTAAATTGCAGATGGAAGCTGCTCCCAGGAATGACTCAAACCCCAATGGTAATTTTCCCATTAGATTAGTCTTGCTTATGTTTAATTTGGGTCTGTGCTGAGTATCAACCCAAGGCCCATCAGACATTTCATTGGACTGTAAGTGGTGTGCAGAACATGTGCACAGAAGTGAATTTCAATCTTGTTGAATATTTTCTTCTCTTTCTGGAGCCTCTTATTTTCAGTGATGCTTACTTCCCAGTAGCCTAATAACATTGCACAGTAGCATACTAGCACAGTTTTTGGCCAGCATGCTACTGCAGTGTTATTAGGCTACTGCGCAGTAAGCCTCTTGTGTAGATGCACCCACGGAGTCATTTTATGTTTTAATGTGTAAATGTTAATTTAATCCCCTTTACCAGTAATTCCCTACCTATTCCTTCACATAGACCTTCTAGTTTATTGCTATATCACATTTCATCTTTTATGGGCTCAGATGTCTTGCTAAATCTTACACAAACACCAGAATATTCCTTCTTGGACCTTTATTTTCCCCCTTTCTGTATATGTGCTTGAATATCTTCTCCTTAAGATTCCCTTTCAGTGCACAGTCAAAGATGTTCTTGAACTTGTCCACAGCCATTTCTAATTTGTCTGATCTTCATCAGTCAGTTTAAAGGAGCATAAAATGTCATCTGCCTCATCCGTCACTGCGTGTGTATTAATGTATTTATCTGATTCACTTCCTCTTGCTCATCTGGGCTTGATGCAATTCTGAATCTTTCAGATCTCCTCATTTATTTCAGTCACTCTTCGGGTTTACTGAAGTTGAATTTCTCAGGTGGACTAGTCTGAAATGATGCCATGCTCTGGCAGCTCTGTAAGCAATTATCATCTTAATAGCCTGTAAGCCCTGTTTTGTATACTCTCTTTTGGTCTGGCACCAGGCAAAGACTCCTATTTACCCCTAAACCCCTTCTTTTTCTTTCTGCCAGGAAATATTGTTAATAATAAGTATTATCATTACTTCGTGGGGATGGCCAGCATTGCCACCATACCGGATTGACGTTACCGGTAATAATTCCACCACGGCCACTGCCATGGACTCCACAAGACAGGGAGTTATAAATTGGGTTTGTGACGAGTCCCTGCTCCAACTGGGGCCAAGTCAGCCTTCTGGCAGCCAGTCATTTGTTGCTGTGGTGGCAAGAAGCTGACTACATCCCAAACGTAGCTAAAAACCAGCAAAGCAAACAGTGGTGAGCTGTCTACACAACTAGACCTTTGGTGGTCTTGTTAAGTGCCCTGATCCCAACCCCTTGCCTTGACTCTGATCTGTGATCTTGTTTCCTGTTCCTGGTATCGATGTCTGACTTCTGACCCTTGGCTTGCTCCTGTCTATGACTCTCAGGTCCTGACCTGATCCGTGGCTTCCGACTCCAGCCTGTTTCTGACCACGTCTTAGTTGTAATTGCAATTTATGACCACCGGCTCCTGGGCCCCCATTCCAACACTGGGTTCTAGGTTCAGGTTTCCCAGCCCTGCCCCATGACAGTTTCCTGCTACAATTATGTGAAATGGAGAAAATAGCTCCGTATTGAGCCACATTGTTAGCTCAAACTCAAGCCCTAACTGAGCTCAACAGCATCCAAAGTTTGAGCTAGTTGACTTGCTTTTTATCACTTATCACTAGGAGGATCCTGCCTCAGACAGGGGCCTGGACTAGATGACCTCTCCAGGTCCCTTCCAGTCCTACTTCTCTATGATGTTATGACTGTTAACTAGTCCTCTTCTGGGGCTGGAGGCTATTCTTCTTTTGAAGCTGTGTCATGAGGTCAGAGAGAGTAAGAAAGAGGCAGCTTCACTGTGTAGCCCAGGGCTAAAGGTTACCTAAGAGAAAGTGCAAGGAAGGGAATGTAGATGCAGCCCCTGCCCCACACAGTGATTATATATTTTATCGAATGACTACTTATTGTACAACACAGAAAAAAATGAAAAAACCTGGAGTAGGGACCAGAGTACAGCTATTTCCTTCCCGACCACTGGGCTAGGAAGGCGAGTTTCCTCTTGTGCGTGTTTTCTGTCTCCCCGCATTCCCATGCGCCTGAACTTCTTTGCAGCACACCGGCCCACCTTCAAAAGAAGGCATAGAGATGATCTTCCCTCCATCATACGTGGATTCGCATACTGTCTGGAGGTCATTGCACTCAGGAGGTGGCTTTCAACTGCTTCAGGACAGGAATTGAACCCAATTCTTAGGTAAAGGCCTTTGCCACAGGAACGTAAGATAAAAGAGTGGCGCCGAACAATGACTTGTTCACTTACATCTTGAAGTAGCTACAACTATTTTTGAAAAGGCCCAGTTCTGCCAGTACGTATCACGTGCGTACTCAGGACACCTGATGGATTGGGACCCTGAGAAAGTTTTAGGCAAGGGTCCTGGTTCCTGGATCCCAATCAGGTTTAGATAGCTTCTCAGACTGCTGCAAACCTTGGGCATGAACAACGGCCCTCTCCACATGCCCAGAAACATTTGAATTTGAATTCAATAAGGAAGTGCTCTGCAGAACAGGTTTTTTTCGATTATAAGTTCCAATTCAGGAACCTCGGACCCATCCATGTTCTCCTGTAAGCACCTATGTCCTCTTTGGATCCAGCCAAAAAAAAGCCTCAGATAATAAGCATTGCAGCCTACTTTGTAGTGATCAAAGGCTGTTACCATCTGCCAGGTATACTGACTTTGATGGCTTTGCTCCAACTTTTCATGAACCGATGAATGTTACCGTCACCGGAGTTAACATGAGGAGCAGTAAAGGCAACGTTAGGTCCTCGCTAGCAGTTCTAGCATGCAAGCCAAGGAGTGAATGGTGGAAAGGAGCGCAGTTGCCTTCTTGCCCTGCAAGAGTCCTTACATCTGATGGCTGAGCCAGTGCTATACAGGAAATACTTACTCCTGGTGCCAAAACTGTGTTTTGAGGAATAAACTGAGGGCTTCTGTCTCCCAAAGTGGCCATATGGCACTAAAATATTTTTCCCCATATTGTTTTATAGAATATGATAAGAAGCAGTAAAAAAATATGAGGGAGGCATTGACCTATGTGTCCAAAAGAGTTACTTTTCATTTGTTTTTGCCCTTTGTCTTGTACCTTTGTCCACCATAGCCTTTGAAGATGCTGCCGGTATTACAATCCACTAACGCAGCTCTCCTTTAATTACATCCAAGCAGCTGTTTTATGTGTATATTCCCCTAGCAATAGCAAAATTGTCAGGCATAAAAGACCCGCAGAAGATAATCTTGCTTTTTCTGTTATATTTAATTTACCTAGATGAGGAAGCAATATGGTGCAGTGAATAGGCCAAAGGCTTTCAATTTAGCTGGGTTCTAGGCATTCCCTCTTAAAATTAATTTTCTGTGTGATTCATTGACTTGGGGATCAATCATGTCAGCTTTCTTACCTATGTTTCCCCTCCCATGCTTTGAGTATCTTATCTATTTGAGTGTCCAGCCCCGTGGGTTCAGATTCATTGTATGTCTCTGCAGTGTGCGGCACATTCAGCTCCTAAGCCTGGTCGGGGGTCTCGTAGTGATGCTAAAATAGAAATGCATAGAAGAACATAGGTAAAACACCCTGTGCAGAGCCAGATAAAGTTCCTCAGTTGAAATGTGCTGTAAGTATGGTTACTGGCCATACTTTTTTACTCCCACTTCCCTGTTAATATGTCTTTCTTTCTGTTGTTTTTCATTAATAATGTTATTGCAGGGCTTTGGCAGAAAGTGACCTGAGTGAATCTGAGATGGAAACTCAGCCTCTTTTGTGAAGAAATGATGCTTATTTATGGTGACAGGATCCTCTTTGTGCTTATTTCTATTTCTGTGTTATACACACAGATTTACTTACATGCGGAAATGCAGCAGGCTACCCTTTGCCACAGACAACAGATGAGCCCTGCACTTCATTTAACTGACTTTGTGTCAGCTTTAATTTCTCGACTGCTTAGATTTCAGGTCCTTCTTGGCCCTTCGAAGGCATCCTTTGATATCACGCGTTGCTCACTGGTTTAGACTCTGTTTTCTGCTTTACTTTTGGACTCTGTGGTTTATGCCAAGAAAATCCCTTTGTCATTTGAAAAAAAGAAAAAAAAAGTTAACTTCTAAATTTATCTTTCTTTATTATTTCCACCTGCTACTTTGACCATCTGGGAGGGGAATAAACTGTACTGGTATAAGGTAACTTCAAAAGGTACTAGTATATGCAGAAGATAACAATATAACTACAGACCTGAACCAGAACAGCTAGATAAGGAAAATAATAGCACCCCAACTGACATAATTATACCACTGCAAAGCAGCACATAGACTAAGACTTCACTTTCCATTTATCAGCAAGAGTAGGAGCTTGATTCTCAAAGGCTTTCTTTCTGTACCTTAGGCACTGCTGTATAGTGGGGTGGAGGTGAGAGGGCCAAATTCATCCTGCCTTTTACATCCTTCATATTCTTGGGCCGGGTGAGAGTTTCATGAGGCTGGTGTAAGCCTGTGCAGTTAGGGATGCTCTACTCACACTTTGCTTCCTCTGTTATTCTAGGGGTACCGGTACATGAGTGTGGAGGCTGCTCCAATACACCGTAATGACAGTGTGTCAGAGCAGACTCGATGCACTGCTGGGCCCTGGCTCCTGGCTCAATACTCTGTCCAGGACCTGCTCTCCATCCTACCACTTCAAAAGGACCAAAAAGATAGGATGAGAACAATCAGCCCTTGTACACGCCACAAAATTGGCCTTTAAAGCTGCTTAAATGCCCTTTTGCACCACTTTAATGGTATTGCTGTTTACACTCTCGGTGCATATTGCACTTTAAATTACTTCATTATGTAACATGATAAAACACCTCTGAGGTGTTTTATTTTGCTCCCCTACCAATGTGCAGTAGCCATGGGGGGAAGTACCAGGTCCCACACAGCTCAGGGGCTGTGTGATCCAGTGGCAGCCCATGGAAGCAGGCTGCACTGAAGGAAAAAAAAAAAAGTGGTAAGTCTAATCTCCCCCCTCTGCAAGCCTGCCTGAGCTATGTGGGGGCCTGGTGCTTTCCCCTGCAGCTTTGGGGGGGCAGTGCTTTCCTCCATGACTGCAGTGCCCCCAAGGACCACCCAGACTGGGAGCCAGCAGGCAGGTGCTGCCTGGGGGGTGCCACCACAGCAGGAAGCACTAACCCCCTGGCAGCTCAGGGACCACTCAGCCCGCTGGCAGCTCTCCTTCTTCCCACAATGCCAGAGAGGCAGGTACAGATTGGGTCCCCACCCTTGTGTACATGCCACAGGGGTTTAGTTCAATTTAATTCTCCCTGAAGTGGTGTTTTTGAAAACCCACCATTTCAATTTAGGGAGAACTAAACTGAATTAAACCCCCGTGGTGTGTACAAGCACCCAGAGTCCTTAAGCAGAGGACCCAGAGTCCTCAAGCACCCAGAGTCCTTTTACACTGGTTGTGAAGAACTTCTGCTCAAGGTGACTATTTCAAGTGGGGTTTAAGGCCTTTTTTATGTTGCCAATGTAGTTTATCAAGGCCTAGGAATGTCAATCTGCTACAAGAAAAGACTGTCCTTGTGACTCTCGGATTTAACTAGCCACTAATAAAAGTGTTTTGGATGCTCAAAACAAAAGGAACAAATGCAGTTGTGATATCTATGATCTCAAGAGATTTTAGACCCTAATCATCTGGAGGCTTTCCAGTGAGATTTAAGTAGATGAACATCTGACCTTTTGAATACCTTGTCCTCAATAACACTTACCCCATTGAGGCTTCCCTATCGTAAGTTTTTAAGTGGTAAAGAGGAGTTACTGAAAGAGCATTAAATATCTATATAGGCCAAAATGTTGAGAATTTTATGCATGCATAATTCATGCAGATGCACATGTACACGTGGAAACTTGAAATGCAAAATATGTGTTTGCTCTTACTTATTAGGTTCTGCATGGAGAATAAGATGAGTACCGTAACAAGCCAGAATGTGCATGGTCTATACTAGCACATATGAAAAGAAATATGGACATTGAGACTGACTATCAGGCTGTGTACAGGCATTCAGGGAGCTTAGGGGGAGGTTAGATGCAGTTAAAAGTAGCCACCTGATTTAAGGTTAAGTTGGGTTGGGGAGGGCTAGTGGGAGGGGGTTGGGGGAATCAAGGGGGCAAGCAGGCTCTGTCAGGGTGGATTGAGGGGTCTGCAGGAGGAATGGGGGAGCCGGCGGGGGGAACAGTGACCTACCCCCCCATCCTTCCTGCACCTCCCCCAACCCAACTTATTTCCTTGATTCCTGACATTGGCAAACCCACATAAAATCAGCATCAGGAGCAGCTTGCAGGGGTGGGACTTTGGTAAGCTTGGTGAGGAGGAGTTCAGTAATCCATGGGGGGTTGTCCTTTGGGGGGCATGGTGGGGGTGGGGTTAAACTAGCTCAGTGCCTTTGAGGGGGAGGGGGGGCAGGGAAAATGCAGTCTTGGGATAGGGGTGAGGGGCTGAGTTTTCCTAGCCCTGGAGATGCACTGAGAACTGGACAGATGTCCAGATAGATCAGTCTTGCTGGACCTGAGCTAAGCGAAACTACCTCAGTGGTACACTTAACTTAGATTGGGTGAGCCATTTTTTAAGTGATCTAACTGACCTGAACATCTGTACAGTTCATACGTAGATCCACCTAACTAGCATAAGATCCACACCTGAGCAAACTAAGTTATTGAGTAGCCATTTTTAATGCAATCCAACTTCCCTGAATGTCTGTATGCAGCCTCAGGTCCAAAGTCTATGTCTGTGGTTGTTCACTGTATTTAATAAAGTCAAAGTGCAACATTGCTATTCATTACTGTCTTACAGTGGGGCAGTAAATCAGTGTTCTAGGTCCAGTTCATAGCCAATAATGTTCACGCCATAACCAGTTCATGCCATAAGCAACACCTAAATCTCAACAGACAAGCAAAAGACTGAATCCCACATTTTTGAGTAGTCATTGCTTTTTGGATGTCTTCTTTTTTTCATAAAGATCACGTGAGTCATTGGGGTCAAGTATTGATACCGGAACTGTGAGTTCTCAGCCGCTCTGGAACTCAGACTCTGAGCAAAGTTATAAATAGGCAAGTAAAACACTTGGGCCCATATATTACAAACTCAATAATAAGGAAACACAGTATAATATTGTAAAAGGTTTGGGCTCTGTCCTCTTCAATGTGAAGTCAGTGGCAAAGCTTCTACTGACTGCAGTATTAAATCTTTCCTAAGATTTGGCAACTTTCCTGTCTATGGAAAAATGAACTTATTAGAATAAAATATATTACCTTTGCTTTTTTTTTTTTTTTTGCTTTAATTGATTTTTAAAGTGCATGTCAAAGTGGGATACAGCTGCCAGTTCATGTGTTAATGCAACAATACAGTGTGGCTGTACTGCACTTGCATTTAATCAAAATTTAATCAACTCTAATAATAGTGAACTGGATAATGAAAGATAAGGTGGAATTGCACAAGCAGGCGTCAAGTCTCGCTGCCGAAGACCATACTGTAACTCTGGATAAGCATGATCCCACTACCCAATCCATTGGCAACGTGTAAGTGTTGATAACTGGGGGACACAGCTCCACACTGCTGCTGCCCCTGTGGCTGCCAAGCACCAGCTCTGGCCAGATTGCATACCCATGCCCAACAGCCAGTGCAGAAATCACATGGTTGCCCCTGCCACCACTGCTGCTGCTGGGTCCTGGCTCCAGCTGGGCTGCATTCCCACACCCCACCATCGGTGCAGAAATCTGGGGGGACTTGCCCTCCCTGGTCTCCCCCACAATGCATCACCAATGACTGAATCCCCTTCTCCCAGGTCATTTTTTGTTTAATAATTTTAAAATGCAAGTTTCAAAAAAAAGGGCACACCTAGGAAGGGAATATTCCCTACTGCTATGTGATGACCACCATCTTTGCCAACACATCAGAGAAGAATGTAACCCGCCATCAGACCCCAGCAGTCTTTGCTGCCCAAGTGCAGGAGGGTTGGACCCAATGATCTCGCAAGGTCCCTTCCAGCCCCTAACGTCTATGAATCTATGATTATGGAAACCTCTAGGATGTGTGTGTGTGGTTTAAAGTGTGTCTCATGAAGTCATACCGAAGCTAGCTGTAAATAAGCTACTTTGGGTACTATGGGCACAACAGCAAACAATATGACACATGCTCCAAAACTTACCAGAGAAGCTGGATGAATACTCAGGTACTTTGCCTGTCAGAAGCACCCAGTTGAGTAATTTTAGAGCTAGCTTTGACTGCAATGTAGATATTGTCTGATGGACCTGTATTCTTTACAGACCGGCTGCAGAAGGATAAACCCACAGCCTGGCTCCTAGTGGGTTGTACTTACAGGATGATCCTCTTGGAGTCATAGTGTTTTATCCCTTGTTTGGCCCCTGATCCTTTGTGTGTTGTTGGGAAAATATGACCTTGATCCCTCTGTCCCAGCTGACCCA
This sequence comes from Crocodylus siamensis, assembly GCF_052110815.1. NCBI lineage: Eukaryota > Metazoa > Chordata > Crocodylia > Crocodylidae > Crocodylus > Crocodylus siamensis. The sequence continues at coordinate 8,053,816 of NC_143397.1, forward strand.
TCTATGCATCAGAGTAATGCTTCCTTCTTTCTGGGGCTTATTTCTGTTGCTGTTGCATTATTCTTCATATAATGTTTCAAGGAGCTTCTGATGTAGAAAGTTTCAGTGCCATGTATTGATTCAAAAATAAATTGCAAAAGGATTGAGATATTTAATGAATAGGGAATAACATGATAATAGGGGGATGACAGTGTAAGGAATAAATCACCTATTAAGGGAACAGCAGCACCAGGGATGAAAAACCATGAAATCCTGGGCAGAGGTATTGAAAGGCCAAAGTGGCAGTTAGGGTGCTTAATGCCCACTGGAAATCAAGGCACCCTCCTACCATTTCTGTCTTTCAAAATCTTGGCCTTCAAGCCATTTCTTTCGCTGACAAAACTTTGGCAGCATTCCCCAGAAATTGATAGGCCCATACCAGTGGGATGGCCAGATTTCCCTGATGACTACTAGTATTCTTTAACTCTTCCCCATTTCTAAATTTACCTAAGTGATACGGGCAGGAGTTCACATTTGGGCAAAAGCACAAGGGATCCCTAATCCAGGATGGGGACCAAGAGTCAGTGCACCATCAGGGCATACAAATAATAAAAAAGTAACCTATCGCTCTTTGCCGCACTGCTGTGCAGCCTTTCATTAATGGTTAAGTATGAGGTACAGCCCAGGTTGGATACTGTTATGTACCTCCTTGGTACAGCTCAACAGGCAAGCACCCCTTTGTACTCCTTTCAATCACAAATAGGCTTTGCTTTCTAGCTAGATCTTGGCATTATATCAGAGTGGTCTTAGGGGTCCTCTAATGCAATTTGTACTGACTCCCCATGGGCAGCTATGACAGTTCAGACCATTGAAAATCTTCCCCCCCTTTCCTTCCCTGCTATGCTCTGTACATAGGCATCATTGATGAAGTGGGTGGTAAATGCAGGAGCTGCTACAGCAGCTGTATAAATCTCAGGGATCCCCCTACAAAATGGCTTTAAAAGGCCACCTGGCCAGCACAGCGCCAGAAAAGCAAAGCAGCAAAGACTCCTGTGAAGAATCTGCACACAGAGATTTGTACCATGTGTCACTGTTAATGAATCCCTGTATTGCCTTTCCTGTTTTAAAATATATCCATTGCTCAGAAATCCTGACACGGACAGCCACATAAAAGCTGGAAAACATGGTCAGCTGGCTTCTTTCTGTCAGTCCCATCTATAGTCGTTTCAGTGCTGCATATGAATGCCTGTCTGATTTTTCCTGTTCGGAGGTGGATTGAAATTAGTCCCGTCTTTCAAAATAACACGGTGACTACACTTTGGTTGAACAAGGCACTTACCAGTATTTCCACTGGGGTCCCCCTTTCCTTACAGCTTGGTTGTTACAGCAAAAAGCGTGGCATGCAGACTGACTGACCATATACTTTTATACTCTGTACATCAACACAGATTTGTGGCAAACTTTTCACTATTACCCTTAGAAAAGGTGAAGCCAACAGCAAGTGCCAGACTACATCAAATCAGATTGCTCAGATTCAGGATGCGGGAGCTTTGCTTTGTGATGATTGTGCTGTTGCTAATGATCGCACCATTTCCAGTGTGCCACGGAGCTTGGCATTTTCAATATATATTTAAAATAACAAACCAAAACCAGCGAGGGCCTCTCTCAGAAATTGCCAACGTATGCTCTGAGATCTCCTGCATTTTGCATTGTGTCAGTCTGTGTCAGAGGCTCCAGGAAAGGTAATATAGAAGATGAATGAAAGTCTATCATCATAGTGCCAAGATGAAAAAGTGACAGCTCATAATGAAAAGAAAAATAGTTTCCATTTTGGGCCTCTGTAAGTAAGAAAGTGACAGAGCCATGGGAGCTGTGAGACTGAAAAATGGTCCCTTTGACAGACATGGCTATAAGTGAAAGTGCATGGGATATAATACTGGCCATAATGCAGGGAAAAATGATTATTTTAGGGATCACATGATTCTGAATAAATCCTTGACTACTCCATAGAAACTGGAATGGGAAGGCATCGAGGAAAGAGCTGTGTGGGGATTTGGTGGGTTTTCATCTCTTACATTGGGTACCCCCTATGTGGCAACCCACTGCTGAAGGCAATGAAGTGACCCCAGTTTACACCAGCTTCACTGCAGTCAGGATGCAGATCCTAATCAGGTGCCTCCAAAGACCAAAACTTGAATCCACTTCTCTTAGAAAAGACGTAGGTTGAATGCTTAAAAAAAAAGACTGTGGTTTAGGAGGGTGAAGATATCTTTCAAGTGTCTTCCACAAGGCTGCTTTTGTAAGCACAACCTGCTCGTGATGCAACTTCGTTCAGTAGACATCGTCCCTCACCTCAAAATCTGAATTTGATTAATTGTTTGCAAACCAAGGCCTTGTCTAGAGAAGAAAATTACATACATTGTATATATCAATATAAAACACAGATTCAATGCACTCTGTGATACTCTTATTTTGATGGCTTTTGGAGGTCAGCTTAAGTTGATGAGAAACTGATCTCCCTAAACCAAAATAGCCCGCATAGGGATTTGCATCAATTTCCCTGTATCTGTTTTAACACTTGAGTTAAGTTAAACCGGTGCAACTTTCCCACAGAGACAAGGCCTCAGGGCAAAATTCACCCTTGTGCAGAGGACCAACTATAGCAAGTTTAAATGGGAATTACATAGTGCATAGATTTCACCCTAAAGCATATTTAAAATAGTTTTCTCTGCATGATTTCCTCCTTCACTAGCATTCTTTATGAGGGAAGGTTAATAAGGATAATACTCTATCCTTCTACAGTGGTTTCTATCCAAAGATCTTGATAAATTTTACTGTTGTATTAAGAGTCCACAGATTCTTATGAAGATATTTCATTTCCCAGGCTGCTTCTGAAAATATAATAACGTGCCATTGGGCACGTCTACACAAGACACTTAATCTGCAGTAGCCTAATAACACTGCACAGTAGCATGCCAGGCAAAAACCGTGCTAATAAGATACTGTGAGGTAGTATTAGGCCACTGCATGGTAAGCATCACAGAAAAAACGTGCTGGCACTACTGCTCAGTAACTACAGTTACTGCACATTTAGTTAGCACTTCATTACTAAACTAAACTAAATGCATAGTAACTACAGACTATTAATGAATGTGTAGACATGCCCACTGGCTCAAAACAGGTGCAGTTTATTAATCCAGTTTTATAGATGAGGAAACTGAGATGGCAGGACAATGTGGGTTGATCCTGCTCTTGGGTCCATGGTGTCTGTGGCCATGAACAGATGTTCATTTCTAGTGATGGAAATTTTCTAGTCTTTAGTCTGCACTTGCCCCTGTCCCCTGCTCCTTGGACTGTCACAAGACTGGGTGATTCCCATTAGGGAAGCGCATGGGGAGCTGCTCTGGTCCTCCCTCCCACTCCCTGCAGGGACCCTGTTCTGAGAAGCAGGTGGGGAGCAAGGACTGGAGCCTAGCAAACCCCTCCTTCTGCTCCTCAGACCACAGACTTTAGTGTGGGGGGTGTGCATGGAGCAGAGACCAGCTGCTTCTCCCCTACCATCCTGGGGTCTGAAGTAGCTGCCGCCTGTGCCTTTTCCAGACTGGGGTGACCAAAGTCTCAGGAAGGAAAGAATTATTTCCTTGATGTTCAATGCCTCCTGTCACCAGGAGGAGACAAGCAACTGTTGCTCCTTTTGTCTTCCGTGGACCAAGGTGACCCTGATCTTCAGGAGGAGTCAAGCAGTAAGGAAATGTACAGGCATTTTCTCCCCCCAGAGAAACTGTCCTGGGACTGCCCTCCACTGGGTTGGAGATGAGTTCTTTTTCTCCTAAAAGCATCATTTTTGTCTTGGGAGAAACTATGTGAACATGTGTTCAACCACAAGAGGTGGTTTCTACCAGGAGAGCTGCAATTCTCCCAATAGAAATCTAATGCCTGTATATAGCCTGAATCCTATGTCCAGCATGCAGACTGTTAAGATTAAGGCCATTGTCTTCAGTCTTGCTGTACTGAAATCAATGGGACAAGTCTCTCAACTTAAATGGGAATAGGACCAAGTCTTAAGTAA